>NC_138189.1:140197868-141397868 GCF_964194105.1 Spermophilus citellus | reverse complement strand
TTTCTCTATGTCATGTCTCTATCCAGAAAGAGATTTGTTATTGGGAATTGGTTATAATCTCATAAATCTATGAAAAACCAACAAGCCCAAAGATCTGCAAAATGAGTAAGTCGGCTGGAGAGCCAGAAGTGGGATGCAAACCCAAATATTAATACCTTGAATTGGAAAGGTATAGCTCCAATCTAAAACCTCAGGCTCTGATTCAAGGAGAGTTAATATTTCAGTTGAAGTCACAAGGCACAAAAAAACAAAGTCCTAGCTTGAAGTTAGGTAGGTCAGATGAATATTCTCTTACTTGGTTGGAGAGGGCCAGCTTTTGAATTCCATACAGGCCTTCAACTGATTCAACAAGGTCCATCTCCATTAGGAAGGAAAATCTGCTTTACTCACTCCACCAATTTAAAAGTTCATATCATCCAAAACCTATCTCAAAGTATCTGGGCATGCTTTTCTCTGGTCAAATTTATATATATATATATATATATAAATTTATAAAAATCATTATATAATGATTTAGAAGTGTATGTTTACATGTACAATTATATATATACACACATATACATATATATACACATACAATTATCAATAATATATATACACATATATATGTATTATACACAGTTACATTAACTGTGGGGTTTTCATATTTGAACTTTATTTTAAAGTGTGCTTCATTTTAAACCTGCAGATACATAAAATACATGTAAGTATACGCACATATATGGATATGTACCAAGGATACAAAAGGGATTAAGATGAATTTTATCTTTGCCATTTTTATTCCAAAAAGCAAAGACCTTTTCCAGAAACAACCCTGGGAATATAGCTTACTCTATGTCAAGAATAGTCCTCAGGACCTAACTGTAAGAAGGAAAGATAACAGCATTTGCTCTTATGTTACTGAAAATCTTATAGTGGAAACAAAAGACTTTATTCTCCAGTTTTTTTTTTTCAGTAAACCTTTAATTTCATTTTCAGAAATTCTGTTTAAAGGCTTAAAATCATGTGTAAATATAAGAGGATTTTATTTAAAAAATGTGCCTTTTCAAAGGAAGTTCTCCAGTTGCATTGTCCAGAAAAAAACTTTCCTGCTTTTGATGAGGAAGGCATTTGAGTACTTATGTGTGTGAGCATGTCACATGCGAAGCTGCATTGATGCTCAGTTAACACATCTCAGCCATGAATTGTTCAGGAAGACATTCTCCCTTCTTCTCACATGATCCAGGACAATTCTCATGCTCATGGGTGCTCATGGGTGGAGTCTTAGAAATAAAACAATTTTGACAAAACTTGGTAAGAACTGATACCTAAAGACCTCCATTAAAGAGGAAAAATAGGAAGGATGTAATATGGCCACTGTAGACAACTATTCTGCAAATACAAACAGGCTTACACTTTGACATCTTTTAGAGGTAAGAATGGGTCATATTGAAGTAGGTAGTGGAGACATTACAGGGTCAGGTGGGGCCTGTTTAGTGGCATTGAATTTGTGACCATAGCTGGGAGGACCTGCAATTATTTATCTTACATACTTATGTATCAATATCTTGATGAAACCTGAACATTCCTGAAACACACTTCATTCCTCCCCTTGAATATTAACACACAACTCAAGTCTACTCTATGAGATTCAGTTCTTTACAGAAAGCATAATGGGGAAATGATTGTCTAGATGGGTCAAGAGATGAGGTTGATGCTTGAAATAAGAGTCATTTGGAATACAATATGGACAAAGTTAAGACTTAATTTTATAAATAAAGTAGAAAATAAATCACTGAATTTAGTTATGCATGATATTTAAATTTGAGACTTATACCAACACTAGCCTTATATGAATTCAATGATTAAAAGGGCAATTACAATTGGCTGAAATCAATTTCAACCTTCCAGAGCTGCCCGGGGCATAAAAGTAGTTGTATATTAAACAGTAGAAATATTTTCATAGGTTAAATCACCATAAAATGAATGAAGTTATTTCAAGGATATTAGATATTTACAAATGATTTTGTTTATAAAAAAATTACCACTAGGAATAAAGATCAAATATTTTCTATAGAAAATAATGATGGGATTTAATATTGGAGGTGTCAGCTATGAAGATCACATGGTTATAGTGAGAAATAACATTTAACCTTTCTCTTGTGGCTGATGGAGGCCAACACAGTATTTTATTATCAACATTGGCAGGTGATTTATTACCACTGTTTCTACTCCAGTAAAGCTACATTAGGCTGTGCTTGATGTATCATTTGTTATCTTCAACACCCCTGCACACTTTCTGCTTGCCTAATCTCTTCGTTGTAGCAAATTTTAAACAGAAAAGGGTAAATATTTAGTAATTATTCCGGATTCATCAAAAATTACAGAAGTAAGATTGACTAGCTAAAAAGATTATGCCATACAGCATCTGACGTAATCATAAAGTTCTGGCTTCAAGAAGAGTGATGGTTATACATCTGAAACTTCAGCTATGAATAACGGTCCATTAGTGTAGATATAGCAGTGATACAGAATAAATCACAGGCACACTTTCAGATGGGAATAAAATTTTGTGAAATAAATTCAGGTCAGATGGCTTTTAACAGTTTCTGTTTTCAGAACTTACTACCTAAAAAATCAGTCAAATTGTCTGAAATTGCTTGGCAGATGCACTGAGAATAGTTTCATTATCTTTCAACTAGTGTGATGATTTGACATTAATGTGGAAGCAAATTTAGGAAAATCAAAATAGTTCTTCCCTCTCAAATTCTGTCTTTTATGTATGGATCCCTGATGAATTTTAGAACCTCTGGAAGTACAATCTTTTGTTCCAGTAAAATATAGTTGATTATCATCAGGCTTCAATCCATAAGGAACTTGTTTTCATATGTTTTTCTTTTAGCCAATGATTATAAATATTAATTACACTTATAAAGTGCTGGAGAAAGACTTTTCTCTGTGCAATGTTTTATTCTGTGAGAAGGGACCTGACTTACTGTAACTCCTAGATTCTCTTTACTCACTCTGCCTGTGGGAGATGGGGTAATTTATGTGATTGGCAAATGTGAAAATAATTAACTAGGCATGCTTTGCTCATCTCCGTCCTTCCCCTCTTCATCATAGGAAGGTCTGTAGAGTTAATCCATTCTCCACTGCTCTTTCAGGGGCCATTAACACTGGCTCAACAACTATTAATTCTGATATTTGCTAGTAAGAGTCCTATTATTGGTTAGAACATATAATCTGTATCTTTAAACCTACCCTTTATAAATTAAAATAGAATATTTAGTTTTCTACATATCACTAATTTAATTTCTTAGAACCCAATTGGAATATTTAGAGGAGTGCTATATTTTGAAAGCTCTCAGTAATCCCAACAAGTTCTTTGGAAATAGGATGCTTCCCCCAACCCGTATGTTAAACATAATTTTTACAGGCTTCTATATAGGTTTCTATGTAGGATTAACTTGTTAAAACTTGTAGAATGCTCTAATATTTTGCAGTAATTGTATACTCTGTGTGTGTGTGTGTGTGTTGCATATGCTACCTTTAAGTTGAATAGCTAAAATTGTGGTTGTGCTAATAAACCACATTACATATGAGAAAACTATGGAAAAATGTAGAACTCATTTTACAAAGTACAAGTTTAGAATTTTAAATACTTTATTCTAGCACTTTATAATTTTATAATTTTTATAATTTTATGGCCTGTTAGACCATGAATACTAACCAATAATTAGTTTAATTTAGTTTATTTTTTTCTAAAATACATTGTCATAGGTAAACATTTAGCAACAATGGTCATTTGTGTGCCAAGCATTCTAAATGCTTTTAAGTAAATAACTTTCCAATATTTGGGACCAGAAGTGAATGCAAAATAAATAAATGAGTGAATCAGTAAAGGAGAACAGATGGAAGTGATATTTATTCAATCAACAATTATATAGAAGTGCTCCAATAAGTGAGAACCAGCCACCATGGTGAGTGACAGGAAATATTCATGTAGGTCTGGAGTTGTGGCTCAGAGATAGAGTGCTTTCCTGGCATGTGTGAGGCTCTGGGCTTGATCCTCAACACCACATATAAATAAATAAAAATAAAAATATCCATTGACAATTAAAAAATACTAAAAAAAGAAATGAATGTTTATGTAAACTTAATGCAAAAGTCTAAATGCTGTTTTTGCTCCATTCTAAATTGAGAAATAAGTCTTACTTAATCTCAACTTTATCAGCAGTTAACTTGAGCAAATATCTTCTATATCAAGGGAACATTAAGAGTATTTTTCTTAATAACGTATATAAAATACTAACATAAATTAAAAACTCAATACATGTCATTTTACTAAGCTCTGTCCAACGACTTCCAAGTCAGTTGAGGAAGATTGTAAAGAAAGAGAAAATAAGTATAAAAAGAAATGTATAAAATATGAATTGGAGAAAAAAACGCATTTGTGTACTTACTATGGAATAAAATATGATGAGAACAATAAGGTAACAAGTTATCAAGGAATTGATTTACAGGTCTGGATTAACTAGTTAAAACTTATAGAATGGTCTAATATTTTGCTTTAATTGTATACTCTGTGTGTGTGTGGTGTTTGGGAAGAAGATATAGACTAGGAAATAGAACATACTGTTCTAAAATATGACACCATGAATTGATAAAGGCAAAAGAAATGAATATGATAAATATCCCATTTGTCTAAATAGCCATGGGATTATCTAACTAGGATTAGATGAGACTATTAGTAGCAGTAAAGCAGATACTGTTGTCCCCAAATACAACTTAAACTTTAGCAAGCACAATATTTGAATGATGTTTTTTTCTGTTATTAAGAGAACTGATTTAATAAGGTTGAACTAATAAAGCAGATGAGTTAAATACTAAGGACAAATGAATGAGAAAAATATAATAACTGTGTAGTTTTATTTTTAAAATACAAATAATATAAACTTTACTAAATAAGTCTTCTAAATAGTATCTGATAAACTATCTCCATTTTTGCTATAAATTGCATTGCTTTATATAGAGACAATAATAGGGACAAATTGTCTCTTTCACAGTAATACACATTTGTGATCTTATTTAAATATCCATTAATGAAAACACACACACATATATTTACGCATGTACATATATGACCAATTGATTATAAAAATGATGGTCCTTAATATGTCCATTTATAGTATAATAAGAAATTAAAGGATTAATTGCTTCAAATAAGGCAAACTTAGGTAGCTTAATCTTAAAATTAAACCTACCTACTTACAGGTAGCATATGCAAGAACATAGAAAAATCACATAAAGACACAGAGATTCCAGAAATGCAAAATGCAAAAAAGTTTATCAATTGGGACTACTAATTGGTGGATTCCAGCTCTTCTTTCAAGGATTAATTTCTCTGACCTAATAGATAGATAAAACATGGCCCTGGAACATCTTTGATCTGTCAACTTCTTGAAATCTGAGGAGTCAAGGTTAGAGGTTGAATAGCTAAAATTGTGGTTGTGCTAATAAACCACATTACTTATGTGAAAACTATGGAAAAATGTAGAATTCATTTTATAAAGTGCAAGCTTAGAATTTTAAATACTTTATTGTAGCACTTTATAATTTTATTAGATACTCGATGAAATTGTTTCAGATTAAAAACGTGTAGTGGACAATGGTCTTGACTAAAACTATGATTTTGTTCTGCTTTAAATCTTGTGTTTATTTAGGCATATATTCATAAAAATATCATGTGAATTTAAAAACGAATTTACCTGTAGATAAAAAAAAAATCTTTCACTTTTTTTGTATAGATTGAAATGGGAATTTGGGAAGTTATAATAAATACTACTCAATATGGTAAATTTAATCAGACAATAATTTTTTGCATGGATTATTAGGATAAATAGTTGTTTGATAATGTAAAAGCAGTAAAATTAATATTTCTGCATTGAAATTTACTAATTTCTCTTAAAGAGATATGTTTCATTCTTATGTATTGGCAATATTGGTCAATACTTTCCTCTATCTACTCTCATGTAAAGAAGTGTTAGCAATAAAAATAGAAATTTTAACATTAATTCAATCTCTCAAATACTGTATTTTCTTATTTTTCCACAAGAAGCAATTTGACAAATTTTATTTCAAGAGACTTCCTAATTGAGGGATTATTATGGTTTGGATGTGAGTTTGGGATACCTTCTGGCAGAGATGCATTTTGCATTATACCTGTGTCCTGAGATTTTCTGTGAAACTGATTTTAAAAGCAATGGACTTTCTTAATCTGGAGAAAGAAATGTCTAGGCAACATAGCATTCAGGAGTGCCATGTATATTTCTGGTGGCTTTTAGTCAAGTTCATTGTGATATTAGGAGCAGAAAGCAAAGCAGAAAGATGTAGGAAATAATAATAAAGGAGACAGAGGGACAAGGTGCAGAGGCAGGAAAGTGGTCCCTTGTCCACGTGGCCACATTTATTTATACCAATAGGTTACATTACCTCACTAGTACCATAACTACATTATTGTTTAGAGTATCAGTAAGGTTATATTTTTATTTCTATATGACAACAGAATGCATTACGATTCTTATTACACATATAGAGCACAGCTTTTCATCTCTCTGGTTGTATACAAAGTATATTCACACCAATTCGTGTTTTCATACATGTACTTTGGACAATAATGATCATCACATTCCATCATTTAGAACCCATGTACCCTCCCTTTCCCTCCAACCCTTCTGCCCTATCTAGAGTTCATCTATTCCTCCCGTGCTCCCGTTCCCTATCCCACTATGAGTCAGGTTCTAGCTCAGCAATTCCTTCAACAGAGAATATACAACCGAGGAAGTTTTCTCAACATGTTCAGCTGCACAGGCACTCAGGGGCTGCAGCAGCCAGGGTCCACAGAGGCTTGGCTACTGCCTGAGATGGCAGCAGAATTTGGCATTAACCCCGTGGTGCTGGTTCTGCAGGAATGAAGGATGCTGTAGTTAGGGGGTCATGGAAGCTTCCACCACTATTTCAAAGGAAAGCCTGGAAGGCCAGGCAAAGTGCAGCAGGGTCAGAGTCCCTGCCGGCAGCCCCTAGGGGGCAAATCACAGAGACATGAGGAGGAGGCTGAAGGTGCAACAGAGACCCCTGAGATGAAGAAATGCCAGTAGGTATGAAGTATGATATGTCAAGAGCTTTGTAATGTTGTGAACAACCAATAAAAAAAAAAAAGAAAAAAAAAAAGAAATGCCAGTAGCCTGGTACAACCTCCCAGGACAACTGCAGGAACTGAGTAGAGAGAAGCCAACAGAAAGCCACTTGGGCTTCAACCCAAAAGGCCACAAACCCATTGCAGAGGACTTCGTACCATGTGCTCCAGATGCCAGACCTGGAGCTACAGGACTTGTCTGCCCAGCTCGATTCAGTTTGCTTTGGTCCCATCTCTTCTTTCTGTGTGCCTATATTTGTGAATAGAAATAATTATTCTGTACCTTTATATATTAAAAACTTATAAATGGCTCTTAATTTTACATGAGCTCACATTGCCTTGAGCCTCAGAAAAGACTTTGTACTTGAATTTTGAGAAATCTTGAAACTGTTGAGACTATGGCAACTCTTGGGAATAGACTAAATTTATTTTGCTTTGTCAGATTAGTGTGAGCTTTTGGAGACCAGGGATGGAATGTTACGATTTGGATGTGAAGTATCCCCTAAAAGCTCACATGTAAGACAACGCAAGAAGGTTCAAAGGAAAAGTGATTGGGTTGTGAGAGCTTTAACCCAATCAGTGAATTAATCACTTGATGGGACTGTTAATTGAAGGTGGATAAAGTGTGAATGGAGAAGATGTGGTACTGGGGATGTGGCTTTAGGGTATATATTTGTATCTACCAAGTGGAATCTCTCCCTCTGTCTGCTTCCTGTTCATCATATGAACCTCTTTCCTCTGCTACACCCTTTTTCCATGATGTTCAGCCTCACCTTGAATCCCACAAAATGGAGCCTATAGTATATGGATTGAAACACCTGAAACTGTGAGCCCCCAAATACACTTTCTTCTTCTACAGTTGTTCTGTTTGGGTCCTTTAGTGATTGTAGCAAGAAAAGCTGACTAAAATGAAAAAAAAAAGGTGGAGAGGTATAGTTAAATATAAAGTTTTGTGGTTACCGTTATTTATGCATAGGGCTGTTTTATAAAACATATTTTGTTTTAATTATAAGTTAATTCACAGTTTTGATTTTAACACTTACTAAATATATATAGTAGTGAATAATCCACGTGACAGTTCAGTGTGAATGACTCATTATAGAAGCTGGCCATGACAGTGCCCACTTCAGGAGCCACTGTGAGACTCTAAAGACTAGGTGGAACTACTTTCAAGTTCACACTGCTTCTTTTAAATGTAAGGCTTCAATGAATACTATTATCACCATGGTTTTACCCCTATTGAAAACTCTGTTCAAGACACTAATTAGAAGACCTTAAAGACCTTACATGTTTTCTTTTGTAAATATTTCTTAGTATTCTTTTGTATACGAAGTTCATATTAAAATTCTCATCTCTACCTAATTTAAACACAGGAATTATTTCATCCTGCAAAATACAAATAGAATAGCTTTTCTCAGAACAGCTTTTGCATGATTGAAAATATTTATAATACATATGACACATTGTCACTTAAGAGTTTAATGTGAGGGCTGGGGTTGTGGCTCAGTGGTAGAGTGCTTGTTTAGCACACCCGGGGCACTGGGTTCGATCCTCCCAGTAACACCTAATGAAACTAAATAAACTAAATAAAGATAAAGATATTGTGTCCATCTACAATTAAAAATACTTTTTAAAAAAGACATATTCACACGTTGAATTAGAATATGCTTGGATAAGCCTCAAGCATTTTTATTAGCAGATGAATTGGCAAAAAGAAGAGCATTACATAATTGACAGAATATTAATTAAGAATAAGATAAACTTATTCTCAATCTAGATCTTCAGTTGCATTATGTAATTAGGTACATAGTTTAGAGTTAGTTTCTCTATTTGACCAGTAAACAATATGGCATCAGTCTTATAGTTCTTTAAAGATAGAATTATAAAATCACACACACACACACACACACACACACACATACAAACACACTCATGCACATTAAAATGACACATAAAATACTGATTTCAGATTACAAAATGTAAATATATGTTTGCATGGGACAGGTTTCAAATTTGTATCTTAATTCGGCAGTGGAGGAAAGGTTTTTAGCACAATACTCTATTGGAGAGGTGAAACTGAGAACAATAAGGGGTGAATAGGAAGGGATGGAAAACAGTTAATTAAACATATAAAGTTACTATTACTTAAAGGTCATAAGACATCATTGTGGGAGACCTGAGATTAACCCTGCTGTGGAGTTCTGGAAGCCAGTTTGATATACATGGCTCACTGCTATTCCACAGAGTGTCAAAAAATCTTGGGTAATTTTGCACAGTCCATACTTGGCTGAGAGCCCCTCCCAAGGGGATTTTTAATTATTGACTCTTTGAGTCCAATGCATACACGAGCAGAACAGATCTGAAAGTAGAAGCCCATTTAGTTATAGAGATGCAGTTTGTTGAATTTGAAGGCTTGGGCTATGTGCACAGAAGTGGGAATGACCAAATCAGGCTGGGACACAGACTGCATTTGCTGTTGGTGTATCCACCTCGAACCCCTCATTCCCAACATTAAATCCATTTTGACCTTGGACTGCTTCTTAAAGATGGTGAGCAATCACTTTACCTGAAGCAGAGACTTACAACAAGACTTGCTATGTCAAGGTACATTTTGTTGCAATAGTTAATCCTGAAACGATACTTAGTATTCATTAATTTGCTCTTGTGTCAAGAACTCTTGATGCTCTTTGCCCTTTACCAGAAGATTTTCTGAAGTGAGTTGCTTACCATGTGAAGTACTTCAAATTGACATTCCAAAAGACTCTGAAACTCTGATTGTCATGTCATTTCTAGGCCTGGTTGAAACATTGTCCAGCCTCAACATGATTATGGAGGCAATAAGTGATATCAGAATTAATCTCTCACATTCCAGTTGAATGTTACTGACCCTATTGAGTAATTACAAATATTATCTGCTGAAAATCAGGATTAACACATTACAATGTTATAGCTGGTTAATTAAAATGAGGAACACAGATGGTCAGGTGGCAGACTTAGCTTTTCTTTCAGTTGAATATTTATTCTGCTCCTTAGCAGAATTGATTCTCCACGAAAACCTGGACCTCTATTCCAGAAGATCAAACCTCAAAATGGAAAGCAAAATTTCAACAAATGGGTGAATTTGTATAAGGTAACATAACACCATGTGATAATATTGGCTCAAGAAGTCTTTAAAATCCACAGGATTTTACCTCTGACTCTATTCTTGCTGTTCTTTAAGAATCCATTCTGATATTCAATTAGTTTATCAGCTTCAGGGGGAAGTGGTATATAACAAGAAAAACCAAGGTCACAGGCTTAGTAATTATAAAGTAGATCCATGTGGACCATCCAGTAGTCAGCCCATGATGTTCTCAAGGCAATAGGATAGACCCAGTTATACAGATAGACACACATTACCTTTTGAAGGAGGAGCTTGACACTCCACATCTCACTCCATTCCGTCAGGAAGCCACTGGCCAAAGTAGAGTGAGAAATATAAACTCCTATAATTGAGGAATTTTGATAAGGACATGGATTCAATAGAGGTACAGAATTTGGAAGGATGCCTCCTCTTTAACCCAGGGGTATTTTTTTCATGAATGTAATACACACACATCTTAGACCAAAGAAGAAAAGATAATGTAAATATATCTTTGCATGTACTCTTTTATATAACTTTTTCTCAATATTTCACCAGAGTTCCATACAAAATTAATACCTATTTCTGCTTCAAAAATGTTATGAAAGATTATAGCTAATCAATATGTTGAATCCACTCATAGCCAGCTATAAATCCAATGGAATATAAAATAGAGAAAATTGAATCTTGTTCAAGATGCATAATATATTCATTAAGTATTTTAAGAATTCTTACCAGCAATACAAAATTAGCAAAGTTGGATTAAAGAACTTAAATGTTGACAAGAAGTAAAATGAAAAGAAAATTATAGTGGAGAGCTATTAAATAGGAAGTTGGCTTTTAGAAAATTGGGGTTTTAAAGAAATTTATTTTTAAAGAAAACTTTAAAAGACAAGTATTGAATCAGTGAAAAAAGAAATATAAATTAAATTTTAGGTAATGAGTAAACAAATTAATTATCAAAGAGAAGTGAGTAAATTGGTTCACCTAATTAATGTCCCATATTCAAGCTAAAATCAAAATTATACTTAAAAGTTGTTCTCCAGGCTTAACAGGAATAGAAATGTTTAGATAATTTTTATATCCTCTTTTACATTTGCAAATTATTTAAAAGTATATTCATTTTTATTTCCCTTGACTTTTGTGAAAGGGCTAACTAGAGATGGGAACTTTTCAAATGTAGTGAAAAATCAGAATTCCTTTGAAATCAGTGACAGATAGGAGCTTCACAATTAGCAGCAAAAGAACAGAGAGTAAATATAACATGTGAAATCTGCGGGAAACCAAACTTTGACAACATAGAGCATCAACTAATAAAGATTTATGTGAATTCTAATATATCCAAAGTGCCTGTGACTTTGATGTAACCCTTTTAGGCTATGATATTGTAAGAAAAGACATGCAAATTAAACCAAAGGTATATGAGTCACCTTAGATATTATAGGTTTACTGTTACCAGTAGGAAAATAACACAATCTCTTTAAATAATGAAAAGATATTTAAAGAAGAAACATTCAAATTCAATCATGCAATGATATAATTATTTGTATAATACTGTACCAAGTGGAAACGCATGTGGAATAGTTAGGAATAAGTTCAACAACTCATCAACAAATGTTTTACCTGGACAGTGATTGAAAATGTATGTGTTTGTATAGGTAAAGAATAAATATGACCTTTATTCACAGAAATAGAATAAAAAGATATCTAGAAAAAGCTGATATTCCTTTCAAGAAAAGAATTTATGCACTCAACAGGTCTACTCTGAGAACGTGCCAAGGATGTTACTGACACAAGGGATAATCGAGGAGAAAATTATTTTCTGTTACCAAAAAAAGAAAAAGGAACCCATTATATGGTTTTCAAAATAAATAAAACCTGGGTCTTTATCTCAGATACAAATAATAAAGAAACTATCTAGAGTGACTGTAAAAAAACAAAAACAAAACAAAACAAAACAAAAACCCTCAAACTTCAGATCATCACAGCACATTTATTCTAGTTTATCTTTGTTGTAAAATCCAGAAATGGTTAATGATCTTCTTGGGAATCCTCTCTCAGCGTTTACAAGAGCACACAATTTTATTTATTTAGTTCAATGGGTTATACTGCTTTACAACACATTATCAAAATGACACTGTTGTTTCATGAGAAATTATCCAACACTGTTGCACCCAACTCTGATCAGTACATTTATTCTTTCATATTGAGATGCTTACTTATATTATATCCCAATTTTTCTCAGTGATTATTTAAAGCCCTTGTCAAAATCTGAAAGGATAATTAATTTTCCAACTATTTGAACAGCAACTATGATTCAGAACAAGATGGTTGCTGCAGCAATTCTTGCCTCTAAAGACTAGGCTTCAAAATGACCCCATATGGCATCAAATGATTCGCATAAAGATATGAGCTCAAAATAAGTTGCTCTTAACCTTAAATGTGTGAACAATTTTGCATATCCATAATTGTCAATATGGTACCCTTCAGGATAGACTAGAATCTCTGGGCAGGAAGCCAATCAGCCTTATGTTCAGTTATATGCGAGCCAGCTGGACATCTGACAGGTGCATTGTGGTGGTTAACTGCTGTCATCTACACTCTTTAACCCTCCAGTGACTTTGTTGTTCTGATACGCTTCCTAAAGAAATCGGTCATGACACAGATGAGTAAAGCATATCATGTATACTTTATGGTGATGAGGAAACCAAAAGTGCCTCAAGCTAAAATTCTGAAACACTCTAAGGGCTGTTCTGTGGGACCTCATGCTCACTGATGGGAGAAGGCTAGTCCAGGAAGCCCTGTTTAAATACGTGTAACTAAGGAGTTTTGCTAAAATATTTCCCCCAGTGACCTTAGAAAATAGTACGGATGTGGACTCCATGCTGAGTGAAATGGATCACATAGTAGAATTCTATTCCTAAAAGTTTCCTCCAATTTTTAGGAGATGCCCCTTTTGAAAGCCAGTATTACTGTCAAAAATCATATACCTCTTGAGCACCTCAAGGCAACAGGGGTCTTTAAAATAACAAAGGGAAAAGTGTCCTGATGCATATTCTCTCCACTGGAAGTGTTCATTTTCTCCTCGAGATAGAATGAAAGTGAAATTTCTGTTTAAAAGAATATAAAAGTTTAGCAATATATTATCTTGCTGAGGGCACGGAAAAACACACTTATGCATTCTGGGTATATGTATATCATTGCACAAAATTCATGGGAAGGATTTTTGTGATATCTTAAAAAAAAAGTCACATTGATGTGTCCCTTTCTACATGATTCCTCTTAAGAAATTTCTTCCAGTTATCCTGGAAAAAAAATTGAAATGGCAAATATACAAAACTATTTATTTTTGTTTTATTTCTCAAAAATCTAGAAATAATAAAATGTCCATCCACAGGGGCCTATTTAAATAAATTATGGCAGATGCATAGAACAGAAGACCATATATTTCCAAAAAAGAATGAGGAAGCTATTTATACATGGCTATAGATGAACCTTTAAAAATTATTTTAAAGGAACAGCCCACTGTGATCACTATGCTACCTATTGAATTCTCAGAAAGAGGGCAAAATGTATAGAAAGAAGGAGATAAATATATTTCCATATATGCACATGTCATTGATGCTTGTATTTTACAAATGAAAGTAGAAACAAAAAATTGATGAAAATGGTCTATAGAGAAGAAAAAGGAGATGGGGGAAAGGTTTGGAAGGTATATATCTCTGAAAGTGTCTTCATTTACAGATTACAATGTAGAGTCATCAGATTCACTTTCATAATTGTAAAAAAATAAATCTAAACTAATAAAAATATCTCTAGAAATGGAAAACTTAATAAAGGCAAACTCAATAATATATGAGTTTGATAGCTTAACCACACAATGTTTTGAATGACCTTAAAATAGTAACCTTCCTGCACATTTTTACTGAGATAAGTACATCAAGATTAAAGAGAACTAAAAAGAAATCTCAGGCACTACTTAGTGACCATATTCATGTTAATATTTGTACTATTGTTTTAAATACATATGTAAATAAATAAAAGGCAGATAGGTGATTGATAAAAAATAATTATATCAGTATCTTTAAGAAATAAGACTTTCAGTGTACAAAGACAAAATGCAAAACAGAAAACAAACACTGTTTTCTTTTAAATTATAATTTTTGCTACAGTATGAATTGTTTGTGTGCTTTTTTTGGTGAAATAAAATATTTATTTCTTTTTGGTAAAATGGAAATATCTAAAAGCACCAATCAACTCAGATATAAAGAACCTAGAATGTAGTTATTAAATACTGCTTCTTGGTACAATAAGCTGAGGTTTCTCAGAGAAATAGTAGGTTATATTCTGTGGTAAGAATTTTTAAAAAAATTAGAGGCAACACAAAACAAGTACAGATGACTATTCAATTCCTGTTGGATGATTACAGGAGACCAAGTATATTATAAGAACATAATTTAAACATCAAAATGTAGAATGACTAAAATGAGCTTCCCAATCATATTCAAAGAACATGAGTACTTAACACTATGAAGAATCGCATTAATCACCTCTTATGGTTGTTGTGTCAAAAATTTATTATTCTGAAAACTTATAAATAATAGTAGAAAATGTAGAATTTATTGTTCTTTTGGTGTAGAAATGTATTTGAGTGTAATGAAATAGTAAATGAGTAAAAATATTTTGTAAAAAAGCACACAATAATATCTCCAGCAAATTATAATTTTGAAACATCACCAGTTTATATATATCCTCTGATAAAAATGAGTGATAAAAATGATCTATAATGGCTGATAAAATATTAAATAAAAATGAGATTAAAATGTGAAAGGTCACTAGACATCTTGTGCTTCATAAGATATTTTTAAAAAAAAGCAAAACTAACTGCAATCAAACTCTTTGACCTAAATAATTTATATCGAAACCCAGAGATTGAGAAGTATATCAAATGATATAAATCAGGTAAACCCAAAGTGTGGAAACTATGTAACACACCCAAAAGGAGAATTATTTCTTATTTATTAAGCAAAGAAAAAAACAAGGTTTTACATTAAAATAGATTGAGACAGATGCAATAAATGAAATATGTGAATTCCTTTTTGGATCCTGATATGAAAGAATAAATATTAAAACACTTTTGAGGCAAATGGAAATTCTCAAAACTTGAAGGCACATTAGATATTAGTAAGAGTTTCCTTTTTTAGTTGTAATAATTGGACACAAGTGGATTTTTAAAAGGTATTTCTTATAGATGCATTCCTATTTAAAGGTAAAATTTTATGATATCTATGTGTGCTAGAAAAATACTCTATCTCTTTGGGTTAAACAAATTGGGGATTAATGTCAAATCTAATCATATCCTCATCCTCTTTAATGTTTAGGAAAGATCTGGAAAGACTCAAGCCCTTTAATAATCTCATGGAGGACGTTGTCAAGATGGAAAGGCTGAAGACATTTAGTATTAAAGAAGGTTTATATTGATTATTTTTAGGTTACTTGATTTTTCTGATATTCAAATAATATGTGATCTTTGAAGAGAAGCAAAAGTTTTCTAGAAATCAACTAATGGTTGGCTTTTCATATATAAATGCTGACTTCCAGCAAAGACAGAAATAAAAATTAAAACTAGCAAGAATATCAATGGGTAAGAAAAAATAGGATAAGATGATATGACGAATTCACAGATTAAAATTAAAAAAGTGGATCATAAGAGATAATGTTCACTAACTTTTAGTCATTATAGATCTTTTTAGTGGGGAAAAACTGGCCACTTACATCCTTTTGCATCTCATTCTAATATTATTTATATTTTTATACACTTTGTTTTTACAACACATGCCTTTAAAATGCACTAATTATTTTCATTGCCAAATATGAGTTCTGTCCTTCCAGAAAATAAATCGTTTTGTCATCTACATAAAAATTTCTGAAGACACCACAGCAGTGATGCTGTAAGAGTCTGCACCTGTGTTAGAGGCTCCTGCTGGCCGCGTGAAGGACACCTTAGGAGCTGGCTGTCTTGGCTGCTATGCGCACAGAAGGCAGCCACCAGCACATTTCACAGGAAGGTGCCAGCCAGCAGCAGATCCCTATTGTTTAGTTCTGCATACTCAGATTTTTTCCAAAAAGTATATTTAAAAACCTTCTTAATAAAGGTTTTATAAAGCTTGGTTTGTCATTTTTTATTTTTAGATTTTTATTGGTCCATTATAATTATACATAATAGTGGGGATTCATTATACCATATTCCTACCTGCACATAACATAACTTGGTCTATCTAATTTTCTAGAGCCTTCCATTTCCCACTCTTCCCCTGATATGCTTCCTCTACTCTACTGATTTACTTCTGCTCTTATTATTTTAATTAGTGCAGTATAATTACATATATAGAGAGATTGTTTTGTGGTATGACTGTACATAGTACCATAAATTGGTTTATTTTTTTCTTCCTTGCCTCCTCCATCCTTCTAAGTCCCCTTTCTCCAGTCAATATCTCCCATCTATTTTCATGAGATTCCTCCACTCCCCTTCTAGCTTCTACATATGAGAAAAAAAAATTGATCTTGATTTTCTTAGTCTGATTTATTTCACATTAATTTTAATTTTGAATAAAATCTAACAATGTTAGAAGTTAACATTGAAGTAGTTTTTTTTTCCTTAAGCCCCAATTAATTCCTATTGCCACACCTTAGAAATATAACAGTGACTGCAAGAACAAACACTTCCGTTTCTTTCATATCTCTCTCTCTCTCTCTCTCTCTCTCTCTCTCTCTCTCTCTCTCTCTCCAATCACAGACACTAAGACCTAAGCTTTGGGGAAAAAAAATCAATTACTCTGCAAAAGAAAATTAGAGGGCTTGATAATATTGTGCTAAATTTGCTTTAATAACAAATATGAAAAATAGATAAATCAAAAAATAAGCTTGGAATCAATAGAGCCAGCCACCTGAGACATAATATTAATTTTCTTCCTGATAATTTGTTGACATAATTTGAACGATACCAAAATGATGGCAGTCCAGAAATATAACTTTAAAAAACAGCTTAATATTTAAAAAGTGTTATAATGTTATAAATACCAGATCCTTAAAATAATAATAAATTATCCAGGTAAACATTGCCATAACCTACAAAATCTGTCAAAACTCTTCAACAAAAATATGTATTGTAATAGATTTGCAAGTGGTTCCTAGAGATGAGCTTTTGGTTAGCCCAGGAACACAGTAAATATCAGGAATAAGTTTAGAGAAACTAAGATTTATTATACCAACTTTGAATCAATGTGCTATTATATTCTCATTCACTTGGGTGTTCCCTGACAAGGAAAAACCTCTGCAATAGGCCACTGTGATTGTCCTCACCACGTGTTTCTGAGAATCTATGTGGTAATAGGTGTTTCAAACATAGTTAACTCAGAAGTAAATAATTAATATGACAAAAGGAAGAAAATTGAATTGACTCACTTCTTATGATTAAAAGTAAATATAATTATCACATCAAAGGTGATAAGAAATCTACAAGTCGAATCACACATGTCTGAGAAAAAGCCACTCTAACGAGCTGAAGAAGTACTGGCAGAAACATCTGAAATCTTTTTATTTCCTTATAGTAATCATTCTGGGTTGTCCAAGTATCATTTTAATTGTAAAATGCATCTTTGACATGTTATTAATCAGAGTTCTTGAGAAAAACAGAAGATCTTAAGTATGACAGCTGCTTCACACTTGAAGTTATCAATTATATTTGTCCCTGAGGCTTTTAGAAGCCAGACATTCCAAGTTCCCTCCAGTGTTTCATATGTCACACTTCAGTATTCTCATGTAATTCTCCATCCATTTCAAAATGTGACTCAGAGCAGGACCCACTTTTCAGTATGCCCAGACCAGGAATCCTGGAACAGCATACCTCTGCAGAACCCCATTTGTTCTAACACCCTTGAGTCATTATAGATCTTCTTTAGTGGAGAAAACGTGGCCACATAAATTCTTTTGCATCTCATTCTAATTTTATTTATATTTTTATACATTTTAGGTTTTTACTCACATGCCTTAAAAATGTGCTAATTATTTTCATTGCCAAATATGAGTTCGGTCATTCCAAAAAACAAATTGTTTTGTCATTTTTATAAAAATTCAATTTTATTCAAAATTCCCATTCAATTCATTACCAAATGGATTCTCCAAAATTTTCACAGTATTTTTTTTTAAAAAAAAATATCATTCACTACTCTGCATTTATGTAAAATATTCAAATAAAATAGCCACTTATATTTGTTTATGAGAAATGTATTTATTCAATCAATATGTACTATAGTAATATTCACTATATTACCAGTACTATATTTGCACTGGAGAGGCAGAGAGAAACAAGTTGACTGACAAGCTTTCTGGGTTTTTATTAATTAATTGCTTTCAGAAACATATAGCAGGAAAAAAGTCCAAAAATTCATAAAATATATGAAGAAATAAGACAAAAACATTAAAGAAACAATACTTTGAGAAAAAAATGTAGATAGACTCTCAATTTAAATATGAGACTTACTACATAATAGGAAGAGCTAGTATTTATTTTGAAACATACAATGAGATGTGAATCAGTGTTTGAGATTGTGGCAGACTGATAATGTCCACAAATTCATTGACACTTTTTATATCAAGAAGTAAAGTTTACATTTTCATGTCTTGAACCTGAGGAACTCTGTGACCACCTTGACCAATATAATGTGCTGGAACTGAATTTTCTGGTTTCTGGATACTAGCTTTGAAATAACACCCTCAATTTGTGATCTCTATGAGCATTCTTAGAGCCCTAAGTGGCCATGTTCAGACACTTCACTAGTGTCAGAGCCCAGGAATTACATCATGAAGGAGCATAGGTGAACTGGGACAGCCATTTCCCCACTGAGGCATGAACCTTGGACTATGCTAGCCAAAAATTGTATGTCACTTGAGCAATCGTATACCAAGTGATGTGGAGGAGAGGGGCTAGATGGCTGAAGACTGCCTGAATTCCTGATCCATGAAATGGTCATTTTTAAAAAGATAGCATTTTAAGCCACTACATTTTAGGGCATCATTTATGCAGTAATATATACCTGGAACAAAAATGGACGATGGAACTTTCACCCAGGAGGAAACATGTACCAAATCCACAAATGGAAAGAGCTTGACAGTTTGAGACATTCAAGGACTGCAGATGGGGTTCTTGTTTACCTAGAGAAAAAGGCTGCTAAATAATGCACAGGAAACACAGGCAGAATTAGATCACTCAGGACTTAATGCAAGAGGAGTTTGATTGAAATCCATTCCAATGGCTATGGGAAAATGTTATACATAGAGAAGACCTTTGTAACTGCTAGACGCAGTTCAAGGTGGAGGAAAACAAGAGTAATTATATGAAAACAATAAGAAGCCTGTCACAGTAGTCCAATAAGAAGACAGGAGTAGTACAGGTATAATGATGGCAGAGCAAATGAAGGAAAGTGTGTGTATCTGGGATACATTTTGGGAAATATTAAGACTTACATTCAGTCATAGATTCAATACAGGAAATGGTAGGCAGGGAAGGAATTGATGACTATACTGAATACAGTAAGCCCATTTAATAAGAGGTAAAATAAGGGGAAGGAGGCACACTTGGTATCGGAGAATTCAAGATTTCCATTTTGGGTTTTACTGTGATTATTGCTTTCAGGTAAACATGTCATAAAGAGGGCTGGGAATCAGAAAGCAGTGATCTCTAATCAATAATCTAGTCAAGAAATTTATATTAGGTTAGATCTAGGCAAGAACTTCATATTTAGAAGTTACAAAAAAGAAAAAAAAACTACTGGAAGACGAATTTCCATAAATCATTGACATCTCCTAGGGAATGAGAAAGTAGAGAAGAGAGGACAAGAAGAAATCTCTAAGGAATTTCGAAATTAAAAGACTATAGACAGAGAAGGAAGACCCAGCAAAGAAATTGAAACTGCAGGAACAGGAAAGTGAGAGCGAAACTCAAGTTGATGATATATAAGGCAAGAGTTTTTTAAAAAGTGTTGAAAGAAAATGGGAGAACTAAGTTAAAGATATTTTGTGTGTATTGACTGTGTCAAAATCAAAATTGGTAGCCTGGTACTGATAAGTAAGTTGTAGAGGGAAGGTAAAAGCCAAATACCGGTTAGAGGAGGATTAAGTGGGTGTTAAATACTTAGATGAAAATGTAAATAACCTGATTTTGAAGGGCAACTCTCTAACAATATTTGAATAAGAGGTCAAGGACTTATTTTGGCAATTTTTTTAAATGGGGTATCTAGCAATATGGTAGCATGCTAATGCTGAAAAGAAAAATATCACTGCAAAATAAATGATCAATGGAGTAGCCAAATTCTTGAGAAGGTGGAAGAGTGGAATCTACAGCACTAGTAGGGGGATTGAGTGGTAATAGGCTTCCCCCATTGTAACAAAACAGAAAGGGCAGATACAATTTTTATATATTGATTGACCAATTGCAGATAGGAAGAAGAGAAGTTCATTTTTGGAAGTCCCTATTATTTTTAAACAGAAGAAATGATAAAATGGTGTGCAAAAATGTAAGATAAAAGAGAAATATAAATTTTTACCTATGCAAGAGAGAGATGTAAATGATCACCAGTGGGATCAGATAAAATCTAGAGAAATACATCAATATGGATAATGCCCCTTTGTGACATTATGTGTTCATTGTTTTTCCTATTCTGAAAAATCTCATATGCAAGTTATATCACCATTTCTACATTTTTTATTTTCCTAAGCAAGATTTCTTGGTCTTTATCCCAAACTTTGACAAATATATTAAAAATTCATAGGCAAATATCAGAGAGGGGTGACAACATTCCACAGCTTAACAGCTTTATTGAGCTACAACTGAAATAAAAATGAACTACTGATATTTAAAGCATACACTTGGAAAAGTTTTGACCTATATATAAGTATGTGACACCATCATCTCAACCAACATAGTAGATATACATCTGCGATCCCAGAAAGGTTTTCATCTGTTTTGAAAAATGTCTCTTTCCCACTCCTTACCAAATGCTTATTCCAAAAGTAACAGTATGCTTTCTGTTTCTGTAGAATTGTTTGCATTTTCTTTCTAGTGTTTCGTAAAATAAAACCATGAAGTATGTGCTGCTTCTATCTCTACCCTCTTCACTAGCATAATTATTGAAGACCCATCCATTATGCTAAAGGGCATGTAGAAATAAGCCAGACTCAGAAAGTAGAGGGTCAAAGGCTTTCTCTCATATGTGAAAGCAAGAGCAAGGCAAGTTAAAAACTAACTAGATAGATAGATAGATAGATAGATGATAGATAGATAATACAGGTATGGTGGATTCCAAGAAAAGAGAAAAATAAGGAAACCAGTGAAGAACTATGAAATGAAATCAACCAAATTATGCTCTGTACACATGTGAATACATCACACTGAATTTCACCTGTATGTATATTTACAAGGCAGCAAATATAAAAATAATACATAAATAGGAGGAAGATGGATGTGTACAGTAGAAGGAGGAGAACCGGAAGAGGGAGGATGGGGAAAAGAGAAAGTATGGGGAACTAAAAGGGAACAGATTATATTCCAGGTTTATGTGACTGTGTCAAAATGAATCCCAATATTAGGTGTAACTATAAAAATGCACTAAAAATGTATAACTAAAATGCACTATTATGGTTTGGATGTGAGGTGTCCCCCAAAATCTCACGTGTGATACAATCAAGGCAAGAAGGTTCAGAGAAGAAATTATTGGATTCTGAGAGTTTTAACCCAATCGGTGAATTAACTGAGTGGTAACTGAAGTGGTAGGGTGTGGCTGGAGGAGGTGGGAATTGGAGGCATGACTTTGAGGTATACATTTGTGTTGGGCAAGCAGAGACCTCTTTCTCTGGTTTCTGATTAGTCTGTGGGCTGCTTCCCTCTGCCACACTCTTCCACTATAATGTTCTGCCTCATTGAAGCCCTGACGAATGGAGTTGACCTTATATAGACTAAGACCTCTGAAATGTGGGCCCTCAAATAAACTTTTCCTCCTTTAAAATTGTTCTGGTTGGGTGCTTTAGTCACAGCAGCAAAAAGTTGACTAAAACATGCACTAATAAAAACATTTTTAAAAGTTCATTCTTTTATAAACACCTATAATCCCAGCAATTTTGGAGGCTGAAGCAGGAGGATTGAAAGTTCAAAGTCAGCCTTAGCAACTTAGCAAGGCCATAAAAAACTTAGAAAGAACTTGTCTCAAAATTAAAAAAAAAATAAAAATAAAAATGGCGGGGAAAGGGCTCAGTAATTAAGCACCCCTGGACTCAATATCTGGTACCAAAAAAAAAATCATTCTTTCAATGGCTGGTCAGTATATCTTTTATGGATATACCTCAATTTGTTGATCTATTCACTATTTGAAAAAAAAATTGAGTTGCTTCTAGTTTGGGTTCATTAGAAATAAAGCTTCAGTGTTATGATCAAACCTATATAGGAATTTTCATGAAGAAAGGATTCATCTCTCTAGGAAAAATAACCAGAAAAATGTTTTTGGAAAGAGCCATGGAGTAAGGCCATAGTTAATTTTATAATAAAAAGCCATGTTTATTTGCTATACTTGTTCCATTTTACATTCCTACAGCACAATACAACAGTTTCTGCACATTCCTGCCAGTATTTGATACTGTAATATGTGTAAGCATGTGTGTGTCTAGTGTGTGTGTATAAATACATGTGTGTGTGATCATAATGGGTGTGTAGTGTTATCACAACATGATTTTAATTTGCATTGCATTCTCTAGTGGTTCATGATGTGAAGCAGTGCTTCATGTGCTTGCCATGTGTGCTCTTTGGGCAAGTGTCTGCTCATTTCTTTTGCCCAGATTTTGTTTTTTAATTGGTATTTTAGCCTTTCAATTTTGAGTTTGGGGATTCTGTATATATTCTCCATACAACTATTTTACTTCATTAAGTGATCTGCAAATATTTTCTCCCAGTCCTTATTTTATGGTTTTCTTTCCTCTTTCCCAACCTCTCTCCTTCCCTCCCCCCATTCCCCCACCCTCTTTCTTGCTTGTTACTGGGGATTAAGCCCAGGGGAGTATTTCCACTGAGCCACATCCCCAGCCCTTGGTATCACTATCATTATTATTATTCTAAATTTTGAAACAGGAGCTTGCTAAATTTCAGAGGCTCCCTTTGAACTTCCAATTCTCCTGCTTCAGACTCCCAAGCTGCTGGGATTACAGGTGTGTGCCATCATGCCTAGCTGTGGCTTTCATTCTTTTAACAAGGTATTTAAGAAAGAAAAATTTTACAACTTTGGTAAGTATTAATTTGCTAATACTTTATTCCAAGGATCATGATTTGGGTATTACATCCATAAATTTTTCACCTAATATGAGGCCTCTCAGATTTTATCCTATGGTTTCTTCTAAATGTTTTTATACTTTATATCTGAATTTATAATCTATTGTAAGTCTATTGCGTCTAAGTTGTGATACTTATATAGAGGCTTATTTTTGTGCCTATGAATAGCCAACCATATAGATAATATTATCTTATTAATTATTTATAATTACTCTTTATTAATTATTGTTAATATTATCTTGTAATTACTATTATGGAAACATTATCTTTGTCCTTTATATTACCTTTGCACCTATGTCAAAAAACAGTCAATTTGGGCTGGGGATGTGGCTCAAGCGGTAGCGCGCTCGCCTAGCATGCGTGCGGCCCGGGTTCGATCCTCAGCACCACATACAAACAAAGATGTTGTATCCGCTGAGAACTGAAAAATAAATATTAAAATTCTCTCTCTCTCTCTCTTTAAAAAAACAGGCAATTTTATTTTTTTATGATTTCATTTCTAGGGTATCAGTTCCATTTATCTGTATGAGTATTTGTTTGCTGATACTACAATATTCAGATTATTGTCGATATGTAAATTGAATAGTGTATTTCCTCTATTTCATTCAACTTTTACAGGGATTGGCAAATGAATTATTGTCCTTAAACGATCTGGAGACAGAGATGATTCCCCTCTTGGGAACTCTTTCCTGAAGTCATTGATTTGAAACTTCCCAGCTGCTATAGAGATGCCCTGTTCAAAGGTAAATTCTATAGGCATGGATTTGTAGTTCTTAACCTTGGGTTCAAATGTCAGCTACAGAGAACTATGGGCACAAGGTCATAGTTCTAACTGGACTTTTTATACCCTCAAGTTCAGTTCTGTTTATCTTGAAGAAACTTTCATGTTTTATTGCTTCAGTATAGAAAGGCAATTTCTTTTTCTTGACATGTTGCATAAGCTAAGATTTCTAAGTCTATGCAGAAAACAGTAGTAAGTGTTGAAACCATGCTTGTTTTGGCTTAAGTTGAAATATACAGTATAAAGTCTTTCTCCTTTAATTATAACATTAGTGGTGTGCTTTCATACATACATTTATTAAACTGAGGAGGTTCCTGTTTATTCCTATTTTTCTGAGTGTTAAAAAATAATTAATGGGTGAAAAATTTTGTCAAATACATAATTTTTTCTGGTTCACAAGGAACATGAGGCTTTTCTAATTTAGCAAGTTAACTGGGTGAATACCATTGGTTAATTTATTAATTCAGTCTTGTATTACTGAAACATGTCTTGACCTACTATTCATTTTCATATAAGTTGTTTGATTTTATTTGATAAAACCTTTTTTGAGAATTTTGTGCCTATATTCATGAAGGATATTAGGCTAATGTTTTCTTTCTCTCTCCCTCTTTCATTCCATCTTTGATTTTGGTAACAAGCAAGTGCTGTACTTTAAGATGAAATTAAAGTATCCCTTTCCTTACTATTGTTTGGGGAGATTGCATAGAAGTGTTACTTCTCTCTTACCTATCTGGTAAAACCCTCTAGTGAAAATAACTAAATTTAGATATCTTTTTTCTGGGGCATTATAAACTATAAGTAAACAAGCAAACAAATATTTGTAAGATTATTCTGATAATCTATTTTGACTTGGGAATAATTTGATAGTTTTTGGCTTTTATTTTATTTATCCATTTAATCTATTACAAAATATCATATTCTTATTTATACTGCATCCTTGTTATCCTTTTGCTATCCATGGGTTCTTTTTTTAACTTATTTTTTTAAATATTTTTTTTATTTATATATGAGAGCGGAATGCATTACAATTCTTATTACACATAAGAACACAATTTTTCATATTTCTGGTTGTATACAAAGTATATAAACACCAATTTCGTGTCTTCATACATGTACTTTGGATAATAATGTCCATCACATTCCACCATCATTTCTAACCCCATGACCCCTCCCTACCCCTCTCTCCCATCTGCCCTATCTAGAGTTTGTCTATTCCTCCCATGGTCCTCCTCCCTAAACCACTATGAATCAGACTCCTTATATCAGAGAAAACATTTGGCATTTGGTTTGGGGGGATTAGCTAACTTAATTTAGTATTATCTTCTCTAACTCCATCAATTTACCTGCAAATTCCATGATTTTATTCTCTTTTATCCATGGGTTCTTTAATGATATTCTCTCTTTTAATATAGATATGGTCATTTTTCTTCTGCTAAATTTACTAGAAGTTCATTATTTTATTGGTGTTTACAATAAACCACTACTGTTTTCTTGATTTTAAAATTGTTTTTAATTTTTGATTGTTTTGCTCTAGGTTTATCTTTATTATTATTATTGTTGGCTTGTTTGAATTCTATTTTGTTCTCTTTTTTAACATTTTCTTATGTTGAGAGATTATATTCTTGATTTGTTAATATTTTTATTTTAATGCATAAATTAAGTGCAATAAACTAATCTTCATTGCTGTACTAGCTACATTCCACAAATTTTGTTGTGTTGTTGTTTCACTTCATTCTGTTCAAATTATTATATTTAATTTGCCTTGAGATTTGATAAATTTTCAATTTTTATGTTTGTAGATTTCTCTAGTGTCTCTTTGTCACAGATTTATCATTTGCTTTGATTTTGGACTCAGATTATATTCTGTATATTTTCGAATTATCATCAGATTTTTATTTTGCTTACTGAAGTAACAAATTGTTCGTGTTCACAAACATTCTTGATATATTTGCTAGATATTGACTTCAGGGTTACTTAATCATGAATTCCAGCTCAGTGAGTATGGGCTATATGACAAAAGAAATACTTAAGAATTGAATTACTTTCATGTAAACAACTACAATTTTTTTAATTTGAAATTTTTAACCAACACATTTGTATGGGAAGGAGGAAAGGATGAGAAAACATCATAATATTCAAGATAATCATGTTATATTGCTTAAGTATAATTGTGATCCATATTTGATGAATGTGTTTCAGAGAGAATTGGTTGATGACTACACTTAAATGATATAGAAACTGTCTCAAATAAATGCACTTCTAAAGAAGGAGAATAAAAAAAGATGACTTTTTAATTTATGTTTCAATTTCATTTCTACAAGACTGATTTTAAATAAGTTTTGTGTTTTCCTTTAATAATTATTATTTTTTGAAATTTAGTAATGCATGAGATGGTTTTAACATTTAAAATTATTATCAAATTTAATAATATAATCAGAGAATCATTAAAAGTCATCTCTTTCCTTTTTCTCTCTTTTCCTTTTCTCTGTAAATACACTCATTTGTACACACACATAATCATTTTAAATATATATATATATATATATATATATGATTTACAACTATATATATTTATATAGTTGTAAAAATGAAACTAATTCATTTATCTAATATATACCAACACTATAGACATCCCACCCTATGGTATTGAATAATTGACAATATGCTGAGTTTAAGGAAATATAATCTGGTTTCATGTTATCGAGTCACTTTCCAACTTCATAATTTTTAAATTCTGATTATACAAGAAACAAAGTAGGAATTCTTGGAACTTTGAAAAGTGCTTTTTCCGGAATTTGGTTTTTGGTTCTATACTCTATTCCCTTCTGATTCTAAGTCTATTAAGGGTAGCTTCCATAAAATCTCTCAGAGAACTCAACTGAAAGCAGAGAAAACAAGTATTTTTCTCTTGCCTGAGAAAGTGAATGGGCTTATATTCCAATATCTATTATCTAAATTATTGGGCATCTCCATTTCTCCAGAACTAGACACGGGCCACAGGACCATAAAGGGACAAACCACTGTCTAAAGAAAACTGGAGCCAGAAGTCTCAACAATCCGAACACTGAGGAAGTAATCAGGGACAAAGGGCTGCAATGACTGAGTAGAGATGCATAGAGAAAGTGTTGCCATTCCCAGAGACCAGGAAGCCATCAGCACCTAGAAGGATCTCCTGTGCTGTGACTTTTAATTTCTCCATTTCCACAAGCTGGTTAGTCACAAGGGCACCAATACTTCAGTTAGCATTCCAGATGAGTCCCATCAGAGGAATAAACAAAAAGTCCACTCAATCTTCTTCCAGGACCTCAGGTTTTCCCCCTACTTATTTTCTGGTGGGATAGAAAGTCTTTTATCTTTTGATGTGGATTGAAGAGTCACCTTATATTTCCCCCTGTATTTCTGATTGGCTATATTAAGATTTTTAAGTGAATAAAGGATTGTCTATTTAATAATAGGAACCAGTATTTTATGGGCAATGGTAAGGTTTAATACAGGCTGCAGGGGAATGTTACCACAGCTGGTGTTGAAAAAGATTTAGAAAATCAGGACAAACCCTTCAAAGAGAGTTTGAGATACTCATGAACTATGATGGTTCTACACAACAGTTTTGCACATTCACACTCAAGCATGTATGCATGATTTTGCTTTTAAGCTTTTGCTATGAATTCACGGCCATAATCTTTTCTACCAAAATATGGAGTTAATAATAATTTTAGTGACATTTTATTATTGACAGATGACCTATTGTTGCTTATTTTCTATGTGTTTTTAAGCAGGATATTAAAAACTTTTTTTCTCTCTACATGACCTCACTCAAATATCAAAGATTTTAATTGATCTGATATAGGACCCCAAAATATGCCTGTAGTAAAGTATCTCTTGAAGTTCTTTGCACATGGTCCTCAACCATACTTCATGGAAATATAAAACTAATTTTATCAAAACATCTATGGAATTACTATCCAATCATGTGAAGCAATGATTTTATTATATTTTTAAAAATCTGTGCATATTTGACATTGTTTAGCACCCAAGTTCTCACCCTACTCCTCTCTCTCTTCCTGGAATTGTTGGTTTTTAGAGATTAGATATCAATATAAATGGGGAATAAAAAATCTTTGAGATAAAACAGCATTAAGTCAAATCTTCCTCCTCTTATTATTTATGTGTTCATGGGAAAAGATACCTGACGACTTATTGCCAAAATGTTCTTACTTTTAAATTAGGAAATATAAAACTAACATTATAAGAATACATTATTTTCAGGCATATAAAATATATAGTACTAGCTAAAAAATCTATTTATTTTTTTACACACCTTCTTTTACCATCCATGTTACCTTATTTTCTCTTACTTTTATGAAAAGGCATACTTAAATACTTCTGAATTTTCCTAGATTTCTTAATAGTTTCATTGTAGAATTATCTCCTCTAGCACTATCACTGTGCTAAAAATGGAAATATGTATGTGTGTGTGTGTGTGTGTGTGTGTGTGTGTGTGTGTGTATATATGTATTTCACTGTGTTATGACCTTCAATTTCATTTTAATATCTTTTTGTAGTCTCCCAGATTAAATCCACTAAAATTATTTCAGATTGGAAACCTCCCTAGTAAAGGAAAGATTAAGAGATTATACTGTGACTATTTTACATTGATGTATGTAGCATAAATACCTACTGATTTTATGCATTTATTTCTATAGCAGGGGTAAAAAAAAAAGACACAGGAGCCTTAGGGAAAAAGAAATTCAATATCATTTCACACCCATTAACCATAAAAAACCAGATGTCATTATCACTTATGCAGAGAAATGACAAGTAAGCTGAATAATTAGAAATACAGTGTTTGATTAATGACTCTTCTTTTAGTTGACTAAAAGAGTTTTAAGTAATTTCATTCCCTATTGCCGAAAATGTGTGAGTATATTTTTTACCTCGGCACATAAAATATAAATACATTTTGATTGGGGGGAATACATTCTTATTTCACATAACCATAACTCTGAGTTTGACATATTAGATTGTGTTGAACATGAATTAATTTGAGAGTAGATATATCCTATAGTCAGAATAAAGGACTAAAAAAAATACTTCATTATATTTTATTTCTGTAAAAAAATGCTTGAGGTTCTCATTAACTGGATTGTTTTATCTGAAGGTTATTTACACATTTTTTCTTATTTTAGCTGTTAAATAGCACTAATTCTGTGCTCAAGATATCATTTCAGTTGATAAGAAACAAGCAAACAAAAACAATGTATGTCCTTTATCAACATTCCTTTTGCGTTTAGAGTCACGTGGGCTCATGTTCACACTAGAAAAATACAGCACAGAATATATGTGATATTACATAAAAACATCTTTCTGTGAAATAAATTAGCATTAAGCTCAATTTTCAAAATTGCAAATTCTATAACATGTAGCACTGTCATTTGTAGTTTCTCATGTCAAGCACCAGCACATTTCCAAACTTTATGTTTCAAAGACTAAATATGATTGTATATTTAGGTTCACAGCTGTTTGGTGTTTTCACAGATGCTTCAACTACTCAGATGAGATCTTAAGAATAGATGGAAATGTCAAAATGTTTGTCTTTTATAGAAAAAAATTAAAAAATTATTTTTGAAATTATTCCTCCTTTTAGGACCAACAGGTATGGAGCTCTTAGAGTGGGATTAGACAAGTCATAAGCATACCGATCAGGACATTTCCCTTAAGGTTATGTCAGATAACATTTTATGTTGTGGTCTCTGTTTTTCATGAAAAGACATAAATGCTCAGATTATACTACTACAGGCAATTTTAATTTCCCCTGATGATAGTTTGTCTTTGATTTATACAAAATCTTTGTTCCCTCCCTATAAAAATATAATGCAAGTGAGATCAAATGAAAAGTAGGTCAGGAGTTAGTCACAAGAGCTATACCTCTTCTCTGTAGATATCGATTATTGAAATTTGAGTGAAGTGATGGAAAGACCTATCCTGGGAATGAAATACATCTAAACTATTCAACTGACTCACTTTCTGGTTTTAAAAATGGTAGTTAGTGATTGAACTTCTCTGCTCTTCTATTTCATCTCCTGTGTACCAGACAGGAGAAATAATCATGGTGTTGTCCTCAGAATTATTTTAAGGATTCAATTGTGTGTGAGTACAAAGTGCTTAGTAAGTGTTTAGTAGAGAGTAACTTTAAAATATCCTTTATTATTTCCACTGTTTTCTTACTTTTCAATGAAACTATTCTTATACACATTATAAATTAAAATATAAACATGGTATATAAAATGGTGAGCCATTTTCCCAAATATGAACTATAATTTCATTCCCAAAAGATCATCACCATAAAAAGATCATTTGTATCAATAGAGAAAATTTTCCTATATAAGTGTAAGTTTCGTTTTCATAAAAGCAGGAGTGTACAACTTTTCTGTACCACATGAATTATTTCCTGGTTTGAAAGTTAACATATAACTTAAAATTCTTATTCCACAAAAAAATAATAATGTAGAGTATGAATACAGATTATTCATTAACAATATAATTTGTTGAAGTATATTTATTTTTTTTACATTTTTGTGTGTGCTATTATGAACAATACTATTAATAAACCTTAATTTATGACCAACCTGAGATGTAATTGACAGAAAAATATGTGAAATAAATTTCTACTAATAAATTTGAGAATAAAAGAATGTGTGTTTATTCAAATTAGTAAATTATGCTGTTATAAATGAAGTAATCCCAATTTCTTTACACTCTCCTAAAATAAACATTTCAATTGTTGAACAAAATATCTATATTCTTCATATTTTAATTTTATTAGGAATATTTATTATAATTTTTGTTTACAATCCATTTTTGGATATAATTCATTCATGTCATTTGATTGTATTTCTGTTGGTTTGTTGATTTTTGTAATAATTTTAATCAAAAATTTGTATGGCAAGTCATATTATCCCTTTCCTAATCAGATAAATATGTAGCTATTTGGAAATTAGTCAGATTACACCATCTTTCTCATTATTCATTATGGAGTTTTGAGGTACATTTTAAATCACTTTTTCTATTGTATGGTTTCTTTTCATATTTTTGATCATTCTGAAACATATTGTAGTTGAAGAAGAGAAAGGGTCTAATTTTTTGTTTCACCCCTATCTCTATGTGTACCTATTCATCTATGGATATATTCATCTTTATGCTTTCTTTAGTATCTAGTCAATTTTAAAAGAATAACAAATTATTTTAGGATTGCTGGTTCCCATTTTTACCACAAGACTTAAAGCTTTACGATAGCTCTAAGTATATTTTGCTCTATAGAATTTTTCATCAGTATTTCAGTAGAAATCTGATCTTAGACAAGTAATTTAACACAACTTTGCCTTTTTCTCATATTCTGAAAATGGAATAATAGTAATAATTACAATAATAATATTAATAATCACAATATAACACAACACAAGAATCTTGTACTGATTAACTCTCACAATGACTGCAAAGGGGCTTGTATATTTTAAATGCTCATTTTAATTTTTTAATCAATTTATTTATTTGTTCTAATTAGTTATACGTTACAGCAGAATTCATTTCAATTCATAGTACACAAAAGGAGAACAATTTTTCATTTTTTTGGTTGTACATGAAGTAGAGTTGTACAATTTGTGTCTTCACATATGTAACTAGGGTAATGATATCTGCTTTGTTTCACCATCTTTCGTACCCCTGTGCCCCCTCCCTTACCCTTTCTCCCCTTTGCCCTAGCCAAAGTTCCTGTATTCCTCCCCCTGCCCCCCATTATGGATCAGCATCCACTTATCAGAGAAAACATTTGGCCTTTGTTTTTTGGAATTGGCTTACTTCATTTCGTATGATATTCTCCAACTCTATCCATTTACCTGCAAGTGCCATGATTTTATTCTCTTTTAATGCTGAGTAATATTCAATTGTGTATATATACCACAGTTTCTTTATCCATTCATCTGTTAAAGGGCATCTAGCATGGTTCCACAGTTTAGCTATTGAGTCATTTTAAAAACAAATCATTACTTATGTTAATTTTACTACCAAAGGACATTTATTAAGATCAAATTTTCCATAGTAAAATACTGTAGTATACCAACTTGGAATTAAGAAAAGGAATGCTCATCATATTTTAATCATTGGTAGATTTCAGTACCTTGACTTTAAATGTTTTAGTAATGCATCTCATTGTCAGTCATACCTAGAGCTTTTCCAGTAGCAGTGAAGCTAGCTGGAAAGAATCATGCTCTACCAAAATTTTGAAGAAAAATTTGATCAATCTCTTATTGTGTTATAAAGAGAAATACAGAGTCAATAAATCCATGCTAATTTTATCCTGGGAATATTTTACCCTGAAATGCATAGTCATCTCTAACAGGATATTACAGGTATTTGTAAGGTAGGATTAGTGGTTCTAGGTTTTTCTTCTTTTTCTTTGTACTTCATGTTGTTTACCACATGTCTTTTCCATAGTTTTCATTTCATCCATTCATCCATCCATCCAAGTAGCATGACAGACTTTAAACAGATCATTAAAATGTTTTGTGGCATAAAAGAAACCAGTGACAAAAAAGAATACAAAATGGCTTTAAATCCTGAAATTTCAAATTGATTAATAGTTGTAGAATCTTTTACATTCTTCTTATATGTCTGATGTATCCACAATAAAGAAATCAAATCTGAAAAAGTCTACAAAAGTACTGCCCTAGATAACCATTTTCTTACTAGCCTGGAAATTTGGAAAAAGTAACTGAATTGAAACACATTTCTTTCAAATATATTTATCCTAGAATCAAAATAAATTATTGATCTAACTAAAGAAAGTTAAAATTATTTTGCAATTATTTTAGTCTATGCGTTTATGCTTTTTCCTTTGGATAAAATTCCAATGACATTTATTTTGTGGTCTAGGCTCTGTTTGACATATAGCAGATTACAAATGTTTATATATATAAACTCTATAAAAATAGACACAAAGTAATTAAAATCTACACTTTAAATTATTAAAATATAAATAAATAAATGATGAGCTATGCATAAATTAATATTAAAATTTCTTTAGAAGTTCTCAAATATATTTTTAAAAACTCAATAATAACTACAAGTATTTCAATATTTTAACCACTACTCAACTTCAATAATGTCTAGCTTAAACAAATTAAAATATATTTTTAAAGTAATATTTATATGATTTCTATATGAAAAATAATCAGAAACAGTATTTGACCATTTAGACAAGATATTCTTTAAAATTCACTGGCAGAATAAATCATGCTGTTATCATTCTAAAATGTAACTTCTCAGATCAATTTTCTATTTTTGCCTCTGTGAAATATTTAAATAATTGGTGATTGCATTTCTTTCTCAGACTGGCTGTCTGTTGAGTGTGATAAAATCTACAAATTACATCCCTTTCTGGTCCCTCAGAATTTATCTTTTTGAATGTTCTGGCAGCTACACTATACTTCAATTTACTGAGAGCTGAAAATTCAAATGAAATGCTTTAAAAGAAAATAGTCCAGGTTATGACTAAAAGGAGTGATTTTAATCCCAACTGATAGATTTTAGTACTTTCATCTTTTTAAGATACCCCATCACCATGACTTACAAACATTCAGCACAGAAGGGGAGCTAGGGAGCTCCATACAGTTCGTATCACCGTAGAGACTATTGATGAACCTTGTTCTGATCATAGACTCCTTGAGAAGTTTACTGAAGAAGTTCCCTCAAGTTCATAAATGATCTTATGCCCATGGTTTCTGCCAAGTCTTGGCTCTTGAAAATGGATTATATCTGTTACTTAAACACAGTGATTTAAAGCCTATGGGTTTGGTAAAACACTGATACTAGAATGTTTGACTGTTGTGAGGCCTGCCACTTTAAACAAGGTGATTGCCTTTGCATATTCCCATCCTGGAAGCACAATACCTACTTAGTTTAAAGGATCCCAGAACCCCAGTGAGCATTCTGGAATCCAACCTCCCTTCTAAGAAATTCATTCAAAAATCCAGGAAGAAAACTGCAGGAGCAAAAACTTATCCATACTCTGGACTCATGTTGCTCTATCTTTCAACTATTTGGGTAATGAAAACATGTTTTAAAAAGACTCTTTATTGAAAACTGGACATTTGAAGCAATATGCAAATTTTTAAACTTTGTTTCATAAGGTGAGCAAACATTCTATGCAAATGGGTAAATGTTAATTTTTCAAAAGTTTGCTACAATTCTTGTAATAAAATGTAAGCAAACAAATTAAAGCATATGGAATAATGTTAACAATTGTAACAATCAACGCAAAGTTTTATACTTTTTACATAAAAGTAAATAGGCCTGATGCACCTATCTGCAATCTATAAAATCAATATAAATCCATCAACCAAACCAAACAAGTGGTTAAATAAACTGCTTTCTTATGAAGATAACTTATACAATGATAAACCAGAAAGAAATATTTGGAATTCTCTAATCAATTCAATAAAATCTCCTCACATCTCCGCAGAGTAATATAGCAGTAAAGATCACACTATCAGAAAAATTTCTCCATTTTTGTGAAGTACTTATGAAACATGCACACACACAAACACACACATTATTTCTTGTAAGAATTAAAATCAGACACTTAAACTTCTGCTTGTTAATTATAATTCTAATCTCTTGAGTCAGTGTTGAACTCCCTTGAGTGCAACAATCACTACTATCTGTACTTTCAAAGAAAGATTGCCTTTGAATTAATTACATTGATTTCGAGCAAATATACAAGTTCTTAGAATTCAGAGGCAATAAACTGGCAAAATCAGAATAAATAAATGAGCTAGGCTAAAGCCTCAACTTATGATGAACCCAATAATTTGACAGTCATGTTTATCATTAATACTAGGAGAAAGGGAAATAAAAACAAAAGTCTTAAAAGCAAATTAAACAACGTGTTTACACACTACTACATGAAACTTCAATACAAACTAGTTCTAAATTTTTCTTATGGAACCAAGTGAAGGGTGTAAGGGGACAAGTACTGAGTTTTTCACTTACCTTACTTCCTGTGGAAATTCAGGTTTAACTTACAGAAAAAAACCTCTCTAAGGAATAAATTTTGTATGAGTTAAATAAATTGGGCATGGTGGCACAGCCTGTAATACCTGCAACTCAGAAAGCAGAGGCAGGAGAAGCCCAAATTCAAAGCCAGCCTCAGTAACTTAGTGAGGCCCTAAGCAACTTATTGAGACCCTCTCTCAAAATAAAACTCAAAAAGAGGGCTGGGGATGTGGCTCAGTGCTCAAACACCACTGGGTTTAATCCCTACTTCCAAAAAAAAAAAAAAAAAGAGTTAAAAGTTAATATAAAGTTTGAACTTCTTCTAGATTATTTGATGGATATAGTAATAGTGGTCCTTGTGTCTTCAAAAAGATTAATTGCTCCATTTGGGATGGGTTAGGGCTTTCAAAGGAGAGAGAAGCTATGGATCTACCTAAGGATAGTGTGAGATAACCGATAACCGCATGATTTAATTCCACAATTATTAAGAAGATAAAATTCTACAAGTGAAAAACCATTACAAGGATCCTTCTAGTAAATGTAACTAGTGAAAAAGTGAAAAGAAAGCATTAAGGATATGTTCCTGCTTGTCTTATGAGTGATTCTTTACTTTTAGAAAGAGAATGTGTGGCTTGGGATGTGGCTCAGTGGTAGAGTACTTGCCAAGCATGAGTAAGGCCCTGGGTTTAATACTCCAGGTGGTAATTTTCTGTTATTAAAGTTCTGAGACTGATTCTACATGTTGATAGTACAGTGTTATTGCCTGGTAATAAAACTAAAAATTATTAGGCACTGATATTTAAAATTCTATAGCAAGGCCTTCTGTATAGGCTACATCCTGATTCTTTACTTAAAGTCTACTGAGATAAATACAATCCTTTTTAAAGCAAATGTAATGCCTGAAGTTGATTCACTTTAATTAAAAACGTTAATTTATGATTTTTATAATGGATTTATGATATAAAAATAAATAGTTAGATATTTACACACCTTATAAAAGAAGAAACACCCTACCATAAAATCATTAGGATTTTTAATCCAAGCATATTTATGGTGTCATGCAGAAAATACACATTAATATATAATGCTTAATTTGATTTATTTATTCAGTAAATATACAACAATGAATACAGAGTTGTGTTTTTCTTCATTGAATTAAAATATAGTCATGAAGATAAGTACTGAAGTCATAGTTTGTAAAAAAAAAACCAAAAAACAAAAAACAAAAATCCCCTATCATTTGCAAGACTTAATTTTACACAATTTACATTTAGCCCCTATTGCATTCATGGGATAACCAATGGTCACTTCCAGTTTCTTTGGGCCATGGTTTTAGGCTCACTGTCTCTGTCTTCAACATAACTCTGTTTTCATTATTGGTGGGTTATACTATGCCTAAAATTCCCAAAACCTCTTATCATAAGACCCTCCTGTCAGTCCTGAAATGATCTTTCCCACTTCCCACTACAGCCTTTTGCCTACCCTAGATCAATGGAGGATGACCCTAGACCAATATCTGTTCAATGTATCCAGAGATTAAAAGCATACTCGATTGTGGGATGACTCTGTAGTCACTTGATCAATAACAATATCCTTCATGATCTTGAATTTAACCATCCAACTCTTGACAAACCACAAAAACTTTTGATCACATTAGGACTTGGTGTTCCTTGATTCTATTTCTTTCATCTATCTTTAGCCAATAACACAATCTCATTTAATTGCTTAATAAGCTTAAGTTTTATGACAATTGTAACTATAGACATAAACATATTATCCACATCTCTGCCATCTCTTGTTTCATTTTACTTGTGTTAAGTGAAAAAAATCTCAGATCCAGCATTTCGTATACTTTTTTTCCTACACATATTCAGTTCATAACTGAATGAAAGCACAAAAATATTGCTGAGAATCTTACTTTAAATTTAAAATAATTGACATTAGGGTGCTCTTTATTTTTTGTCCAGCACTCATACTATAAATTTGTGATCCCTTCATTATTGCACTATTCCAGATGAGTAATTCGCATTTTTTTTCTCTGCCAATTTATCTATTTCTTACTCTTAACTGATGATTTTGCTTGCTATTTCCCCAAGAAAATTAAGTCAAAGGAAAGATGTCTATAACCTCTCAGTCCTACCTAACTTGATTTGTCCTTTATTTCCTGTTATTCTAAAATTTGTCAAACTGTGTTTACTCTTACAATAGGTAATGCTTCCAGTTGCTCACTACCATTTTTCTAATTAGTAACAAAAGTAAATAGATAGAATGCCAACCCTGTATCCCAAATACCTAAAATGTAATAGTCAAACAGACTCCTTAACACCTGACATCACTCAGTGACTCCATGAAACAGTTCAGTCTTCAATTTCACACATTCCTTAAATCTCATTGGCAACCGGGTTGAGGCTAAATTCATGTTAAACAAAAATGGGTATATTTTATAACAAGAAATTTAAGACATTATTCCAATAATGTATAAATTATAGGTAAACCAAAATTTAAATTAATATTTTAATATAACTGACATCCTCATAATGTTTGGTTTTCCCAAACAAAAATTCTATAATAAATCTAGACATCTATTAACCCCCAATGAACACAATAGTTTTTCATAGATCATTTGCAGTGTTTGTCAAGTTGTTCATATTACAATACTGCTATAAATGGATTATTGCATAAAGTATATTCTATTTGGATACCAAATATACAAAACCAAGGATTCATATCTGACATCCATAGGAAAATTTGATTGCTAAATATGGTTTATTTTAGTTAAAAAATACCTTTGAAAAGGGCAATTGCAAAATAACAGATTACTGTCCTTAAAAATTCACATGTTCATATAAGAAAAAAGGGGAGGTCAGCACGGTAAACATTATTTTTCACTAGCTGGAATTCAGTGGAATGATTTTTGTTTTACAGGACAGGTTTTCTCTCATCAGCTGTTTTACTAACATTTATTATCCAGCCTAACTACTGTTGATATTTGGCAGCCTGTAATATAGAACATCTAAGATTCTTTAAAGATACATTTTATTAAGTCTTCCAAATAAATATGAGAATCTTCACCATTTTTTGATATTAAGAAAGTATTTATCATTATAAAGAATCAAAATCTAGTTTCTTCTTTTATTATGAAACACCACAAATTCTGTGATTAACATGGCTTTGACCAGAACTATCCAAACAATATTAATAACAATGATGAGATTCATTACCTTTGATGGCAGAAATATGTTCCTCTGACAACATATAGAGAACTCAAAGCATTTTACAGTGATATCTTTAAAGCATCAGAGAGTTGCAAAAACAAACAGAATGAGGTAGATTAAATACAAGAGAATAATCTAGAGCAGAGCTGAAAATTGTTAAAATTCACACCCCTCCCCATTGCCCTACAGGGTGGCATTTGCTAATTCAGAGAGTGGTGTGAGAATTGGAGACTTAATCTGAGAAGTACTGTTGGGGAAAGTGGAACAAAGATTCAGTAAATGTTCAGATAGAGCTAAAAGATTTGAAAAGCCTGAGACAGATGGCTGATTTTTCCCCAGAAGATATTTCTGGAGATTTAAATCTTCAAGGGTGGCTAAAAAGAGCTAAGTCAAAAGCTTATGAATGAAAAAGATATATTTCTGTCAGACTCTCAACACTTTGGGGAAAAAAAAGGCATTGAGAATAATGAGCCTGAATGTCAAATATGTAAAAGAGAAAAAGCTTTAGAATGGGAATAGGGAAGTGTGCTGATGGTAGGCAGCTGGTTTTCTGATTACAGAGCCAATCAGATCTGAAAACCCAGAATGGCCCATGGGAAGACACTGATGTTGGGTTTCAGAGAAACCAGCCTAGATTTCAGATCTCTCCTAGGGTAGAAGTAATGGAATTAGAAAATGGAGCATTCTTAAAAATACAGTTAATTTCTTCTCAAAACTTGCACTGTATTTTGAAACTGATTGGGATAGAAAGTTAAAGAACTTTGCTGAGACTACTCTAAAGAACCTCAAGGCATTCCCACAGTCCCTAAAGTCTATGGAAATAAAGACATGGTGGCTTTCAATAGAATTCCTGGAGAGCCACATCCTAGTAACCAGGATCAGCCCAAGGCAGAGTCTACCTTAATAAAATGGTCATCCAATTCAGGCACTCCTCCATCTCTGGAAAGACTGAGATGACCTGGCACCTCTTGATTTTTCTCAAATAGGAAATAAAGAACACTTATGTAGAGATGGTGACATCATTTCGGAATAGTGACTTCAAAATACCCGATAGGCACAAAAATGTTAGACATAGTAAGACAGTAAAATATGACCAATATCTAAGATTCTGTTCAACATAAAATTACCATAAAAGTAGACCTTGAGATGATTGAGATGATCTATGAATTTCTTAGGCAAGGACTCTAAAATGACTATGTTTGACATGGTGGAGAAAAGAATGGAAAACAAATAGATGAAAATTAGACAAATCTAATCAAAGAGAAAGACCATGTGGGAAAAAACAAACATTCTAGAACCAAAAATAGCAGTAGTTTTAATTAATAATAGATGGGCCTTTGACATAGTAGATGTTGCAGTTCCAACTAATAGTGAAAAGGGTCACAGGTCAGAAAAAATATACAAATTAAAGCACAGAAATAAAAAAGTAGAAAATAGCTAAAATATGAGATATGCAAAGCACTCTAAAAGAAAAAAAGAGAAAATACATAAAATATAAAAATGAAAATAATAAAAAATAACATATAACAATAAAAAGGTGAATGAATATATAATAAAGAGCAACAAAATTAAGGGCTGGAATTTAAAACTATCAATAAAATATAATGAACCTCTAGAGTATGAGAGAGAGAGAGAGAGAGAGAGAGAGAGAGAGAGAGAGATAAAGAGAGAGGAGAAAGTGCACTAATTATCATTCTCAGAAATTAAAATGGAGAGAATAATACAGTTTCTACAGACACCATAGGAAAAAGTAAAAAAAAAAACTTATGAAGAACTTCAATAAATTTTATGAAATAAAACAAACAAATATTGTGGCTAATTGCAGATGTATAATTGTACCTTATCACTCAAGAGTCAGACAATATGCTTTATAGTTAAAGAAAGCAAAATTAAAAAGTCACATTTTTTTTTCATAGCCACAGAACAAACTAGGCAAAACTCAATACCTATTCTGATTTTTAAGCTTTTTCTTTCTAATAGAAATAGAAGGGAATTTTAAAAATTTGTCACTACTTTATACCAATAAATGGCAAATAATACACATAAAGATGAGAATATTGAATATTTGCTTTTGTCCAAGAGACAGAAGATCCTACATTTTTCAATATCCTACTAAAGGACCTTATCTGTGTACTGAGGTGAAAAAAATTAAGTAGTAGACCTGATAAGGGGTCAAGAAACTGCAGAGCATTTGAGCATTTGGGAAGTACAGCTGATATGAACAATGTTTTTATTTCACACTGGCTGACTACTTAGACCCACAGCAAGAAATAAAGAAGAAAATTTGAACTATAGCAATATTTGGAACATATTTGAAATGCTAAATTAACTGTTAATATTCTCTCATTGTTACTCTCCTTTGTCTCTGGTTTTGGCAGCTTTCGTCTTTGGGAACTTCCAAGTACCTTCCATGATAACAAAAATAAACTAATCTGATTCACTTACTCCGAGGAGAGTTTGTGTGTTAAGTCCTTGAAGCCTCACGTCATCATCAGAGGATGCTAAACTTTTGTTAGTTTACAGGGTGAGATTTTAATGCCATTCTCTATGATTCTGGCTAAATATTAAATGTGCTTAACATTTGGGTCTCCCCCAAATCCCTATGTGGAAATGCTAGCCCTAATATGGTGGTATTGGAGGTGGGGCACAGAAGAATTAATTAAGTGATGAGTGTGCAGTCTTCATGAATGAAATGAGCTTCCTTATAAAAGGCAGACATTTTTTGCTGTAAACAGACTATATTGCTCCTTATTCTTGAAAAGCCTGTCCCCAAACTGTGGGAAATACATTTCTGCTTCTTATAAACCCTCCACTTTATGGTACTTTCTTAAACCAACCCTAAATGACTAAGGCAGCTTCATTATGGTCACCATCAACTACAGCGCTGGTTCTCTACTAAATAAAAGCTTGTCAATGTTTACTAAACCCATAGTCATCCTTCCCTTTTTATCTCAAGATGAACCCCTTTGGCAACATGATTTTTTTTTTTAAAAGGAGGAGACATGAAGAAGGATATTCATAGAATAGAATAGAGATGCTGCTAATTACTAATAGCTGTGAAGGCCATGCTGATCAAAGGACATTCCATTCTGAAATTTACATAGCCAACCCACTTATTAATTCCCCAAGCACCAGTGGGAAGTTTTGGGCCCTTGGAATCCCAAAAGAAAATAACATCAGTCTTCCAAATTTGTACAAAGCCAATAGAGTGTCAGCCACAAAATCAATGTTCCACTTCCTAGGGGAATTTTCCACAGCATTGGAGAATTTAAGGTTGAGAACATTATTTTAGGACTGCTTCTTTTTAGATTGTTTTTGTTCATTAATTTTTTGAAAATTATATCCATGTATTGTTAATTTATTTTCATTATTTATATTCAAGGTATACAACATATTTTTATTGATGACTATACTCAAGCATATTAACATATTCATCACCTCACATACGATCTCATCATGAGACATATCTAAATTTTTTTTTTGTTTGGTGGGGGGTTATCAGGAATGGAACCCAGAGGCACTTAACCACTGAGCCTCATCTCCAGCTTGCTTCATTTAGCATTATGTTCTCCAGATTCATATCAATTATCACAAATAGGACTACCTCTTTCTTTTCTCAGGCTAGCTAATATTTCACTTCAATATTTTGAATATATATGCAGAGAAGGGATTTCTGGGTCACATGATAGACATATTTTAATTTTTTACAAACTCCCATATATTTTCCATAATGTCTTCCCATTTTTATTATATTGAAAGAAAAACTGACACTGACATTCTGCTAAGCTCAGAAAACTAATACTCTTTCCTCTGCAGACTTGCCTCCATTAATTATATCCCCACTGCCCTATTTCCAACTTCTTTTTCCTTAGTGGCAATCATTTTCTTCATTCATTTTCTCCAAACCTTGTCAACAGTTATTTCTTGTCTTTTTATAATACTCATTCTAAAAAGTGTGAAATAATCTCATTCTGCTATTGATTTCCATTTCTCTGATGAGGAGAAATGTTGAACACCTTTTCAAATATAGCTGTTGGCTAATATTTTACTATTTTATGTCTTCTTTGAAAACGTACCTAATATTTAGGTCCTTGGTCTTTATTTTAATAAAAATTTTAAATGAGTAGCAAAAATCCCAAGCCAATGCATCCTCAAAAGGCATTCTTCTTTAAAAAATGTTTAAATTTTCTTTTCTAGCTTTATCAAAGCCACTTACTTATTTAGGAATTCAACAAAAGACTCTAATTGTGGTTGACAGATCAAGATACATGCTGGTGAAAATTTATTATTACATGAAAGTAATTGCAAGAAAGAAAGCTAAATTTACGATAGTAAATGACCAAGAAAATAAATTCTCTTGGTAATTCTTCCACTACATGAGAACAGAACAGAAATGTAGCACACCGATTACTGAGCAGTTTTATATAGCATTGAAGAATCATAACCCTTCATGTTAGTTACATTATTTTCAGTCTGACACCTATTTGTCTCCAATTATCTCTTGAATACAAAAATTGCAATAAATTCTCCTAACTGGGCTGAAAATAATAAAAATTTCATATTAAGTGAAATTCATTTTTGTAACTCTGCTATTTTCTGCATCTGCCTATCTCCCTTTCCAGAGATGATTAAATTCTCTCTGTCCCACACTGTCCTTACAAACTGTTTTTTTATTAAGTTATCTCCCATCATGCCTTTTAGACAATAACCAAATATTCTCTGTTTTCAATGCCTTTACTAACCCTAATCTTCTTTTTCCCTTGAATAATCTCTTATCCTTAAGAAAATGCTTTGATCTTCCCACTTTTAATTGTATTGACAGACTTACTAACTGGCCAACACTGACATTTTGCTATAGATAAGAGGACCAATACTTTCTCCTCTGCAGACTTGCCTCCATTCTGTATAGCCCCACTCTCCTATTTCTAACTTATTTCTTAGTGGCACCCATTTTCTTCACTATTAAGTCTCCATAACTTTTTTCAGGATTCTTGCCTAATTACTGGCATATCTATGCCTTTCTATTCTTGCCCACCTCACCAAGTGGTTTGTTTAGACTCTTACCATTTATAGTTTCAATTTTGCTCAGTCTTCTCCCAGTGTGTGTTCTCAGATCAACAATTACTGTAAGATTTTAAAACTTGAGGCTACCTCTGAAGGTCAAACCCAGGGGCCAGATCCACCCATACCAGCCTGTGCGAGGTGGGAGGGGAGTGGAGGGGGGGCAGGTGCACAGCAGGCCTGGTCCACCCCTTTCCCAGCAGAGCAGACTCTTGCCAGAGGCTAGCCTCTATGAAGGACTGCCCCTTCTGACCAGTGGACTACCACAGGATTCGAGATCCAGCTCAGACCTCCCTCATCAGCCCACTCTGAATCCAGGCTCTCAGTAGGCCCCTTTCACCCCTCCCTCTGGGTGGGGCAGCCACCTCCAGAGCCTAGCCTTTGGTGCAGGACCACCTTCCACTCAGTGGCCCAGATCCACCCACACACCCCGCTGTGCTGAATGAACCCCGGCCCAGCGAACAGCAGACCCAGTCCACCTCTCCCCAGGCCTGGAAGACACCCACCCAAGCCTAGCTTCTGGCGCAGGACTGCCCCTTCTGACCAACAGACTACTGAGTGAGGTCAAGTCCAGTGGCTCAGATCTACCCACTCCAACTTTGCTCAGGACCCGGATCTAGGAAGCAGTAGCATTCATTGAGGGACACCAGCAGGGTCTGGAAGCCCAACATCAAGGTGAGGTACAGACAATCTGCACAGGTACTACAAGAATATAGAGAAGAAACTGTAATATCTCAGATCCACACTGCAAGAAAGGAAGACACATAGACAACATGAAAAAACAAGGGAGGAAAGTGCCCCAAAGAAACCAGGACACTATAATAACAGAACCCATGGGCAGCGAAGTTGATGAAATGTCAGACAAGGAGTTCAGAAGGTTCATAATTAAAATGATCTGTGAAGTAAAGGATGACCTAAATGAGCAAATACAGGCAAAAAACTGATCAGTCCAACAGTGAGATAAGAGAGCAAACACAAGTAGCAAAAGATGACTTCAAGAGAGAGAGAGAGAGAGAGAGACTCTGAAAAAAAAAACAGAAATCCTTGAAATGAAGGATACAATAAATCAAATAAAAATCTCAATAGAAAGCACAACCAACAGACAGATCACTTGGAAGAAAGAACGTCAGATAATGAAGACAAAGTATACAATCTGGAAAATAAAGTTGATCACACAGTGAAGGTAGTTAGAAACCATGAACAGAACACCCAAGAATTATGGGATAGCATCAAAAGACCAAATCTAAAAGTTATTGGGATAGAGGAAGGCACAGAGTTTCAAACCAAAGGAATGCACAATCACTTCAATAAGATAATATCAGAAATTTCCCAAGCATGAACAACAAATTGGAAAACCAAATACAAGAGGCTTACAGGACACCAAATGTACAAAATGACAACAGATCTACACCAAGGCACATTATAATGAAAATGCCTAGCACACAGAATAAGGATAGAATCTTAAAAGCTGCAAGAGAGAGGAATCAGATCACATATGGGGGAGACCAATTTGTATCTCAGCAGATTTTTCAACCCAGACCCTCAAAGCCAAGAGATCATGGAACAACATATACCAAGGTCTGAAAGAAAATGATGCCAACCAAGAATCATATCCAGCAAAACTAAGCTTTAGATTTGATGATGAAATAAAAACCTTCCATGATAAACAAAATTTAAAAGAACTTACAACTAGAAAGCCTACACTGCAGAACATCCTCAGCAAAATATTCCAAGAAGAGAAAATGAAAAACAATGATGAGAATCAGCAGAGGCAGGAATTACACTAAAGGAAAATCTAATCAGAAGAGAAACCAAGTCACATTAAATACCAAAAATAAACAAAAATGGCTGCGAATACAAATTATGTCTCAATAATAACCATGAATGTTAATGGCCTAAACTCACCAATCAAAAGACATAGACTAGCAGATTGGATTAAAAAAAAAAAAGACCCAACAATATGCTGGCTCCCAGAGACTCATCTCATAGAAAAAGACATCCACAGACTCAAGGTGAAGGGTTAGGAAAAGCCATACCACTCACATGGACTGCAGAAGAAAGCACGGGTTTCTATCCAAATATCAAGTAAAGTAGACTTCAAACTAACGTCAATCAAAAAAGACAAGAAGGACACTACATACTGCTCAAGGGAATCATATATCAATAAGACTTAACAATTTTAAATATATATTCCACAAACAATGGAGCAGCTATGTTCATCAAACAATCTCTTCTCAAGTTCAAGAGTGAAGAAGACCACAACACAATAAATTTGGGTGACTTTAACACACTTCTTTCATCACTAGATAGATCTTCTAAAGAAAAGCTGAACAAAGAAGCTATAGAACTCAATAATAAAATCAATAGCTTAGACTTAACTGACATATATAAAATATTCCATCCTTCAATGAGAGAATATATTTTCTTCTCAGCAGTACATGGATCCTTCTCTAAAATAGAACATATAGTATGTCAAATAGCAACTCTTAGCAAATATAAAAAAAAGTAGAGATACTACCCTGCATTCTGTCAGATCATAATGCATGAAATTAGAAATCAACCATAAAATAAGAAATAAAATCCACTCCAACACTAAAATCTGTAAGGTGAATAGAAAGCCTACATCTTGGGAGTAAATCTTTACCACTCACACATCAGATAGAGCACTAATCCTAGGGTATATAAAGAACTCAAAAAGCTAAACTCCAAAAAACAAATAACCCACAATAAATGGGTCAAGGATCTGAAGAGACACTTCTCAGAGGATGTACAATCAATCAACAATACATGAAAAAAAATGTTCATCATCACTAGCAATTAGAGAAATGGAAATTAAAAACCACTCTAAGATTTCATCTCACTCCATCCAGAATGGCAGCTATTGTGCATACAAACAACAATACGGGTTGGCAAAGATGTGGGGAAAAAGGTACACTCATACACTGCTGGTGAGACTGCAAATTGGTACAGCTAAGATGGAAAGCAATATGGAGATTTCTTAGAAGATTGGGAATGGAAATCATTTGACCCAGCTATCCCTCTCCTCGGTCTATACCCAAAGGACTTAAAAACATCATACTATAGGGACACAGCTACATCAGTGTTTATAGCAGCACAATTCACAGTAGTTAAACTGTGGAACTAACCTAGATGCCCTTTAATAGATGAATGAATACAAAAAAAAAATGTGGCATATATACAAAATGGAATATTACTCAGCAATAAAATAGAATAAAATCATGGCATTTGCAAGTACATGGATGGAGTTAGAGAAGATAATGCCAAGTGAAGTTAGCCATTCCCAAAAAAAAGCAAGTGCCAAATGTTTTCTTTGATATAAGGAGGCTGATTCATAATGGGATAGGGAGCAGGAGCATGGGAGAAATAAATGAACTTTAGGTAGGGCAAAGAGGTTGGAGGGGAAGGGAGGGGACATGGGGTTAATAATTATGGTGGAATGTGATGATCATTATTATCCAAAGTACAGATATGAAGACACGAATTGTGAATATACTATGCATACAACCAGTGATATGTAAAATTCTGCTCTATAAGTATAATAAGAATTGTAATGCATTCTACTGTCATTTAAAAATTAAAAATAAATAAATAATAAATGGATTCATATAAAAAATTTTAAAGCTTATGGATAATTATTTCTTTTAAAATATTTCAAGTTGTCTGTACATATTCCCATCATAGATTTTGAAAAGAAAATCCAATAATGCTTGAAAACACTAAGTTCCAATGACTGTAGGAAAATGGCTGACCTCTAGAATTATTATAATCACCACAGAATGGGGCACATTTGGCAAGTTCATTGCCTGCCATGATATATTATACACAAAGTGTCAGATGTGTAAACTTTATATATAACTAGCCTATGTGATTTACCAGATTCAGGAATCTGAGAATAGAAATTTGGTTAACTATTTTAAAGCACAGATTTGGGATGACATGGCTTGCATTGAATATTGGCTTCTTCATTTTCTAACTCTATGACCTAAATAAAAGCTATTTAACCTTTATATTATCTGGTCTTCTCACCCATAACATAGAGTTTTTGAAAGGATCACATGAGATAAGCTTGGATAAAGCCCAAAGAACAAATCACCTTCTCACTGTAAATGTTTTGCAAGTGTTAACTATTTTTTAGGAATGTGGTTTAAACTAAAAAGTTAACAATAGAGTGATATATGTCACTGTGAGATATCACTGCATCCTTACAGAGTCCTCTGATGACTGATACCAAAACTAGAATTAAGTAGAGGAGAAATGTGGGCAAATCACCACTGTCTGAAAGTATAATGAATGATTTTAATGAAAACTAGAACATAATAAAACAAAATTCTCTTTGAATAAAATGAAATTTTTATTAGTACAAAGACAGTAGATAGAAAGGACCATATCATTTGGAATTGCACGAGCTGTTTCTTTTCAGAAGCTGTATGAGAACCCAAGTCCAACTCAGAATGGAATCACCTATCAATCACCTATCACTTCTCTGGTCGCATTGTCCAAAAGTCTATTGCCTCCTCCATGAGGAGGCAGTAGATACTGAGACCAAAGTTCACTCTCATCTTCTGTGTAAGCAACAGAACATGGCTGAAGAGAATATAATGGCATTCAGTAACTCCTAGTTAGCAAAATTTAGAAGACACAGTGAAGCTCTAAGCAAATTGTACTTTGATCATTTCTCTCTATAAGATGTAAGAAAACATTGAGTTTGAGAAAGAAAATCTATTCAGGACAGTATTCAAGGGCTCAGAACATAAACATGAAAAATATGTAGAAACAAATTAGATATACACATGTTTTCTCCATATAATAATTTTCCTTGCTGTCCTTTTTTCACTAAGCTTAATTCATGTAAATTATTCCATAGAAGTGGAGACAATTCCAAATTTATGATAAGAAAAAATTAGAATAGATTGTCAACAAGTTCCCAATGGGTAAGAAGGGAAGAGAGACAAATCCTCTGATTCCACAAGAAAGGTAAGAAAAGGAGGGGAGTGTTAAAACAGAAAAAAAAAAAAATGTTAAACAAATTGTTTTGCTCCTAATATTGAACCAAAAGAAAATGAGGTTACAGTCAAATACTCATTTTGGCCTTTGACTGAGATTGTTCCTAAAACAGAAAACATTGGCTTCGCTGCAACACATTAAAAACACAGCAACACATTTTTCGATGAGAGGTTGGAGTTGCTATTGCTCAGTTTTCATGTCACTTTGAAATGATGCAAAGATTCCTGCTCACTCCAATTGAGAGCCCGAGGGCTTGCCTTGTGGTCCTGCAGATGGTGGCAGTTTGAGCAGATTTACTGAGAAGTGAATGAGTAAGCAGCCAAGATTTAGAAATAACAAACGTGGTGCTGAGTCACTTAACTGTGACAGCACCCACAGCACACAACAGTTTTATAGAAAATATCTGTGGGATTCCTGTGACCAGGTGCATGAGGGACATCTGCATAGAAGTCAGTGACAGCCTCAATGTTAGCAATGGGAGGAGCATATGGGTCTTCAAGCACCAGGGTGAAACTTCAGTTATTTCTCAAATACAGAAAATACCTTAGGGAACAGTTTTTAAAACCATGATATTTGCAAATGTTTAAAACTTCAATAAATAACCAAATAGCTAAAATACAACTTCATTCTCTTCAGTTTAGCCAAAGTATTATGTCTCTGCATTAGAGCTGCAATTGTATATGCATCCTTGTGACTCTGACGTTGGAACTTCATTGTAATTATAGTAGAGGAGAATGATTTAGTCTGGGTTCCTGAGGGACTGTGGAAGTTCCATTCTGCTAAGATATACCTTACGCAAAAACAGCTCTGGATTTCCTACCTTGAGAATATTGTTCTATGAAAGAAAAATAATTGGTTTAAGACAATATTGTTTGTGTTTTGTGTTTCCTAAGTGACTTAGAATTTGGTGACTGAAACTGATGCTGCTTAAAATGGAGAATTTATTGAATGGAAAGACTAGGATGTAAATGAAAAGGACTTGGGAAACGTGGAAATGCATTGGCAGAACATTTGATCAAATCTTCACCCACTTTATCATCCACAGATGACTGAGCCACGAGGCAATACCCATACAGTCTTTGGCAATCCTTCTCCCACATGGCCTCTTAACTGCATTAAGTATTATATATTATTCATTTTAAAATATTTCAAGAGGAACTTATAAAAAATTATATTATATATTGTATATCTTGTTAACATATTTTGTTAGACATATATAAATCAGATATTGTTTTATGCTATAATAATATATATTTATATGCATAATTATACATATTACATATATTAACAAATCATGTTATAATTCTTATCACATATAGATAAGATATATGTGTTTAAAATAATATAAAACACGGTTATCCACCACTCAGACTAAGAAAGTAATTTAAGTAAGAACAGTTGATATCCTAGTTTATATTCATTTCCCTATTAGCCCCTGCTCTCAGAGCTATCCACGATCCTGAACTCAAGGTTTATTACTCTGATGTATACTGCCCATTCTCTACTTATGTACCTGTCTCTCAAGAGATATACATACCTCCATACAAATGGTGTCCTAGGACCTCTGTCTGCCCTCCTGAAAATACTTTTAATTTGACTTTGTATATCTTATATCTATCTATGTTCATAACTTCAATTCTCTTCTACTATTTTCACTATTCAGAGGTTTCTACTGGATGATTTTATTAAGTTTACTGATTTGGTTGTTTATGTTTCAGGGTCCTTGATGTTGTTGTTGTTTTGCTACAACAAAACATGCTGATACAAACATACCTTCTTTATCTTTTCTTGTGCACTGACAGGAGAGCTTCTCCGTGTTACACATTTGGGACCATGGGGCATAAGAGTATGCACATGTTTAGTTCCACTAGGTGTTGCCAAAGTACTCCACAAGGTAGCTGCAAAAGCTCTCCTTCACCAGCAGCCATATATGGCATTTCATCCTTGCCAACACTGAAGTTGGCAGGCAGTTAAGTTATTGTCCAGTTTAGGAGCATGACAGAATATTTAGTTACAGTTACAATTTTACATTCCATGGTTTCTAATTAAATTGAAATTCTTTTCATACATTTGATCAAGGGCCTGGAGAACCCTTGTTCAAGGAAGTGAGCTTTTACATTTAACACCTTTTATAACAGCATTTTTACACATTGCTTTTGATTCATAGGAGGGCTTTTGGAAAACTGGTTTGAAAATTGGCTACTAATTCTTTGTCAGTTATGTTCTCTCGCCTAAACTTAACTGAAAATATTTTAAGTCTTTTCAGTTAAGGCATTCCATTTTAGAATGATCAGATTACTATACATTTTTCTGTTTTCTGTTTTCATATCACAGCAAATACTCCATATCCTGAAGACATAAAGAAAATTTGTGTATCCACTAAAAGTTTTAAAGTTTTCTTAAACAATTATTTAATCCCCAGGAATTCTGTATATGATGTGAAGTATATTTATTTTGTTACTATGGAAAGCCACTTTTATCATCATTTGTTAGATTTTTCTTTCTCCATTTATCTATATTTCTGTGTCCAACATATATAAAATATTCAGCAATACATGAGTCATATGTAGACTTCTGTGACATGGTTATTTGATCACATGACAGAAAAATTTTTAATGTCTCAATTATCATTATTGCTTGGTTCACCTTAACATATGTCCACATATTGACCCTTATTCATGTTTTTCCTTCATATAATCTTTTCTATCTATATTTTCACACATTATCTTGTCAAGTTCCACCAAGGAAAAACTGAGATTTTGATTGCAATTATGTTAAATTTACTCATTAATTTACAGAGAGCTGAAATTTGATAATAATTGATTCTTTTTATTTATAAATACAGTACACCTTTAATTTTGTCTTATTTTATGCCTTTCTCAAAGTTTTAAAAATTTTTCCCATAAAGAAATTTGACATTTCTGTGAAATATATTCCTATGTACAACATATTGCACGTTTTGCCCTTTGAAAATCATATTTTCTCATTCATTTACCAAATAAATAAAAATGCAGCAATTAATATATGTCAACTTACATCTTCTTTTCTTATTGAAGTTTTTTTTTTTTCCTTTGGCTGGGGAGGTACTGGGGATTGAACCTAAGGGCGTTCTACTGTTAAACTGTGTCCACAGCCCTTTTTATATTTTGAGACAAGGTCTGGCTAACTGACTTTGAACTTGCTGTGCTCCTGTCTTAAGTCTCCTGAACTTCTGGGATTATAGGCTACAGCATCTAGCAAGAAACCTTAAAATGTCGTCTGTGATACTACTCATTTTTCCCTTCTCTCCAGTTCTTGAATGATGTCGTTGTTTTTCTGAATTGGCTATAATCTGATATAACATTGAATATAAATGATAGGAATATATTTTTTCTCATTTATAGTTTTTAAAAAATTATTCTAACATTTCACCATTAAATACTATGTTGTATTTGGTTTCTTTTTAATTTTCTCTTTGAACTATCCTATTTTCCTTAGTTTGTTAAAGCTGTTTGAGAAAAATGAGTGTTGACTCTCAGCAAAACATTTTCTCATAGCAACATTCCTAATCATATATTTTTATTCTTTAATTTTAAATAAGAAAAATTATGTAAGTACATTCTCAAGAGAAGTAAACCTGTGTTTGCTGGCTGGAGTTAACCCTACTTGGTCATAATATACTGTCATGGGGCTTATTTTACTAAGTATATAGAATATTCAGCTTTATTCATAGTGGTGTTTCCCCTATATCAATCCAGATTCTCTGCCTTAAGAAGTAATAAAGAAAAGGTAAAAAATAAAGAAAGAAAACAAGGAAGGAAGAAAGGAAGGAAGGAGGGAAGGAAGGTAGATAGGGAGCCAAGGAGGGAGGGAGGGAGGAATGGAGGCAGGGAGGGAGGGAGGGAGGGAGGAAGGAAGAAAGGAAGGAAGGGAAGAAAAATTATGGAGCACATAGTACATAATTTTTTAAATGCTTTGCATATACTTAAACTGCAGCTTTATAAGGCAAGCAGTCTTATATGCATTTTTCAGATGAAAGACTGAGGTTAGGAGGTAGAATATCTTTCTTGAGGGCAAAAACTCATGGCAGATGCAGAATTCTGAAAAACTCTATCATGTTACTTGTTTGACTCTCCCAAAATTTCATCATTTCAGGCCATAGTTTATCTAATGACTCTTTATAATGGGCATAACCTTCTTCTTTGTCCTTTCTCTCTCTTCCCTTCTATATTTTCTTAGTCTTTGTTACTTTCTTATTCTCTTTAACTTTGTAATAAAATTAAATGGTTATTTTGATGCATTTGACTTGATCGGGGCCCTGGAATGAATAAATATCCACATCTGCTATTCATAACCATATGCATTGGCTTTGTAAATATCGAATGGATACCCTCAGATATTTTTTAAATGAATGGAATTACTTTTCCTTGAAGCTAATGTTTATATTTTCAAGAAGTTGTTGGTTTTTCTGTTACTGTATGAGAAAGAAAATTCCCTTGAGTAGTGAAGGAGAAAATTAGTTTAGAAGAGAAACAAAGTAATTAACATAGGATATAAAACAAGCAATAAAGGTAGTCAAAATATAACAAACATAATGAAATTAAAATGGCATTAAGGGAAATATCCAAGCCATAAGAATCAAAAATGGTAAAGTAAACAGAAATATATTAAACTCTATATAATCAACATTCTAAAAATATCTTACAGAGCATTTCTGCCTGCTCCATTGGGTAAAGTTTGCAGAAACTGAGGTTATTCAAGATCCCCCCAAAAAGGCATAAAGAAACTGAGGGGGAAATGTAGCATTTTATTAGCCTTGGGAAATGACTTCAAAGACTCCAGAGAAAAGAGAGAAGGAATGAGATGGAAGCATCAAAATCTCTTTTATTTTTGTTGACTAGTTCCATTATTTAATATGAAATCTATTTTTATTCCTGTATTTTGTAAACAACTGCAACTGTGAAATCATGGTAGAAAAGTAAAACATTTTCTTAATCGAAATTTTCTTATATTTATATAATTTTGGTATTATTAAAACCTGAAACATTATGTAAATATACTACAAAATGTTATTATGGCCTCTTACTCTAATGAGAAGATAAGCATTTATTCATAGCATACAGCTGAGAGCAATTGGATTATCATGCCTACACATAATTTATCTTACTTTTCTACCATAAAAATAATTCATATATTCAATTAATTATTTAATAGTGTTTTATATGCATATTCATTTCCCCCCTTCATGTCAATATATGTGCAGATCTTATTGAGCCTAGATTTCTTTATACTTCCAAAAGTCAGTGAGGTACTTCTGAGAAAAACAAAATGTGAAATCACAGCACAAATCATATGTACAAAAGAGTTTTGTACAAAATTTAGTAAAGTTTGGGTGCAAATTTCAGAGGATGTCTCATGATCTGGATGTTAATCTATAGAATTAGAAATGGTTGAAGTTAGCTATGCTATCACTCTGAGCAGGAATATAAATGAAAATGAAAGCTAAAATATCATTAAGTAGAGTCTAAGGTAGTTACTTAATAGAAAATATAAATGAACATTTGGGAAAGGTGATAAGAGACTTTAAAAGTTGGTAAATTAATTTATACTGCTTTTTTGTTGGATTATAAATTCTTAGAACCTAGCTCACCTCTGTACCTGTGAATGTAACCTTATTCAGAACGGATCTGTGCAGGAAATCAAGTTAGGATGAGTCCTACAGGATTAGGGTATACCTTAATCCAATGACTGGTTTCCTTCTGAGAAGAAAGAAATTTGGACACAAAGGCACATAGACATAAGGATAATGTTATGTGACAATGGAGTCAGAAATTGGCATGATAGAATTATCAAGAAACTACAAGGTTGCCTGTAAACATCAGGAGCCAGAAGGAAGGCAGAGAAGAACGTCTACTGGGCACCTTGCCCCCTCCCCTCCATCATTTGCCTGCCTAGTATTCAGGTCTGTGAGTGAACATGTTTCCGCTACTTTCCGTCCCTCAGTTTGTGGTGATTCAGTATGGCAGTCCCCAAAATCTAAAATTAAAACAGATCCTACCTTCCACCTTAGAGGAAAATTACTACCAACTATTTCATTCAATGTTTTGAGTGGGTAATAAATACAGAGTCGCAGGAAATTCCAAAGAAATACACAGGGTCTCCCATATACCCATTTTTCCCCAGCCTTTCTCTCTTCTAATAGCTTGTGGAAGTAGAATGCAGGATCAAATCCAGGAAGCTGATGGTACAGTCCATAGAGCTTCGTAGATTTCTCCAGTTACACATGTACTATATCAGTGGGCTTCTGTACATGTGGTGTGTGTGTGTGTGTGTGTGTGTGTATGCAACTTTATAACAGGGGTAGCTCAATGAAACCAACCCAGTAACCAAAATACTTCTTATATCATCATCAGTACTTTAGATCAGCAATATTTTTTTTTTAAAGAGAGAGGAGAGAGAGAGAGAGAGAGAATTTTATTTTTAATATTTATTTTTTAGTTCTCGGCAGACACAACATCTTTGTTGGTATGTGGTGCTGAGGATCGAACCCGGGCCGCACGCATGCCAGGCGAGCGCGCTACCGCTTGAGCCACATCCCCAGCCCAAGATCAGCAATATTTTTATAGTCACAAATTCACTGTCCCCTGGCAACGATTAATCAATTATCCATCTCTATAGCTTCACAATTTCATGAGTACTGGAATCAAGCTTTTGATTATACCTTTTTTTCATTCTATGTAATTTTCTTGATATTCAACAAAATGCAGTCTGTATCAATATTTTTTTATTGCTGACTAGTATTACATGATTTGGATGCATGGTTTATATGTATGCACATGTTCAGTTTGCTAAAACATTCACTACTGAAAGACTTTTGAAGATTTTATAGTTTTGCAACATAAAATAAAAAAACAAACCTACAATAAACATTTATATGCACATATTCATACATATATATATACTCAAAGTATGCGGCTTCACTTTTCATCTTAAAGTTTTTCATGAAGAAAAACTACTATTAATGAGTTCAATTATTCACTTGTTTCTTGTATGGATTGTACTTTGGGTGCTATAACTAAAAACATTTTTCCCTAAGCTTAAGTCCTAGAAGATTTCATTCATATACATGTGTGTATCTGTGTTATATATATGATTATATGTGATATATATAGATATACACCTATATACATTGATATGGATATATATATGTCTTATTTTCTTGTAGTTATTTCTGTGATTTAAGTTTTTTTGTGAGGTGTGAGTCTTACACTAAGAATGTGTTTTTTTGTCTGTATATCCAGTTGCTTTACCACCATTTTAGGGAATAGTACCCCACTTTCATGAAATTGCTTTTGTTTGTCAAAGATTAGTGAGACACATTTGTGTGAAAATATTGTATCATTCTCTATTTGGTTGCAATGATCCATACGTCTCTTTTTCTGGCAATACTGCACAGTCTTGATTACTGCAGCATAAATAGGCATGTCTTTCCAAATACAGCCTTTGTTCATTTTCTTCATCAGCATGTTATAGTTTTTAGCATACAGTTCCTATGCATGTTTTGTTAGATTTAAACTATTTCATTTTATTTGGTACAATCGGGAATGGCTTTGTGCTTTTTATTTTGCTACTCAATTGTTTAATGTTGATACATAGAAATGAAATTGATTATTTTGGTTGATCCTAAATTCTGTGACATTCATTTGTTCAATGTATACATCTATTGAAATTTTCTGTTTACATTATCATGTTATCTGCATTTTTTCCTATTTGCATTTCTTTTATTTCTTGTCATTTTCCTATGAAATGGCTAGAAATTACAATATTGCTTAAATAAGAGTGTTGAAAGCAGATATCCTTGCTTCGTCCTAATCTTAAGAGAATTCACATTATCTATGAATGATCTTTTCGAAGTTGAAGAATGTCTCCTCTAAACCCATTATATGAAGAGGTTTCTTCTTAGACATAAATGCGTGCTGAATTTTGCCAAATATTTTTCTGTATCAATTTATTTCATCATATGATTTATTAATTTTAATCTTTTGATATTGTGGATTATATTAATTTTCAATATTAAGTCACACTTTCACACCTGGAGTCTCACTCATTCATTCTCTATAATTCTTCTCATATTTTGCTTGTTTTGATTTGATTTTAATGTCTAAGATTATTAGAGATATTGCGAGACAACTTCATCTCATTCTGGAAGGTAGCAAGGTACCTATGACTCAGTTTTTAATGAGCCTCTTTATGATGGTGGAGGTATATGTACAACACTTGGATCATTGAAATGATAGAGCAAAAAGCTCACTGAAAAAGATAAGGAACAAATGCAGGCAATATCAGATAGATTTCTTTAAATACTGAGTAAAAAATATTATTTTAGTAGTATTACTAAATGATTTCAGTCACATCAAGTTCTAAATCTAATTCTCACTGCTTCACATATTTTAAATCATAAGGGAGAAAAAGGAGAATTGAGTCTCCCTTATGGTTTCATGTTATGATTTATATATAAGGTGTCCTCCAAAATCTTCTGAATTAATACAGAAATACTCAGAGGTGAATTTACTGGATTATGAGAGCTACAACCTATTCAGTGTGAATGTATTAACAGGGTGGTAAACTAGGCAGAGGGAATGTAAGCAGAGGAAGTAAGTCACTGTGTGGAGTCCCTGTAAGGTTCAGACTCCCTGTGGTCTATTCCCTATCTTCTCTTTGCTTCCTGCTTATCACTATCTAAGAGTAGCACTTTTCTACCATACTATTCTGCCATTATGTGCTGCCTCATCTTGGGCCCAAAGCAATGGACTAGCAGACCATGGACTAAACCTCTGAAACCATGAACCAAAATAATTTTTTTTCTTTATCTAATTTGTTTGTTCTTTTGGTCACAGCAATAAAAATATGACTAACATATAAATTGATATCATGACTACGGTCATGACTAAATGGTTCAAAAATCTTTGAAGCTGGTTTGTGGGAGAAATTTGGAAAACTTGACATTGTAGGATGGTGAAGCTTTATAATGTTTTACATGCAGATAGCTTAATGAATCATTTGGGTGGGAGCTCAGAAGACCCAAGAGCAGAAAGCGAAGACTGTCCTTGGGTTTACAGAGGATAATGAGGGTTTAAATGGGAATGGGAGTAGAAGTCACTTGTATCATATTGTGTCATATAATGGCTAAGAACTTGTCTACATTTTCATGTCCTGAGACTTCGAGTCTCACTTTAAAGGTGATGTGCTAATTAATCTGTAGAGGCAATGTCAAGGCAGCATAGCATTCAGTCAGTGCCATCAATTTTGTTAGCAGCATTTAGCCAAATTTACTGTAAAAAAGTGAGAGCAGAAAGTAGAGAAAGGGGATTTTAAATATTTGCCGTTTGGCCAGAAAAGTGCATATAAAACTGGGGTCAAGAAAGTTGTGATTGTTAAAATTATTACAGAAACAAAAGTGAAATTAAATGCTTTGCATGAGAATGCTAGGAAAGATGGCTTGAGGGCATCTCCAGAATATGCAAGACCAAATTTGTTGTAGGCTCAATGGTGAAAAAGAAAATCTTCTTTGAGAAGAGATCATGGAGGCATCTTGTTTATACAAGGGGCCCCTCAGCCATGCAGGTACTCAAAGTCATGGCAATCACCATTCTGGAATGGGGGCAGTTATTGCACAAGTGAACAACAAAACTTCACATCATGCATATGGTGCTGGTTCTGTAGGAGTACAAGATACTGGAGATAGGAGACATGGAGATGTCCATCAAGAACTCAAGGGAATGTCTGAGAAACCAGGGAAAAGGTAACAGGTTTGGAATTCCTCTGGTCTTCCCTTCAGAGGGTGATATGTAAAGCTGTGCAGGACCACCAAAGCTCTTTGGAGCACATCTTACCACCATGTGTCCTACCCGGTTTACTTGAGTTACTTGTCCTATTTCCCAGCTGGATTTTGGTCTTATCTGGGCACCATCCCTTCTTGTGTTATTCCTGTTCCTTTCTTTGGGGACGGGAATGTTTACTCTGTGCCACTGTGTCCTGGATAGATATAACTTGCCTTTGATATGTACAGGGGCTCACAGCCAAGAGTTTCCCTTAACTCAGAAGACTTGGACATGAACTTTGGGGCAATGCTGGAACTGTTAAGACTACGGAGACATGGGAGATGAATTATATGCATTTTGCATTGTGAGAGGGACATGAGTTTGGGGGGACCAAAAATTGGAATTGGAATGTTATGATTTCAATGAGTTGTCCCCTTAAAGCTCCTGTGTTAACGCAGCAAAGTTTGAACATGGAAACACTTCATCAGCCTATCCTAATTTGATGGACTAAATCAGTGGCAACAGTAGACAGGTAGGGCATGTCCTGAAGGTTTCATTTTCCCTCTAACCCTTTCCACTTGCTCTCTCTGCTTACTGGCTCCGGCCAATGGAGCAGCTTTCCTTCGCCATGTCCTTCTACCACGATGCTCTGTCTCACCTCAGGCCCAGAGCAATGGACTCGGCCAACCATGGATTAAACCTCTGAAACAATAAGCTAACATGAATTTGTCCACCTCTAAGTGATTCTATTTGGGCATTTTGGTCACAATGATGGAATCTGACTCATATTTGGCAAATTGCCTCTTCATTAACTCATTTATCAAATGTTCATTATTTATCTTTTTTAGATTTCTTTAGAACTCTCAATATCATGATATGTAATGCATTTACATATTGCAATTGCCTGATTGTAAAATGTTTAAGTTGTATTTAAGATACTATGCAATATTTCTCTATGATCTTTCAATTAAAAATATGTACTTTCAATTAAAAATAAAATAATATTTTTAACAGTCAAAGTTGCTTGTTGGTGCTATAACGACAATTTTTTAGGACTAATTTCCTAAGTAGTGTTCAAGAGAAAGATTTTAAATAAACTTCCAATGAATATAGGAACAAACAAAAATTTCCATAATTTAGAAGTTAAAAATTAAATCTGAAATATTCATTTTAAATACAAATATGACTAATTCAAAATAGGTACAATAATTTCTTAGCAGAAATCATTTAAGCTAATTAACCCAGTTTACAACTGTAACTGTACTTATCTGAACCACTTCTTCTAATGAAAAATCGAAAAAATTTTATAATTACAAGAATAATTTATTCTTGTCTTTTCAATTTTTATGTTCTATGTCACGGGGTAAATCTTCTGATCTTTAATTATATGTGCTAACAATATCCTCACAAAATCTAATGCTGATCTGTAAACATGAGTTAGATGATATTCCTAAAACTCGATGTAATGTTAATTTAAAATTTTCTGTTCTACAAATGTTTGCATAAATAATGGATTGAGGTGTTGCTGCTTCCCTGATCTTTGTTTAATTAGACACTTGGCAATTTAGTACAACTGTAAGAGAACTATGACAGATAATTTCTTCTTTGCATTAAACATAATTATGTGAGCTGTTTGGAAAATAAATTTTCAAAAATCTTCATGTAACTGCAGTTTCTCTGTATCATCTTACGGGAAACTACTGCATTTATTAAAAAATTATTCAAAATTCAGTTTGCTAGTTCTAGAAACAGAAGACTAATGATATTGTTGTAGAGAATTCATTAAAAACACAGAGACTGCTTCCACTGCAGAGAAGATCTTAAACACACACACACACACACACACACACACACACACAATTTATCTTTTTCTGGAGATCTGTAGACCAGGAGTTGAGAGTGGAGATCTCCAATTTAGAATATTCATTCATTATGAATCCATAATGAAAGACAGGATGAAATTATAGTCCTGAAATTTAGGATTTATTTAGTTCCTTCCCATGACCACTGCTCCCCCAACACACACTAATACATTTCTAGAAGAATAAAAGAAAAGCACTATATTTTAATAGGAAATATTCTTTTAAAAATTAAATACATTCTCAGGGTACCAAAAGAAGTGGTAATGTATGTATAACTGCTTCATACCAAAACCTTCTTTATTTTAATAGCACAAAACCTGACTCTAAAGGACCAGTTATCAATTGCCAAGTCCTGTCTGCTAATATAAAACTTCCAGTCAAACTTATTCCTTTATTTGTAAAAATTAGAATGAAAAACACCTGTTGTCTTAGGAAATTCAGAAAAGCAAAGAGAAAATCCAATTTTAAAGGCAAAAAAAAATGTCACCATAACAAGATGTATGTGCGTTACTCAGTATAGTCAGGTGCCAAAGAACAGCATTGTGGTAAATGATGGGTTCCATGTATGACAGTGATCCCCAAAGATTGTAATGGAGTAAAGCATGTCTATCACCTAGTGATGTCATAGCCATTGTAGCTGGACAGCATGTCTCTACTCACATGTTTGTGGGGATGATGATTTGGACCAATCCACTGCACCCTTAGCCCCATAAAAGTATATCACATGCTATTAGGTACAGTACATAATACTGATAATGATCAGCAGCCATGTTACAAGTTGATGTGTTTATATTACTATATACTTTGTATCATATTTTAGAGTGTGTTTCCCCTCTACTTAGAAAAATGTTTCCTCTAAATTGGAAGGCTATGTTACACTGGCAGCCACCTCACCTATCTCATGCTTACCCCGTTTTTGATTGCCTCATTTTCTCTTGTGCTTGATTTAATGTCTTTAAATTTGATTTAATGCTCCATGAGGGTATCATGTTTTATTCATCAGGGTCCTAGAGCAACAGGATATCCTCACGGAGCATATAGTCTAGGTATGTACTTGGCTTTATTATCTAACAAGCTTGGTGTGTGTAGGTGCTCCATTGATGCTCACACAATAATGAAATCTCCTATGGACTCATTTCCAGAATGTATTCCCACAGTGAAATGATGTATCAATGTGTCTTCTGAGAATTTCAAGCAGTTCAAGAAACTCAAGTAGTTGAGTAGTTCTAGCTTTCCAACACAAGGAAAAGAGTTAGGAATGAGTGCTTCATGGAAACTAAAATATCACTTTAGGCATTAAAATATAATCTGCTCAGAAGGAAAACAATTCTACAAAGCAACAACAGATTCACCTCACTGAGCACTGAGTACCCCAACAAGATGACTTAAAAATAACCCACATAGGGGCTGGGGATGTGGCTCAAGCGGTAGCGCGCTCGCCTGGCATGCGTGCGGCCCGGGTTCAATCCTCAGCACCACATACCAACAAAGATGTTGTGTCCGCCGAGAACTAAAAAATAAATATTAAAGATTCTCTCTCTCTCTCTCTCTCTCTCTCTCTCTCTCTCTCTCTCTCTCTCTTTAAAAAAAAAATAACCCACATAGACAAGATATTGTGTAATGTTAACACATTAATGACAAAAAAAGAATTTTATATACCAAGATGGAAAACAACAAACAGTTAAGCAGACCTCCAAGAAATAAGGATTAGAAGATCATCATATTTCTCATCAGGAGGATCAGATATGGGGAGAATAAGCAACAAAGTCTCCAAACACAAAGGAAAAATAAGATAAATCTAGACACTTATATAGTAACAAAATGTTCATGAATTTTCTATTGAAAAGAAATGTCCAGTAATTTAAAATTATTGAAAATGTACTTGCATGGAAGGAAATTATTTTCATATTGATTCCTTAAATTGGGAGTGAACACCACAAATTATGAGTGCACATTTATGTGATCTTAATTTTTAATTTTTCATCCTTGTTGGCAGGGAGCTGGAGCAGAATTGAGTTAGCATTTTGTTTTAAATGCTACTATTGGGACAAACCAAAAACTAGTAGAATAAGACTATATGTAAAATTGACTTTTAGAAAATATTGTCCTACCAGCTAAACGATATTAAAGTGTACAGATTTTTCCAGAAGCAGAAACAAGGGCAATCAGACATTGTCAGCTATTGAATGTAGTATTACAACACACAACCACAGTTCAAAACCAAGTTAAGGCAAAGTCAGGGTGATTTTAATAGTAAGACAGAAAAAGTAAAAATTCATCCTCATTTGATGGAAGGAATATTCGGTACTGAACAGCACAGCTGCTGTGACATTAAAAATCTGGAAAAGTAAATTCAGCTAAACACAACTGTTGCTCTTTCTGGGCAGCAGTTACACAATCATAATAAACCATTGTTTTCAATTTTTCTATTGTTAGAATCAACTAGAGAGAAAGCAAAACTGTTCATTGTCCATAACATAATAGTGTGTAAAAATATCACTATTATTAAAGTGAAAGCCAAGAAGAAGGATAGAGACACTAACATGCTCATGTTACAAAATGAAAATTTGAAACATAATATTTATAATTGTTTTTATAAAAATTAGATCCATCAGTTTTTCTTTAAAAATTAATCAATTGCAAATTATTAAAATGTGACAATTATCAGAAATTGGAAGAAGGAAGGGAGTTTTGTAGTATGAACAAATAAGTAAAAACTTGTATAAAATAAACCAAAGATGATGAAAAAAATGCCTGCAGTTGTAAAGACAGCAGGCTGAGCCCATATCTTAGTACGTAAGGGTGACCTGCAGAACCACCTGAGCAGAGAGAATCACATCTCGGCAAACAGAGCCCCACACAGAAGGCTAGGGCAGGAAGGGCCAAGCTGCCGGTCAACTCTATCCTACTTTATTATTAATGAAATTTCTAGGAAATATTTTCACTAATATTTCATTATTTCTGATATCATTTCTATATTATAAATTGCCATTTTTACTTTTCTAAAGTTAACAAATATAGAGCTATATAATTAATTCCATTCATAAATACTTTTCCTGGTTTTTTTCTCATTTTTAAAATTTTTTCAAGTATAATGATTAAGAATCTTAAGCACTTGTAACAATAACAAAGCCATTAATGCTGGGAGCTTTTAGTGGAATACTATGTAAAAAGTCCCATGCTAACTGCCTTACATGCCATGTCTCATTTACTAATCACAATAGCCATGTCACTTAGGAATACTTTTGACCTCTGTTCTAAATACAAAGAGCTAGAGGGTAAAGAGGTCAAGCTATTTGCTCCAGATTTTTTATTTCATTTAGCCAATGGGTATTTATTAAACAGGCCTCATTCTGTGTATGTGTGTGTGTATAGTTCCATTTCTGTATATTAATAGAAAGAAGCAGAACAATTTTTTGGTCTCATAAAACTTACAGTTAATGGGTAAGCCTAGTGTTAAAAAATAAATCAAGCAAATAAATGGTATAGTCTTCTGTAAAATAATAAATTCTATGAAAAAAATATATCACATAAATAAGATTGGTTGGGTATGTTTTTACTTTTGGTAAAACTGCAATGGGATTTCAAATATGGTGGTCAGGGTGGACTCATGGAGAAGGCAGCATTTGAGAATGACAGGTAGGTGGAGATCTGCAGGAAGGTTGCTGAAGACAGAAGGATCAACTAGTGGAAAGGCTCAAGCACGAGGGCATGAGGACAAGAGCAGGTCCAAGGAGGCAGGGAGGCTCTAAAGAATGCTCTAGGACCCCTCCACCAGCGTAACAGGTGTAACAGAATGATGCTAATATTCTCAAAATGAGAAGCTAAACCATGACTATACCTGAAGGAGTGAGGTATTCCTAGAGAGAAGTTACATTTCTTCTGGGCCTGGAAGAATTGGTAAGAGCCTATTAAATGGCCTGGATAGAGGAGTGTGGGTGGAGAAATAAAGAAACAACATGTCAAAGTTACTGAGGCATGAACATACACAGGCATGAGGGAACAGTGCTTCTGCACAAGAAAACTCAAAAGACCATGAAGGAACCACATATTGCAATTTGATGCTATACAGAGACGTAGAAAGTGTTTTTGTTTGTTTGTTTAATGGTTAGTAGTCACTAGAAAACATTTTTTCTGGTAGAACTTGGTTCTTAGGCCTCGAATAAAATGTGTTTTTCAAGAAGATCTTCTTGGTACTGTGAGTGATACACTGGACAGCTAAACTTGAAACAGGAAAATGAAGACAAAAGTTCACATGTGCTCTTGGAGGGTTTTGAGGCCAGGGCTGTGGCAGCCTGGAGTAGGAGGTAATTACTACTCATGTCAGTGACCTGGGATGACATACAAGAATTGGTCCTCTAAGTACATAAGAGTTGCACATTTGAAGGTATTGAAGAGAGAAATTTGCATACAGCAGGCAACAGGAGGCTTAAAAAGAATTAGATGACAACTCTATCTAATAAAAAAATTCTGTGCAACCCCAAAGCACACAGACTAGAGCACACTTTTCAAGTTACAAAAACCATTTCCCAAAAAATTTCACTTGAATTTCACAGCTGTTAAAAATTACCCTTCCATCTGCTAGCATGTATACTGGTACTACAGTGTTCTTCTGATTCTCATTTGAATAACGAGAATTTTGAATTTGGTTAACTTTAATGTTTATTTCAGTTGCATGAGTCTATGAATGCCAAAGGTAAACTTGCATAGGGTACTTTTATACTGCTAATGCCCAAATCATTTTCATAATTACTGGTTATTTTTCTCTAGAGTCTGTCAGGTAGTAAATATGCTTTAATATTATAAAGCCACTGCCCATGAAGATATTTTAGAGATTAAAGCAAAAAATGAATTCCATAGATGCTAAATACTATAAATTATTATTGCATGTCCCTCAAATCAGACTTTTAGGTGACCTTTAAAAAAGGGCTGTATCTTTCATGAAACTCATATGGAAACGTTCTCACAGTATGACAACTTCATTCCTTGTCACTAATATAAGCATCACATCTGCTAATTTGCTCACATGGAATATGATGTTAGTCAGGGATGATGTAAAATCTCCATCTCAATGAACCCATTGCTTTATTCTTCCATACTTCCATACTTATTTTAAATGAAAGTTAATAAATAGAGCATCCATAAGGAAGAGTAGAAAGGAATACCTTGTGATTCATTCATGCTTTGCTTAGTATTTTCCTTTCCCAAGAACATTTAGAGTTCAGTAATTAGATAATGCATATTTTTTCTGAATGTGAATCTTTTGATGATGTCTATAAAATTACGACCTATCTCAATCTTTTCCAGGGTAGTGGGAAAGTATTTTTTAATAAAATGACATTACAGATGACTGTAGTAGTTTACTTTTCAATTTTTTAAAGGAAAAAATTTGTCAGTATTTAATGAGGAAATAAATACCATCTCAGTTCTGCATGATTTGAAAGGTCTAAAAACTTGATCTTTTATAACTTCAATAAGTTCAATAAAATACAGAATTTTCTTAATATCAATTGATTTAAATTGAGAATTTATTTTTAAAACTATCATAAATTTATTTAAATCTCTGAAAATGTGATATTTATCAAATTCTGTTTATCTTCCATAAATAATGGAAAAGAGACTGATTAGTATTTTAGTTGCAATGTGATGATAATTACACTAGGGTAGAAAAAGTAATTTATGATTTTTGTTTCTCTACACTCTTCTCCTGAAATATCATCCCCTTGTTAGTGCTTGTTCAAGAAATTACTGCTGATATCTATATAAATAAATACATGGTAGGCAGTAAGATATCAGTGCTTCCAAAGACCATTCTGGCTCTTTTCTTCCAGCTCTCGGAATATCCTGTCTTAGAGCATCATCATTTATCTGAGAACTTGAACCATGCTAGAGAGTCTACACTAACAATGTGATTTATGATGAAGGCCATGGATCATGTGGTGTCAGCTCAATCTTTAAACAGGCTGGAGATTAAGGTCAACCATGTAACTGTTCCACCTTATCCATGTGACCAATCCAGAATAAAATATTTGGACATCAGGCTTAGGTGAACATTCTTTTGCTGACAATATTTCAAATAGATTGTCACACATTTTTCTGGAAGAAATAAGCACTGTCCACATAATTCTCTTGCAAGAGGACAAGGGGGAGCTCTGTCTCTGATTTCCCTGGACTCTGTCATGCCTTTTTCATTGTGGTCTAAATCAATAGCCTTTATCTGAAACATAGTGTACCACAAGTATGATGGTTTCCTGTTCTCTGATTTCTTCTGCAAATTATACTTCAAAGAGATCTTGGGAACCTGCGGGTTTTGCATAAGGCAAATGAAAATTCAGAGAAATTTAGTTACTACAGGAGAAATGTTAAGTACAAAAGACCTGTGTTAAGAATATATTAAGGACATTCAAGAAAGCAAAATGAAAACTATGCATGCAATGGAAGTTAGATTAGGATGGAGAGTTATAAAAGTTGATGTCACAAAGAGGCTCATATAAGATGCCTGGAAGTTGTCACAATGTGAAATTAAGCTACTCTACCATTTTGACTGGGAAAGAGGCATGAACTGATCCATCTTTGATATCACACGTTTGGGAAAAATTTACAAAAAGGAAGAAACATTAACAGTAATATCATTTATCGATTATTACTTCACCGTGTAAGAGAAATAGAGATGCTTTGTACTCAGAGGTGGTAGAAGGGAAAGGGAGGTTAAGATATATGTTGTCATATCTGGGTAATATTTTGATATTAATTTAAAACATAGATATCATATAATACATCTGCTCATATAACAATTAGATGAAGGTAAAACAAAAGAAAAACTGAAAAAACATTTACAAATTTGCAGAAATTAAACAACACACTCTTCAACAATCAATGTATCAAAGAAAATATCACAAGGAAATTTATAAAAGGCTTTGAGATAAATAGAAATAATAATTCAATACCCAAATTTATCTAAGGCAGAAACAGCAGTACTAGTTGATAGGTATAAAAACATTTAAGAAGAAATATTTCAAATCAATTTTCATTATAACTGAGGGAAAAGAAAAGAATAAATGGAATAAAAATTAAAAGAAGGAAATGAAAAGATCAGAACAAGAATTTAAAAAGTACAAAATATAAAACAATCAAAAATTTATGAAATTAAATTTGTTTGAAAATATCAACAAAATTACAAATATTTAGAATGAATAAATAAGAAAAAATTTAAATTATTAAAATAATAAGTGAAAATAAGGACATTAGTATTAATTCAACAAAAGCATAAAGGTTTATAAGATTAGCATAAACAATTATATGCCAACAAATTGGTTAATCTTATAAATCAGACAAATTCCAAGAAAAAAATTTTAAACTAAATAAAAAAGAAATAGAAAATCTCAGTAGACTCATAATAAGTGAGGAGATTGAATCTAGGAAAGGAGATTGAATGCTATGAAAGAAAAAACACTCAACATCATACACATCCATAAGACTGATATCCTAAATAGAATAAGATATATTCCATGCTTGTAGAAATAAATAAAAATATATTCTATGTCAAGTATAACTGAAAAGAACAAAATAAAATATAAAAATAAATCTTAAAAAAACAATCTTTTGGCTTCACTAGTAAGTTCTATCAAACTTCTGAAGAATTAATACCAATCCTTTTCAAAATTTTTCAAAATTTGAAAAGGAGGGAATATTTTTAAAATTATTCTTTGCAATCAGTATTAGTATGACACAACACCAAAGACACTACAAAACATAATGAAAGCTTTAAACCAATATCCCTTATGAACACTGATGCAAAACCATGAATAAAAAAGAGCAAGCCAAATTTAGAAGAATATAAAATATTATACAAATAGCATTGATAAAGCAGTATTTACTACTGGAGTAAGGAGATATTCCTATATTGAAAAATTAATCAATGTAATACATCAAATTAAAACAATGCTGAAAAAAACATATGCTCACTTCAACTGAAGTAGAAAAAAAAATCACCTGAAAAAATTCAACAACTTTTCATAATACAATACTCCAACAAACTAGGAATAGAAGAAAACTCCCTCAAAACAATAAAAGTTCTTGTTGGAAAACCTACAATGAACATGATGTCCAATGATGATAACTGAAATTTTCTCCTCTATGATCAGGAAAAAGGCAATGATGCCCAATTTTAATACCTGTATGCAACAGTGTACTAGAATTTCTAGCCAGAGCAATTGAGCAAGAACCTTGAATAAAAGGCATCAAAGTTTGAAAAGGAGAATTATTATTTTCTCTGCAGATAATATCATTTTATATGTAGAAAAAAATCTCCAAACTCCACCTATAGACACAAACACACAGAAACTAATAGAGTAAATCAATTCAGCATAATAGCATGATACAAAGTCAACATACAAAAATAAGTTGAATTTATATATGCTAACATGAGATTCCGAAAATAAAATAAATTAAAAAAGCATTCCATTTATAATAACATCAGAAAGAATAAAGTCTTTTATTCTTTTTTTAGGTAATGTTTATAATAGATTTTTTGTGGTAAAGTATATATAATGCAAAATATATTATTATAAATATTTTAAAATGTACAATTAAGTTGTATTAAGTGACTCGAAATGTTGTGCAACCATTACCAATATCAGTTTCCAAAACTTTTTCATGGGACCATGAAAAAGTCTTTTATTCTTAATCAATGAGTTGAAAGACTTGTATATTGAAAACTATAAAACATTGCTGAAAAGAAGTAAATACTCACAAAAACTGAAAGGCATCCCACATATAGGGTCAAATAATTTGACAATAGTGCTGAAATCATTCAATGGGGAAAAGACAGTATTTTGAACAAATGGTAGTATGAAATTAGATGTCCATATGCAAAATAATTGAGTCAGATTTTCCTCCATAAACAATAGTTAACTCAAAATGTATAGCTGACTCAAATGTAAACTCTGAAATTCAAAAAATCAAAGATGAAAAAATAGGGAGAAAGAATCACAATACTAGATTGGTTAGTGGTCACTTTTTAAAATGAAACCAAAGACAAACAACAAAAACAAAAATATAGACAAATTAGACATCATGAAAAATAAGTTTTGTACATCAATGAGTGGTATCAACACAGGGAAATGAAACCTACTGAGGGCAGAAAATATTTGCAATTCATATAGTAATAAACGAGCATCCATACTATATAGAAAACTCATAAAACCCAACCAAAAACTGATTAAAATGAACAATCTGTTATATATTTCTCCAAAGAAGATGCATAATTGATAATCACTTGAAAAGATTCAGTACTAATCACTAAGTATATACAAACCAAAACTGTAATAACATATCACTTCATACCCGTTAGAATGACTACTATTAAAAAACAAGAAAATAATGAGTGTTGGTGAGAATATGAAAAAATTAGAACCCTTGAGCACTTTTGATAGAAATATAAAATTATATAGTGCAGTGGAAAACAGTATGTGGGTTTCCAAAAATTAAAAAAACAGAAACAAAACAATATAATCTCTCAATTTATGTCTAGATTATGGTTGAATATCAGATGTCCCTGAAAAATCTCATGGGACAAATATTGGAGGAATCTTCAGAATTGAAAAGATTAGATTATGAGAGTGGTAATTTCATCACTGGACTGATTCATTTGATAGATTAATAATTTGAATGGATTACTGGGTGGTAACCACAGCAGGAGGATTGTGGCTAGAGGAAGCAGTTCATTGGGAGAGTAACCTTGGAGACCCTATATATATCCCATGTTCCTCCACACCCCCTCCTACCCTCCCTGCACTTCCATAAGCTGAGCAACTTTCCTCTTTACCTCTGCCATGCCATGCCCTTCCACCATGATGTTCTGCTTCACCTTAGACCTGGAGCAATGGAGTTGGCCAACCACAGATGAAGCTCTAAAACCATGAACCAAAGTAAACCTTTTATCCTCTAAATTGTTCTTGCCAGATATTTTTTTTTGTCACAGCAACATAAAGCTGATTAACACAATACCCAAAGAATCTGAATTGGCATCTCTAAGAGATATACATACATCCATGTTCATAGCAGCATTATTCACAATAGCTGAGATGAAGAATGCACTCAAATATTTTATATATGTGATTATTTTCACACTTAGGTATTTCTGAGATATCCTATAATCTAGATGAATCTTGAGGACATTAGATTAAGTGATGTGAGTTATATGAGATACTTATAATATTCAAACTCATAGAACAGGAAGGTAGAATTCTGGTTACCAAAGGGTAGGAGAAATGAAAACTGGATGGTTATTGTTTAGTGGGTATGAAGTTTCACTTTTGCAAGATAAAAACAGTTCTGTTAATAGATGGTGGTTATAGCTGCAGAATAATGTGAATGTACCTTAAAAATAGCTAAGATGCTAACTTTTATGTTACGGTCATTTTACCACAATAACAATTGTGATAATTACATATGTTCATTTACATATGTTGAAATCCACGTACCTATTTAAAGACAATTATGTTGATAAGAAATTTTAGATACACAGTGGACAGTTAAATCCCTCCAATGAGAATTTTTCCTAGCTATTATTTAGATTCCTCATTGAATAAAGAAGAATATTTTATACTATCACAATTCTATCCATTCTGTATATCAGATTTCTTTGGAAACTTTCTAACTTTAATACTTCAGGCTATTAGGCAAGTTTTGAAAAATGTTCTTCAAGGATTTTCTTGACTGAAACATAGGTTCATTCCTGTATGAAAGAAGGGACAATTGTATAGAATTGTAGGAGACAAATGACATACTTAGCAGACTCTTCCAGATTGTAGTTTAAAAGATACAAAAAAAAAAAGAAACTACATTATATCATTTTTACATGAAAGAGCATTGTATAAAAATTATGGCAAAAATAAAAAATATGTTCATTCTGCCCTCCCCTGTCTACGGGTTGTCTTCTACAGATCCAACCACTTGTGGTTCAAAAGTATTTTAAAAAATGTGGCTATACTGAACACAAACAATTTCTTTTTGTTTTCATCAGTCTCTAAACAATATATTATTATAATCACTTACATTGCATTTACATTTTATTAGTGGTAATCTAGAGATGGTTTGCAGTATATAAGAAGATTGCATAGGTTATATGCAAATACTATGCTATTTTGTAAAAGAGAGATGAGCATCTACAGAGTTTCATGTTCCAAAAGTGTCTTGCAAATAATACCCCACAGATGCTGAGGGAGAACTGTATAATCAACTTTCATTTTACTTTAAGTAAACCTATTTTTCAAGATTTTTAAGTGATTCATATAATCACCCTAACATGAATTAATCTGTGAATTACATTTGCAAAAAAATAATAATAGAAAAAAAACATTTGTATACTGCTTTTCTTCTTAGAGTTATAAACACATTCTTCCAAAATTGTATCAACAGAGTTTGAATATATAGATGTTTCCTGACTTACAATGGGATTACATCTGATAAATCTACCATAAGTTGAACGTAACAAAAATTGAAGATGTGTTGAATACAGTGAATCTACTGAGCATCATAGCCCAGCCTAGCCTACCTTAAATGTGTTGAGAAAACAATAATAGCCTACAGTTGAGCAAAATCAGCTAAGATAAGCATTACTTTAAAACGAAGTGCTCAACACCTGTATACGCACAGACAGGAATTTTGTAGTCAGGATTCGACGTTCAAAATGAGCTGACCACACCTACAGACTGTAAAGTGCTGGCTGCTTACACTCGAGGTCGTGTGGCTGATCAGCATCTGTGCTTCCCTGCCTCTGCCCAGCATCGTGAGTTGGACCACACCACACTTGCCTGAGAAAATATCAACATCGGAAGTACATTTTTCACCAAGTGAGTACCACTTTCACACCATGATAAAGTCCAAAATTTGTAAGTGTGTCAGCAACTATCTGTATACACAGTGTAAAAAGAGACCTGTTTCTTCTGCCTACTGTTCTTAAAGTGTGATCCTTGCAAACTGGCAAGAAAATCACAGAGGAACTTGGACATGCAACTTCTCAGGACCTACCCAGAAGAACTCAGTGAGAAAGTGTGCAAGAGGGGTTGGCAGTCCGCTTTCAACCAGCACTCCTGGAGATCCTGATGCTGGCTGGACTTTAAAATTTATGGTCTTAACCTACCAATGGAAATAAATGAAGAGTGAAAATTATAATTGAAGAATGAGAAACAGGATGAGTTTTCTGGGACACTTGCAAGCCAGAGGGGGTGACATTGCTCTGAACACCTTGGCAATGAATTTCCTTTTCAATTATTTTAAAGAGGTAGTCCTGCCAAAGTGGGTTTGAATCTAGAATCAAGAGAACCTGAAGTTTAAAACTTTACCTTACTTGGGAACACATTTGTTAGTACTAAACATTCTTCCAGAAAGATGATGCTAATAATAAAAAGACACTGGCTTCATAAGAATTAAGTTTAATTCTGAACAAAGGCTCACCATTCACTAGCACCTCCTTGGAAAGTCCAGAGGGCAAGGAGACCTCTCCCCATCTTCTGTTCCTGCTCTGCACACCCATTTTCTGTCCACAAATCCATTGTCTCTTTCATTAAATAAATTTCAGTCTTACATCTGGATATGAATTCCTCCCACAATCATTAACTCCCAAGAACATTGCAAAATCTCACTGATAAATAGGGGCAGTTTTGTAGGCCAGTCAGCATTTTTATAATCTTAATATGGCTTACACTTCCTCTCTTCAATTTTATCTACTTTGAGATTAATTTCATTCTGTTGCCTTCTATCCACATTTATCATTTTACTATTGTGTAGAATTATAGGGCTGCGCTTCATGCACATAGAGTATATGGTAGAAAAGCTTTAATTGATAGTTAATTTGATTCTGTGAAAAAGTACTACATTTATATACCTGACTTTTACATTAAAAAAATTAAACCAAAGTAAACAACTACATAACTACATGTTCAAAAACATAAAAGACCAATAAGAACTGATAAGAGTTTTTCATCATTTATATTTAATCTTTTTTGTAATTGATGGCTTAGACTACAACATATTAAATGATTATAGTATTCAGAATAAGGAATAAGAAAAAAAGCAATAATAATTGGAATTATAGAATAGGTGAACACAAATGATTAGTGATAATGATAGAAATACATTCAAATTCTATTATATACTAAAAGATTATAATTTCCCTAGTTTAAAAGTTAGAGGAAATGTACTACAGAACTAGCCAAAGCAAATATTCAAATGCTCCCCCATGTCCAGTTGTTTTATACCATTGCTGTGGATTGTGGTGTTTCGTTTTATTCCTCTTGTTGAGTCCCTTGGTATTTAGCACTAGAGGTAATTTTCCATCTCTGTAGTTAGATCTTAAACTTCCCTTGCCAGTTCCCAAATTACACTATTCCGTCTGTCAAAAACAGCTGGGCTGAGTAAGAAAATAATACTAGTCGATTAAAAAAAATGCAATCTAGAAATGTTGAACTATTTGATTACACTAAAATAGAAAGTTTAAACTAATCATTTACTAATCTTCTCACATCTTCTTTGAAACAGCATTTGATGAAAAGGTTAGCAAAGACATCAAATTTGTGGGTTCTGAATGGCTTGTTTGCTGGGAAAACATACACAGTGTTTTCTCAATGTGTTGTTAAGAAAACTATGGTTGATTTCAGTGAAATTATTTTGGTTTACAAGAGGGATTCTTCACAGACGCTCACAAACGGAGCTCAATTCCTTTCAACATCAAACTACATTTGAGTTAGTTTTAATGTTAGTCATATAAAAATTGTAAACAAAACAATTCTAAAATTACTATATTTGTATCCAAAAATGTAAAATGTTTTTGTGTCTAAATTGCTCATTGCCTCATGTTACTAAGGAAGAACTGTTGAAAAACTCATTCCCTATAATGAGTTTCTCAGGATCAAGTGTAAATTAAAATGCACAGGAGATACATTGCTTATGCTTTTTGGGTTATGTGGTTCACCCACAGACTGTCTACCAGGCTTAGAGAATTAGAAGTTTCTACTTTAAACTTTATCATAACAACTACCAAAAACAAGAGCAACATATGCCTTTCAAATCACTGGATAATATGAACAACAACTAAATATAAACCATATAGCAGTAAAGGAAGGGAAAAGGAAATACAAATTAAATAGATAAAAGTATGAATGAAGAATGCCAAGCATTTAAATTACAGCTGAAAACATAAAAGATGTCAGTCCCCCTGTTAAAAGGACACTGTTAAATTTAAAATTTAAAGGTAACGAAGTTTAAAAAAAGTAGTAGTTAATATAAATTTTTAGATAAAAGTTAAATTTTAAGATAATTACCCCCAAAGGTAAAGATGATAATTTTTTAATGGTAAAATCTACAACATCCAATGAGTGCATTGCTATTCCTAAAACTGTATGGGCCAAATAATATAACCTCCAAATACAAGAAGAAAAAATGTGGCAGGGATGATCCAGGTGTTTGTTTCAATGGGAGGCAGAGTATGAAAGAGTTCAGTATTCAAGAGACTTATGTAGAAGGGAACTTGTAAGACAAGGAAAGCAAGATTGGACTAAGAGGTTAAGTTAGGTCCAATTCTGTAAAGCTAATTGCCATCTCATGCTAAACCAGACTTTATACATCCTCGAGACATGGGCCACCTCCTCAGAGCATGATGTTGGGCAAAGTTTTTCCCTGTACAGAGGCAGTTCTTAAAGGTGCAATAGCCAAAGGCTTTTTGTTGATAGCCCTCCTTGAATCTGAGAGAATAACACACTGAGTAGCACCAAAGTATACATCATGGACTACTAACACCCAGACCACACAGTTCATTCAGTAAGTCGTTTGGCTTTTCATTGTATTTTAACTACTAGCTTCATGTATTTTTTTCAACTGTTTTCCCAGAACTGAACCATGCTGGCAATATGTCCATCATGATATACTTAAGTATTTAGATGAATCAGTTTTCACACTCTTGAATTTTGAATTTTAGACTCCCTAAATGTCCAATGCAAAGATTCTTTTGGTATACTAAAGCAAAAATCAATGTCCATCTTGAACTGTGTATACCTAGATGATATCTCAAGATATGTATGTATTAACATTTTTATTTGATTTGTAATATAGTTAACTTTCCCTGAGTTGTATAAAGCAAAGTAACTGAAAGAGGGTTAATTTAAATAGTTCACGATTAAGTAGTCTTGACTTATAGGGAAAATGTTCAGAAATGTAGTGTCCTTTTTCTTACCAGTCAATACTGAAATAAGACTTTTGAAGAAAACAAAATAAATGCAAAGATGAACTATCTTTTCTCACTCTCAAAAGAGGAAATTATTGGAAATTATTACTTATATTAAGTAATGTGAAAACTTGTTTAAATGCTTATCACTGTATAGTTATTATAGAAAGACAAACGTGACTACCACGCCTGGAGTTCATGTGATCTCTCTGGCTCAGGAGGTGCAGGGGCAGTAGGCCTACCCTGGTTTCCTAGAACACACCCTGCCACCTTGGGGATGACCTTTTTTCTGATACTATCACCTTTCTCCAGTAGAAGTTTCTATGGAAGTGTCCAGAGAAGAAGAATCAGTGACTTTTGAGTCTATGTTCATAGATTCTACCCAGAAGGATTAGCTCTTGCTAGGAAATCGCAAAACAGGACTCAGTAGAAAAGGTGGCAAGTTCCCGTGTCCTGAAGTCCTGGCACATGTTTTATAATGGAGTCATTGTTTTCTAAACAGTATTTCAATTACTTTATCTTTTTCCCCCAAAAGATGTCAATTTTACTCTGTTAGGGAGACAAGAAGAACAAATAGAAAGAAGCAGAAAGAAGTTAGGCAATTTAGGATGAAAGGGGTTAAACAAGAAGAAGAAAAGGAAAACAAGAGATGAAATTAGTAATTTTTTTGGTAAATAAAATTATCATCATTGTTATTATAACTAATTATTACATTAATTATTTAAAAGGTTCTGGAGTTCCACTACTCTGAAAACTACAGAATATTTCTGAGAGAAGTCAAAAGAGATTCAAATACATGGAGAATAAGTATGATATTCAGAGAATGCAAAACAATATTTTTAATAGCAATTACCTGGAATTGATGGACATACTTAATCTAAATCAAATTACCATTTTTTTCTTTTTCTTTTTTGATATGGGAATTAAATCGAGGAGTACTTAACAACTGAGCCACATCCCAAGCTCTTTTTAATTAATTAATTAATATTTTTGAGACATGGTCTCACTAAATTGCTTAGGCTGGCTTTGAAATTGTAATCCTCCTGCCTCCTCCTGAGGTGTTGGATAACATGCTTGCATCACTATGCCTGGCTCAATTGGTATTTTTCTGGAAATCAACAAGAAGATTCTAAAATTCATATGGAGACACAATAAAATACATCAAGATATACAAAAAACAAGGGAATATTATAGCATCCAAAAATAGATCTTTACATATAGAAACATTCCTTTATGACAAATATGCCTATGCAATTCAACATAGAAAGTGAATTTTGTAGAAACTGTATTTTATTTGGGAAAAGTGAATTTTTCTCTCTCACACACACCATAATACACAGAAAATAAATGAAGATGGATCTTAGACTTAATTGTGGAAACTAAAATTACAGACTTTCCAGAAGTCTGATTATCTTTATAAGTAGTTATTATACAAGACTCCAAAAGCACTATATCTATGTATCTAATTCTCTATATCTATTTATCTATCTATTTATCTACATCTATCTATCTATCTATCTATCTATATATGTGTGTGCGTATGTGTGTGTGTGTGTGTGTGTGTGTGTGTGTGTGTATAAATTTCACTAACTAGTCCTCAAGAATAATAAAAATTTTGGCTTGGCAAAAAATATCATTAAGAAACCAAAAAAAGGCATGAAAATTCAGGCTAAAACTAATAGCTTGGATCCAGAATATATAAAGCACTTCAATAAATGAAGCAGCAAGCTCACAAACAAACAAATTGTTCAAGCACTTGAATTGACATTTCACCCAAAGGGTCAATCAGCATGTGAAAAGATGCTCAAAGTCATCAGTCACCAGTGAAATGTTAATTAAAACCACAATGAGATACCATCACACAGCCATGGATTTGAGCTTTTAAGACTAATGATTCCAAGTGCTACAGAGATTGTGGAGAAGATGAAACTCCCATTCATGGCTCATGTGAACATAAATCTCTGTGACCCCTGTGAAAAACTTGGGAAAACCCTTACAGTTTTTAATAAAGTTAAGTACACACTACCTCATCATCCAAGGAATCCAGTCTTTGTTGGAAACCTAAGAAAATTAAATGCAATGACATATATGAATGTCAATACCAACTTCTATAAATCCCATCTAGAAAATCCTCCAATTTCTATCCACATAATGGATAAAAGATTTTTTTTGTTTGTTTCTGTTTTTGGTTTTGGTACTTTGGATTTAACTCTGGAGCATTTAACCACTGAGCTACATCCCCAGCCCTTTTCTTAAATTTTTTTATCTTTCCTTTTTATTTTGTGACAGTGTATGGCTAAGTTTCTTAAGGCCTCACTGAGTTGATGAGACTGGATTTGAACTTGTAATCCCATTGCCTCAGCCTCCAGAATTGCTGGTGTTACATATATGCACCACCATGTCCAGCTTAAAATATTGTTTTCTTATTTTAACAAACAAGTAAATTCTGCATAACAATACAAAGATCACATTTCTGAATAATAAGAACATTGTGAAGTCTCCAAAAAAGCTTGATTGAGTGACCAGACACAAAAGTATATATATTTTGAGATTCTCTATTTAATATGAAACTCAAGAATAGGCAAAACTAAACAATGGTAACTCGTATGGAAATAATATCCCTAGTGGGGGAGAGCAAAGTCATTATGTATTTTGGTATGTGTTATGGCTTAGGTATGAGGTGGTTCCCAGAAGCTCATGTGTGAAAAATTCAAGAAAGTTCAGAGGTAAAATAGTGAGATTATAAGAACTATAACCTAATCAATGGATTAATCCAGTTGAATAGATTAATTAACTGGGTTGTCACTGTAGGCAGATAGGGTGTGGCTCAAGAAGATAGGTCACTGGAGACAATGGCTTGCAGGTTTATATGTTGTCTGTGATAAGCCAAGCTCTCTCTGATTTCTGGTTACCATGTCTTGAGCTACTCTCCTCCTCCATACACTTCCAACATGATGTTGTGCCTCATCACAGTCCAAGAGATATGATATACACAAACCATAGACTGAACCTCTGAAACCATAAGCCAAAATAAACTTTTCCTCCTGTACACAGTTCTTGGCAGGTCTTTTGGTCACAGCAATGAAAAAGCTGACTCAAACCGTATGACAAACAGCATGGCTTTTTCTTGCAAACGTGAGCGTATGAGAACCTTGTTACAGATTCCATGGATGCGCACATAGGTATGTAAAAATTATTTGGATCAGGTCTCAAAACAAATTTCTTCTTGCCCTTTTTTCTTTTGTCTGAACCAGACATACATGAATTAAGTACATTCAATTAATGCAAATAAGATATTTGAGAATCATTCCTGCAAATGAATAGTGTAGTAGGAAAGCTTAGATCCTACTTAGACCAACTTGAAACTCAGCCAATCCCTGCCTCTGCCCTCACTCTTCAGAAGACCATTCCCACTGTGCTGCTTGTGTTCTCTCACATATCTGATTTCAGGAATTAATCTCTTTATCAGTCAGCTACGTTTTACTTGCATTTTTATTAAGATAATCTCCTCAGAATCAGTGTGATAGGCATGGCCAGTGCCCAGCACTGTGCACTTGACATTCAGGGCTATTTCTTCTAATTTGCAGCCACTACAGCCGTATTACACCATAGGCTAATCCAATACATGGTTCCTATTCTCATATGAGAGAAGGGAGAGAGAAACCTGTCTTTGTGATTGTCATATTTTTGTATCCCCAACCTTCCCAACTGATCTACCCTTTTCACTTTGCCAAGTTTCTGTCCCCCAGGACTAGGCGTCACTTACTTTCATCACCACTGTTCCCTTTTCACTTTGTTTTCGTTGTTGTGTGTTTTTATTGATGTTATGGTTTCTCACTCAATATTTTATATATTCAGATTTCATCTGATATATGCAATGCTCAGCTTCTGCCCAGTTTGCATTTCAATACCTCTCTTTTAATTCTAACTATCTTTGGATTCAGAAAGAATGAAAAGCCATACTTTTACTGCATGTTGTGAATACCATCTACCCTTAAACAACATTGATAACCTATTAGATTTAAAACAAAGCAAAACAGAGAGCTGTTGTTCAGACCATTTGTTTTATCAGCTATATTACATTAGGTGCATCAAATGCTCTTATAGCTATTAATATACTACTATCTATAATATAGATGAGAGTTTTTAGTGTCACTTCCTTAGGTCATTTTAAGAAATTAAGAAGTATATAGAAAGATGAATGGATACATGAAGTGTGTAGGTACCTATCTATGCATGCAATAAAATCTCTGTTACCAGACAGGAGTCCAAGCAGGCCCTTACAAGGGAGGGGGGAGACCTCAGCACAACCTGGGTGGGTTCTTGACTTATACTGGGAAACATCAAAAGCAAGGCACAAGCAAAGATTTATTAAAGTCAACTAAGATGTACATACTCCAAAGGCAAGATGCTCACCTTTCAAAGAAGAGAAGACGATCATGCACCCAGGATTGAACTCTCTAACTATATGGAGAATTTTTCTTGGAATAAATGTGCAGGTTCCCAAACAACTTTCCATGAAAATCAAATTCTATGTCAATCATTTTATATTTGATGTTTAGCATGTTTCTTCTTCATTAAACAGTCTAGTAATAAATCGGGGGTGAACACATCGTATAGGTCTTTGAATATACGACATTTGAATTGATTGCATCATTGTTCTAGTTGATCTGGTATGAATATTTGCTAGAAGATTCATTGATCTAACTGAAGAGACAAGCATGCTGGTCATGTTCATAGACTGGGTTTTTACCTAATAAGCATCTCTTTCTATCTCTTCCTGAGTCCCTTTCTATCTCTCCCTGAAAGCCCACCTATCTCATATCTATCCACATTATGGGATATTACTCAACCATAAAAAGGGAAATCTTATCATTTACAACAACAGGAGTGAATATAGAAGACATTATGCTAAGTGAAATAAACCATGCACAGAACAACAAATGCTGCAGCATCTCATTTATATGAACTCACACAAGCAGAACACAGAATGGTAATTTTCAAGATCTGGAGAGTGTAGTAAATGGAGATATGTATACAGATTTTCAAAAGTATACACATTTTCAATTATAATAAATGTTGAGGGTCTAACATACATTATGATTACTATAGTTAATAATACTCATGTTTGCTGAGAGCAAATCTGAGTGTCCTCACCGTATAAAAATATCCAGACAATGATAACTATGTGTGGTGACAAATTTGTCAGCTAATTAGACTGTTGTAATCATTTCAGTTTCACAATGTGTGTGTATGTGTGTATAAAATCACCATATTGCATATCTTGAATATACACAATTTCTATTTTTTTCCATTATACCTCAATAAAGCTGGAAAATTATAATTTTTTTAAAAAAACTTTAGACATTTTCCAATAACTTTATCACTTCTTAGTAAATTTCATATAATTATAAAACATTGTTTTAGAAATGAGTAAAAATAGGCTGCAATCTGACCTTGTACAATTTATTTCATGTGTGTGAGCAATTTCTTCTAATTAGGTCAAATGAATCCACAGTCATATTCTATTCATCTCATATTAAGAGAATGCACATCCTTCCTTAAAAAAAGAATATCAGTATTATACTCTCAGAAATAGACTACACTGTTATTTACAAATATTGTTAGCAGATATTAAAAGGCAGTCAGTATATACTCTTTTTTTTCTTTTGGTACTGGGGAATAAATCCAGGGGTACTTAACCACTGGGTCACATCTCCAGCCATTTTTATTTTTTATTTTGAGACCCATTCTCACTAGGTTGCTTACAGCCTTGCTAAGTTGTTGAGCCTGGTTTTGAACTTGTGATCCTCCTTCCTTAGCCTCCAGAAGTCACTGGGATTACATGTGTGCACCACCATTCCTGACTTGGATATCATATAATAAACTCATTTCAATATATATTGGTGTCAGTAACAGCACACTTGATATATTTCAAGTGTATTTCCATGGATGATATTTATTAATTCAAACTAATTTCCAACTAAGAGGGCATGATCTTTGGTATCTAGCTATATCACTAATGTTTAACAATTATCATCCCTATTTTACCTGCTCATTTGGCATTTTTATTTAAAATACAAAAGAAATATATTTCAACCAACATTTCCATTTAAAAAGATATCATTGATCCAATAAAAGAAATATCTGCCTTGATTCATAACTTTGGAATAGAATATAAAAACAATGGAATCCTAAATCCTAATTTTTGGGAAAATATTATTTGTTCTTTATAGATAAACATGAGATTAGTGTATATTTTAACATAGAGTATAACTTCCCATTCTGTGGTTGTACTTGATGAGGAGTTTCACTGGTCATATATTCATATATGAACATAGGAGAGTTTTTTCCCTGATTCATTCTACTCTTTTCCTATTCCAAGAGCCCTCCCTTCCCTTCATTCTCCTTTGTCTAATTCGATGAACTTCTATTCTCCACCCCTGCCCTTATTGTGTGTTAGCATTTACACTTGGCCTATGTTTTGGGGGGAATTGGCTTATTTTACTTAGTATGATAGTCTCCAGTTCTATCCATTTACCAGAAGATGCCATAGTTTCATTCTTTTATATGGCCAATATTCCATTGTGTATATATGCTACATTATCTTTATCCATTCATCTGTTGAAGGACAGCTAGGCTGTTTCCATATCTCTGCTATTGTGAATTGAGCTTCTATAAACATTGATGTAGCTGAGTCACTAGAGAGTGCTGATTTTGAGTCAGTTGGGTATATACCAATGAGTGGAATAACTGAGTCAAATAGTCATTCCATTCTAAGTTTTCTGAGGAGTCTCTATGCTGCTTTCCAGTGAGGCTGCACCAATTGGCCGTCCCACCAGCAATGAATAAGTATACCTTTTTTTCCCACATTCTTGCTAACATTTATTGTTATTTGTATTCTTGATAATTGCCATTCTGACAGGAGTGAGGTAAAATCTCAGTGTAGTTTGCTTTTGTCTAATTGCTAGAGATGTTGAACATTTTTTCATATATTCATCCAAATACTGACATTTTTAGCATAAAATCAATGGCAAGAAAATATCTTTGCTACGGTAGACCAGACATCAGGTAGCAGTGAATTTTAATTGTAAAGTAAACATTTGACAATGTATTTCATTGTGAGAAACAGTTCATTGTGATTGGGTAGCATTTATAGTATAATAACAAAAAATCCACCAGTTATTATTATATATTTTATTATATGTTTATATATTTGCATTTATGTTGTTTGTTTGGGGAGTGTTTGGGGGTTTTATTTGTTTTGCTTTGCTTTCGTTTACTCAGAGAAGTTGCATTGTATAAAGTTAGATTAGAATTGGTCCCTGTGATGATCAATTTGATGTGTCAACTTGGCTATACCATGGTACCTTGTACATGATGGAACACTAATCTATGGGTTTCAGCTTACATTGAGCAAAGCAGATGGCCCTCCTTAGCGCAAGTGCGCTTCACACAAGAAGTTGAAGGGCTTAAAGAATCTCTGCCTCCAGTATTTCTTTGAAATAGACACTGCAAAATCAGCTCTCCCCTGAGATCTCCAGACTTTCACACTGCCCTGCACATTTTGAATTTGCCTGCTCCAATAAATAATAAATAAATAAATATCACTGCTTCCTCTTTCTCTATCCCAACATGCATATGCGTGCACATGTGCAAGCACGCACACACACACACACACACACACACACATCCCTTTATGATTCTGTTTTTGGGGAGACCTAATATACCAATGTCTAGTACATTGATACATACAAATGGGAGGGGCAGCAACAGAAGCCATACTTATTTACCAGATCTATTTTTCTGTATCAGAAAATATTTAACATTTACAACTTAGTCTACAGAGCAAAAAAATATATATGTATGTATATATATATATATATATAAATGGAGAAGTGGCTGATTGTAACAGTCTGTTTACAATACTATAAACTGTAGTATACTCATTCTTATAAGTTTGTATAGGATTATTAATGGTCATTTAAAGAAATCTGATGACCAGTGTCAAAGATTTCAAAAGGAGGACATCAGAATATGAAAGAAAGAAAGAAAGAAAGAAAGAAAAAAGAAAGAGAGAAAAAAAGAAGGAAATGTGAATAGTATGAATTTTTCTTTTTCTTTAACCAAAGGTAAGATAAACAAAATTTCTTTATGTCACAGCATCAGATAAATGTTTATTGTTTTCCTAAAAGTAAATATTATGTACACATTGATAATTTATGATTTTTGATATGAACATCTGTTGTTTAATCATTGTTTTTGCAGTAGAGCAAACGTAAAGCATATTTTACCTTAATTAACTCATTAAGGGGAAAATAGCCGAAAGCATAAGGCTTTGGAGAACACTGATTTTAACCACATCACTAGGAATAGAATAGTACCTTGTTCTCTTTATAGCTGTGTTATGGCTCCCGGAGTAATTCAATTACAGTACAGCACTGGAGCATGTCTGCATAGCATTAAGTGTAGTTAAGCTTTCCGGTCTCTAGAGGTCTCTGCACATCACTTTTTCACTCACTGCCCTGCCTGCAGCCAAACCCTTACAAAACAGGCACTCAGCAGCACAGGGACTGAAAGGCCACTCACCACTGAGCACAGGATCCTCACTGTGTGTTCTGCAGTATCCTCCTGGACTATCTTAGAACAAACTTGATGATGTAGAACCAAAATATATAGAAAGGAAAAGGTACTTTTTATCTACACAAAGATTTTTTTCTTCCTGTAATTATCTCAGCTGTCTCTCTCCTGAAACTATATCTGCCACGTTAAGGGTTTCCAAAGGTGGACATAGTATCTGTGATTCTGCATAGAATTACATATAGTATACAACGTTGAATTCAACTAAACAGAGATTACTTTAAATGTGAGAAAGGTGAATAAATTCTACAGTTCTGCATGAGCTTGCCGATGATGCAACCTGAATGTGGATTCCAATCCTGGAAGATGATCAACTGTTCACCAGCATTGCTTTACTAAACAGGAAGTGGCAGACCACCAGATAACAGGACCTGTGTGTGAAGGAGCATTTTCCACTGTGGCTCCAGTGCTGAGGATATCAGTAAAGTAGAATTGTGTCTTTAATGTCTTTCTTTTTTTTTTTTTTTTTTTAGATTCTTCAATCCAGGTGAAGATGGACACCCCTCCTCCCTGTAACTCTGGTTTATAGGGAAAGTTCCCTCCCACTGTGTGACTTTCTGGGTTGGCCACATCTACAACTCAGGATGCAGGACAGGATAGGCAAACAGTACATGTTGACCTGGTCATGATACAAACCTTTATGAATGGAAGATCTCAGGACTGGGGCAAAGCTATGTCCAGGCTTTTGTGCTACTGGGAAAAGCTTTGCTGGATCCTTAATGTAGAATTAATTTCTAATCTTTATTAGCACACAATATTTATGACCAATGTTCCTTTGATTATAAAAGGTAATGCTTAATATGTGTCAGTGCACACATAACACTTTTATGTAATTCTCATAACATCCCAGATTATAGGTAGGGTTACTAATATCTCCATTGTTTAAAGAGGAGAAAACCAACCGAGACAGAGGAAAATTTAAAAAGTACTTTAAGAATAACTAAGTGAAGGAGCAGGAATTCAAATACATAGTGTCTGTGAAAGTACATATTTAAGAACGGGGACTTTCAACATTTCTATTCTACTACTGATCACATAGACATGTCCTTCTGTAATTACATGAGTGAAGAGATGGAATCAACTATATGTTTCACCTAAAGGATGCATCTTCCCAAATTCAAGTGTCGAGACCAGTCAAAAATGAAAACAAAATAAACAAAAGACAGTGAAAACTTTTGGAGCCTTCCTGCACCCCACACATCTCTAATAACATGGCTATGTGGTGTGATACTGGACGGCACAAAGTTTTCTCTGCTTGGAGGTCCATATTAAAGTTGTATCCTTTCTTCATCTTTACTTTTCTCTTCAGAAGCGATGTCTAAGAAACAGGAAAAGTCTATAATGTATTCCTTCTTTAATGCAACGTTAAGGGGTCTAGTCAAATAATAACATCATGTTGTATAGACATTCCCAAAGAAATGCTTACACCAAGTTGGTACTATGACAACATGGTGAGCCACCTGCCTTTCCTTCTATGTAAAATGAGAGATATTGAGGGGAAGAGATGGGGGGAGGGAGGGAGGGAGAGGGAGAGAGGGGGGGGGGAGAGAGAGAGAGAGAGAGAGAAAGGTAAAGCAGCTATACTTTTTTAATTGGTCTATGTGTTTATAGCAGAAAACATTCAAAAATACACAATAAGAAGCAAAGGACAGTAAAAATAAAATCAGAACTAATAATGTCCGAAAATCATGGTAGATGGTATTTTCTGTAACTTAAAAATAAAAGCATGAGTTTAGCATCTTTGTGCGTGTGTGCTCATTGGCAACTTTACTCATTAATCCAACTTTCAGTCTTCTCTTCTATAAAATGGGGGAAATGACTGCAGCTACCTGGTAGCATTTTGAGGATGAAATGAAATAAAGTTCTAGAAGATGCCAAGTAATAAGGATTAATTTTAACAATCCTGTGTAGATGATGGCAATTTCATATCTATTATTGACAATCAAGCTTGGTATCTGTAGCACAAACAATTGGCACATCTTTCTCTCCTTTTTAGTCTCCAGATATTCCTGTTGATTCAGAGTTGATGACTCTACAGCTTTGTTGATGAAAAGACTGAAACTTTAAATTAGGAGTTTGGAATATGACCTGTATACTGAGCAAGTTCCATGGTGCCTTGAACCCTTTGTGGTATGAATTAATAGGAAAAATCACTCATCTTTTCTATTGATTACTAATCTTAAAATCAATTAACTTCTCATGAATCCAAAATTTAACAGACAATAGTATAGTAAATATATTTTTAAATTTATATTTTGAGGAGGTACTAGGCATTGTACTCAGGGCCACTCAACCACTGAGTCACATCTCTAGCTCTATTTTGTATTTTATTTAGAGACAGGGTCTCACTGAGTTACTTGGTGCCTTGTTTTTGCTCAGGCTGGTTTGCTCTCTATCCTCCTGTCTCAGCCTCCTGAGCCACTGGGATTACAGGTGTGTGCCACTGTACGTGGCAATTATTTATTTTTAAAATAACTATAAGTAAGCCATATCATTATTCTTCCAGGCTTCAATACAATCTTGAAAAGCACTTTGCTACTGATGACTATTAATTATTGCATCTAATTTATCATGACATGTGTGATGTTTTAAAGGAATTACTTCATCTCTTCACTTCTCCATATTACAAAAAAAATATTCAGAGTTCATCATTACCTCCAATAAAGGAATTAAAACAAGATTAATTAAAGTCCTTATTGGCCAAACTTTCTGGTTATGGGAGTTTTATACTGAAGAAAGTTTTAATGTAAAACTTTAGTTCTTAGATTTAAGAAGTTTAAAATCTAGGTACAGAGAAAAATTATACAAATATGTAAAATTATGAATATAGTGGAATTTCTAAAAAATAAAAGAAGTAGACTAAGAAAAATCGTTATCGTTCCTGATGAGTAAATGTTTTGCTATAAAAATCTCAAGCAGTTAGTAAGAGTTTTTAGTTTGGTCTTGTAATAGATAGAAATCAGATATATCTGAAAATCAGCTCTTCTGGAGAAAATGTCATAAAGCTCAAGACTTGGTGGAGAAAGCACGGGCTCATGCTGTTCAGTTATGGACCAACATCTTTACATTCCATTTTGGATCAGATTTGAAAGCCAAGGGACTCCTTTTTGAGAATGTAAATATGGTCTCTGATGAATGGACTATGCCAATCACACTGTCTACTATGTACAAAAGACAATAATAAAAATCCCAAGATGTATTGAGAAATGATACTGATGATACAGGTCCTGGAAATATATTTGGAGGAGAGATGAAGTCTCTTTAGCAATTAAGAAATGACAGAAAGAAAAATATAAACTGTCTAGTGCCTAAAAGTTGCTGCAGAAACTTATCATAAGAATACAGTTACCATATTTGTATACTCCCAATATATGAAGATATTAATACATATTTTTCCAATACCTGCTGAAATTTTTGTGAAAATATGCTAACATTTTCAAAGGAACAAAATAATATGGAAAGTTAGATGATCGTATTCATTAATGTTGTCTTTGAAAGAACACCCCACTATGGTCCTTTCCACAGGGTCAGAATTCAAGATTGGTACATGTAAGGTTTCCGACCTGTTACATTCTGACACTTTACCATTATCCAGCATCACCTAGCACGTTAAATATCTCTGACCCTATTTTAGCAGAATTTGTATAACCATCTCTACCGATACTCTCAAAAATTGAGCTCTGAATAATATTTTTATAATTCATCATTATCAAATGCATTTAAGTAGATGGCAACATTCATCAGGAAGATCTCACATTTCTGCAATATTAGTCTTTTATTTATTTGACTTTGTTTTTGTTCTTACTTCTCCATCCTGTGGAATTTAATCTTTAAATAACCCATTTAGACATCTCTGATATTAATATTTCTCCCAGAAAATATGATTTTCTGTGCAGGCAAATTGGATTTCCAATGATATTATTAATCTTTCCACAATTTCCCAGTCTTCTGGCTCTGATTTCTTTCTTTAATTTATAAACACTTGCATTTTTCTGTGTCCTTGACATACTAAAACAGAGTTTCTATTATAAATCATGAACATTTCAAAGCAAATGTGAATAGCAATTAGCTATAACCTTGCAGAAAGAAATTTAAACATCATTTCTTAAGTTTACTACAGAAATTACATTATTTGGGAAGATCAGGTATCTACCAGCCCTCCTCATCCACACATATGCACAAATTACCCTGGAGGAATTTTCCCAAGGGTTTTAGACTTTCTGAGCAAAAGAGAGGAGAGAGGTTGGGAGGGGCATTGATTAAGACAATAAATGATAGAGATAGGCAGATATTTAGTTTAATGTCTAGATAGATAAAATTTTATAATTAATTAAATTTTCTTTTAACTTCGTTTTTGTGTATATCCATCCTATTTCCTCTGCATTTGAAATTGCAAAGATTTTTTTCAAACATTTTTACCATCTTTCTTTCTAATTATGGCTGATCACATTCACATTCACAACACACCACTTTTCCACAACTTTTGATAAGCCCTGTCTCTTCCATTTATAATAAACTAAAGAGGCAAAGCAAATGATGCACATCACTTGATATTTTTTGAGAGTTTCAAGAAATTTTTAATGTTTACTAATTGATTTCATGAAATTATTATTAAAGTTAGTCATTTAAAAATCTCAAAAATTGTTTCATTATAGCCTAATATATATTTTTACTTTTAATTAATCATATTTATTTTAAATGAGTTTTCACTCATCCCAAATATCCATTCCTTTGGCATATTTAATAAATTGATCAGGTAGGAACACATATATATAGAACACACATATATATATTTTTTCATGTACCAATATAATCAAGGCAATTGAAAAATAAAAATTCTATTAAATCCAATCATAAACCCATCAACCCATCGGCCAGAAGGGGTACCCACATAATTCCAGTCCTCTTCCTGTTGCTAGACAGTAACTCTGTGGTCTTCATATTTCCTTTCTCCTTTAGATTCCACCTCGTCTACTTTAGAACTCTGCAATAGCAATTCATGTTTTTTTGTCCTAGTTAATACTACCCCCCTACTAGTAATTCCCATTAATTCAAACATGTCATGATTATCTTTATAGACAAAAAAACCACCATACTTATCTTGTCTTTACTTTCTCCTTCTACTTCACGGCTTCTACCTATTCAGTATTATACCCACCATTTCCTGTTGGATGGTTTTCCTCACATTCTCTTATGAGACCATTTTAATTGCTTCAAATAGCCATATTTCCAAGAAAATTTGTGTAGTTGTACATTTATGACTTCTTTACAAACCATCTGGGACTATCAATATTGCAATTTCTAATAATCTGTTTTCTGCCAGGAACCTACTTGATATATAACCATTATTTTACCTAGTAGAGTACTCCATCTTTCTTTAAATACTTCCTTGACTGTCCTTGGTCTCCTCTGACATTGTCAGCCACTCTAATGCGGTTTACATTGTAGGGTCTTCCTACTTTGAACTACCAGTAAATAACAGGACTTCCAGCACTGTTTCTCTCACCTGCAGTCTGACTCACTGTATGATTTTATCCAGTTCAGAGCTTTAAATACCAGCTCTATGTAGACAACGTCCAGATAACTTCTGCACAGACTTCTCTGAATTCTGTTCCCAGATATTTAAATGCCAGAGACACTCTCTCTCTTTCTTTCTTCCCTCCCACTCTTGTCTCTCTCCACTTAACATGTTCAAAACTGAAGTTCTCACCCAACCAAATCAACCTGCTCTCAGACTCTTCCCATTTTACCAATGGCAATTCCATCATTTTAGTTAAGACAAAATTCTTAATTTTTTCTTTGCCATACTTGTGATTGAACTCATGGATGCTTTACTACAGAGCTACATCTCAAATTCTTTTTATTTATTTTTCTATCTATTTATTTATTTATGTTAAGAAAGAATCTTACTAAGTTGCCCAGGCTGGCCTCAAATTTGCAGCAATTCTACCTCAGTTTCCCGTGTTGCTGGGATTACAGATGCGCTTCAGCAGGTCTGGCTTTAATTCACTTTTGATACCTCTCTTTCTTCCACACCCCACATTAAATCTATCAGGAAACCTTTAAAAAATAAAGAGAATAATATCACATCTCACCACCTCTACAAGTAACAGCCACCATCTTCTCTCACCTACATCATTGCCATATCTCAAAAAATTTCCTAGCTGGTCTGCAGTCTAGCCTCATCACAGTGTATATAATCCATAATGATTATGATAGGTATAGGATATAAATTAGTAAATGCCATATATATGCTCAAAACTTTTTAACATCTTTCTGTGTGATTTATTAAAGCCAAATGCCCCTATGATTCTCTAAAAGTTTACAAAAACTGAATCCCAGAGAACTTTTAACCTTATTTCTACTAATTTGTTTGACTATGTTTCTCTAATCACAGTGACCCCCTTCTTGAGCTTGCTAGAAGTGCCCCTTTCTGAAATGTTTCCTTGGAGATTGGTAGGGTCCACTTGACATATCCTCTTAATGAATATCAATTACCTTTTGAATTGCAATGTTCCAATATATGCCTCTAATGCTTTACTCAGAGTTTTCTTTTTAAAAACTATATCATAAGATATTCAAAAACAGTCAGTTGGTGCTTTAAGTGTTTACTTGAACCTTGAGGTCTTCATAAAATTAAATCTCAAGTGGAAGAATTTGTATAATTAAATTTAACTTTTCACAAATTCAGTGGAAATGAAAGTTCAGGGTTAGATCCTCAGAGGGTGAGGGGAAGACATATTAATATTCAATCTGCATAATTTTATTTTATAAAGTTTTTCTATCACCACATAAATCTTCAAAACTTCCACAAGTATCATATCAATTGCCAAAATTACAAGGTATAGAAAATATAAATTCTCTCTCCCCTCCCTCATAAATTAACTTTGTCTTTAAAGTGTTAACAAATGTCTAGCAATTTCAAAATCACTCTTGCCACTAGGGGGCAGGCGTTAGAACTGTGGATGGATAAATAAAGACCAGGTAGCATTGAGGGGACAAAACTCAAATCCTGTTGAGATTTTGCTGCCAATGCACATAAAATGCACCTGTATTCAGTCAAACTGAGACACAAAGTATAAATAACACTTTAGTTAAAGAGAAAGGCCACTTGAAAATATTTTTGACTACACTAATTAGTTGAACCTTCAAGCTTGCTGGAAAATAATGGTATAATTTTCTCCTAAGTATAGCTAATAAAAGAGGGATTAAGAAGTACAAGAGGCGTGATGAGCTTAGCAGATCTCCACAGAAATTAACAGATTCATGGGTGGAATTTCAGAAGGAGACAGTGCCTAGTTATTTTCATGTCACCGTCCCTATAATGCTTACTGAAGGAGGTGATCGAGGGTGTTTACTGTATACAAGCATACATACGTTAATAGGTAAGAAAAGTTCTACTTTTCTTAAAGATGTCATGATTGGCATGGCATGATCACCATAAAAAAATGTTTGTGAATAAATAACCTGTAGTGTTGTGCATAGAAGTCATGACCACCCTTAATAAAATCTCTGTATTCAAACAAACATATTCTGCATGTATTATGAAAATGGAAATTTTAGTTGCTTAAGACATTTTTAAAGTCTATTTCCTTTATGAAGGAAAGAGCAGTAAGATTGTAAATGTATTTTATTCTCTCCTGAAATATAATTGCTTAATCAAGCATGGTTTGGTCTCCAACAAATAAGTACATATATACAACAGAAATAGTTGTCTTAATCTTAATAAACAATCACAAATCTCTTCTAACCTTCTTTTCTTATCTTTCCTTGTATTTCACTATATTTTCATAATTTGAATCAACAGTGTATACTTTTTCAGATATTGCCAGCTATAGACAAAACAAATATCAGAAATAAAAAAAGGTATAGCTTACTACTCCTTAGTTCTTGTTAGTATAGGCTTATAATAATGCATATTTTCTCAATCCTGACTTGCTTTGCTTATGGACAAAAAAATTATGATGGGTTTGTGTTTTATTTGAGAAGATAGTATAAAACTTATTCTGGATAAAATAATAATGATCAGTCCAATTATATATATATATATATATATATATATATATATATATATATATATATAAAGAAAGTGAACTCTAAGTAACTGCATGTTGCATTCACCCAATCCAATTATTTGTTTGACATGGATATACTATCTGTACTTGGCAATTTTACTTTTCACAGACAGTGCACAGAAGGTTCTTCATGGACTTAGAGGTCAGGAAAGGTATTGCTTTTTCAGGGTTGGCCTCATAATGCATAGTCCTTGCTCAGGAAGTCAAGCAACAGTATATTAGATTTTATTTTATATTAGATTAAATATTAGATTTCTTACAGTTATACATAATCACAAGCAAACAATAAATATTGTGGTTTTCTTCATGCATTTCTAAAGTATGTAAAGTATGAAGCTAAACACCTGCCTTTGAATTAATAAGAAATAACAAACAACATGAGCATCCAAAACCATGGGACAGATATCGAAGGTAGATAAGATATTTCTGGACACTCAGACTACCTTTTTGAATTGGAAATCTAATTAAACAAGAATCATTTTGTAATATACTTCCCAAACTGTATAATTTTCATTAAATCAGATCAGCAAACAAATTGAGTATCTATTATATGCAGACCTTGTGTTAGTTAATGACTTAGAATCTATTTCTGCCCTTGATGATTTATACCCCAATGATCAGAAATTTGCACAGTCATACAATTCAGATATAAAAAGAGCTACAAAAGATTAGTAGACAGATTATTATGGATGGATAAAGTAAATTTTCACTTTGTAACTAGAGTCCTAGAAAGGTTTTATCTGGAATCACAGACAGTTCAGGTTTCAGACAAACAGTGAAGAATCTTGAATACCAACTATGCTAGGATAACTATCTCTTTTTTGTGTACAGAGGAAACAACGAGAATTTATTTCAGTTTGTGATGTGAAAGATTATATACTTTAAATATGTGGAGGTTTTGTAGCAAATGAATTAGAGAAGAGAAAGACAAGATTCAGAGAGTGCAGATGTAGATAGCTAATTCAGGAGACAGAGTCAAAAGGAAGCAACTTGCAAAGGAAAGCAGCAGGAGTTTCCATGGATCTAGTTTATTCTTTCTCTTGTATATATACAAGTTTATTGTTGCACTAATTTACTTTTCCATATAAATGTCGATGACCCTCAAAACCATGTATCTGTTCCAAACCTCATCTTTCATTTCTAGTTCTAACTGCCTGCTGAGTAACTACTTAAAAGAATATTCTAGATATATAAAATGCAATAGTTATTACATTTTTCCATCAAATTTTATTTTTTCCACTACTATCTGCATTTCTATTTTTCATACTGAAATAAAATTCACTTTTCTCTTTATAATCACCTACTTAACCAGAAATCTGAGTATCATAAATAACTATTCCATCATTGTCATATCTTAAAAAACAGTCATTGTTAATATCTAATATGATTCGAATAGGGGAAAAAACAATTAAGAATTCTCTTCAAGAAACTCTTAACCAAATATAAACAAGGAAAGTTATCTTGATTTTTGCTCAATAGTTGCACCCAAAATATGTTAAATCTGTTGCAATATGAGCTGAGATTTATTGAGACTGCTACCACTTTTAGCCATTAATGGGTAATACAGCAATTTTGATGAGCAGGAGAAAAAAAATATATGATAACTGTTATGGTTTGAATGTGATGTATACCTTAAAGCTCATGTGTGAGACAATGTGAGGAGACTTAGTGGTGAAACGATTGGGTTATGAGAGTCTTAATTCCATTGGTGAATGAATCCCGATGGGATTAACTGGATCATACCTGAAAGCAGGTAAGTGTGGCTAGAAGAGGTAGGTCATTGAGGATATGCTTTGGGGGCATATATTTTGTATTTAGTGAGCTAAGTTTAGTCTTTCTCTACTTCCTTCCACCACACTCTTCTGCCATGATGTTCTGCCTCAGCTTGGAACCCAAAGAATGGAGCTGGCTGTCTATGGACTGAGACCTGTGAAGCCATTTGCCTCCAAATAAACATTTCCTCTTCTAAAATTGTTCTTGTTATGTCTTTTGGTCACAATGACAAAAAAAATGACTAAAAGCTAAGAAGAAAAGGAATAATAAAGAAAAGAAAATAACAAATGAAAATAAAATTTTCTCCTTTTGTCCACAGAATACCTATGACTTTGATATTGGTTTTGGAAACATAACATATATTGATTTGACTTATAAAAATATTATATGATTATGATTGTGATTATCATCAAGAAAACAGGGTTTCAGTTGGAAAGACTACCTATGTAAGCCCCAGGAAGGCCTAAAGAAAATAATTATTGCCTGTCAATCTTTAATTTACTAAAGCTAAACCCAAAAACATGTTCTGATATCCAAGTACATTACAGAAAAATTTTGTCCTGGCTGTTCTGATCTTTACACTAGCAAATTAAGCGTATATAGCTTTTACACCAATATTTTCTGATATGAGCAAGTATTCCTATTCATTAAATGAGCTTACATAGGTAGAGATAATGTATCTAGTTTCTATGAAAACTTGTATATATATAGAACATTACTAAAAGCACATGTCAAAAGCATAATCAAATATAAGAAAACTAGGCAAATCATTGTTCAATATTGAAAAAAACTGTACTTATTTGCTTCTAAGACTCACATTTCAGCATTTCTGAAATTAGTGTATGTCTTAAAATAATTTTTTTACTTTGAATGTAGCACTTTATGAGATACTTTTTAAATTGATAAGTCTTATAAGTTAAGGACGTCCTAAAACCTCAAAAGTAAAATAATATAAATTCCCTAAATAAATCTTTCTTTTCAAGCAATATATTCTTCAATTCTATTATTTAATGCATGTATTTGTTCATTATCTTCCTTCAAAATGGAGCACCAAGTAGCTAAAGAATGATAAATACAACAAATCTTCAGGATTCATTGCTTAAAGCACAATAATCTTTTCTAACTTTGCCTCAAAGGAATTAAGTTTATGACATGTAAGCTTCTTATCACTTTCTTATTTTCCACTCATTTTATAAGTAACAAGACAAAAATACAATAAAATATTTAAATATTTGCATAATGCTGCCTTATAATTATAGCAAACATATATTCTGTACCATTTGATGACTGCTGAGGGCCATTGCCAAGTAGGAATGACGCATCGAAATTTCCTTGCCAGCGTACCCCATGTTAAATGGACTTGCCTTGGAATTTTGCTGTGATATTGCATGTGTGTTTGAGAAAGGTGACCCTGCTCAAGGACCAGGGTGGATCCAGGATTAGGGTGTATCCTGCAGGTTTTAGGAAGTATCCCAGTTTAGGATAATTTGGATTTAGGGCGTTCCCGGTTTAGGACAATCTGGATTTAAGGAAGTTCCAGGTTTAAGGTTATTGCTGCTGAGTTGAGTTCTCGTGGAATTGAGAAAGTATTTGGGACGTGAATTCGGCGGGCAGAACTTGGATTTCCCCAGAACGTGTGTGTAGAGGCCGGTGTGAGTTCGGGAATAAAGAATTGCTGTTTGAATCTACAAAGCTGTGAGTGGCTCGTGATTTTGTGCCCAGCCAAGACTGCGGCATTTGGTGGTCCGTACGCGGAACGTCTGAAACTTGGAGGTAAGTGAAATTGCTCGCCCGTGAGGGAAGGCGAGAGAATGGGTGACCATTTCAAAAAACAATGTGTTCTTGTTTTGATTTATTTCGTTTTTGTTTCAAGCTGCCTATCCCTAGAAATTTCTCAGGCAAACTGGGAAAAATGGTTGGCTCAAGGTTTGAAGTTTGTCCCCCCTGAGGAAGAGAAATTTGATACAACTATTTTTTATTCAGTTTTTGTTTCATTCAGTTGCGGTTTTGTTTTGTGTTATCTTGTTGGGTTGCGTTATCTTTATAGTAGAATAGAAATTAGTAAAAAACAAACCGAGAAGGTGTTAAGTAAATTGTTAGAGGTTCAGACCATGGATAAAGACATTTTAGATCAAGCAAAAGAGAAGGTCTCTTGAGCTAGTCAGAAAGCGGAAGAAAATTTAAAGGAAAAAGGGTTTTAGGAAAAAGGCCACAACAAGAGGCTGTTACTAACTCCGTTTTATTACCAGAGGGCATAATTCAACCAACAGCCCCACCGATGGAGACAGCTGAGTGGCCCTCAAACCCCGTAGTTGATAAGTGGGATCCTGAGACAGGACCTCAAAGATTAGCATGCCCTGTACTTGAACAGGTAGGAGGGTAGCGAATTCACCGTGCTTTAGATTTTAAAACAGTGAAGCAGTTAAAGGAGGCTGTAACAACCTATGGTCCCCAAGCTCCCTTCATGGTAAGCATGGTCGAGTCCATTACTAACTTGGACATGACGCCAGCAGATTGGGCTAGCATGTGTAAATCTGTGCTAAATGGAGGACAATATTTGTTATGGAATGTTGCCAATGAGGAATTTTGCACGGAGACAGCTAGGCAAAATGCAGCAGACGGTTACCCTCAAAGAAATCTAGATATGTTGTTAGGAAAAGGACCTTATGAGGGTCAACAGCAACAAATTGAATATGATCCTGCTATATATGCACAAATTGCTGCAGACACAGTTAGGGCATGGAAGACTTTACAAGGACATGGAGATTTACAAGGTCAGCTATCTAAGGTAATATTCAGAGAGCTAATGAACCTTACGCTGACTTTGCAGACAGGCTTATTCAAACAGCTGCCAGAATTTTTGGGGATACAGAACAAGCAATGCCATTAATAAAACAACTGGCTTATGACCAAGCAAATAGTTGCTGCAGAGAGGTTATTAGACCATGGAGACATGAAGATTTAAACACATATATTAAATTATGTAGAGATATTAATGAACAAGGGCAAGTCTTGGAAGCTGCAGTACAACAGGCTTTAGATGCCAGGCCAAAAACATGCTATAATTGTGAACAAACAGGACATTTTAAAAGGAGTTGCCCCATAGGAGGAGGGTTTAACAAAACTAGAAATCAAAGGAATAGAATACCAGGTATTTGCCCACGATGCCATAGAGGGAGACATTGGGCTAATGAATGCCGTTCTCAAACCACCATAGAAGGTACTCCCTTATCAAAAAACGGACAAGGACCAGGTTTTTACCCACAATATCGTGGAGAAAGGCATCGGGCTCCATTGCCAAAAAATGGACTGGGGGGCCAAATGCTCCGGGGCCCACAACCACAAATATACAGGGCAGTGGAGGAACCCAGCAACACCATCAGGGTGGTGCCCAGGACACATTGTCCATTAAATCCCTCATCAGACAAACCAGAGGGAGCGCAGGGTTGGACATCTGTGCCTCTGCCGGAGCAGTACTAACTCCAGAGATGGGAGTTCAAATCATTCCTACAGGAGTAAAAGCACCTCTTCCCCAAGGAACAGTAGGCTTATTATTGGGACGTAGTTCATCTACATTAAAAGGACTTATGATAAGTCCTGGGGTAATCGATCCCGATTATGTAGGTGAAATAAAAATTATAGCTAGTTCTCCAAGAGGTATATCAGTAATTTCACCTGGAGATAGAATAGCACAGTTGTTAATAATACCCAGCCTACATAATAAATTCTCTAGTCATAGTGTAGAAAGAGGTTCCAGGTGATTAGGCTCCACAGGTGTAGATTGGGCTATGCTGTCTTTAAATTTAGATTCTCACCCAATGCTAAAACTAAATATTGAAGGTCATGAGTTTAATGGGCTACTGGACACAGGTGCTGACCTTAGCATCATATCTCGTCAAGAATGGCCAAAACATTGGCCATTACAACAAGCCACTCAAACGCTTCGAGGCCTAGGAGTGGCGACTAATCCCCATAGAAGTGCAATGATATTAGATTGGAAGGATCCTGAAGGATGTGAAGGAACTATACAGCCATATGTATTGGATCACCTTCCTATAAATTTATGGGGACGAGATGTCCTAGATCAACTAGGTTTGACGTTAACAAATAACATCAATCCTAATGCGCCCACTACTAGGGCTAGACAAGGTTTTAGGAAAGAAAAAAGATTAGGAGAACAAGAACAAGGTATAGCAGCACCCATTCAAATAGATCAAGGAACAGACAGACATGGGTTGAATTTTCAGAAAGGGCCACTGAGACAATCAAAATTACTTGGAAATCAGAAAGACCAGTGTGGGTTCCTCAGTGGCCCCTGACTAAAGAAAAGATACAAGTAGCCCATGATCTGGTCAAACAACAATTAGCGGAAGGACAATACAAACTTCCGAATTGCCCCATAATACTACCATTTTTGTCATCAAAAAGAAATCTGGTAAATGGAGATTATTGCAAGATTTAAGAGCCATTAATAATGAGATGGTTATTATGGGACCTGCTCAATCAGGGATTCCTCAATTGTCTGCTTTACCAAAAACCTGGCATGTTTTAGCTATAGATATTAAAGATTGTTTTATTTCTATTCCAATTCATCCAGAGGATAGTCCACATTTTGCATTTACTATCCCTGCATTAAATCATGAAGGTCCTGATCAGAGATATGAATGGAAAGTACTCCCTCAAGGGATGGCTAACAGTCCAACTATGTGTCAAATCTATGTTAATAAAGCAATCCAGCCACTTAGAAATCAAAATCCTGAACTACAAATATTTCACTATATGGATAATGTATTATTAGCACATAAAGCTAAAAACATATTGCTGGAATGTTATGCCACACTTACAAACTTATTAAAAAATTATAATCTAGAGATAGGAATAGATAAAGTACAATTAAATTTTCCAATTAATTATTTAGGAGTTCTATTATCCTCAACCATGGTCTGTCCACCAAAAATTCAAATACGAGTAGATCAACTCAAATCACTTAATGACTTTCAAAAGTTATTGGGAGACATAAATTGGATAAGGCCTTATCTAGGCATACCAACAGGAGAGTTGGGACCTTTATTTGATATTCTAAAATGTCCATCAGATCCAAATTCACCCCGAATGTTAACTCCTAAAGCTAGAGAGGCATTAAAAATTATTGAAACATATATGGAAAATATGCATCTGGATAGAATTTATATAAGTTTGCCTTTATTATTTATTGTACTACCAACAAAAAATATTCCTACGGGAGTATTTTGGCAAGAAGGCCAATTATTGTGGATACATTTATCTTATTATCCTAACACTATTCTTACTAGGTATCCTGAGGCTATAGGACAATTAATACTCAAAGGAATAAGAGCAGCAAAGGGAGTGTTTGGAATTTCTCCCAATAAAATTATTACTCCATATACTATGGATCAAATTGATGAGTTAGCTAATGAGTTCAATACTTGGGCAATAATCATGTGTAAATCTAATGTTTCATTTGATAATCATTTACCATCTAATCCTTTGTTGTCTTTTTGGTCTAAGCATCCTGTAGTTTTTCCTAAAATGACAAGAAAAACACCTATCATGAATGCTTCAAATATATTCACTGATGGGTCTAATAATGGTACAGCAGCAGTAGTTACCCCTGATCAAACTTTTACATTTTTAGTACCCAAACAATCAGCTCAAAAGGTAGAGCTTAATGCAGTTTTACAAGCTTTTGTGATGTTCAAAGATTCTGTATTTAATTTATTTTCTGATAGTCAATATATAGTTAATGCTATTATATCCTTTGAAGATGCTGGTAGGATTTCCCCTTCCTCTACCGTTTTCTCTTTGTTTTCCACTATACAAAGTCTAATCTGGGAAAGAAAAGATCCATTCTTTATAGGACATATTAGGGCACATACAGGATTGCCTGGAGCCCTTAGTTTCGGCAATGATTTAGCAGATAAAACTACACATGACATACATATTTTCTCTACACTAGAAGAAGCTACAAATTTTTATAAAAGGTTTCATGCTAATGCTAATACTTTACAAAAGCGTTTTAAAATAACTAAGGAACAAGCCAGACATATAATAAAACAGTGTCAAAATTGTGTGACCTTTTTACCACAAGTTAATCTTGGAGTCAATCCTAGAGGACTGATACCTAACCATATTTGGCAGATGGACGTCACACACTTGCCAGAATTTGGAAAATTAAAATATTTACATGTTACAGTTGATACTTCTTCCGGATTTTTGATGGGCTCCCTTCATGCCGGAGAAAAAACTAAAGATGTTATAGCTCATTGCTTACAAAATTTTGCCACTGTGGGCGTTCCTAAACAGTTAAAAACGGATAATGGTCCTGGTTATACTTCTACCTCTTTTAAACAATTTTGCTCATCATTTGGTATTACTCATATAACAGGAATCCCATACAATCCACAAGGACAAGGCATAGTTGAAAGAGCTCATCAAACTATTAAAACGTACTTATTAAAGCAAAAAGAGGGAATTGGAAAGGGGTATATATCCCCCAAAGATAAACTTAAAATAACCCTTTTTACTCTAAACTTTCTAAATTTGGATTCATCAGGACTTAGTGCTGTGGAAAGACATATGTATCCAAAAAATGTACATAAGCCTAAGGTACTTTGGAAAGATATTCTAACAGGACAATGGAAAGGTCCTGACCCAGTGATTGTCTGGAGTCGGGGTTCCGTTTGTGTTTTTCCACAGGGAGAACAGCAGCCGATTTGGATTCCAGAGAGATTAACTAAAGCAATTTCTACAGAAAAAGAAGATGATTTGACTCAAATCCATAACAGCTGATATCCAGAGCTCCAGCTTGGCTATTCTTACATCTGCAACAGTGATTAACCAGGGTGCTTTTTTCAATATCTATTTTATTATTGCATGTTTTCCACATCATAAAGTTCTATTTTATTTTTGAGCTCATACAAACCTAGGTTAATGTTTTTCTGATCAGTTTTATTTTTTGACTGTGGAGTTTTTAAACATTGCAATGGAGATTTCACCTAGGTAAAGCTACAGGCCTTTATTGTCTTATGTGTTGTATGTTATGATGTGTGCACACTTCTGTTTTGTGTTGTATGTCTGTATGTGTGTATGTCCATATTTCATATATGAGGAGCACTCATGAAAAAATGGATCCGAATTTTTTTTATTCACGTGATATAAATGGTTTAATTTAATTTAGGTAAACAGCTGTTAAGGATTGTTTTTAAAGGTGGTTAACAGATCTGTTTGCTTACTAATTTAAGTTAGGTAAACAGCTGTTAAGGATTGTTTTTAAAGGTGGTTAACAGGTCTGTTTGTTTACTTTCACCTTTCCTTTTCATTATATTTAATAATTCTGTTCAGGATAATGTCTCTTTAGCATCTTTGCCAGAATTTCCATCTCCATCTCAGTACCGGTGAAGACTAAGATAAAACCAAACTACAGCTTCTATGATAGCTATCACAGTAAACTGTATAAACTGATGCATCAATGAATATAACTCAATAAGTAATGCTCAAACAAGGACTCGATTTACTTTGGGAGGAAATGGACATATTGATAGACTCCTCCGCTTTGAACTGCTTGCAGAACTTGCCTGGACTATATATCACTTGTATGCATTGTGAACTATCGTTTGGTGCAGCGAATTGTGGTACTGCTGGCATATCTTTGCTGATGGTGTCACCAGTGATGCAATTTCAATGCCGTAGTCTTGGCTGGGCACAAAATCACGAGCCACTCACAGCTTTGTAGATTCAAACAGCAATTCTTTATTCCCGAACTCACACCGGCCTCTACACACACGTTCTGGGGAAATCCAAGTTCTGCCCACCCAATTCACGTCCCAAATACTTTCTCAATTCCACGAGAACTCAACTGGAACTCAGGCAGCAGGACACGCCCTATTCCCAGCAGCAATAACCTTAAACCTGGAACTTCCCTAAACCCAGATTGTCTTAAACCGGGAGCTGGATACTTCCTAAAACCTGCAGGATATACCCTAAACCTGGATCCACCCTGGTCCTTGAGCAGGGTCACCATTCTCAAACACACATGCAATGTCACAGCGAATTTCCAAGGCAAGTCCATTTAACATGGGGTACGCTGGCAAGGAAATTTCGATGCGTCATTCCTACTTGGCAATGGCCCTCAGCAGATAACTCAAAATGCTCATTCATCAGGAATATAAAAGTCAAAAATTAGTGTAAAAATAAAAGACTAATCATGTGTTGACTGTATAAAATTCAGCATATATAAGTGAATGTCAGGGCACTAGCTATTGCTTCAATTCACTGTCTTAACTCATTGGGTTGAATTTTTTTGTCTGTTAGATGGTGAATAAACATTAATAAAGTGGAAGGTTTCTGCCATTTTGGTTGGAAGATTTGTTGCCCAATAAGCTCCTGTTTTCATGTGCCATGAGCTAATATTACTTTTTCTATATAGACATGGAATTATTTGATGTGAGACTATTAGAGGCAAGTATATGTAGAAAATATTTAACAAATGATGCTACACAGACACCAGAGAGATCCATCGACTAGGCATGCCAGCTGAACATCAGCTGTGATAATAGATGAGAAATAAACATCTGTTTCATTATTAACTCTGGAACTAATGGCATTAATTATTTCTTCAATCATTAATGAACTATCATTGTGGGAGCCCATGCATAAACTTTTTTGTTGTATAATTAATTTAAATATAATTTCTGTACAATAGTCATAGAGAAAAATAAATACTGAGACATTCTGTGATTTCGTTAATATCACAATTGTTCAAAAATCAGGCAGACATAAAAGTAAAATGTATTGAACCCAGGCCCAGCTTGAGCCCTGCCCCTCTCAGAGAAGCCATGGTTTAGCAGTAGCAGTTTTCTTGGATTTACACATGGTTTATATTTCTGTAATATACAAGTCAAAGATATGACATAATCCCTAGACTTGCCAAGAACTCATATCAGAATAGGAGTGTGGTGGTACTTGTTCAAGCTGTAAAGTCAGATGGGGTTAAAATCTCTAGATGCCAATCTCTACCAAGGGTAAGATGTCAGCTGAACCCCAACATCTATCAAAGCCTTGGTGTTCTACCAGAACAATGGAAATGGTTCTCCCCACCCAGAGGGTTGTTACCAAAAGTAAGAAAGATAATGAGTATCAGTTAGGGAAGTGCCTTTCACAGCAGATGCTCAGAAACCATTTCCTGTGTGGGTTATTATTATCTATAAAGGTAAAAATGATGGAACGTGAGATCTGGATTTGCAAAACTAATCAGAATTGGGGAATTGGAGTTTTGTCCTTTGCATTCATTAGTGATACACACGCAATGATTATTTTACTTCCATGAATGTAGGTTTTCTTTTCTCTAGAATAGATAGAAGAGTGTTACCTGCTAATTTACAGAATTATTTTGAATATCAAATGAGGTAAAAATTGTGAAATCATGTGCAAACTCTAAAATTCTATAAGAAATAAAATGAAAACAAAAAGTAAAAACAAAAAACACTAGCAAACCATTGTAATAATAAAGAACTTCAAAGACACCTATAATAAAATTTAAGTTGCTGAGATTTGCTTTTTAATGATTTATTTATTTATTTATTTATTTATTTATTTATTTATTGGTACTGGGGATTGAAACCAGGGGCTCTTAAGCCCTAGGTCACATCCCCAGACTTTTAAAATTTTTATTGTTTTTCAATTTATTTTATTTTTATGTTTTTTTCTTTATTTTTTTTTCTTTTCTTTGCTGAGGCTGGCCTCAAAAATTGTGATCCTCCTGCTTCAGACTCCCAAGTTGCTGAGATTACAGGCCTGTGCTACCTCCACTTCCACCTCTCAAAAAAAATGTAATTTAAGAGTAAAGTTTTGCTGGGTACCATGGCACACACCCGTGATCCCAGAAGTTTGGCAAACTGAGGGAGGAGGATCACAAGTTCAAAGCCAATCTCAGCAAAAGGGAGGCACTAAGCAACTCAGTGAGACCCTGTCTCTAAATAAAATACAAAATAGGGCTGGGGATGTGGCTCAGAGGTCAAGTACGCCTGAGTTCAATCCCCAGTACCCCCCACCGAAAAATAATAAATTTTAAGAACCAAAATATCCTTTGTAAAATCTTTGCCCTGTTTATCTAACTTATTTTCAATATATTTGATTAATACTAAGAGGAAAATGTTATTTATTTATTTATTTATTAAAACGAGATAATGTACCATCAAAATAAGCTCAGAATAGGCAGAACCTGTAAAGGGAATAAAACACAATTTTACTTTGGTGTCTCTACGACTTTTATTCCAATTCTTTCAAATTTATTTAGCGTGGATTCTTTTCCTCTGTTTCTGAATAAAAATTCTGGCATCTGTATGGATTTTCCCTCATTCTTATGAGTGATACTTGATATTTCAAACAATTTCGATTTTGCATTTGGATTGAATAACACCAAATGCAAATTGAGACTCAGAACTGGATTAAGAGGTGAATTCCTCCCCCTCTCCTGGCTGGGCTTAATTTCAGGCTAGTTATGTCTAGAAGAGGGAAATATTAATCTTTACTAAGAAAATCAAGTAGATAAAAGTGCCAAATTCAGTAATGCACACCTGAGTTGTTTGACAATATTTCATTTAACCAAAGATTATTTATAGTTTTGCCCAAGGAATGATTTCCTTCATTTAATAACCTTGACTCAGGTAAGCAAACAAAAATTATTATACAGAAATTCTTAACAACGTGGAAGAACCATCCATGATTCAAGACAGAGATTAGTTTGTAATGGCCTCACCAACGATACTTCAATCACCATTTAAACTCTTCAGTTTTAAAAAGTATTCTTACTGAATTGTTATTGTTTTCTTTCAGGAGTAAAACAGCGGTAAAAACAAAGTGCTTTCCTTTCAAAATTTCAGATTTTTGGTTTTGACCCTACATGACCCAACACACTTGAGGAAGGACACGTGTGCAAGTACTTGAAGCCTAAAATATAATAATGTGTTTCTGTTTAAGAAAGAGAAGGAAAAGAAGGGATATCAGTCTATGCATTTATGTTAGTTTTCAAAATTAATTGAATAGAAAGCAACACCTATTGAAGCTATTGTAACAAAGCAAAAGAATATTACAATACGCTCATTTTGATGACTGAATTTTTTGAAAACTTTAGATCTAGTTTCTGTTCTCAGAAAATAGGACTATTTTTCCCTCTTCCACATTATTTTATTTGTTTGTTGTTTGCTTATTTATTTGTTTGTTTATTTATATTATCTGTTTTTCTTCAAGATTAAGGTACAATAGTTACATCATTCTTGACATTCAACCAAGGGTAATGAAATATTACGCTAACTGAAATATTGTTCACTGTCCAATTGGGGGGAAAAAGAAAATCTCAGCAGATCTCATGAAGAATTCAGATACTTTCAGAAGGACTTTTTCTGGTATCTTCATTGTTTCCTCTCTACATTGTACTAATGATTACCTCCCTCCTACTGGGAACACCAGCTTCCACAATGAGGATCTGATTCTGTCCCTTAGGCATTTTCTCATTTGAAGCCTATCAGTTGCATGTTATTCTCAGACTTTGCAACTAGCTAATTGATAGATAATTGCCTTTGTTCATGCCCTTATTTCTTCTCCAATCACCTATAAGCCAGCTCTGTGGCATTCATATGCTGGAAGGCAGAGGGCTTGAATGTGTGGAATGGCCCAGAACCAGTCTGCTGCCCCATCTCCTTGTATCTCCTTAATGGATGGCCTCAAGCCTCTGTCATCTTGCAGTTATACTTGGTCACTGAGCAAATCCTCCACTGCTCTCATTGTGCTACCTGCACTGAATACAAAAGCAAAGATAGGAATCTGGTCTGCAAAGAACTCTCAAGGACTGAATGATAACACACAAGGGCAATTCTACAAACAGACAGGGAACCAGGGGAATATTCTAGACCTACCTGTACAAGGTAAAATTTCACAGTTAGCTTTCAAAAATTGCACAGACAGCAAGTTGGGAAAGTCTGCCCAGAAGGATTCACAGAGGTGAGAGGTTTGGGGAAAATAGGGCACAGGTGGGAACAGTGACCTGGGGGCAAGGGGCATGTAATGATGCTACTACTACTCCAGTCGTGACGAACTCAAGGAAATCCACCTGGCTCACTATGGCTGGCCAGCAGACTGCCGATGAAGAACTTGTGGAAATGAATCCAAAAATAAATCTGGACCAAAGTGAGGTGCTGAAGAGCTGTACATGCCACATTAAAGGACTTTCTATTGTTATTCTATGGGAATCCTACAGGAATGGGGATATAATTTAAATATAAGTGCATGTTTTATTAAACATACATTTTAGCTTCTCTTTAATACTCACCTTTAGCATCTGAGTGCTTGGTCGGTCTCATGACTTGCTATTCTCCCGTTGCCCCTCCTCTCACATCTTACATCCGAGAGTCCTTATTCAAACAGTTTGCCTTGCCCAAACATTCTCCTCATTTCTCTCTCCTCATCCACGTCCTTAACTCAAACCTAACTCAGAGGCATACCCTGAATGTCCCCAACTAGTAATTCCCTCCCAAGTAATTAATGCATATTTAAATTATCAAGAATATTGCTGATATTTGTGCCTGACAACATTAAGTATTCATCATAGTCACAGGAAGTATGGCTGTTTGTATAATATTTGTATGTGTTTGGAACAGTGTTAGATCCCTAATCAGAATCTTCTGTTAAAAACAAAACAAAACAAAACAAAGTTTTGCAGAATGATTTTTCAGTTTTGTTTTTGCATTTCTTTTGTCTTTTAATAACAGAATCATTATCAATTTTGTGGACAATTTTTAGGATTGTAAAGCCATTATGTAAAATTTTGTTTGCTCAGTTTTTTTTAAACACTATGATAGGCATTCTAATTTGTCAAAGAAAGTAAAAGGATCTAATATAAAATAAAAGAGGAAAAATGGGAAGTTCATAAAGAGAAAAAGAAAGATCAAATGATCAATTAGTATATTAGGAAACTTCTTAAGTCTTTGATATTTGCAGAATTTTTTTTTTAATGTACAAAAAGATATCATTATAAACTCAACAAATTACCTTCTGTTATGCACCCTAATGAGAGTGTAACTGATAAAACCATTTTACAACAAATTGTCTTACAATATGCTTAATGGAGCCATTCACAAAATCGTTATTGGAATATTATTTGTAATGTTTGGAAACAGAATATCTTATGGCATCAGCAATCTAAGATTACAGAATATTCATAAAATGGGGGGCGCTGGGGTTATGTCTCAGTGGTAGAGCACTTGCCTAGCACGTGAAAGATGCTGGGTTCAATCCTCAGCACTACATAAAATAAATAAAATAAAGTTATTGTGTCCAACTACAACTAAAAATAAAATAAAAAATAAAAATAAAATAAAATGTGAATACTATACCACAATTAAAAAGAACTAACTAGGGCTAAATACACAGTAATAAATGAAATCTCAGAAGCTTAAGTTGTACAATACGGTAATTGACTCAGCAATATAATCAGATTGAGATTATTTGCAAAAGTTTGAAAACATGGAATATTATGGTACTACACATACAATCACTTTGTACCCCAGGGATACCTCCAAGTCATAGTTGTGAGTACCTACAGGGAGGAAGAGAAAAGGAGAGAGGAAAATGGAAAATATAAAGAGAGGGGACTGTTTCAAGGTCATCTGTGTTATTTTATTTCTTCACCAAGAAGTTCTTAGGTAATTTGTTAAAAAGTAATGATATGAGAAGAATGAATAGTTAGTGTATAATTCTCTATTTTGTTATTCATGTGTAAGTATATATTTGGGATAATGATATTATAAATTTTAAGTTTTATAAAAATTGTAAATTTTCTTATCAGTGATTGATATAATCAATATTTTAAAAAATACTATTATATAATAATATAATACCTGAACAAATTTAAAGTTTTATTTCATATCTAAGTTAAAAATCTATGTAATTTATGTTAATTCAAATTTCTGCTGATATTTTGCCTTCTGCATTGATTGAAATTAAGGGCATATCTATACATCAGACTTCATTTGAAATACAAAAATGAAAACACAAAGAGAAAAATGCATTAGTTTATAAATAAAAAGAAAATGTACCTTCATTTTCTTTCGTGTCTATGATTATTGAGCCATAAAGTGTGAGTTAGAAGAAGAAACTGAAATAAAGTGATATTAAAAGTATGCAAAGATTTATGAACTTTTTTCATTAACAGCAGTGAGCTTATTAAAATTCAGGAGTTCTGGATCCAAACATCCACCTAGATAGGTTTTACTTAAGCATCAAATGCAATTTCTGCCATTAGTTTTCCTTTACTTGCAGGCATAGTAAGCATATTAGGTCAAAGTATGGGAAAGAAAAATATCCCTGGAGTTATAATTTTGGAAGTTAATTTGTATGCCACAGTAAAGTTGAGATTTTATCCATGAGCATTTTGAAAACCACTAAATTTGCCTTTAAAACACATAATTTGAATATATAAAAAATGTTATCTTAAAAATTGTCATGGTTTATGATGAGACACTAAGGTAGATCTTCAAAATAAGATTAAAGAATATTAATAAGTGATAATACATAGTTGTAATACTAATAACCTAGTTGTAATACTAGCAAATTATAAATTAAGAAAAGATTTGTTGGATTTAAAATATTTGAGGGGTTTTGCATTGAAGAAATTTTGTTTGCCTTTGGAGAAAAGTGAGAGGTTTTCAAAAATGCTTAAGCTTCACTCAGAAAAATATAAATATATTTTTCAATATGAAGTTATATTTTAACCTCAGACTCCACCTCACTTATTGATTAATTTAGCCTTCTTTAGAATATTTGAGACAGTTTTGTTCTTTATTGAAAAAAGTTAGACTTGAATATAGGAGGGAAACAAAAATGTTGCCTTTTTTTGCCTCTAGAACCATGTTTTCCAAATTGACATCTTTTGAACTAATTTATGACTACAGAGGGGAGAAAATAATAAGTAAGTGAACTAAAATTTAGCCCCATTAGTTGTCTAAGATCTCTCTGAGTGAAAGTATGAATATATATGGCCAACTGAAATAGATTTTTTGGCTAGATTAGATCATTGAAGTAGTTAAAACAAAGGGAAACTTAATAAGTTATTTTTATTTTCTCCATAGAGCTATTTAATTTTATTAATGTAACAATATACTCAATATAAAACATTAGAATCATGGAGAAAATTAAATTTCAAATTGCTTTGAAGGAAGTTTTTAGCATGTGTAATATATTCTAAAATATATAAAGACCTTTGTGAAGTTTTCATCTAAAATTCTTACTTTGCCTATGTGAAATATAGCTATTTCCCTCGAATGGCAGTTATACTTTGAATAACCTTTGCAAAAAATAAATAAAAATAAATTAAAAAGAAAGTGGTTTTGATGATATATTGTCCCTCACAATGTAATATTTAAGAAAATAGGCCTAATATTATGAATTTTGTAGACTGTTAGTATTTTATTTTTCCTTCTAAGAAGATATTTAAAAATATGAAGAAAACAAATGGACCATTTTAACGTTAACTCCAGTGTGTGAAACATGTAAAAATAAACAAAAGAGTGAAGGAACATATAACACATCCCCAAGCATGAATAACTTAGCAAAGATTTGATTACTGTTGCTACAAATGCAGGGAAAAAAATGTGTTTACTTTGAAAAGTAAACTACCACAGAAAAAGAAAACTATATGTGGAAGGAAAGTGCTGGAAACATATAGACTAAAAGATGACAAATGTTTAAAAAATTTTTCATATATAGCTTAGGTATTGGGAAAATGAAAAAGGTAAAGGTCACATTTATCAATTTTGAGCTGGAGATGCACCCGTCCAGGGATGGTGGCTCTCAGAGAAGTGCTTGCTCATTCATCCCTTTAGTTCATTCACATTGTCAACACCTAATATGATTGCACTCAGAGTCTTGACATGGGGCTTCTCAACTTTTTTTTTAAATAAACATATAAAAATATTGTCTTCATAAAACAACAATGAAATAAAACACTGTCATATTGCCTAGAGGAAGTACAATCTAGTCATGAAAGGAAAATCCTGTAGAAACATAGCTGATACTGAGACCTGAATCACCAAGAGGAACAGACAAGCAAAACAGAAGTGAGTGTGTGTGTGTGTGTTTGTATATGTGTGTGTGTGTGTGTGTGTGTGTGTGTGTGTGTGTGTGTTGGGGGAGGATGGTTTCAGTTGTGAGTTAAGAAAAAAAAAACTGAACTATTTTCATATGGCTGAAGCAAAGACATATATAATGGCGTGGAAACCACTATAAAGGCCCATGAACCCTTATTTATATGTAAACCCTACCTGTAGAACACATTATCTAATTTTTGCATCTTTTATGGTTTTCAAATGAATACAATAAAATGGAAATGTATTTTTAAAATATTGATGAAATCAGATTAGATGAAAGGTGAATGGCTTTGAGAAAGAAGATATTATCATGATGTCAAAAATCTTTCCTTGTGTTGAAAATGTGGAAAATCCCTAATTACAACCATCTGATTTCATTAGTTTCAAAATGCACTGAAATATCAGTACCTATTTACCTAAGCTTGTTTAGACTATTACAAGAAGGATGCCACAGACTGAGTCCAGCTTATAAACAAGAGAAATTAATTTCCCAGAGTTCTCTAGGTTAGGATATAAAAAATCAAGGTGCCAGCAGATTCTCACAGATGGCCATCTTCTTGCTGTATCTTCACATGGCAGGTGTGAGGGAGCTCTGGGGCCTCTTGTGTGAGTGCATTAGTTCCGTTCATGAGGACTTCACATACTATGTACTAATGCCCTCTCAAATGCCCACTTCTAATCATATTACCTTGGGATTTTATTTCAATGTATGAATTCTGAGGGACATATTCTGTGTACAGATTTCATCCTTGGCCCTCCAAAATTCATGTCATTCCCATATGTAAACTATACATAATACATTAATTACATCCCAACAGCCTCCCCAATCATACCTATTTCCAAAGTCATCTCAAAAGTATGAAGTCCAATGTCACATCTAAATATCATGTAAATAAGTTCTGAGTGAGATTCTGAGTGAGCATTCATTCTGAGGCAAATTATTCTCCAGCATAGAACATGTGAAATATAAAATTCAATGATGAGACAGGTATAAGATGGTATTCCCACTCCAAAGAGAGGAATAAGAAAAAGTAAAGGAGGAACAGCCCTCATGCAAGTCCAAAACCCAATGGGGACAATTGCATTAGACCTAACTGCTGGGGTATAATCGTCATTGGCTCTGTGCAGGTCCACTGATGTCAGGATCACTCTGAAAGTCACTGGAGTGGCAGACCCCACCTTCAGCTTTGCCAGACAAAGGCTGGGCCCTGGAGTCTCAAGATTGTTCCCTTAGCCCATTGCAGCCCTAGGCTACAGCACCACTGGCTGCACAGGAACTCTTCCTACCTTTGAAATCTAGAGGGAGACATCCAGGCCCCCAGGGTTCTGTGGGTATCTATGGATAGGGGATGCCATGGAAGACTGTCAGGGTGTGCTTCTGGGTCCTCTGGAAAGGCAGCCGCTGCAGCCTGCACACATGAGCAGAACCAGTGGTGTGACGTGGTGCCAGGCAGCACAACCAAGTTCCGGCACTAAGGGTCCCTTTGCAGTCCTCCATTGTAGTGAACAGAAGCTCTGACTTGTGTGGAGCTGGTGCGCCCAGCTCCTTGTCAAACAGCTGTCGCACTGCAGCCTTAGTTCTCTCCCTTGAACAGACACTGTTGCAATGTGGACAAGCTAAGGATTTCCCGAACCCTTAAGATTCAGTCCACTTTAAGAAATGATTTCACCTTTAACTCATTTGTCTCTTCTCACACGTTACTATGAGCAACCAAAAGAAGCTATCTTAGTCCACACTTTTATAACAAATAACTTAGACTGGTAGTATGTAAATCACAGAAACGTTCTATTCCTGGGGCCTGGAAAATCCAAGATTAAGGCACCAGGAGATGAGTTGTCTGGGGAAGGCTTATTCTCTGCTTCAAGATGCCTTTCTTCCTATGTCTTCACATGGAGGGCAGGAAGGCTTGCTCCAGCAACTTTTATAAGGAAACTAAAATCTCATTTATAAAAGTGAAGCCTTATCACCTAAATATCTCCTAAAGGCCCAACCACGGTGTTCAGAGAGAGGAGATTTGAGAGGTGAGTAGGAATGGATAGTCACTAGGTGAAGCCCCCATGATTGAATATTGGTGGCTATGTAAGAAGAGTGAGATCACAGGAGACACACACACACACATGCTTCCTGTCTCTTGCCACATGATGCTCTGCACCCCCTTGTGACTCACCAGCAACAAGGTCATCACCAGATATGCCCATTGACCTTGGACCTCCAGAACTAAAAGACAAAATGTCTTTCTTTATAATTTATTCAGTCTGTGGAATTGTGCTCCTGGAAACAGAAAATAGATTGATAGAATTTTCCTCCAGTTTCCAGGGGCAAGCTCCTCATTTCTTCTAAAACCTCATTAGGGCCCTGTGTGGTGGCTCACACCTGTAATCCCAGGGAGGCTGAGGCAGGAGGATTGCAAGTTCAAAGCCAGTCTCAGCAAAAGCAAGGTACTGAGCAACTCAGTGAGACCCTGTCTCTAAATAAAGTACAAAGTAGGACTGAGGATGCAGCTCAGTGGCCAAGTGCCCCAAGTTCAATCCCTGGTCCCCCCCCCCCAAAAAAAAAATCACAGTGGTCTTTACCATCCATATTTCTACTAATATTCTCTTCAGGATTACTAAAATATTGTCTTGACATTGTTACAGGGGCTTAAACCCAGGGGTACTTTACCACTGAGCTTTACCACTGGGTACTTTACCACTCAGGCCTTTTTATTTTTTATTTTAAGACAGGGTCTCACTGAGTTTCTGCGGCTGACCTTGAACTTGTGAGCCTCCTGCCTCAGCCTCCCAAGCTGCTGAGATAACAACAGGGATGTGCCAATTTGCTGGAATAGATCTCTTTTTGCTCTGAAACCTCACCATAATTAAAGATTAATTCATGGAAATTTTAAGATTTTTCTAACATCTGCTTCAAAAGTCTCTGAGACTACCTTTTACCAATTTCAAAACCAATTCCATGTTTCTAGGTTATTTTTTACAGCAGTAACCCATTTCCAGTATCAATTTTCTTTTATTTTGTTCATTCAGGTTTCTATAGCAAAAATACCATAGACATGATGGTTGAGGACATTACTCTTTGTTGAAAATATGGAAAATCTCTGGCTAACTGCATCAATCTGAAATTGGTAGATTTTCAAAAGACCAACATATCAGTAGCCATTTCCCAGGCATTTAAGAAGAAAAAAAGAAAGAAAGAAAGAAAGAAAGAAAGAAAGAAAGAAAGAAAGAAAGAAAGAAAGAAAAGAAAAGAAAAGAAAGAAGGAAGGAAGGAAGGAAGGAAGGAAGGAAGAAAGAAAGAAAGAGGGAGGGGGGAGGGAGGGAGAAAGGGAAAGAAAAGAAAAAGAAATAAAAGAAAAGAAAAAAACATACTTTCAACAAGTTTTCAAACATCTTCTAGGAATTAACTAACCTAAGCATATTAAACATATTAAGAATATCAATATCTGCCACGTACAGTGTTGGATGCCTCTAATCCCAGTTACTAGGAAGGTGGAGGCAGAAGGATAGTGAATTCAAAGCCAGCCTCACCAATTTAGGGGGTGCTAAGCAACTGAGATCCTATCTCTAAAAGAAAAGAAAAAGAAAAAAAATACAAATAGGGCTGGGGATATGGCTCAGTGGTTGAGTTCAATCCCCTGAGTTCAATCCCCAGTACCCCCCCAAAAGAATATTGATCATCTACATGATTAGCAGTATAATGTAAAATACATTTTTATTTTCACAGCCCTGGATAAAAATATGTAAAGGACAAATTGCAAGCAACAAAGGCAAGAATTGAGAATGTGAGTAGAGAACATGGTAGTAAAAGTGAATGTCTAGAAAAATTGAATTCAAGGTACAGAAGGAGATGACTTTGTTTCAGATGATTTCACATTTTCTAACCTAAAAACTTTGTTCCATCAGGTTGGACCCACCCAGTTTATTTATTTATATATATATATATTTTTTTTTTCTTGCCTAAATTATTTTCAAATAGGAAAGATTTTTCTTTTTAAAGAATAAACAATGCAAGAAGAACTCAAATGCGCCAATTCTAAGAAAGCAGAGAAAGTCGCAGAAGTGTATTTCTGGAGCAAATCCATTGATAGCAGAACATGTGGAAGGCAAATTTCAGTATTTAGGACCTCTGCTTGCAAGGAGCTCAGGGAGAGATCGCAGGGAACATCATGGGACCATGGAGGAGCTCGTATGGCAGCTTTTTTACCTCTCATTTTAGTGTTAGCCTTTTTCCTCTCTGCAGATGCCTTGGCTTTGACTTTACATGCTCCAGCTCTGCCTGCCGTTTCCACAGGTCTCTTGCTGTCTGTCCTTTGAGGAGACCTTCCAGATGAGTGGCTCCAGACAATGGCTTTGGTGTGCTCATGTTCTCAGGGGGTTATTGACACTTATTGTAAGGGTCTTAGCTATTTCAGTCACAAGGAGGAAAAGAAAAGGAGCATCCTGAAGGGTTCCATCCTACACAGATTATAATGGGAAGGAACACACAGTGTCTATTCCCCAAAGGGGTTTTGGCTAAACAGTTGTCAAAAATAAAATGTTAAAGACTCAGAATCTCAGAGTGTGATCAAAGTTACCTTTTCAGACAAGGAAGTAAGAATTAATTTGAAAACCACTCCTTTATTTCCTGACACAGGTTCAGCTGTAGAGCATCCTTGGCGATCTCACTAACTACCCAAGCACTATAATCAAAGGTTATAAAACCTGCCATTGTGGCTGACCTGTGAAAATGTCTCCTGACCTTAGTTCTGCAAAGTAATGTTGGATGCCATGTCACAGTGTTCCCCTGACATACCTAGGTGTCGCGACCCCCTTGCCCGCAAGGAAGACGCAACACCCGGAATCTTCTTACAGCTGTTTATTCAAGCTCTCGAGAGTTCTTCTAATCTCCCAGAAGCCCCTCCCAGCCTTAATAAAGTATCCAAACACCCAATGCGAAGCTGCCACGTGGAGCTTTCTCGTAGGGTGTCAAAGAACCATGTGCCAACTCTCCCAAAGAAGGAGTTGTTTATCACAGACCACCACAAGGCCAGCGCCATCTTGTAATGGCGACCACAGTCCGCAGAAGCGGCTCGCCACACCTAGGGTCTCAGGTTTACTCACTATCCAGGACATCTCTGTGCTTATTGAAGCCAGTAATAAGCAAAATCATCCCAGATGGAACCAAGGAAGCAGAACTAATCATTTCTAAAGCATATCCCCCTCTTTGGTATCATCATAATCTCTACCTTTATGGAGACTCAGATTTATTTCAGGAAGTAATACAGATGTCAGTTGCTCTGTGATTTGTAGTGTTCACATTTGGAGAACATGGTGGTACTTGCATGGCTCAAAATAATTTAGTTCTGTGCATGCAGTATTATAAACTGACATTTAAGTATTAGTTATTACCCTAAACCTCTTTTAATGCTATTGAAACAAGAATAGAAGGTCATTTCTCTTACAAGGGCAATCGTTTTAAACAAGAATGTGAAGGGACAGATGAAAAAGGGGGCCAACCATTGTAATAAGCTATGTAATTAAAGGAATGGCAGTACCATGCTGTACCAGGTAGATAGTCATTATTAATACAACGTCAGCACTTACATACTGATAATTGAATAAATTTCATTTGCATGTCATTTTAATAAGTGCAAAGAAAAATTCACTGAAGTCGGTTATTAATATATTCATAAAATTAGTTATTGCTTTCATATATAGTAAAAAATTAATAACTAAATCTAAGAGATTAAATGTTTTTTAATTCATCTTGGGCTTTTTGAGGACATTTCTCTAGAGACTAGTTTTTTTTTTTCATTAAGAATATGTAGTTTTAATTAATGGAAGAGCTACCCCTTCTCCTTCTCACTGTGCCCTCTGCGTTCTGCCGCACTGAATTCATAATGGCCGCTACATTTAGAGACAAGAGGCACCAGTGACATCAATTCCATTTTTCTTTCCAAATGTTTTCATTATTTTAAAGAAATAAAAAACAAATAGCTCAGGGTTAAAAGGTGACCATACAATCTCTGATGATCTCCGCGTTAGCACCAGAGACGTGTGGCACATCTTCTATTAACTGTGTGCCACATAAGCATAAATACAGAGCGCTGTTAATGTCAACAGGGCCGATGTACACCAGAGATTGCGATGCTGTAACGTTGTCAAGCCAGCCAAGAACAGAGAAGTCAAACATAAAAAGTTCAAGCACAAGGTATATTCAGTTCCTTTTCCTGTCACCACTACAGCCACTATTTTGCATTTATATAGGGTTTTCTACAGTATTTATGACAGTTTCATCACCATCATTAAGCAACGCTATTAGATCTTTGTGACTTTAGTCCAGCAACTTTCTTTAACTTCTAAAACAGAACACTCATAAAAAGATTCTCACTGTTTTCATTTTGCTGGCCCATAAAACATTTCAGGAGGATGGATTAAACCATCATAAATAATATCAGACAATTATGAATTAAAACAGCATAGACACAGAGTAAATCCTTCTCTACACTGAACACTTAAAACTGAGACCTAGGGCACTTTATTTCTAGTGTCATATTGTGCAATTCTGTAACAACGTAGGTATTTGTCTACTGGTGGTATGTATAATACAGAATGAATAGTTCAGCTTTACTTCCCTCATAAGATTCCTCATCCGATCAATTCACTCTAATGTAAAAATGTAACATCATGGCAAATGAGTCGCTCTGAGTATGGAGTAAGAAGATCAAGAGCGGCGGGCACACCTTAACCTGAGCGATGGCTATTTGTGCTTATTCTGAAAGCTGATAGGAAATCAGTTCCTTTGGGTTGGCCAAGACTTCAAGTTGGGTGGATACAATTTTCTCTGAGATGATCCCTTATTTAACTTCTGTGAAGTATTCGAAGAAGAATATTTGGCTTTGAATTTGACACTCCTGTAATAAAGCAAAGTCCTAAGTAGAAGCGTCTTGACCAGTGGCGGGCAAAACTTTAAAGTAAGTAGAAAAATTAATTTAAGTTAACTGCATTATATATATATATAATTTGAAGATATGTAGACCTTTATTTTATTTGTTTATTTTTATGTGGTGCCAGGATCGAACCCAGTGCCTCACACATGCTAGACAAGTTACGAGAGAGCTACAACCTGGGCCCCTCAAAACCTATATTCTTATCACCACCTTCCCACATCAAAATCCATCTCAGTGTTATCTAAGGGGATGTTTTCCAGTGTATGAATGATTACTGAAGGCTTTTGATATTGTTCATATTTTTATTAAAATTCTAGGAGATTAAAACAACTGTGGGATAATTCTTAAAATCCAGTATGACTTTCATTTCTGAAACTAAAGAATGCATATATTATCATATTCTGTAGTTTCCTGACACCAAAATAGACTGGTGCTAGTTATCAAAATCACAATAGTATTAGGTCCTTGGAGATTTTTTTAAATTTTTTTTTTGAGAGAGAGAGAATTTTAATATTTATTTTTTAGTTTTCCACAGACACAACATCTTTGTTTGTATGTGGTGCTGAGGATTGAACCCAGGCCGCACGCATGCCAGGTGAGCGCGCTACCACTTGAGCCACATCCCCAGCCCAGTCCTTGAAGATTTTTAATATTGAATTAAATACTGCATACTTATACCTATACATACACATATGTATTGCAATATGTTCAGATACAGTGCAAAACGGACAATTTAAACTATAATTATGTTGCTACTAGATTTAAATTTGACTCTCTCAAACTGAATTTGGTGAAATCATTTTAATTTTAGGCTTAAGAAAATTGCAGTTGAGGGCAGCAAAATTATTCGTGTCAAGTCACAAAATCTTGCATGTTATTTTCTTCTTTTCATTTGAGAGAATAACTCAGACGATATATAAGTTTTGTACAAGAATACACATAAATTGAAAACTGAAATTAGAAGCTCTCCTTCTACTATACTACTCTGTTTCCAAGAAAGACGTAGACAGCTTTATTTGTTGAGAGTCAATTTTGTGTCAATTTTCTGGGATTCAAAGATGCATACTGGTATCTTGAAGAGTTAAATAATTTTCCCTAAGGCCAAATAGCCAATATTTTCTTTTGACCAACCTATGTTGATCAAAATTCTAGATTTAGATTCACTATCTGATCTTTGCATCTATTCTCAACTCAGAAGTGCTACCAGTCTTGAAATGTTAAAGACTCACAAGGCACACACCTGAAATCTACCCTTGCTATTGACTCCATATAGGAGAACAGGTGAATATGAATTGGGAAATGTCCTCACAGTTCTAATAATTTTTCAGAAAAATTATTATGGGTCCACTAAATGTTTCCTTTGCCTACTCCATAAACTAAATTGACTAATATTTTTAAACTTACAATGTTTAGCCTCAATAACTCATATCGTTGAGTAGACAATAAATTACTTTTTCTGTGAGAAAATTTTGTCTGGATCATATCCCAATAAATACAAATCTATAAACAAAAGAAATATGAATAAAACTAGAGAACAGTGGAAGTTATTATAAAACTGCTTCCTTGAGTAAATCATAGAAGAGGGTCTTCCTCACATTCCTGGGCCTCCATGGGTACTGTACTTAAGGAGAAAGTAGAAGGTACAGCACAAGATCCGAAGGTACTCCAGCACCCAGAAGGGATTCTTACCCCAAATAAAATAACGTGGCTGCATGCTAACTTTTTGAAATGATAGTGTACATATTTTCTTTTGACCAACCTATGTTGATCAAAATAGTAAGCTGTAAGAATCTATTTGCCAAATGCATTTTATAACCCAGAATTTATACAATTTACAATCAATTGTCTCCATAGTGTTTCAGCCTTACTTCAAAGCACAGGAGAAAATAGTTTTTGTTTACCTAATTTCTGTCAGGAGTTTTGAGGATTATTTTCTTCTTCAGTAGCATCTTCTCTCTGAATTCTTTATTCTATCTCCCACTAAAATTCCTTTATTTTGAATATCAACTCAGTGGCTCTGTATATTTGAGTCCTTTTTACACAGATAAAGGACCATAAAGATGAGGGGAGAATAGATTTGAGATAGTGGTAATCATTCCACTAGTTCATCAAGAGCGGGGACGTGAATGTGCATTGTTTTTTTGGTTTTTTTTTTTTTTGTTTGTTTTTGTTTGTTTGTTTTGTTTTTTTAATATTTATTTTTTAGTTTTCGGCGGACACAACATCTTTGTTTGTATGTGGTGCTGAGGATCGAACCCGGACCGCGCTACCGCTTGAGCCACATCCCCAGCCCACGAAACACATTTTTGTAATAGAACATTGTTGTCTTTGATTTTCCATATTATATAACTAAAATCACAGACACTTCAACAAGACATTACATTGTGTTTTATGAACATTCCAAATAATAAGTAGCTAAGATAAATATTTTCTGAACTCTGAATGTTAAAATCTGGTACTTCTTTATATTCTCATATTCTAAAATAGCTACTGGTACTTCTTTGTATTCTTATATTCTAAAATAGCTGATATGATGAGCATAGGTGTTCAAACTGGAGAGATTGAGTACAGCTTGACACTAGGGGGTTGGAAATTGTTCGCCTTGGTTTCTTCTACTTTTTTTTTCTTTCTTTCTTTTTTTTTTATTGGTTGTTCACAACATTACAAAGCTCTTGACATATCATACTTCATACATTAGGTTGAAGTGGGTTATGAACCCCCAATTTTACCCCAAATGCAGATTGCAGAATCACATCGGTAACACATCCACAATTTTACATAATGCCCTATTAGTAATTGTTGTATTCTGCTACCTTTCCTATCCCCTACTATCCCCCCTCCCCTCCCCTCCCATCTTCTCTCTCTACCCCATCTACTGTAATTCATTTCTCTCCTTGTTTATTTTCCTATTCCCCTCCCAACCTCTTATATGTAATTTTGTATAGCAATGAGGGTCTCCCTTCATTTCCATGCAATTTTCCTCATCTCTCCCTTTCCCTCCCATCTCATGTCACTGATTAATGTTACTCTTTTCTTCCTACTCTTCCTCCCTGCTCTGTTCATATTTGCTCTCATTATATCAGAGAAGACATTTGACATTTGTTTTTTAGGGATTCGCTAGCTTCACTAAGCATAATCTGCTCTAGTGCCGTCCATTTCCCTGCAAATTCTATGATTTTGTCATTTTTTATTGCTGCATAGTACTCCATTGTGTATAGATGCCACATTTTTTTTATCCATTCATCTACTGAGGGGCATCTGGGTTGGTTCCACAGTCTAGCAATTGTGAATTGTGCTGCTATGAACATCGATGTGGCAGTATCCCTGTAGCATGCTCTTTTAAGGTCTTCAGGGAATAGTCCAAGAAGGGCAATAGCAGGGTCAAATGGTGGTTCCATTCCCATCTTTCCCAGGAATCTCCAAACTGCTTTCCAAATTGGCCGCACCAATTTGCAGTCCCACCAGCAATGTACAAGTGTACCCTTTTCTCCACAACCTCTCCAGCACTTGTTGTTGTTTGACTTCATAGTGGCTGCCAATCTTACTGGAGTGAGATGGTATCTTAGGGTGGTTTTGATTTGCATTTCTCTGACTGCTAGAGATGGTGAGCATTTTTTCATGTACTTGTTGATTGATTGTATATCCTCCTCTGAGAAGTGTTCAGGTCCTTGGCCCATTTGTTGATTGGGTTATTTGTTATCTTATTGTCTAATTTTTTGAGTTCTTTGTATACTCTGGATATTAGGGCTCTATCTGAAATGTGAGGAGTAAAGATTTGTTCCCAGGATGTAGGCTCCCTATTTACCTCTCTTATTGTTTCTCTTGCTGAGAAAAAACTTTTAAGTTTAATTAAGTCCCATTTGTTGATTCTTGTTGTTAACTCTTGTGCTATGGGTGTCCTATTAAGGAATTTGGAGCCCGACCCCACAATCTGTAGATCGGAGCCAACTTTTTCTTCTATCAGACGCAGAGTCTCTGGTTTGATATCAAGTTCCTTCATCCATTTTGAGTTAACTTTTGTGCATGGCGAGAGAAAGGGATTCAGTTTCATTTTGTTGCATATGGATTTCCAGTTTTCCCAACACCATTTGTTGAAGATGCTATCCTTCCTCCATTGCATGCTTTTAGCCCCTTTATCAAATATAAGATAGTTGTAACTTTGTGGATTAGTCTCTATGTCCTCTATTCTAAACCATTGGTCCACCCGCCTGTTTTGGTACCAGTACCATGCTATTTTTGTCACTATTGCTTTGTAATATAGTTTGAAATCTGGTATCACTATACCACCTGATTCACACTTCCTGTTTAGAATTACTTTTGCTATTCTGGGTCTTTTATTTTTCCATATGAATTTCATGATTGCTTTGTCAATTTCTACAAGATATGCCGTTGGGATTTTGATTGGCATTGCATTAAACCTATAGAGAACTTTTGGTAATATCGCCATTTTGATGATGTTAGTTCTGCCTATCCATGAACAGGGTATGTTTTTCCATCTTCTAAGATCTTCATCAACTTCTCTCTTTAGGGTTCTGTAGTTCTGTAGTTTTCATTATATAACTCTTTCACCTCTTTTGTTAGGTTAATTCCCAAGTATTTTATTTTTTTTTTTGAGGATATTGTGAATGGAGTGTTTTTCCTCATTTCCATTTCAGAAGTTTTGTCGCTGATATACAGAAATGCCTTTGATTTATGCATGTTGATTTTATATCCTGCCACTTTGCTGAATTCATTTATTAGCTCTAGTAGTTTCTTTGTAGACCCTTTTGAGTCTTCTAGGTATAGGATCATGTCATCTGCAAATAGTGATAATTTAAGTTCTTCTTTTCCAATTTTTATGCCTTTAATTTCTTTCGTCTGTCTAATTGCTCTGGCCAGTGTTTCGAGAACTATATTGAATAGAAGTGGAGATAGAGGGCATCCCTGTCTTGTTCCGGAGTTTAGAGGAAATGCCTTCAACTTTTGTCCATTCAGAATGATGCTAGCCTGAGGCTTAGCATAGATAACTTTTACAATGTCAAGGTAAGTTCCTGTTATCCCTAATTTTTCTAATGTTTTGAACATAAAGGGATGCTGTACTTTGTCGAATGCTTTCTCTGCATCTATCGAGATGATCATATGGTTCTTATCTTTAAGTCTATTGATGTGGTGAATAACATTTATTGATTTCCGTATATTGAACCATCCTTGCATCCCAGGGATGAATCCTACTTGATCATGGTGCACAATTTTTTTGATGTGTTTTTGTATTCGATTCGCCAGAATTTTATTGAGGATTTTTGCATCTAGGTTCATTAGAGATATTGGTCTGTAGTTTTCTTTCTTTGAGGTGTCTTTGTCTGGTTTCGGAATCAGGGCGATGTTGGCCTCGTCGAATGAATTTGGAAGAGCTCCCTCTTTTTCTATTTCCTGAAATAACTTGAAGAGTATTGGTTTTAATTCTTCTTTAAAGGTTTTGTAAAACTCCGCTGTATACCCATCCGGTCCTGGGCTTTTCTTGGTTGGTAGTCTTTTGATGGCTTCTTCAATTTCATCCATTGATATTGGTCTGTTCAAATTGTGTGTATCCTCCTGACTCAGTCTGGGTAAATCATATGACTTAAGAAATTTATCGATGTCTTCACTATCTTCTATTTTGTTGGAATATAGGTTTTCAAAATAATCTCTAATTGTCTTCTGTATTTCTGTAGCATCTGTTGTAATATTGCCTTTTTCATCCCGTATGTTAGTGATTTGAGTTCTCTCTCTTCTTCTCTTCATTAGTATGGCTAAAGGTCTGTCGATCTTATTTATTTTTTCGAAGAACCAACTTTTAGTTTTGTTAATTTTTTCAATAGTTTCTTTTGTTTCAATTTCATTGATTTCCGCTCTGATTTTAATTATTTCTTGCCTTCTGCTACATTTGCTGTTGTTTTGCTCTTCCTTTTCTAGGGCTTTGAGATGAAGTGTGAGCTCATGTATTTGTTGGTTTTTTCTTTTTTTGAGGAATGACCACCAGGCAATGAATTTTCCTCTTAAAACTGCTTTCATTGTGTCCCATAGATTCCGATATGTTGTGTCTGTATTTTCATTTATCTCTAAGAATTTTTTGATTTCCTCCTTTATGTCTTCTGTAACCCATTGATCATTCAGTAACATATTGTTCATTTTCCATGTGATGTAGGATTTTTCCTTCCTTCTTTTATCATTGATTTCCAGTTTCATTCCATTATGATCAGATAAAATGCATGGTATTATCTCCACCCCTTTATATTTACTGAGGGTTGCCCTATGGCATAATATATGGTCTATTTTTGAGAAGGATCCATGTGCTGCTGAGAAAAAAGTATATCCATTTGATGATGGTTGATATATTCTATATATGTCAGTTAAGTCTAGGTTATTGATTGTGATATTGAGTTCTATAGTTTCTTTATTCAATTTTTGTTTGGAGGATCTGTCCAATGGTGAAAGAGGTGTGTTGAAGTCACCCATAATTATTGTGTTGTGGTCTATTTGATTCTTGAACTTGAGGAGAATTTGTTTTATGAATGTCGCAGCACCATTGTTTGGTGCATAAATATTGATAATTGTTATGTCTTGTTGGTGAATGGTTCCTTTTAACAGTATATAATGACCTTCTTTATCCCTTTTGATTAACTTAGTCTTGAAGTCGATTTTATTCGATATGAGGATGGCCACTCCTGCTTGTTTACGAGAACTGTGTGAGTGGTATATTTTTTCCCATCCTTTCACCTTCAGCCTGTGTATGTCTTTTCCAATCAGATGTGTCTCCTGGAGGCAGCATATTGTTGGATTTGTTTTTTTAATCCATGATACCAGCCTATGTCGCTTTATTGGAGAGTTTAGGCCATTAACATTCAGAGTTACTATTGATATATGGTTTGAACTTCCATCCATGTTTGATTGTTTATCCTTTTTTTTTTTTTAAATTTAGTTTGTTTCTCCGTGATTATCTTTCCCCTCGCCCTCTGTCTTTACTGAGGCACTTCCCACTGATGGTTTTGGTTATTGTTTTTCATTTCTTCCTCGTGTAGTGTTTTGCTCAAAATGCTTTGCAATGCAGGTTTTCTGGCTGCAAATTCTTTTAACTTTTGTTTATCATGAAAGATCTTTATTTCGTTGTCATACCTGAAGCTTAATTTTGCTGGATACAGAATTCTTGGTTGGCATCCATTGTCTTTCAGTGTTTGAAATACATTGTTCCATGACCTTCTTGCTTTCAGTGTCTGTGATGAAAAGTCCGTTGTTAACCGTATTGGTTTACCCCTAAATGTAATCTGTCTCCTTTCTCTTGTAGCTTTTAATATTTTCTCTTTGTTCTGTATATTGGATATCTTCATAACAATGTGTCTTGGCGTTGGTCTACTGTGATTTTGTGTGCTCGGTGTCCTGTATGCATCTTCAATTTGTATATCTGTTTCCTTTTTTATTTCTGGAAAGTTTTCTGTAATTATTTCATTCAGCAGTTTTCTCATTCCCTTGGTTTGAATCTCTGTACCTTCTTCTATCCCGATGACTCGTAAGTTTGGTTTCTTCATGTTATCCCATAGCTCCTGGATGTTTTTCTCATGATTTTTTACCAGCCTTTCTGAGTTGGCTAGACTCTTTTCAAGATGGTATATTTTGTCTTCATTATCTGACGTTCTAGTTTCTACTTGCTCCACTCTGTTAGTGATACTCTCAATTGAGTTTTTAATTTGGTTTATCATTTCCTTCATTTCTAGAATTATTGTTTGATTATTTTTTATAATCTCTATCTCCTGATAAAGGTGCTTAACTTCTTCTTTTAGCTGTTTATGTAATTCATTCTCAATGTGTTCTTTCGCTGCTTGAATTTGCTGTCTTGTATCCTCTTTAAGGTTCCATTCCATCTGTCTAAGGTGTTCCTTGAGGTCTTTATATGACCATTTTTCTGATGACTCTAGGTCCTCCTGAATATTTAGGCTGTCCTGCATTGTTTGTACTCCTTTTCTTCCTTGTTTCTTGAAGCTGCTCATGTTGCTTCTTGTTCTGTTTGACTGCTGAGTTACTGTTTATTCCTATAAATTTATTTGATGCTTGGGAGGAAAGGTATTAGAAGGGAAGGGAAGCAGTCACTAAGGAGAATGAGAGTAGGCAGGTAGAATTCAAGGAAGGGGGGATAAGAAAAATGAAAAGACAAAAGAAGAAAGAAATAGGAACTAAAAAAGAACAAAAATTTTAAAAAATAATAATAATAATTAAAAAAATTAAAATTAGAGTTAGAAGAGAAAGAAGGAAAAAAAAACAAGATAGAAAAATGAAGATGAAAGAGAAACCCCAATCAAAAACATAAACAAAAACAAAGACAAAAACAAAAAATACCAAAAAAAAACAAACAAACAAAAAACAACAACAACAACAACAAAAAAAAACTGATAAATGCCGTCTTAGAGTTTGATTAACTTCTCTTCCACTAGGTGGCGCTGTGCCCACCAGGTCAAGTTTCTCCTGTCAATACGCAGGAACCAATCAGTGTGCAGCAGCTCCTCCCAGACTGGGCGAGTCTCCAATCCTGAGTGCCTAGGGCCTCCTCTTGTGTCCAATCACTTCCACTTTTCCTCTAGCCAGGCCCCTCTCACCACAATACTGGCTACAGGCCAGGTCTGCTGCTCCCGGGAGCCCTGTTTTCATGAACGACTGGGCTCACTCCTCCAGATTGCCATTCCCTCAGACCCTAAGATTGTAGAGCTTGGGGCTGAGAATCCTCAGCGAATTTTACTTGCCCTCCGATAGCCACACCCCCGTAGCTGGTGCAAGAGACCTCAGCAGTCAGCCCTGGCGGGAGCGGCAGTCCCGCACCACCTCTGACTCCCTCGGGCTGGCTGTAGCACTCACGGGAGAGCTGGAAGGGGCCCTTAAGGTTTCCCCGATGCGTGGAGAGGGAAAGCCAGGGGTCCACACACCTGTAGCAGCAGGCTTCAATGAAGTTATCTCCTCCGCCGCAGCCCTGCGACACCAGCCCTCCGCCACAGTGGTGTCCCCCGCAAACGGCGACAGTTCGCCTCCCCCTGCCGGGCGACCAACGCAACGGGGGTCCCCACTGTTTCTCCCAAGCCCCGCCTGGACCCTGCGGCCACTACCCACGAAGGCCCGGCAGGCATCCACCTCCGTAGGATGAGAAGGGCTGACCAGCCGCCTCAGCCGGATGGCTTAATGCTGAGTTGCAGCTGTCTGTCTCAGCTTTTCAGACGCGGCGGTGCAGGGCGCGGGGCACGGAGAGGCTTACTCACTTCCCTCCGCCATCTTCCTCTTCTCGCTGTTTCGGGGTGAATGTGCATTGTTGATCATCCCTAGAAGGCACTATTAGCCGACATTACCAACATCATCACTGTGTCTGATATGTCAACCAACTGGCAATTCATCCTTCTATGTTTAGAAAGTGTACCCCTGCAGCTGTCTACAGTTCCCAAATATAGCCTTCTTTAGAAGGCAATTAATAAGATTTCATTCTCCCAAATAAGTTTCTACAGTTAAAACAAGAAAGACAGAATCATCTGCATATCTCATCACAGGCTGCTAAGTGTAAACTGTTAAAGATTATTTATTTCATCTTAATTAGCCATCATTATAATAATTATTGTTTAAATGTGTTACTCCAGTTAGTGCAACAAAACTATTCTGTGAAACTCTGTTTCTTTTTGCTTATGTGTTTCCTTATGTGCAACTACACTGTCTTATGTTCTACTCGGTACCACTCATTTGCTCAAAATGGATTGTATTATAGGTTTTTCATGTGCCACCAATTATTCAGCTAAAAAATTTTGTGATGCACATATAATTTCACTGTATCCATTAGTGAATTTTTTTGCAAGAAAATCATTTGTGGGTCTATTTTCAAAATACAGTTTCCCAGTACCCACCACCAGAAATGCCATTCATTTGATTTGGATAAATAGAAAAATATATAATCTTATCAAGCTTCTCAGGTGATCTGACGAGCAAGTCTCAGGAAACAGTAGTATAATTATACATTTTTAGGTAATTTTTATAGAACCATTTTAGGTTTATAGCAAATCTGAAAGAAAGATACAGAAATGTCCCATTTCCCTCTCCATCCCACAAATACACAGTCTTCCCCATCATTGGTGTGCCCTAGCAGAGTGATAATTTTTTAATAACAAAATCTACACTGACACATCATAATTACCTAAAATCCACAGATTATATTAGGGTTTGCAATTGGTATCATGCACTCCTTAGGTCTGGACAAACATATAATAATGTGTGTCCATCACTGTACACTCGTACAGAGAAGTTTCTCTGCCCTAAACATCTCCTGTGCTCCATCTAGACAAACAATCCCACCTCCCCTTCCCAAACCCTGAATACTACTGATCTTTCTGTTGTACCCAAAATATCATGTAATTACAATCAGAGAGTATCTAGCCTTTTCAAATTGGCTTCTTTCACCTAGGATCAGGCATTGAATGTTCTCCTGCGTCTTTTCATGGCTCAATAGCTTACTTCTTTTTAGCCGTGAAAAATATTCCATTTGTATACCTCAGTTTATCTATTCACTTCCTACATCTTAGTTGTTTCCAAGTTTTGTCAGATATGAATAAAGTGCTATAAACATCCATGTGCAAGTTTTCATGTGGGCATATGTTTTCCACTGCTTGGATAAATACCAAAGGGCACGTTTGCTATATCACATTGTAAGGATATGTTTATTTTTGTAAAAAATACAAACTCTCCTCCAAAGTGGCTGTGCCACTTTTACATGCATACCAGCTATGAGCAAGAGTTTCCATCATTCCACAGGCTGCCCAGAATTCTCTGCATGCTCATTTGCTGGGCTGCACCATTTGGTGAAAGACTCTCTTTGTTCAATTATGTTACTTTTGCTTCTTTTGCCAAAGAGCAATTGACAATGTTTATCTGAGGTATACTCGGGCTCATTCTTCTATTTGTCTATATTTCTATTTTCAGCCAATAAAACACTGTTGTATTTACTGTAGCTTTCTATTAAGTCTCAAGATCTGACACTGTCAACTCTCCATTTTTGTTCTACTCCTTCAAAAATGTTTTGGTATTCTGGGGTCATTTGCTTCTCTATGTAAATTTTATTTTCAGCTTTCCATTATCCCAAGAATAACTTGCTGAGGCTTTGATTGAAATTTGGGGAATCTATAGATCAAATTGGAAAAAACTGACATCTTGACAATAATGAATTGCTATGTATGAATATGGAATATCTCTCCATGTATTTAATTTGACTTTTCTTTATTTGAGTTTTGTAGTTCCTATGAACATTGGTGCATTTTTAAATCAATAATTTATTTTCAGACATTAAGAGTCTGCTTTTTAAAATTTTTAAATTGTAATCTGTTGCATATCTGATTGGCTGTATTCCTGTTAATTTCTCTAATTAGAATTACTACAATAATCATAAGCTGTTTGTTATGGTATACAAATGTGGTGTCCCCTAAAAGCTCATGTGTAAGGCAATGCAAAAAGGTTTAGAGATGAAATGATTGGGTTATAAGACCCTTAAACCAATTAGTGAATTAATCCTGATAGGGATTAACTGGGTAGTAACTGTAAGCCAGTAGGGTACACCTGGAAGAGGTGGGTCCCTGGGGGTGTTTCTTTGGAATATATATTTTGTCTTTGTTGAGAGAAATGTCCTCTCTCTCTCTCTCTCTCTCTCTCTATATATATATATATATATATATATATATATATAGATAGATAGATATAGATATATAGATATATAGATAGATAGATAGATAGATAGATAGATAGATAGATATAGATATATAGATAGATAGATAGATTTATATACTTATATATATCCATCCTTCCTAATCATCATGTGAACTACTTCCCTTCACCACACTCTTCCTCCATGATTTTCTACCTTACCTCAAGCCCCAAAGAATGGAGACAGTTGTCTATGGAATGAGACCTCTGGAGCCCCCAGATAAACTTCTCTTCCTTAAAATTGTTCTTGTTAGGTCTTTTAGTCACAGCAGCGAAAAGCTGACTAAGATAGTGTTCCTAATATTTTTGCTTTTTCTTCTTTCATGCAATCTGCACCAGATAAATTCACAGACATATCCTATAAATTGTTGTTATCAATGTCAAATATCTACATATCTCCTTAGCTCTCATTTTAGGCTTTCCTTTGGATGGTGTGGAGTAGGTGTAGAGAACATAACTTATTTCTAGGAACCAGTATTTAAAATATATCCAATGTAGTGAGTGTATATTAATGTGGTATAAATATGGTATCTCCAATCTTGCTTGTCAGGATTTCATTGCTTCCAGGACTGCTTAACCGCTGTCTATCTGCTTGCTTGTTAAGCTAATAGCATTTATTCTGTTGTGTTACCTGTAGTCTTACTCTTCATACATGGAGCATAGCTCTCACCCAATTTCCCATGGGGAAGAATTTGGGATCCTTTCAATACAAATACCCCTTCTCCTGTGCTCTGCTCCCACTGATTTCAACTCTGATCTCTACCTTCTCAGCTCAGCGACACTACTGTCTTCTTCTTATGCATTAGTAATTTGTGGTTGGAAAACCATTTCAATCTTAAAGCCCAGATGTCATGAGATTCAGTGAATTATTTCCATTTTCTCAAGCACAGCAGTCTTAATACTGCCGATCATTCAGTTTCTTAAAACAATTGCTTTTTGTCATTAGTTGTATATGGTGGAAGGGATAGTCTGGTATCAATTAGTTGATTATAATCAGACATGAAGTACTCAAAGCAATTATTTATTATTATTTTATAAGCTTTTAATTTTATGTCCAATTTTATATCTGTCAATCACCATTTGTCAGAAAAAGCAGGGGAATGGGAAAGGTCTGCTCAGGAATTAATAAAAGTAAGCAGCAAAAACCTCTAAGATGCCATTTAAGATTTTTAAATTATGCACATAAACTCTTTAGTATCTCAATGAATTTCTTCTGTTGCAATCATAAAATGCTATAGTTAGCAAATTAATTTTTCATAAAGCTCAATGATTGAGATACATACTTTGCTGACACAGCAGCATAGATCATTTAAACAGCTTGTTTTTCAAATCAAATCATCTGAAACTATCTATTGATGATCCAGTACTACAGTTTAATAAATAAGATTGCTTGCTCCTTTTTGCATATTTTGCTGTTTCAGTAAATTGTTTAATCATTACACTTGCCAACTTTTACTGACTAAGCTATATACTTTAACTCTGGATTTTGCATATTTTATTGCTCACATTACATATTTCACAGACTTACCTCATGCATATTCTAGATTGTTGACAATATTTTATATGTTACCAGTTACAAGGGTCAAGTTATCTACTGGGCTATGCTCATTTGTATAATTTGCTAAATGAGCTATATATATTAGATTAAAGGCTGACAATTGCAAAATACTATATCTTCCAAATATATATTCTTCATAAAGTTTATTGATTTATAGCATAGGAAGCTTCCTTTAATGACTTTTATTTTATATTTGTACTTTAATATTATTTTACTTACAAAAAGTTTGCTCGAAATACAACCTTTTAAAGACTATTTAAATAAAATATTGTCAGGCTAAGAGCTGCTATTATTTGAGAAATATGCTAAAAGATGAAATTTTAACAACTGTATATGGCTTCTCACATTATTTTAATTATGTAGTAAAACTCTGTATATTTTCTAGGGAATGCACAATTTTTTGTTTACACTGTTATATGTAGAGAAAAATATTTTAGAAACAAGAGGACTGCTCTAACAAAATATCATAAACCATATAGCTTAAACAAAAGAAATTTAATTTCTCCTCGTTCTGGAAACCAGAAGACATCCAAGATGGAGGTTGGAAGATGGGGTGTGTTCTTTGGCCCCTCTCCTTGTTTGGAGATAGCTGCCTTCTTGCTGGGTCCATATTATTTTAGATTACTTCCATGTGTCCCTGTCCCCTAATCTCTTCGTATAAGAACATATGGATGACTTTACTGGGATCACTTTAAATTAATCTCTTCTTGGAAGGTCCTCTCTCCAAATACAGTTAAATTCTGGGGTAGTGGAAGTTGGGCATTGAATATATAAATTTGTGGGGAATAAATTTCAGCCAATAACACCTACTTAATGCTTAGCTCTATGATTTTTTTAAACATCTCTTTTCTGCATCAGGAGAATAATCAAATCTCATGAACACCATTTGATTTTAATTATAGATTGACAGATCTTATATACAGACTTATTTAAACATACTATGACTTTTCTCGGTTTTTTTGTCCCAAGTTTTGTCCATGTAGCCTAAACAGAAATTTTAAAGCATTTCAAAAATGTTTTATTTGTGAACTATATTTCATGCATCATTTAATTCTAACATGTGAGTTAAATAATAAGAATGTGAAAGGTATTTTATTTCACAATTTTACCCTCCTGGAAATCTCATATAACTTTATATGTCTAGCATTCCCTCAATTTAACTAGAATAATTTTGATGGAATGCTTGTTAGAAGAAACATTTGTATGTAATTATATTCACTTTCCCCCTTGGATTTTAAGTGATTTAAAATTAGAAACCCACTCAAAGAAAACACATGAGGTATGTTGAAAATAACTCAAGTTTTAGAATAATGAAAACTTGTCACTTTGATACTATTTCCTTATTGTAATGAGCAGTACAGCTCTCCTTGTTATGGCTTTAAGATAACACTTGAGGTTCCCACTTGCAGGTTTCAATCAATTCCTGGAAGCTATTTACAAGTTCATGTGTATGTGCAGTTCCTTTTGTTTTTTTCTTCATTTGGGTCTCCAGAATTTATTTCATTAGCCTATAGATTTGGGGAAAATATTTTAAATGTCCCTCCGTAAATGTGATAACAGCTTATGTCTTCTTATTTGGGGATTGTCACAAAGCTAAAAAATCTGAAAAACACTTACTGTGGGTAAAAGTGGAATTAAAGAGGGAAAAGAATAAAGGAAGGGGAGGGGCCTTGCTGCTCTGTAAGTGGTTCCCCTTCCTGCCCTTCAAGTCTTCCCTGAGCTGGGTCAGCTCAGTGGTCCTCACAGATAGGACTGCCTTCCAGAAGGGGCCTTGCCTAGAGAGTAGCACTGTTTACAAAAGTAACAGGAATTCCAGGAACCTCTCTACCTTTACTCTTCCTACTTCCTAGAACATACTCCTCTCTCCACCTGACCAGCTACTTTCAAACTTTCAAGTCTAAATACGTTACTTTTTTCAGCAATCTCATATGGTTCTAACCTATTTATCCAACTCCTTAATTATTTCACATTGCATGTAACTAATAGTAGTTGCACAACTCATAACATTTATAATTAAATGTAGTATCAAATAATAAGGGAGTAGGAGCAATAGGTTAAAACCCTACTCTATATATAGTTAAAAGGAAATTTATTCTATTTTTTTGAGTCTTTGCATCTGGTGTTAACAAATGTTATTTTGTACCCACAATCCTTTATGAATAGCATAATCGGAGATATCTTCAAAAAACATGAATGTAAATCTTTCACTGCGAGAGGAAACTACACCAGTAATTTCAAACTGTCTTCAGAATAAAAACAAAACCTTAGGATTAACATACAACACTTCTTACAAGACTTAGTTGTTAAAACTTGAAATGTTAGCTTTACAGCCAGCTCTCGGAGACTGACCCTGTTCCTGCACCTTCTCAGGGCTCCAAGAATAGACTGGGCATACTTCTGCTATGGTACACCTATAATCCCTTGGGTGAGGCTTGTTCTTATGTGGCTGTTGTGAACTCATTGCCAAGATCTAGCACAATGCACTGCAACAGATGAAAGGATTAATTATTTACACCTACATTTCAAATGCACTTTATATATGTATGAAACTTTTTGCTCTGCACAAAGTCACTCTCCTTTACATCACATTGGTATGTTAAGAAAATTCTCCTTATTATTTAAAGTCATAACTTTGGAGACATTTTTAAACATATCTGTATCTGACCTTGTTCTCTGTTCAAGCAAGTTGTCAATCAATTTTAGCTCTAAGTATTATCATTTATTATTCTGTTCTTCTTATATGTATTATCACTTTTCTAGGTCTGTCCCATTTGGTCTCTTCTGTGTCAGGTTAAAATAGATTGGACTATCAAATGTTTCATGGTGATTTATACACTTTCAGATCAATCACAAACAGCTTTATATTACAGACCCTGCTATGGTTTCAACTCTAGTCCATTTCAATATTTCTGCATATATGATTGGCCTCCTGTCCTCAATCTCCATTTTACTGTATATTTAAGAAATTAGCCTTATTGTATGCTCATAAACCATTGTTTTCTCTTTCCAACTCAGTATCTTCAACAAAAAAATATATCCTCTGAACTGAAATGTCTTATTTCTCTGTTGCATTTTATTGAAACATGTTTTAGTTTATATAAACTACATATATAGAGAGACTATATATAACTATATATAACATGTATATCTTGGTATAGATATAGATATGTAACTATTTAGATATATGTCATAGATCCTAGTTAATTTTCAGAAGGCTTACAACCAGGTAATTTATTTTTAAAAAATGGATTTTATTTACCTCATCATTCTGGAGGGTGGAACTCAAAGACTGGACAACAGCATCTAATTAAATCATTTTGTTTCAGGATAACATGGCACAAGAGTGGAAGGGAAAGAGGGCCACAGGTAAAGGAGGAAACATGGGGGAGAGTCTTGCTTTATAATGATCCACTCTTAAGGTAACTGACTTGGTCCCACAGGAATTGCATTAATCCCTCTAATCCTTATCCTTAGAAGGTCCTGCCACTTCTCAACACTTACACTGAGAACCATATTTCAACATGAGTTTCAGATGTACATACTACATTCTAACCACTGCAATATTTATCCTTTTCCTTAAAATATAATATCTTAACAAGGGGGACTTCAGCCTTTCATTTTCCTAATCTCAGCACTGCCTAACATTGCACTGCACACAGAGAAATCACTGAATTAATGTCTCACAATAGCTACATGGAAAGGCTTGACACACAATAGTTTGTGAGCAAAACAGAATCAAAAAATAGCAGCTGTGTTTTATTTACATTTAACTCTCTCAACTATAAATGTTTCCTGGACTATGCCCAAGTAAAAATAGTGACATTCAATAAAGTATTCTTTGGAATGTAAATGTTCAATAAATCAAGTAAAGTAATGGGTTGATAACATTCAAGATTGGCAGATCTCACACATTTTCTGAAATCATTTGAAAATAGGTGAGCAGACCTGGCAATATTGGGGAGGTATTCTGAAAACAAACCCTGCTGGGGATTAGTGGCAATGGTTGGTTTAGCTGAGGTGGTTCAATTGCATTTTGCAGGATTTCAAATGGCCTATTTACTTATAGCTTTGTTTCTTGGCCTGGTCTGTGTTAGGCCTTTTTTATATCCTTGATTTTAATGCCTGTTTTCAGGACTTGCATCTGAAATCAGGTTTAAATACACAATTTTCCTATTTATGCCAATCAGGCAGAGGCAGAAAGAAATTGACAGCAGTGAAGATAATGAAGTAAAAGATGGAAAAATATCAACCAAGTAAAGGGTGAATGGTAGCACATTAAGGGAAAAGAAAAATAACTAAGATAAGGAAATTCTACCACACCCTGGAGTAGGCATTCACAGGCTATTATATTTGCCTTCTCTATAACTATGAGGAATGTTTCTTAGCTCTTTCCATTGAAAAGACATGGAGTCAGGGACACCCAAAGAACAACAACAGAATCAAATGCCCAAATTTAATTTTTAAATACAATTTTCACAAAACATAAATACAAAGAAGCCAGAGTTCTTTAAGGAATCGCTTAATCCAAGGCAGCTTCAAGAAACTGTTCCATATGAAATTGGACTGACTAGTTCAAAGAAGGAAATGTGCAAACAATAATTCAGACACAATACAGAGCACACAAGCCAAATTGAGGATTATAGTATTTAAATTTCTGACAGTTTGAGCATTTAAATAAATCATGATAGGCATGGGTTATAGCCAACTGAACAGTATGGGAAAGCTTTAATCCATAATGGATATCAATTTTTAAATTAATTATTTGAATGTGTTATAAGAAATAAGATATTGGCAAAGCATTTAATTTCCTCCTCTAAAAATACTTATTGAATATAAGGGAGAGATTAACTTTACGGTAGGTAAAGCTTGCTGGTACTGCTGTGATTGTTGATCACAACAATGGTAAGAGATGGTAATCAGTACTACCTAACAAGATGCAGTAAAAAGACTCTATTAGGTTTCTCTAGAAAAACAGAACCAAAAATATATAGATGACAGAGAGATGAGGGGAAATTTACTAGGGGGATTGGCTTATATGGTTATGGAGACTGAGGATCCCACAATAGCCCATCTTTCATCTGGAGACCCCATGGTCTGGGCAGATATCTCAGTTCAAACCTAAAACCCTTAGAACAAGGGAAGCTGATGGTGTAGCTATCCATCTGAGGTCAAAGGCCTAAGAATCTGAGGGGCTACTGATATAAGTCTCCAGTACGAAGTCTAGATATCCTGGATATTGACCCACTGCAGGAGAAGAGTGACCATCCAAGGGAAGAGACAAAGCACCCACCTTGCCTCTGCCCTTTTGTTCTGTTTTGGCTTCCCCCTACCAATTAGACGGGGCCTGTCCAGGAGGGCAGGTCTTCCCCACTAGGTCCACCAACTTGCATTCCATCTCCTCTGGAAAGATCCTCACAGACAAACCCAGAAATACTGCTTTGCCAGTGTCCTAGACATTTCTTAATCCAAGTAAATTAATGCTAAGTTAGCTATAAAAAAAAAGAGCTTCCTTTCTATCACTTCAGTGATATTCTTGAGGCATATAATTAAGAGAAAAGATTATACAAACCTAACTCAATGAAAATTAAACAAAATCACCAGCCTATAAAGCTCAAAAGTGTCAAGGTCACAGGACGTCAAGGGAATTCTGAGGAACTGCTTCAAATTCAAGGAGAGTGACAGAGGGCACAGAAACCAAACTAAACAAGTATTGTAAACTGAATTCTTTGCAATAAAAGACACTATTGGTACAATTGATGAAATTTAAAAAGATTTGAGGATGAAATGATGGTAAAACATCCATGATAATTCCTGATTTTGATGGATGCACTGTGATTATTTATAACACAATTTATTGAGCATCTAATTGCCAACTTACCACCAAGTAGTAAAGGAAAATTATACTTTGAGTTTCACTTTTATGTATGAGTTTCATGTAAGTTTAAAATTATTGCAAGTAATTTTAGAAAGCATGTGTACTGCAAATGAAAAGTAATAATTCCCAGATTTAAAGATGAAGTCATGTTTACAATCTCTATCTCATTTAAGTAAGAACATTACTTGCTGATTTCATAGTAGCAAACACAGAAACATGACAATTAATTTGTTTCTCTTTCTGCTTTAGGATATGAACATAGATATAAGATATTGGCAAAGCATTTAATTTAATAGATATTGAGGTACTACATAGATTCAGCATTTTCACTGGACCTATTTAGAATACATACATGCATCTATGTAGGTACAATGCAAATACAGTGTCTATTTAGTATATATACACAACACACACACATATGGATGGAATACGTGTGTATATAGCTGTCTTTTACTATAGATAGAAAATATCCTAAAGCAGAAAATGAATATAAAGAATTATTGTGAATTTGTCATTAGTTTTCTTTATTTTTCCCACTCATACGTGTATATATATGATGTATGTGTTGGTAATAATTAACTAATTGAAAATGGTAATATGTTGCATCTCATTGCAGATATAAAGAAGAAATAACTATTCTTAATTATTTCAAAAATATCTTATTTTCTTATTTGTGCATATGATATGAAATTTTACATATCTAAAGGAATGCATATCCCCTTAAGTTGTCTCCCGGTACAAAATTTATTCATAAAACAAGCTTTTGAGGAAGAACAGCTGTCTTGTCTTATACTTTTCAAAGCTGACAGGCTAAGCCGTAACACCAAGGAGTAGCAGAGTACCATGCAATTACAGGCAGCAAAAACAATTCTGTCATTGAATCAAAGAAACTGACACAAGTCAGTGGCAAAGGGCAGAAGACGATCCAGTGAAAAAATCACGAACTTTGTGGCCTGACACATCTGGTACTACTGCTCATTTCCACTGTATTTAGCTACAAAATCAAAGGCAAATTGACTAACATTTTGAGTCTTGAGTTCATGTTTGGCAAAATAAGAAAAATATAATCTGTCACAAAGCCGTCATGAGATTAAGTAATATTATTGGTGTAAATGGCTGGTACAGGTTTTCTGATTTATTGGGTTTCTTTTTCAAATAGATATAAACTATTGATCAACAGACAATGCTATGATCTATTTGACAAATATGCCATGCTTCCTCATGAATAACTGGGCTCAGAAACATGGCAATAACAAAGTGAAAGATTTTGTAGTATTTTAAGAAAATTATATTCTTTCTAGGAACTGAAGATTCAAATACATGATCTCAATGGTACCTGCCAATTCTGTAGTAGGATAATCTGCTAAACAAAAGTGAGAGCTGAGGAAGAACTATTAGGTGCTATACACATCATTGTACAAGAGTTCCTAGCACTGAGTACATACAAATAGTCTTCATTATTCATGAATTCTGTATTTGCAAATTCACTTATCTACAAACATTTACTTATAGAACTCGTATCAATACTTGTGGCTTGTTATGGTCATTTGTGGTCAAGCACAGTGCTTCGAAGAATTTGACTCACTTGGTGCCTACATTCCAGCTGAGGTCAACTAAGCTGCTGCTCTGCCTTCTTGTTTCAGCTCCTGGGCTGCACACAAATGTCCTTTTCCTGGTCCATTTCTTTGAGGTTTTCTCATATGTTTGTGTTTTATCTTGGTGATTCTGCTGTTTAAAAAGGCCACTAAGCATTCTGCTGAATTGTTGTATAGTATTCCTTAGTGCCAAAAAGCTGTGATTTTGTTATGGAAAATATGTGTAAATGGTAAGCTTTGTTTAGGCATAAGTTTCAGTGCTGTTGGCTGTGAGGTCAGTGTTATTGAATCAACAATGTAAGTAAACAGGGTTATTTTAAACAGAAACACAGAAAACAAGGTTATGTATTGATTGGTTGATGCAAATGTTATGAGCAAAATCTCTCGGTAACCTAACTCTGAGTTTCCCTTAGGAGGAATGGTTCATTATTCACTGATTCAGAGCCTGCACTGATTTTCCAGAGCATAACTTCTGCAAATAATGGGAACTGAGTATATTTCATACTCAATGAATGATTATTGGAATAACAAATGAAAGAATGCATGAATAGGGCTTTTCATTTCTGGAAATTAGGCAGCTAAAATATTTGAGCCAAATAGTTTCTCATCAATGTGTAATCAAGAAAGTAAGATGTAACTCAAGCCATAAGAGATGGGCAAAGGAAAGCCACATGGATAAGTATAGCATTTACAACAATCTTATGCATCAGATGGTGTTAAATTCAGGAGTAAAACTGAGCTTAAATTTCAAGTTATTTGGGGGCTATCTGAAAGTCCACTGCTACCCAATGTGTGGAGTCTACCCAGAATTCCCCTCCTCCCTTGCTTTTAGATCCTCAAAAACTTCATTGTCTGTGCAAGTGTAACAGCAATTGAATATCCAGCCCACAAAACTGTATGAGGCTGCACATAAATTTCCTGCCTTGACCCACATAATACAAAAGAAGAAGAAAAACTAGTCTATAAAGAATTAAACCATAAACTGCTTCAATAGATGGATAAAAATAATTACACTGAATATTGCATGTTGCATTGTCTCACAGTGTACAGGTGCCCAGATACAATAACAATCATGCCTTATATAAAATAGCCTCATATTATATAAATAAAAGTTAGGCAAAAAATGAATAGATAATTTCTCAATGGGTATTTTTAACACATTCTTTTTTTAAATTTTTAATGTGTTTGAATTAGTTATAAATGACAGCAGAATGCATTTCAATTCATTGTACACAACCGGAACACAAGTTTTCATTTCTCTGGTTGTATATGGTGTAGAGTCACACCATTCATGCAATCATACGTGTACCAGGGTAATATGTTCATCTCATTCAACCATCCTTCCTACCCCTATACCTCCTCCCAACCCTCTGCTCAATTCAAAGTTCCTCCATTCTTTCCTTGCTCACCTCATTATGGATCAACATTCACATATCAGAGAAAATATTCGGCATTTAAGTTTTGGGGATTGGCTTACTTCACTTAGTATGATATTCTCCAACTCCAACCATTAACCTGCAAATGTCATTATTTTATTCTATTTCACTGCTGAGTAATATTCCATTGTGTGGGTGTATATGTATATGTATGTATGTGTATGTTTATATACACATACATACACAGTTTCTTTATCCATTCATCTACTGAAGGGCATCTAGGTTGCTTCCACAGTTTAGCTATTGTGAATTGAGCTGCTATAATCATTGATGTGGATGCATTACTAAAGGATGCTGATTTTTAAATCCTTTGGTTATAGACCAAGGAGTGAGATAGCTGAGTCAAATGGTGGTTCCATTCCAAATGTTCTAAGGAGTCTCCATACTGCTTTCCAGATTGGTTGTACCAATTTGTAGTCCCACCAACAATGTATGAGTGTGCCTTTTCCCCCACATCCTTGTAAACACTTATTGTTGTTTGTATTCTTAATAACTTCCATTCTGGCTTGTGTGAGATGTTATCTTAGAGTAGTTTTGATTTCCATTTCTCTAATTTGTTGTTTTAATATTGATATTTCCTAAGAAATCTCTATACTGCTTTCTAGAGTGGTTGCACCAATTTGCGGTCCCATCAGCAATGAGTGAGTGTAGCTTTTTCCTCACATCCTCACCAACCCATATTGTTGCTTGTATTCTTGATAATTGCCAGTCTAACTGGAGTGAAATAAAATATTAGAGAAGTTTTTATTCGCATGTCTCTAATTACTAAAGATATTGAACATTTTTTCATATATTTGTTGATCTATTATATATCTTCTTCTAAGAAGTGTCTGTTCAGTTCCATGGTCCATTTATTGACATATTCATTTTAATAAACTTATAGGAAACAGGAAAATTTACCTGAATAATTACAGATGATCATTTCATTTTAAGATCTTGAATTTGTTTTTACCTGAGAAAAACTCTTACAGCTTACAAATAAGGTAACTTTCACAGGTTCCAGGAATTAGAACAAACCTCTTGAAGAATCGCCATTCTACCCATTACTGTTCTCCTTCTGAACTCCAAATTTCAAGTCTATTCCATGTGTAAAATACACTCATCCCATCACCATATCCCTTTAGTCTAAACTCTATATTATTAAGTGATATTAACTTAGACAGCATATCATAATCTCTAGATCAACCATATAAAAATAATACTATATAAAATCTACACTCAAAAGCACCAAGGGTATATTAAAATCAAATACTAAAAACTGTTAGTTTAGAGTCCAAAATATTCCAACTTAGAGTCCAAAATAGTCAATATGGGTAAAAACTTATTATTCATTAAAAGCAAAGTATACAGAATGGGGACTAAAAGGGAAATCTCATAAATATAAAGCTCTATTCAATAATAGATCCTGTCTTTGCACCTAACATGGCTTCAAAACACATGCACCTCCACTGACAGATCTGAGAGTAGAACTAGACACATCCACAGCTGGGGTTGGGGACATCAACACCTCTCTAGGACACAAATGGAAACATGGACGGAAAGTCAGGAAGTGAGTGCCATACACACTCTTGGGTTCTAATAATAAAGTAATGCAAAAAATGGTTACTAGGGTCCTGTTTTAGCAACCCCAAATATATATTCATGGTTGTGTATGTTTTAAATGTCTGTATTCAGATTGAAGGGGAAGGAGAGAGTAAAAATCAGGGAAGGAATCAGAAAAATTGAAAAGGGAAGGGAGGATGGAACAAAGGGGCATATAAAATAGGCTGTACATATAGACTATGTCTTCCTAGTTGTGTCTGTCTTCATATGTGAATGAAAACATAGTCCCTCTGCATACAAATATATGTATTTTAAATGGGATTGCATTAGACCTTGAAAATTTTTTTGCAACAAATATACCATGGTGATTTTTTTCCAGTTTAGTATAATATAGCTATAACTCAGTATATATTTATATTCTATAGTCCCTTAAGAGAAGTATTGAACTTTATATGTTTTAACATTCATGGTTTTGAAAGGTAATATGATGCCAATACTGCATATTATTATAGCATTTACAGCTACATATTGGGTGGCACATCATCATCAAACATATTAACATTTCTGCAGAGACCCAAATACACAGACAAAATAGAATAAAGATTATGAATACCCTGATAATGGGGAGATTAATTTTATGTCCAAATAAGTTTACATTAGATTTACAGAAGACACTATGGATCTTTATAATCTCTTGACTTTTTAAAGATCGCGAATACACGATGTATCAAAAAAGTAAACCAAGAAATGCTGGTGTGGAAAAGGCAGAGAGAATGTCAGTTGAAAAGATGAGCTTTCTCTGAAAGCCTGGTGATCTCAGAAATGGTGTGATGCTCCAGGTAAGTAACACAGCTACAAAAAGATGGTTTGCCAGACCCCCTTGTGACTGTGAAGTATAAACCAGGCACAGAGCCACATTCAGTTTCTTAATAAAATCCTGACGCACACTAGCTATAGTGCTTTACAGTCAAGCAGAAAGATGTACAGAGTCATTTGAAGAAACCAGCATGGGAATACTCTGTTCTGCCAATATAAGGAAATAGCAAGAAGGGAGGATGGCTAACAGGCTGCAGTGCTCCCTCGAAGGGGAACAAGCGCAGTGGTGTCCACTGTCACACACTTTTCAGGAACATTGTGAAATGAGAAAAATTAACATGTTTGGGTGGATTTCAACTTCTCTGAAATAATTCAAAGAACTGATTATGATTGACATGTACTAGTCATGAAAAGAAACAGTACTTCTTTGCAATCTCATATTGTGTTCAAAGAAATACGTTTTCTTAGGAAAATTGAGTCAATCTATTTGTTATCATTAGAAACCAGATGCGCAGACTGATACTAAATTCATCATCTTTTGGCTCAGAGAACTTTGCTATTGCCATTGATTTCTCATGTATGTAGTTGTAAAAAAGAAATAGAAATTAGAGTGGGTGCTTACATATGAACATTCTTTGGTGTATTTAAACATTTTATGTAAAATTTTAAGTGCATAATTCCCATTGTTTCCCACTGCCAGCTAACTCTGTGTGTGTGTGTGTGTGTGTGTGTGCGTGTGTGTGTGTTTCAGTATGGCTTTTTTGCAAGGTATTTAACAAAGTACCTTACAAAAGTGAATAAAGGAAAGGGTTACCTTTTAAAAATTCATAAAATGAAATAGAGATATAGGTTGCAAACCAGAAAACTAGAATTTATTCTAAATTCTGCCACATTGGAATCTTATGCCCATTCTCATGCTGCTTAACTTTTTTGAAATTAGCCTGTTATTGCCAAACAATTGCTGATTGTCTTTTAATATTGAATGATTCTGAAAAAGTTTTATAGAACTTTCGTAGAACTTTAAAGAACTATTGTTTGTATTCACATATTTGTCAAATGGTTCTTGAGTCCATTAATTGCTAAGCACGACTAGCTTCTAGGTACACAAGATATAAAGGGAGCATTTTAAGAAGGCAGATGGTGAGGACAGGTGGAGAGGGAAATTCCTGGGGATATTTCAGTAGAATACGTGGTACAGACTGCACTGCCCATCTTGTAGCAATTTGTCTGTGAAACAGAAATGAGTAGAGGAATGAATGAGGTGTTATTAGTTCAACAAAACAGTAGGTACAAATGCTTAATAGAGAGAATATGAGGAAGATGGTAGGAAACACCAAAAGTAATTTCTAAATGAAACAAATGAAAGAGGGAGAGAAATAGGAAATAATTTTTTTATTGGTTGTTCAAAACATTACAAAGCTCATGACATATCATCTTTCATACATTTGACTCAAGTGGGTTATGAACTCCCATTTTTACCCCAAATACAAATTGCAGAATCACATCGGTTACACACTCACATTTTTACATAATGGCATATTAGTGACTGTTGTATTCTGCTACCTTTCCTATCCCCTACTATCCCCCCTCTCCTCCCCTCCCATCTTCCCTCTCTACCTCATCTGCTGTTGTTCAATTCTCTCCCTTGTCCCCCCCTCTTTCCCCTCACAACCTCTTATATGTAATTTTGTGTAATTTTCCATACAAAGAAATAGGAAATATTATATATTTCCATGATAAATTAATATTTTTAATTAAATTTGGAAACTATCAAACAGCAGCATTAAAAAGGTAGCAAAAAAGGTTAGAAAAATAAATGAACTGATTATTCATTATTAGAAATGAATAGAAGAAAGCACTTTGTAACAACTCTAAATATCCAGAGTAACACTTCTTATTTTACACACCCTGAGTTACTTCTTTTGAATAGTCTTCTGGGTTTCAAGATTATTTATGAAGCATTACGTATGGAAACCTTTGAGTAGCAGACTCATCCTGGAGATAGAACAGAAACTACGGTAGTCAAAATTTGTCCAAACACTTGGCTGGTGAAACCATGAGAAACAAAAAACATATGAACCCATTTTTGACAGAAGTATGAATTTCAATGTTCTGAAAAAGGAATTTATGGTATTTAAAAATTAAAGAAAAATGCATATTCAATGATCCAGAAATTCCACATCTGGAAATCTAATTTACAATAATAATAGTTTCTGTCTTCATAGCTATTGTTATTTTCATCACAGCAATTTGTATATATTTCTCTGAGCCATTAATTAAGTAATTTAGAGTTATATGTGTTTAGGAATTTCTAATATTTTGGGATTTTTACAGTGATGTGAAGTATATTCCATATATTATTAATATATTTAGGTGGTCTGGATCAGTAATTCCAAATCAAGTATGTTACCATTTATATAGCAAAGTATAAAATATTTCCTCAGTCCAGGATGACTATGTATCTAATTTTGGTACTCCAAAATAATTTTAAAAAACAAATTATATAAAAAAATAATAATTGAGTGCCCATGGAATATGTTATGCTTATATTTAAATATTAATGTAAATTTGTAATTATTAACTGAGAAAATAACTAAGATAAAGTATAGTGAAAAATTTATTTTTCAGAGTAGCAAAAATAGTGCAATCTCTTTTCTGTAAAAACAATTACCAGGGTATTTGTCTTTTGTATTTGTTATACATACAAGGAAAACTATAGCAATATGTATGCTCAGAAAACTACTGTCATTTTAAAAAAACAAGACTATACTAGAAAAACTTTAAATATAAAGCAGGATTTATTGGGTGTATCATGCACACTGAACTTAATGCTTATCTTTTAGTGGTAAGGTTGCCTCTAGATAGTTTTTAGCTGAGAATGTGGTGTTACTTGAATTCTCTGGTATTACTAAAAGTTTAGCCATATGTGATTAATACTTAGTGCAAACATGTAATAACTAAGTAATCAGCATTCCAAATAGAGCAACTTAAATGTAGAAGTATTTATTTTCTTGACAATCAAAATTGGTTTCCTTAACTGAAAAATAAAGATGGCATTTAGATGCAGAAAGTTGATATCAAGTACACATTCTCCCTCTCTAAATCAGTGGGTAGTATGTGTTAAAATTCTCTAATATGTTTTACATATTATACATATTCTTCAAAATATCATGTATGATATCATGCATTCAACAACATATCATATATAATATAAATATGGTACATATAAGGCATACAGTATATAAAAAAATGAATTAATGAAACTGAAGATTTAATATTATTTAATATAGGATTCCCATTCTGCTGAAGGATTGGTGCACTTTAAAAACTTATGGTTTGCAAAATATTCTATTAATTAATAATTTTTAATATATATGGTAGCAAGAATACCTTGATACAATGAAATATCTAGACATTATAAAATTATTTTGAAAGGTTGATTTTATTCAGCGGACTGAGGTTCACTATATGTTATACAGACCTTTAAGGAAAAAACTTTTGTATTTCTAAACAAACAAACAAAAAATCAGTGCCATTTAAAACACAATGTATTCTACATATCTTCAACTATGAATCTTGAAAAATAATAACCCTTCCACAGAGTTATTAGAATTAAATAAGGAAATCTATATAATGTTTGGACTATTTCAATAACTTTCAAACTCATTTTTCTGATTTCACTTTGCTCTCCTACAGGTTCTTCCCAAAGAAGACAAATGAATTCTGTTATCAAGTAAGTGAAACTGTGCCTGTCTCTGGCTCTGAAGATTGAGTGTAGATGGAAGAGAGAAGAGGCCTATACCAGTCCTGAGCCATTTCCACTGGAAGGAGTAAGGAGATAAGTTATTCACTGAAGAGAGTGAACAGACACCGAGATCAAACAACACTCAAGAGGAGGCTGCAACTCGGAGCCAGGGAAGAAAAGTGTTCACAAAAAAATAAAATAAAATAATGACCAAGAACACCAGATATTACTGACAGATCCAATGAGGTTTGGGCTAAGAATTTAATTACTGGATTGGCAATGTTGAGGTCACTCAAAACTTCCAAAAAGTATTTTCAGGAAAGAAGAGATAGGGGAAATCTTATTCTTGTGTTTCAAGAAAGAAGAGAAACTGGCGCATCTAGAACAAAAACTAAATAAAATCTTTATATCTTTAAAATCGAACTGATGTCTATTTGGACAGCAAAAGCAACCAAATTCTTTGCCTTGGAAATTGTACTGCCCACTCCTTTGTTCTGATTTTCTAGTGCTTATCTTTCCAGGCCCATTGAAAGTGATAATTAGCACAGAGCTGAAATCTGAGGAAATTGCCTCTGTCCTCATCTGTCCAAGAAAGAGAAAGATTCAGAGTTCCAACTTCAGTTATCTGATCATCCTCTTCAGAGATCCCAGGATCTGCTGGCCTGTCTTCTACCTGCTTCACATTGAGCCAAAAGAGATGAGCTGTGGTTCTTTCTAAGGAAGGGGAAACCTACTGTTTATGAATGTGCAGCACCCCAACCCCCAACTTCTCCACCTGTTATCCTCGATCTCTCTTCCACATGTGAGTGCAGTCAGGGTCACATGTTCTTGATAAAATATTCTCTCTGGGTGACTTCAAACTCTAATGGAGACTCATTGGAGAGCCTAAATGAATTAACTGCCTCCATCTGAGAGAGAACAAACAACATCTTAGATTCTTAACATGAAAATTCTGAGTGAAGAACTTGAGTCAACAGCCCACTTAATGAGAACAATTAAAAGGTATTAGATACTTATCCTCTCACGAAGCAATGCACATGAATTATTTCACACCACTTAGATGAGGTAGACCTTATCATTAATTCTGTTATTCAGATGAGAGACTGAGGCACAGACAAGTCACTTGGATTAAGTGACACCAGTGTAAATGGAGGACTACTGAAGCCATGCTATCTAATACCTTCTAATATATACAAAACAAAACAAAAAAAAAAAACAACTAAAAAACCCCCTCATGCTCATGTCTATCATTCCCAAAGGAGAAACAAACACACACACACACACACACACACAAAAAAAAAAAAAAAAAAAATCCTGAATATGACCAAAAAGGATTCTGAAAGCCCATTTTCTCAGCCACCACAATTGATCCTGAATTACTGAAAATCAAAGAACTTCTTCCTGGGATGACAACATAATTTAGTAATATTCTAAATTTGTAATGTATTTAAAGTTACATGGGAAATTTTTTATTATAAAATATGGATGAATGTTTAGATAAAATTGAGAGTCTTCGAATAAATATGATGCTTGCTTATCTCCCTGGTTGTATAATTCCCCTTCCTGGCTTTCTGAGGACATTTGAAAACAACTTTGACAAGGACCACTAGCATAAAAGTAAATATAAAAAAAAGTAAATATAAAATAAAAGTAAAACTATAAATCTGGACCCACATTGGATCCTGAAGCCCCAAGAAGTCCACAGAAATAAGCAGACCATTAAATCTACCAGAAAGCAATATGTAACCATCAGCAAACATCTGCTGAAGTCTTTTAAATCACCACATCTATCCAGGTAAGACTACAACATGCAGTGCTGCCTAAAGAAAAGTGTAAATTAAGCACAAGAGCCATGCATTATAATTGGTGTGTGCCATATTCACCTGCACAGCTTCATTTCCCACTCTATTTCCTCTTTTGAAGCCTTTCCTTCCCTTCTGATGCGGCCACATCATTTGGCGTAGACTGACAATAGCCACATCCTTCCTTGGTACAAGTGAATTAAATAGTGAGCATGTGAGCTAAAAGCAGCTCACTTTAAGCCCCTCTTTGGGTTGATTCACTCACTCTTTATAAAGTATGAAACTGAAAAGACAGGCGTGTTAGGAATGTTTCTTTTGCTGTGACAAACTACCTGAGATAAACAAGTTAAAAAGAGAAAAGATTTATTTTATATTATTTCATAGTATCAGAGGTTTCAGCCATGGTGGCTGAGCCTTGCTTCCTTTGAGCCTGTGGCAAGCTATGGAAAATAGACATTAGGCTACCTGGCTATTACAGTTGGGGCATCGTGGATTGACCCTCACCGAAGAAATGCTAAGATGCATTGAAGACCCTCATAACATGCACTTCAAAACATGAAAAGATTCAACCTGGTGGCATATAGGAGACTTTTGTCTAACGATCATAAAAAAAACATGACCCTTATTCAGAATTAATGGGATATATTTAATAACTGGATTAAATTTTGAAGTCTTTAAAAATATTTTTAGTTGTAGATAAACTGAGGATGGAACCCAGTGCCTCCCACTTGCTAGGCGAGCACTCTACCACTGAACTACAACCCCAGGCCTTATGAGTGCTTTTTATAATGAATATAAAACAGAATACAGGGGAATTACAAAAGGAAGACTACTGGTTTGGGGGCAACAGGCTTGAGAAGGATTAACAACTGATACCCTACCAGGTACTGGGCTGCTAAGTGTGTTAAATGCATTTTCCAACCTACCTTGGGTTTACAAGTCATAACCCCATGGCAAGTCCATGAATAAAAGCAAATAACATTTGCTTTATTTAGTGCATATGGAAAATTAAAATATTTGTTTTATACTTTATAGTGTTGCTTGAAAAAAATAACAATAATAAAAGCTAAGAAAAATGCTATGCAATCCTATAATATCCTGATGTAAATAACATTTTTACAAATGCTTTAGTTGAATGTTCTCCCATTATAGAGACAATTGTGAGATTTTGCCATATCCAGAAGTAAATAATTTATCCTGTATGTGTAATGTTCTTTTGTCCATTAAAACACAATGTGAAGGGCTGGGGTTATGGCTCAGTGGTAGAGTGTTTGCCTAGCATACGTGAAGCTTGGGTTCAAACTGCAGCACCACATAAAAATGAAATAAAGACATTGTGTCCGCCTACAACTAAAAAATAAATATTAAAAAAAAATACAGTGAGAACTGTTCCAGTGTAAATATCTGGCCTTTCAAAGAAGTTTCTAAAATCAAACATTTTTGAGAGTGTGCTGTCTCAAACTATTTTCCCTCACTGGCATGAAACTACCTGCAAAGAGAAAGAGAAATTAAAAAAGAACTTTCTTAATCTTAGAGAGGATAGTTTTTTTTTTGGTCTGTTTTTAATGTTTAATGTATGATGGATTGATTTATACATTATTGTATTCTGTAGATGGTGTTTTTTTCCAGACACAAATTTTTCTCAAAATCCTCTCTTAAGTGTTAACTGAATTATAAATGTGCACCGAGTAATCAATACCTCGATAACATACATGGTTTCCTTTGTATGTGCTCCTAACGTTCAAAAGAGAAACGTGTGTTCTTAGAGAAAAGAGGGAAAAAAAAGTAAGAAAAATGCCAACAGAGAAAATTTTCAATATAAATTTAAACAGAATAAATGTCTGGGAGATTGTGGCTATTAAATGCATTCCTCCAAGGGAGTAAATTGCATTGTGTGAAACCCAACTGGCTTTCCGGAAGATAGAGTCCCTGAGATGAAATAACAAAATGAGAAAGCCTCCTCATCTCAGGCACCATTTGTTAAGAGGTTACTACTTGCAAGGCAGGGTACTGAGTACTTAATCACACGATTTCATTGAACTGTCTTAAAACAACCCAACACTTTATTGTACTTTTGAGGACTCAGAGGGAAAAGATTTTACTGTACAAAAATCACACAGTGTGTGACTCCCAGCTGTGTTTGACTCCCAGCCAAGATGTTTAGCCATCTTTGCTAAGAGTGTTTTGGCTGCTAAACACAGCCCTAATCATATCATCTCAGTGGGCCCTAATAAGGTAGGTATTATTACCTGAATTTTCCCTAAAATTTTTAAACAAAGAAAGAGATACTTGGAGCAGTTGAGTATGCCCCCCCCCACCAATTAGTTTACATTTTTGTGTGTTTGTTTTTTAAAGACTACAGTTATTTTAGAGCTGTTTTAGGTTCAGTGCAAAATTGAAAGACAAACACAGAGATTTCTCACATACCTTTTGCTCCCACTTATGCACTAACAATTTTCCCGGATTATCAATATGCTTGTCTATCATCAATTTCCTTTATAAGAGTGGTACTTTTGGTTTTTCATTGCAAATGACAAATCTATATTGATACACTTTTGTCACCCAAAGTAACTGCTTAGATTAAAGTTCCTTTTTGGTACTGTACGGTCTGTGCACTCAGACAGGCAGTCACAGTTTTAAGCCAGGCCTTTCTGACTTCAAAACTTGTACTCTTAAGCACAAAATGAGAGAGCAAGGGAAAAAGTTCAATGGAAGTGTAATTAGATTGTGTGTGTGTGTGTGTGTGTGTGTGTGTATGTGCACTTGTGACAGAGAGAGACAAAGACAAAATGATAGCAAGAGGAAAAGGAGACTGACTAAATATAAATTAACAAATTACCCAGAATTAAAGATGCCTCTCAACTTGATGAAAGATCTTCTAGCTTCTCAAGTTTAACTGCACATTTAAATCCAGCATCTGAGTTCAGTGGCACATTCCTGTTATCCCAGTTACTGGGAATCTGGGGCAGGAGAATCATGAGTTGGAGGTCACACTGGAAAATATAGTAACACTCTATCACACACACAAAAAAGCAACAAAAACAGAAAACAACATCCCCATCAATAACAACAGCAGATCTGTATGCTGTCTATGTCTCTGTGCTCCAGACCAAAGAAACCAGCCTTCTTAGAAGTGCGAACCAGGCTGGAGCCTTTGACAAAGCTCCTGGGTGATATCAATGGGCTGTTACAGTAAGGTCTGAAGTGCTAGGGGTCTGTTTCAGGTGTGAGCCCTTGGATTACGGTCCTCACCTACTCATGCTTAGAAACAGAAGGGGAATATTATCTCCAATGGCTTCCAAATAGTGAAATAATCTTAGAATTAAGAAAAAAAATATATTTCTTTCTTAAAGTTACTTAGATAAAACAGAAAGTCCTTGAGCAGATGAGAATCAATGAATATTTAATAATACCAACTGACTAAGGAGGCCCTAAAAGGTGCTTAGAGGGTATTTGTTGGCAAAATTATATTAAGAGAAGTGATGCTACACAAACCTGAAGTTCACTATAAATGTCGTTCCCAACTAAATTAGATGATGCTCAATGAAGCATCATTTGTTTTCCTTGTATCTCTCCAGCAGAAAACTTAACATCTTAGAAACCATAAGCATATAGGGTGAAAGTCCATACTTTAGGTTACTACTTTCCACCTTGCTGATTGTGCTTGTATTCATGAATGCCAATAATCTCTTCTCTATCCTCTTCCTCTCCTAAGACCTTTCAACTTCCATTGATCACACTCTACCTGAGTTTGAGTCAAAGTATTTTTGTAATGGAACTTATTTTTAGAGCACTTTTTTAATATTTATAGAAGAAAATAAGCACAAAGTACCATTACCTCTTTTCCTAAGCCCCTCCCAGTTTCTCCTTTTTTTTTTTTTTACAACATATATTAAGTGTGGAACATGAATCCATACTCTACACACAGTTCACTCAGTGTTCTACAGACCCTGGGTCTTTTGACCACAAATCTCAACCTGTGAGAAAAGACCTACAGGATAAGTGATCATCCAGCTCCTATTTAAACTGCCCTTAAATCAACCTCTTAGCTCATTTAGGGAATTTGAGCAAGAGTCCCCCCTAATCACCTTCATCAACTTTGGAGTGAAGTCACCTTGTCTCTTTACCTAACTGAGCTGACCAAGAGTGAGCATCCTGTAGTCTGATAATAATTTTTGGTGGGCCACCTAGAAGGACTGTTGCTTGTCATAATTCAACCTCACAATAGGAAATCTCTAGACTGTCTCTAGAAGCTGCTGGGAACCCTTTGTTGCTGGGAACCTTCCTTGGGAGCAGTGTGGGCTGCCCAAGTAGTCTCCACTAATGCAAGGAATCAGCATTTGGGTAAATGAATTTGCATGTGAAACTCCCTTTCGCCCCCATTTGAGACTTTGCCAGTTGAAGCTGGTACCATTAAGCTGATTAAATACTTGCTGGTGATTGTGTGCGGTTTTATGTCTGTGTCTGTGCTTTGGGTGCACGTGTGTTTATGTGCTATGAATGTGAAGCAGAAATGAGAATCTCAATGTCTCTTCCACTTGGATGCAGCCTGAAAACATGGTCCATGTTTAATTAGCCTCCTACATGCAAGAAAGATGTCTTTCTATTGCAATACTCTCTGATCACAATATGCACTAGAATCTGAAAAAAAAATGGGTCTGGAAGACAGTGTTGGACAGAATTTAATTCAAACTCAGCAAGGTAAACTGTTCCTATAATTCCCACGGATGGCTTTAGCAGGAGTTTCTATGGCCATTTCATTTTTTGAAAAGTATATTTCTAACATTATTGACTTCATGGTAGCATCTTATGGCCTTTTTCCTGGTTCTGTGTACCTAGTTTAATGTCTTTGTTTGATTGGCATGCCTAATTTTAAAAGTTTGACTCTTTATGTTTTTGTTGTTGTTATTTTGGCTAAACTCATCTAAGACCAAAAAAAAGAAAAAAATCAAAGTAAAAGAGGATTTTTAAAAATCAAGCTGCTATATAAACTGTTTTGCCTGAAAATTGTGGGTCCATAGCTTAAATATGATATGAATTCATCTGCTTGTAAACTACCATGTCTATATGATTAAATCCTCTAAGGAATTTTTGAGTTTACAGAAAAAATGAGTTGAACTTTCTGGAAAATGAAAATGACGATGTTTTCAGAATTGCTAGCATGCATGTTTACTGGCTATCTGGCCAGTTAGGATTTCTCTCTGTTAGATGTGTAAGATCCAAGAATAAATATAAGGTAGGGGGAAAATGGGAGGGAGGCAGAATAGTGGTTGGAAGGGAAGGTGAGAGAAAATGAATATACAATACCAAACATGTAGAATGCAGCTGATTCAGTGCTGAGAAACATAGAGAACAAAATGTTTATACTGAAAAATTAGAACACTATCAAAATCAAGTATCTAAACTCTTATTACGTTCACAAACCAGAAAAAAAGAGGAGGAAGGTAAACCCAACTAAGGAGAAGAAAGGAAGAAGCAAGATAGAGGAGAAATAAGAAAGTTTTAAACAGAAAATCAGTAGCAAAAATTAATCAACTCAAATGGATCGTAGATTAGTGAGTAATTAAAATGTGGTTCATTCGTATAATGAAATATTACTCAGCAATAAAAAATATTCACAAATGAAAAATTTTGTATGGAACTCAAAGGTTGTGCATTGAACAACAACAGCAAAAAAAAAAAAAAAAAAAAAAAAAAAAAAAAAAAAAACAATCTCAATGAGTGGCATACTGTTAGATCCTGAAACGTAACATTTTGAAATGACAAAAGTCATAATTATGGAGAACGAATCTGCAATTTCTGAGTTTATGTATGATTATAAGACACATGAGAGAAGCCTCTCTCATGTGTTAGAACAGTTCCTCATCCTGAATGTGGTATTGGTTATACAAATTTAGACATGTAATAATGTTTCGTAGAATATTACTCACACATACTCACCCAAAGAATGCATGTAAGAAGAGTAATTGAGCTGGGCAAGGTGATAGACATCTGTAAATCCCAGTGGCTCAGGAGGCTGAGACAGGAGAATTACAAGTTCAAAGCCAGCCTCAGTAAAAGCAAGGTGCTAAACAACTCGGTGAGACCCTGTCTCTAAATAAAATACAAAATAGGGCTGGGGATGTGGCCCAGTGCACATGAGTTCAATCTCTGGTACCCATCCCCTAAAAAAAAGAGTAAATGAAATTTGAATATAATCTGCAGTTTGGTTTATCGTATTGCTTCAATGACAGTTTCCAGGATCCCATGATTAAACTAAGGTTATATGACATTTGATCATTGGGGAAAGAAAACTGAGTGAAAATTACAGACTCTGCATTATTTTCTACAACTTTCAAAATAGATTTCACAGACACATCTATGCCCTCACAAGCCACCTATATATGCTGGGCATGGAGACTTACACCAAAAGGGAACTCGGGGTGAACAAAAGGGCAGAGAATGGGTGAAATCAAAGAAAGCCAGAGATTTCCAACCGACTATCAGTGTCTAAGGGAGAGGCTGGAGCAGACTGCCACTCACAGCCCTCAGGAGGAACCCGACCTGCTGACACCTTGGTTTGGAACTTCCAGCCCAGAAGAAAATACACTTGTTGTGTTTTAAGTCAACCAATTTTGTTGTGCTTTGTTAAGGCAGCAGCAAGCTAACACATACTGTATAAGAGACAGATTGTAAGTGAATATAAAATTTTTGGTTATATGAAAACATAAAATCTGTGTAATCAGTGTCAATCTATTTCAGTGTGCTCTGGCTACCATAATAGAGTACCAGAGGCGCAACAGCTTAAAACAACAGCTTAAAACTTTTTCCCACAGTGCTGAAGTTGAAGTCCAAGGTCAGGATACCAGCATAGAAAAGATCTGATAAGAGTACTTTCTAGCTTACAGATGTCCTCCTTGCTGTGTCCTTTGGAGAGGAAAGGAGGGCAAAGAGAGACTCTCCGGTATTTCTTCCTACCATGTCATTAATCCCTTCAGGAGAGACTACCTCATGACCCTACCCTCATGATCGTACCTAAACCTAAATATCTCTGTAAGGTTTTAAATCCAGAGACTTCCAACACTTAGGGTTATAGTTTCAACATATAAATTTGGGGGGACAGAGTTCAGTCCACAGCAGGTACAACTGTGTGTGGCAAAGCCATACAGAATATTGAGAAACTAAAGGGCCACTTACAGCCTGAAAGGATTTGCTACACACTACATTAATCCTTAAAGAGATATTAACAATGTGTGACAACCATAAATTTGACTTGATTCATGTTGCTAGGATAGGATTAATTGACTTTCATCTCTCAGCCACCTTCTCAAATTGATGTCCTATAATTTGAAGTACTGAAGAAGTTGCCCTTTTCAGGTTTGCAAAGCCTCTTTCTCCCCCACCCCACCACTCTCTCTCTCTCTCTTTCTTTTTCTCCCCTCTCTTGTCCCAGCCAATTCTTCTTTGAGCTCATCTTTCTCATATGAAACATTGACAAAGGCAGCCCAAGTTGCCAAGGCCACCCATATCCATGTGATCCACAGTATTCCTCACATCTATCTTCACACCGTCTCACAAACAGTTGTGCTACTGTGTAAACTTCTGATCATTTTCGCAACACCGCTTCTCAATCACTAAGTTTGAGGCCACAGGTTTCAAGTGTTAGGGTGGGAACACAATTCTTACTCTAATATCCATCCCAGTATGGACAGGCTAACTTATGCTGTGATAATAAACAGCTCCCGAGTCTCAATGGCTTAGTAATAACAGCAAAATCATTTATTACTTATACATTTCATATGACGAATAAGTGGCTCTCTGTCTGTGGCACATGTGGCCTAAGACTGATGGAGACTCTGCTACTCTGTGGCCCCAGTACCTAAAACTTCAGGCCAACTCAGTTTAGTTTTTTTTTTTTTTAAAGAGAGAGTGAGAGAGGGGAGAGAGAGAGAGAACTTTTAATATTTATTTTTTAGTTCTCAGCGGACACAACATCTTTGTTGGTATGTGGTGCTGAGGATCGAACCCAGGCTGCACGCATGCCAGGCGAGCGCGCTACCGCTTGAGCCACATCCCCAGCCCTCAGTTTAGTTCTTGAAGTGGGTATTTATTTAACTGAAGACAGAAGTTACATTCTGAATTTCTTTTCTACTTATTAAAATGTAAGGTAAAATAATTACTGTTTTATTAAGAAATAACAAAGTAGAAACTAAAACAAACCAAATAAAGACTATTGAAAACTGATAAGAAATCTATGCACTTAAATTGTGTTCACATTCCCAAATGCAAATAAAAACATTTCTGTTTCCATTTTTCTGCTCTTAAGAATAAAAAAATGAATTTACTATTAATAAATAATAAAACCATATATTGAGCATCTGCAATATTTCTCTCATGTCATAGGCATTATAAATACATCAGGGAGATTGAAAAAAGTATTCTCTTTATTCATAAGAGAACAAATATGAAATAAATAGCCTAAAATTTTTATAAATCTTAAGTTATTATATAGTTCTCCTTTATTAATTGAGAAAATAGGGTCAGTATAGTAAGCAAAATATGTAATTTCAGGAAGGGATAACCTTGGGGGAAAAATTACTAAGGAAATAGCGTTTATTCCTGCATGATTTTTTTTTTCTCAATTTCACCCTCCAGCATTCTCTTCTCCCTTTTTACCTCAATAGGCTAAATTCTCCAGAAACATATGTGGTTGCCCCAGGAAATTACTGTAGAACTGTGTGAGGCATTACCTCTCTGCAGTGGTCTGTGGTTAACTTCTTTTATTTTCAGTTCAAAACATGCCCAGAAAAAAATCTAAGCTTTTCACATAAATCTGCAAAAATGCATACGATAGCAAAATAATTTCTGTTTATGTGTCAGTTTTTTAAAAAAGACAATTTTATTAATAGAAAATAAGTCATAAATTTTAAAGAAACAAATTAATGAATTAATTGTTCTTTTAACCCAAAGAAGTCATTAGAAATTATGAGGCAGGTAAAAGATACATGAATTCGTCCAAGGAGTACAGATGATGAGAAAATTGACATTTAATGCTAAGTAGCATGCATGTCAAATAATGTGTTCAGCTACTTTAGCTCAGACTCCCACAATTTGCTCTGAATATTATACCTAGAGATAAATGGGTAAATTGAAGATTGGGAATTTGTGCAATAGAATTAAGTTACTAGAACTAACGAGTTTAGTACAGCCGTTCAAATGTGCTTTTTTATAGCTTTTAAACTTTTACCTCCATTCTATTGTGCTTTAAGCCCTATGAAACCAAGTTATATCAGTAGTTAAACAGAGGGCATTTTACACCAAATAATTCCAGATCATAACATGCACCAACACCCTCTTAAAACTTTAGCCACAAAAATGTGAATTTATGTAAGAAAAGCTGAAGAAGACCGTTTTAGTTTTTCTCTTGGTACTATAAGAGATTTGAAACATATTTATGTCTTAAAATAATACAGAATTATTTCTCACCGTTCTGTAAGGTCAGAATCTAGTGTGCCGCACAAGTTTCTCTGCTCCTGTCTCCTGAGGCAGAAATTCAGGTTCCAGCAAAGATGTGTTCCTCTCCAAAGGCACTGGGAGAGATTCTGTTTCCAGATTCATTGTGGTTGTGAACAGGTCTCAGCATCATGTGGCTGAGGTCATGTGTATGACCTTGCTGGCTCTCAGCTGGGTCCCATTCTGAACTTCTGGTGGCTTCTGCTCTGCAACTCACATGGTAGTCCCCAGATCCACAGGGAATATGTTCTCTGACTTCCAGAGGCTGCCTGAAACCTCAGATACTCCCCAACTTGGTTTATACTCTTTTTCCTGCAACTCCATCCCCATGATCAAGTTTAATTTGTGAATTAAATAGGGTAAGAGATTAACAACTGTCCCTAGTAAAACAGAATGATTAGAACAATAAACTGTAAAAATTTACGTGAATATGATGTCTCTCTCAAAAGAGTGAAGATTAATGTAAATAATTTCTTATGGCAGGTAACTTCCATCACAGAAAGCAAAGCCATGATATGTGGGGACAGCTGCATGGGACTCCCTACATAGCTAAACCAACAGCAGGACATGCAATCTGTCTTATTGCTGTATTTTCTTCCATGTCTTATTCATCTGCCAATTTCTCTCTAATTGCAGTGTAGGGAAGTTCTCCATAATCAAGGACTCCTATAATTAGATCAGGACTATCCGAACAATCCAGGATTATCAACCCATCTCAGATTTCACAATCTTAATCACACTTGCAAAGCCCCCTGGGACACGTATTCATACATAAACAGGTTCCAGAGTGAGGGTATGAAACTTTTGAGAGGAGTTATTAGTCTACCATGAACAATTCCATTGACAACTGAAGAACTGTAAAATGAGAACCTTGTTATTTTCTTCTCACTAAAATTGTCCATCATACAGACTTACTCCAATTCACTAAAATATCATAGCTATTCTTGTATCTCTTGACTAGCTTTTCAAATTGGTTGTCCTAGTTACAACATGAACTCATTTAAGTGGATTCAAAAATAGTTTGACATGTGAAACATGTTCAAGAGAGACTTGACCATATATTATTCCAGTGAGCTCCCTATTTGCTAAGTTAAATTCTGGGTCACAAATTTTACCTTTACTATTTTTCTTCTTTTCCAACTATATTTAACATCCTTTAATCTATGCCACCATTGCAAAGAAAAGGATTTGATTAGAACTATGTTGTGATTTCTTTAAATGTAAAATTTTAAACATAATTTCTATGTAGTCTGAATGAGAGATGAATATGTCATGAAAGTTACCCATCTTTGTTCCATAAATAAGAGAGAATGATACAACTATAATATAATAAATGCCAGAAGACATTGCTTTCAAAAATAGCGGGTTAGTAATTGACCTTTTTCTGCATTTACCATACTATTTATCATTTCAGCAGTTAGCTATCTTTCTGACAAGTAAATTTCTTTAAAATGCATATGACATTTAGCTGGATAGAGTTATTTGTCATTGAATAATTTAATGTCATCTCTTATTGCCTCAATTTAAATGGTTGAACTAATTTTTATTTGCAATGTAAAATTTAGATGATTCATATTATGTTGGTTAATGTCTAAATACTTTAAAATTTAGATGAATGTGCTTTTCACTTGTCAACATAATCAAACAGGGTGTATGGGATTGAGATAAAACAGCTGATTAAGTCCCATGATAAAATACATTTGCATTATCCTCTCTCTTGGATCTTGCTCATTCACATCTCCTATAAATCAATTTTAGAGCTCTCTTTACATGTCCAGTTCTAGAATAATTTCAAGGAATCTTTGGTTAAGCTTCTTGTATTGATACCTCTATTTATTTCTTTGCTCTATTCTAAAGTTGCAGACTATCTCCTATAACCATCTCTATTCAAACGATGCCCACTTTCTTAGAATTACACTGAAAACAAATAGCAATGCTTTTTATGAAAGCTAGAGATAACATTCCTACCTTTAACTTGCTACAATTTTCATAGGTATTATGTTCTGATAAATTATTTATGTTTATCCACTTTAATGGACATTAACCTCTTTGATATTTTTCAATAGTTTATATAGTATTTTTCTGAAAATGGTTTGGTGTTTTACCCTTTTCTGTCTTATCTGCCATTGCAAGGAATTTAAAAAAAATTGTAGATAATTTCTATAGTACTAAAAGATTGTGTGTATATGTGATAAAAAAATGGAAAGAGGAATTGCTGAACAAATCTAAAAATCAATATTGTCCTACACAAAGAAGGACCCTCTATGTGTTATCTCCCTACTGAGTGTGACATTCATTCATTTATTTCTTCGTTTTTGCTTTATTTACACTTTATCTAATTATCTTTTAGGACACCATGTCATTCTCCAACTTTGTCCTTCCTGGCTCATACCAGCCACTCTCACTATACCAAATCATCACTATTGGCTAACCTGAAATAATGTCTGCAGCTCCCAATCCTGCCCGGCCACTTGTCTTTCAGTCTTCCCTGTACCTATTAATCTGCATTAGCAACACTCCTTATTTATAAGAAACATCTTGTTATCATTTCTCCTCAGAACCTCTATTAACTTCTCACTATTTTACTTACAATGTTGAGCATTTATTTCATAAAAATCAAGAAAAAAATATCATTTTATAAGGTGCTATTTTCCTCCATAACAGAAGTGGATAGCATTGTGTGTGTGTCACAAACTATAAAACATATAAATAGAAATAATAAACTTTGTGAATGGAAAGATAATGTGATAAGATTACAAGATTATGCTGCATGTTTGTTTCTGAGCTTCTTGGAAGTCAATATGAAAATGAATAACAGTGGCTGTGTACCCACATGGTCAGGGCACCCACTGAAGTCCACGGCTTGAAACAAGGGCTCTGGCACTTACAGCTGTGTGATCTTAGGTAAGTCACTTCATACTGTGGGTCTCAGTCTTCTTTTGTTTTAACAGGAGGATTAACAAAAATGCATTTTCACAAAGTTGTGGTGGATATTAAAAGTCTACACTTGTTTTTAACTGTTCTTTCTGACTACAATGTCAACTTTGTGAGAAGTTACTATAATTCTTTTTATTACTCTATGCTTTGAAATGTAGAAACACCAGTTCTCCAGAGAAAAGAAACCTTTTCCTAGAACTAAATTATAAAATAAAATTATCATTTATTAATTTTTAAAATAGATAAATGGGAAATAAAAGGGAAACTTGGTTTTGTATTCCCTGTTGTCTTTTGTCTTATCTACCTGGAATTTTCCAAACACTTATTTTTTTTTTCAGCTTTATTTTTGTAGTTATAGATGGATGGCATGACTTTATTTGTTTATTTTTTATGCAATGCTGAAGATCAAACCTAGTGCCTCACATCTGCTAGGCAAGCACTCTGCCACTGAGCCACAACCCCAACCCCCAAACCCCCATTCTTAATTGTTTTCTCCAAACCAAGTTCTGTTCTGTAGTTTGTTGTTGTTGTTCCTTGGGGGATTCCTTAAGAACTTAGAAAGATTATTTCAATAAGTAAGCAAGAGAAAAATAACAGTGTCATAAGTCTCAATTTATTTATTTATTTAGTTATTTACTTATTTACTTACTTACTCACTCACTTACTTACTGGTACTGGGGGTTGAATTCAGGGGCACTCAACCACTGAGCCACATCCCCAACCTTATTTTGAATTTTATTTAGAGACAGGGTCTCACTGAGTTGCCTAGTGCCTCACTTTTTTTGAGGCTGGGTTTGAACTCAAGATCCTTGTGCCTCAGCCTCCAAAATACTAGGAATTCAGGGATGTACCACCACACCTGGCATAACACTACTTTTAAAAGGCTAACAAAGTTGTCCATCCTAATTATATTATTATAAATTTAATGTGTTTTAGTTTATGCATTGAAGGCAAAGTTTTACTAAGTCAGTGAAATTTGCACAAAGGATAATTTGACTCTTTAATGAGAGATAATAATTAACCTATAATAACTATACCCAACTTTTTCAATTTTATCTTTAGTTCACTTGAACCAAAGGAATCTATCAGTTCTAAATATGTTAGTTTTGCAAGAGGAAGAATACAGTGTATTCAGATACACATCTGAAATTATGGGACTAAATATTAGCAATTATACCTGAGGAATGTAATGTACTGCTCTGATCAGATTATGAGCTAAAGCCCCAATCATACTTTTGGGAATTTTTATTAACCAGAACATTTAAAGAAGCAGATATCTTTTCATTAAATTGTACTCTTTCAACTTCCTTCATTATTAAATATGCCTTGTGAGGAAAAATATAGTTCAACAATTATATACTTCCTTTAGATCAGGGTGAGAGAATGAATACATAGTCATCATGTTTTTTGTTTGAAATTCCCAATAAATGATTTTATTTTTAAATTAGAACTGAAAATTTGTTTTCTTTGTCTTAATTAAAAAGAAAAAACAATAAATGAATACTAAACTAAACAACAGAAAAAGAAATTTCGGATAAAGTAATAGGGAGGATTAGCCTCGGGGGTTTAGACAGATATGTTACTGCACTTTATTTTCATAAACAATGGTGCCTTCCCTTGATGTGTTAAATGCAGTTTGGCAGCACTTACTCATAGTATGAAATCTGACGCCATCCTCTGGGTTTCCCTTGGGAAGATATAGCCATGCATTAAAGAAGCACTGTTCCTATTTTTGATGTTTTTCTTGAGCTTTGATTCTTGGCCCTAGTTATACTTTCAGACTAAAGAAATTATCTTTAGCTTACTTCTTCATCCTTGAACTACTAGCAGCATTGAAACCACAGAACATGAAACAAAAACTATAAATGTAGAAATACTTTTTAAAGATATTTTAAAAAATTGTCCAAAATAAGCAAAAATAGATGAATATAAAAATTCTACATGCTCTACACCAGCTTCAATGATTTTCAATATATTGCCAAACTTGTGTCATTATTTAATCCAATCATCATTTCTGTTTTTGTGTGTATATTATTTTAAAGCTAATAACAGAAATTATATTCTCTCTCTCATACTTATTCATAAGCATTTATAACTTGATAAGGACTTTTGTTTTTACATACTCAACATTATTATAATGACTATACTGAACAGTAATTTCTTAACAATACATAAATTTTCCCAATTATGGCAAGTAATAAGTTTACATAATCTATTTTTTAAATTAAATAATATTCAAATAGTATCTATACACTACATGTGCTTTCCCCTTGTAGAATATTGAATTTTATAATTAGAATTTATCCTATAGAATGTACCATGTTATGCTATTTGACTGACTGATTTCTCTTGGTGTTTTATACTTGTGTCTATGAAACTTGTATTTTTGGGGGGAGTGAGGGTAAAGTAGTACTAAATCATATTTATGCTTAATTTGTATAAGCAACGTCATTTCATGTACATTTCCTATTTTATTACTTTATGTGGGCACATAATGTCTATTTATTTTTAGGTATGCTAATCATAACCATTAGGATCAGGAGCTATCAAACTGGTCTATTCTTTATAAATATTACTGTCACTCTTTCAACTAATGGTTTTCACATTCATTTATGATAGATCTATTTTGTAATGAAGAGTTGCAAAATGAGATATCATTGTAATAAATCCTTTTACATTTATTGGCCATAATTTTTTAAATAAAGAAGAATGGTTCCACATGAGGTATTTTGTTAGGCTAAAATATAATTTGCATAGTGTATGAGTTTGCTAGGGCTGTCACAAATTACCACAGACGGGGGGAATTAAATAGCAGTACTTTCTGTTTTCAAGATTCTGGAAGATGGAAGTTCAACACAGGGTATCAGGGTGGTTGGTTTATTCTGAGGCTTCTCTCTTTGGCTTGTCCATGGTCGTCTTCTCATTGTGGTCTTACATGGAGTTTTCTGTGTGCACGAATGCTTGGTTTCTCCCTCTATCAGTCTTATTGGGTTAGGGTCCAAAATTTATTACTTCACTTAACATTAATTACCTCTGAAAGACCTTATCCAGATAATAGTTACAACATACAAGTGTTGGCATTTCAATACATGAATTTAGGCTAGGGGCACAACATATAGAAAACGCAGAATAAATGCATAGTTCTATTGCTTTAATTACTAATTTTCAGAGTGATTACTTTGCTCACTAGAGAGATCCATTACTGACCAGTGAAACTTTGTTGGTTTTGTGCCAATATAAAATGGACTTTTTATGAATATGAGATGCAGTGGTTCTATCAATTATTAATTATTTTTTTCATAAATATCCCATTTTGGGCTTTTAGGAATACCATAAAATTTGGCATTCCTTTTTATATTCTTTGTAACTGGATTTTTCTTTGTATATGTTTAAATTCAGTTATTTATGAATTTTAATTTGTAGGTTATCTTTATTCATTATGAATTCTAAATTCATGCATATATAATATGAAAACATATTTTTGACCTTGCCACTTCTTAACTTTTTTTGTTGTTATTATTTAATTTTTGTGAATGTCTTCCTCATGTTCTGTGTTGTCAGACTTACCCAATTGTTTTGTCAGGTCTGTGTGGCTGTAACCAAAAGAAAACTTGGAGGAGGAAAAGTTTATTTTGGGTAGCAGTTTCAGGAGTTCTGTTCATGGTCGTCAGACTCCAAGCTCTGGGCCTAAGGTGAGGCAGAACATCATGGTGGAAGGGCATGGCAGAGGAGAGTAGTTCAGAACCTGGCAGCCAAGAAGCAGAGAGAAAGATGAAGATGCCAGGGACAAAATATAAGCCCCATGGTACTCCTACGTCCTCCAGCTGCACCTTGTGAAATGGTCCATTTGAATTGTCAACTTGATTGGATTAAGAGATGCCAAGGATTAAGAGGTCTGTGGGTGGGTCAGTGAGGGTATGTCTAGGAATGATTGGCATTTAGGATAGCCAACTGAATTAGACCCTCCCTAAGCTTGGGCAGCACCGTCCAATAGGATGATGGCTTGGATGGAATAAAAGTTGGAGGCAGAAGGAAGCAGCAGCAGATGCAAGCTCCATCATTCTTGAACAGGGGTTGTCTAAGGATATCACACTCTAGCTTCTTCATTCTTCCAAAAGAGACTCTGACAGGGAATCTCCAGAAGCCTTCATTTTCAGGCTAGGGTAGCGCAGTTGATCCAACTTGTTCTGGGGCTTCAGTTTCTTGGACTGTGAAGCTCCTGGTTCTTCCAGCTCTCCAGCCTGCAGTCAGCCATTGTGGACTATCCAGCTCTGGTCATGTAAGCCAACCTAATAAGTCCCCTTTTTATAATGATACTTCCTGTGGATTCTGTTCCTCTAGAGAACCCTGACTAATACATCCTGTTTGCCTACAGTTACCACCCAGTTAATCTATATCAATTATCACCCACTGATAAGGCTAAAACTCTCATAAGATACTCATTTCACCTCTGATCATTCTTGCATTGTCTCACACATGAGCTTTTGGGTGACACCTCATATTGAAACTATAGCACCATCTTTTATTTAATTACTTCAAAAGGAATAGAAACTGTGGTTAGGAAAATTTCCCCTACTCTCAGGTTATGAAAATTTTCACTATCATTACTATTTTAATACATGTATATTTACTTTTAAAAGGGATCCATTTGAAGTTTATCCTGACAGAGTCGATAAGAAATGTGTAGTTTCCTTTTTGCCACATAGTTACTTATTGCTTCTAATACTATTTATTAGTAAAGACTCAATTACAGCACTTTATCCTAGCATCAACTGAATATTAATACCTGTAGAGGTGGGAACCTACCCTAGAGATGCAGCATAGATTGCCTTCAATCTTCAAGCAATAGATGACCTCATTCCTCCTACAGTTAGAACATACAGATCCAGGAACAGACGGTGATCCCTGCTACCTATACTTCTTATTCCTATCACATTTATTTTTTTCCTCCTGTTTTTAATACTTTCAGTTCTGTTAAGATTAGAGACATAAGTTGTCCTATTTAAATTCAAATCAAGTCTACTGTGTTAGATTTCCATTACTAAATCAAATACTTGTGCCAAATCAACATATATAGTGAAAAGGCTGATTTAGACTCACAAGTTTGGAGGTTCCAGTACGTGACTGAATGGCTCCTTTGCTTTCGGGCCCATATCAAGGTAACACAGCTTGGCATGAGCACATGGTAGAGTAAAACTGGTCACTTCATGGTCAGGAAGCAAAGAGAGAAAGAAGAAGGGTCTATGGTCACACTGTGTCCTTCATGAACAGTGCCCTCAATCACCTGAAGACTTATTACTATGCCTCACTTCTCAAAGGCTCCAGCACCCCCAGTAGTGCTACTCTGGGAATCAAGCCATCCATACAAGGACCTTTGGGAGACATCTCATTTCCAAGCTAAAGCAATTGACACCGTGCCATTTTGGCCTTTTGAGTCTCTAAGGCGAAAGAGAAGAAGTACCATTCCAGTTTGGGGTACTCACTTCAAATATCAAAAAGAGTGGGGTTTCTTCTACAAAAGGCAGCAAAAGAGAAAGAATGGATTCTGAGGTATTCTGTGGGAGTAGCTGTTGATGCTTGATTTTCAATGATAAAAGATACTGGCAGACGAAACCAATTAAATACCAGCAAGAGCACTAAACTTCAACAGTTTTAAAAGTAAGGGATTTGAGTCACTTTGTCTAGCAGAATCCTGAGTAGGAGTTTTGGCTAAGAGCAAAGGAAAATGTAACCGTTAGTGGCTGCAGGAAGTCATAAGTAATGCATATGGGAAGGTTAGAAGAACTACAGCAATTTTCAAGTATGAGGCACTTTTCAGACCCTGAACATTCACGTGGATTTTACAAAAATGGAACACATTTGGAGCAAAAAACCAGTCATAAAACACATGTGAAATATGATACCAAGGGCTACATATTATGGTATCAGGCACTGGATTTTAGTAACTCACAAAAGCACAAATATTTTTCTACATTCTTTATAGGAGATAACGTTGGCAATAAAAATTAAACTTCTTGGTTATAAGATATTAATTTGGGTTTGTATCTGAACTACAGAAAGAATGATCACCACCAAAATTTGAACACTTTTGTAGGGAGAGAGGAGCCAGGCTCTCTGTTGGAGGAGGAATAGTTACCATGTTAGGTAAAAGCAAGTCACCCTCGACATTTTCTGCTGATTTATGATTTGAAAAGTTTGCTAATGAGTTGATTAGGGCAGACACCATGGTTCATTGAAAAGGCGGAAAATAAAGAAAGAAAACTTCCAATTTTCTCTAAGTATACCTTCCTATGCTGCAGATTCTACAATGCTAAACTCTCCCACTTCTATGAAGTCAGGATAGGCAGATTCCGAATCTACAAATCAGATACTTCCAAAGCGGACTTTGGTAGTGAAACAGAATTAAGCCTTAAGAAAAGCTATAAAGATCTGCCTGCACAGATACTGGTAGAAGTGGTGTGGTTTGGTAGCCAGCATGTCAGAAGATTCCATACCAGGCTTAAGAAAGCTTTAACCATCTGCAGGGACAGAGTGATACTAGAGTTTGAAAGCTACTTTTGGAGGCATGAGCTTTATACTCTTCTGATCTTCTAAAAATTTTATGGGAAAACTAACAGATGACACTAAATGCTTTTAAGCTTAAAATAGTGATTGTGATTTCTGTTGTGTGTAGATAAACCTTAAGTGAAAAGATAACATTTTCTATTTATCAGCGTCACACTGCCTTTGCCAAAATGAATGCTTCCAAGATAGTGCACCACAGTTTTCAAATAAAGAAGCAAAGAGAAAAATATTATGTATAGAGTTCTAGCTTTAAAAAAAATTCTTTAATATGGTGACTATTGACAACATATCTAGTAAAGAATGACAGTTACAATAGATTTTAGAAAATGTATTTTAAATCCAGATAAACTTTTTAAATGATTCTTTTTCCTATCCACAATGCAAAATATCAGGATTCTGTTATGTTGGTTACATTGTAGTTTATTCTGCCTGCATCTCAAGAACTCTACAAAAAAAAAAAAAAAAAAAAAACTATTAAAGAACATTTACAGAAAAATAACTTAGAGAATATTCCTAGGTCTATACTATATTTTTGTAGACTTTGAGAGTAAAAAAGATAAAAAAGAAGAATATTATATTTTTAACATGAGGAAAAGATGAGACATAGAATGCAAACTTTTAAGTGTTCCAATTCTCACATCTGTGACTGCACTCCATCCATACATGAGCTTACTCTAGTCTCTTCATCTTCAATGCAAGTTCAGTAAAATACAGACTTCTCTCCTTAAGTGTTGTGAAAAATAATTAACAGAAAGGACTCTGAAGATTAATGATGTGGCCTAGGTTTCCAGCTAAACAAGTTATGTAAACACTGCATTGAAGGAAGGCCTATAAATCCATCCTGCATATTTTAAACTGGACAGCACAACCATCTGGGAGGAGGTGGAAGATTTATTGCATCAGTGCCGCTGTATACAGCTCAGTCTTTTTCACATCTCAGTAGTTTTGTCTGGAAAGTTGCTTTAACCCTAGTTTCTCATCCATCCTCATTAACAAATTTCTGAGCTATGACCTCAGTCGTCTGCATTAGCCATTGATGACATCATTCCCCCAAGGTGTGGTCAATTGTTTTACACTTTGAAGTTAAATCATAATAAAAATGTGTATAATGACTTTAAGGCCCCAAATATTTTATTCACATCTTTCAATCTTCTTCTCAAGTTTTTTAAAATATTATTTTGCTTGGTGTTTTTCATGATGTCAGAATGTACAAATGCTTTTGTAAATATTACACACTTAATGACAGAATGTTCCCAATAAAATGGGACTTGAGTTTACCTTATGATGTCCTTTTCTATAAATGATTAAAGATTATTGGTGAATTGTTAGTATTAATTACTATTAAAATATTTCTTTTTTCATTGTACACTGTATTATCCTCAATTTAAAAAAATACACAGACATATATTACATATTTTTTATTTCATAATTTTGTATACTTCTGAAAAATATAAGTATTTAATATCTACCTTCTACTCATAGATTTTTTACACCATTAGTAGAATATTAATGCTGCCAAAAATTGATTTAAGGTACATGTACAAACTGGTATTTAATGAGGGAAAGAGAGGGAGGAAATTATTGTTAATTGAAATAGAAAAGAAAAATGGTAAGCCTTGGCTTCATTTTGCAATTTAGACATCATTCGAAAAGTCTCTGATAATCACCATGAGAAAGAAGATTAAAATAATTTCAGAAGTGATTGAAAATTAAAATAAATTATTAAAACATAAAACTCCTTTTACAGTGATGAATATGTCTGTACCTATTCTTAGTTTCATTTTTCATTTGCTATCAGACCACTAGAAAGATGAAAATCACTCCCACAATTACGAAGCACAGATGATCTTATAAGAACAGTTAGGTTGCCAGGTGAGGTGGCCTCTAATCCCAGTGACTGGGGAGGTTGAGGCAGGAGGATTGTGAGTTCAAAGTCAGCCTCAGCAAAAGATGGGCACTGTCTCTTTTTAATTATTTTTATTTAGAGAAACTATCTCTAAATAAAATAAAAAATAGGGCTGGGGATGTGGCTCAGCGGTCAAGTGCCCTGAATTCAATCCCCAGTATTCCACTCCCCCAAAAGAACAGTTAGGTAGCTTAGGTCGTGAGACAAGGATGATGACACAGGACTTGAGAGGAAAGGACAGGTACATGGGTGCCTTTGGACCTGAACTGTGATGGGGAAAACTGGAAGACATTACTTCACATCACAAAGGACTGACCCCATCACTAAGGACTGACCTGAGTGAGCTCTATCAGTCGTTCCTCTATCCCATATAGGGGCTAGATTCTATGAAACAAAGGTGAGTTTAAAATAATCCCTAATTTTTAAAAGTTTATGGAGTGATGATACATGTGCCCAGATCATAACAGAATATATAGTTTATGGTCAAAAGATACAGAGAGAAAGAACTGCACATTTGAGTGTGATTTTGTCCTTTGATGTAGAAGTAATCAGGAAAAAGTTTAGACTTTGGATAAACTTTAAATGACCTTGAAAGATGAATGGGATTTTGGCAGAAAACAGACATAGCAGGTGGGAGAATCAGCAGGAACATGAACAAAAGAAATTGCTTAGGAATAAATTTGGTCACAAATGTCTAATATATTGGTCACAACATAAATAAAAAATAGGAGAAAATATGCATTTTATCTTTCTTTTTTTTTGTTACAGTAAAACAAAATCAAAAGTTGCAAAAGAACTGCCATAAAATTCCACTCTGCTTTACATCTCAGCATAGAGAACCAGTGACCAGGTTCTCACATAACTTTCCAAATATGTTCTGTATATACAAATATGTACATTATTTTTCCTGATTTAATTTTTACATAAATAGTTGCAGAATACATAATTTCTGTTTTGGTTTTAAGCAGTTTATCTCGGTGATTGATTTTATTAGGTCCATTTTAATCTATGCAAAATAAAAGTGGAGTTGACCAATTTCAATAAAATAGTTATAGTTAAAGTCTGATTGTAAGAATTTTCGAATGAATTGTTAGAAACTGTAGGCATCTTGTATAGACTTGGGCAAAACGTGTAGGAAGGGGTAAAATAGTATATTTACTGAAAGATGTATTTTAGAAAACAGCAAAATATGATGGAATAAAATCAGCTTTGGTGATAGAATAGCTTCTATTCAATTCTAAATTACAGCACTTACTAATTCTGCAATTTGGGGGAAATTACTTTCCTTATTCTTCAATTTCTCTATTTGTACAATGGAGAAAAACAACGACTAATTCACAGAATATTGGTAGTGTTAAATGAATGTTTAGTTGTTTATCTGCAATATGCATTTTATGACATTTTATAAGTATTTGATTATTAGATATAATTTTAAAATGTTTATAGTCATCAAGGCTACTAATTCTCTTAATTTTGCATGTGTTTCATTTATGTTTAGTGTTTCTGCATATTTATTTAATATTTTTGTTCTATGACATACAGTCCCAATCATTAGTAGCTTCTTTTGAGTAAGGCTAACTGCAGCAACAAGCAAACTCTAAAATATAAGTGACATCATATAATGGTGCATGGTGCCATGTGTCACTTAACGACAGGGCATACCTTCTGAGACGTGTTGTTAGGTGATTTTGCTGTTGTGTTTGCATCACCGGGTTTGCTTATACAACCTACATTCAACTTGGCCTCTTGGTGCAATCCAAAGCCATGGTGAAGGAGTGGTGTATAAGGCTGTTAGCAGGGGAACACAGCTCCTGCTTCACAATCAACTTCTGTGTTATATGTAGGAGTAGGCTTTAAAACAATGATAAAAGTATAGAATCATAAATACATAAACCAGTAGTATCATTATTCACTGTCAGTATCAAATATTATGTGCAGTATATAATTGCACAATTTTAAAAGAATGCATAACTGTTGTATGCTTTTATAGGAGTGGTGGCACAATGGGTTTATTTACCCAGAATCACGACAAACACACAAGTAATGCATTGTGATAGAATGTCCAGACAACTGTGGCATCACGAGGCAATAAGAACTTTTCAGCCCTGTAGAGGTCTTATGAAACCATAGTCACATATCTGGTCTTCCACATATCTGGGAACAACATAATGTGGTGCAGGACTAGTTTATTTTTAATTTAGGAAACAGCCTAATGCAGGTTTTGGTCCTGTTTAGTGGAAAGTGTTCCACCACGCAGTGACTGTTACAGTTTGAACCTGGAAAGTCCCCCCAAGTTTCACATGTTGAAGCCATGGCCCACAATGCAGCAATGTTCAGAAGAGGGGCTTTTAGGGTATGACTGGCTCCTGAGGGCTCTGATCTCACTGGGGCATTTTCCATAGAGAGCTGAAGGAACTTCTGGGAGATGGTGGAAACTGTGGGCAGGTGGGACAAGGCTGGAGAAAGTGCATCACGGAGAGTGTGCTCTGGAGACTGTATCTTATCCCTGGCCCCTTCTTCCCCGACCCCTTCCTGGTTGTGATGAGCTGAGTAGCTTTCCTCCACTGTGCCCTTCCATCATGATGCTCTCCTTCCTGAAGGCCCAAAGCAATGGAGGCAACCAACCATGGACTTCTGGAACCATGAGTCAAGAACGTCATTTCTGTTTGAACTGCTTTTCTCAAGTATTTGCCATAGTGACCAGAGGCTAACACTGTGCCTAAGAAACTCAATTCCTCAACACTGTGTGATGCCCGATCATCAAGGACTTCAGAGTTCTCTGCTTCCAGACAGGAGAAACAGAAGTCGTGGGGAAGCACCGTGTTCTTGCCCTTTGTAGTCAGAAAGGGATACACGTTATTTCTGATCACATTGTACATGGCTATGAATAAGAGGGAGAAGAACAGGAAGACAGCCCTGGCAAGGTAGCTATCTTTCAAGTGAATCTCTGCCCTTTGCAAGGTTGACAGATTTTGGTCAATATCTGGTTGTTTCAGCTGTATTAGCTGTATTAGCCCCATACTCATATTTCACAAATGAAAAAAAACTTAAGATCTAGAAGTTTTTGGTTCAACAGAGAAATTTAATGTTATCCTGTGGTGTTTTCTTGATCTCATGCTATTTTGTAACATAATGGGTACAATTTCAATTAAGCTGTGAACAGGATACAAGAACATGTTAAGTTCTTGTTGTAGACAGATAATAATATGGCCAATATATTTACACTTAATTATATATTTTCCTCTTTTAGATTATTTAATATTGAAGAATTATTATAAAAGGTGGCATTAATAAATCAATCTATGATTTTGGTGCTGGGACTTCATTTAGAACTTTAGAATTCTGGAAGCATCCATCATAATAATGAGAAAGCTTTATTCTGCTTTATGCCGCCTGCAGAATAAACAGTGCAAAAATGGGAGCTGCTTATGCTGCAAGAGACACAGTGTGTCTGTGTAGAATATGATCTAAATGGAGGATGCTAAAATTTTTGAGAGCTGTATTTGCAAATCTCGTTCCAAAGTTCCCCATTAATCAGCACAAATATTTTTCCAAGTATATATTTGAAGGTGTTCACATCTAAATTCTATTACTGAGGCAGTAGGAAAAATTATACTCTACAGAATACAAAATATTGATAATCTATTCAAAGTAGACAGTATGAAACTATTTTGAGAGGACACTATAGTATAAAAAATCTTGTGCAGATGTTTCAATTTTTGGAATTTCACCATTGTGTCTTTCAGGTTTTCTACTAGGAAGGTAAAATTGTTTTCAAATCCCGATTGAATAAATGGATAAGGCGTATTGTATTAAACAAACATAAATATTTGCTCATTTAACCACCAATTGGACACCTACTATGTGCCAGGTGCTTTACTGGACATTGAAGATTCATCAGGGAACACAAATTATATGAGTTCCACACTCAACCACTTTTCTTTACAAACCTGAAACCGTTTAAGCAAAAAACTAAGATAAGCTTATCTTTAAGGAGAAAATTTTTGTGGGCTGCCTACTTTGAGAATCAGAACTTTGACTAGGTGTGGAATAAGATAGACATGGACAACATTAATTAGAACGGCCAGTAATTCCTGCCAAGGCTTCTAGGAGTGACTTAGAGCCAACCCTGCCAGTACAGCAGCAGAGCCAGCAGAGGGCGATAAAGCAAATTTGTGACACAGCCTCAGAAAATTTACTTGGACATAAGTACTATGCTTCCAAGAACTATAGCTTTGAGAAATACTTAATGTGGACTTGGACAAAATTTTAGATCATCAAAATGATCTAAGTTGTGGGTATTTACCGATGACAGAATAATTTTGAAATTATTTTTTAAAAGAAGTTTGCCTTTTGATACATTGTGGGGAACATTTTATAAGTTAATGGAGTTGTTGCCAAGTTTCTGGTTAGAGAATCTGAAGATATGTATTTAAATCTCTAGTAAAGTCTCCTTGGATTTTTAAATCATTCACTACAAATATTTTGGTCATAATTCATAATTATGTAGAATAAGTAATTCTTTAACAAATGCAAATTTGGTTGAATGAGTCAGCTTTTGAAGTTAGTAAAATAGGGAGTATAGGTTTAGTAACTGGAAGATAGCTTAGTTGAAATGTATAATTTATAAAAAATTTATAAAAAGTATAAAAATAAACTGGGTTATAGCTGATAATTAATGCAAGCAATTGAAAATATTTTATGAATCAAAGTTCATAAATCTTTTTTACTCATGCATTAAGCTATTTCTTATGCTTTCTATTGTGTTGCTGACAGATAAGTTTATGTACCTGTGTGCATAATAAGTACATGCTATATTTAGTTATAAAATGATATTGCAAATATATTGAAAAATATCCATTTGCTTGATTTATGGGTCTATTTTAACAAGGGCTTAAAAGATTATATTGTGGATTTTATTTTCCCATACAAAATCAGTGTTCTGTATCATTTAAAAACATTACTAATAAAACGAAATGGAAATGTCATCATAAGATTAATATCTGCAACAAGTTAGTTGGTAGTTTCTTCCTTTCCATTTAAAGTTTCAGACATAAGTTAGCAGGATCAGCATCACGTGGGAAAACGTTAAAATCAGAATCTGCATTTTAAAAAAGTTTCCCCAGCTGATTGTGTAACCATTAAAATTTGAGAAGCCTGGGTCTGAAACAACTTTGTTCCTGCTTCCTAGTTGCTAACAAAACCCATGTTCTGTTCACCTTTTGGGTGGTCATGTTAATTGTGATGCCTTCTCAGCTCCAGGGGACAAAGGTTGATTAGACTAAGCCAAGCATGATAATTTAATTTCCCTTGCCTCTAACTATCGAAGCAGAGGCTTGTGATGCACTTCTAAACAAAGCCCCACAGGAAACATTTGGAAGGCTTATGAAAAAAAAAATGTCACTCTTTAAAAGGTATACAAAACATAGGCTTGGTTCCTCTTTGCTCCAGATACTGTCTTTCTGCGACATCTGAGATGGCCACAGGCCTCTTGAGAGGAGAAGACAAAGGAATTACAGAGAAATTGAACTAGTCTGTAAGCCTTTAGTTCTTTCCTGCGGCCCAGGAACCACTCTGCTACCATCATTCCTGTTAATGAGATAATGACTCTTTCTTGTTGATATCTTTTAATTGGCTTCTCTGTTACTTATCCAACAGATACATCAACTTCTGTTAATGGTTTATATTAATAACGAGATTAGCCACATTGTTTGCCTTTAAATCAACATCTTCTAAATCCATCCATGGAATAGTTCAAATGTATACCTGTTTGAATGACGGATGGATAATGAGATGATTCCCAAATGACAGAACGCCTCTACATCAGACTTGTTTGTTGGGTCTGATGTATGATTAAAATAAAGGTATCATCAAGATTTCTCTACGTGGATTTTTCTGCTATTTCAAGATTAAATTTATTGGTTTTCTATATTTTATCCATTTGCATAAAAGAGTAACAGAGTAGCCAAGTTTACATCATGTTAGTTTTCATTGATTAAATGTTCACAAATTTTAGTGACTTGTTTAAATAGTTCATAATTTAATTTCTGTTACATTTGACATGAAGAATTATTCTGAGGAAGTTCAATTTAAGAACATAACCAGGGTTTGCACTGCTAAGTATGGTTTTTCATTAGACACATATTTTCTTTCAATAAACAGTCATTTCTCAGTATCCACAATGGATTTGTTCCAGAAGCCCTGAAAGATACCCACATACAAGTTTGCTCAAGTTCTTATATAAGGTTCTGTAATAATTGCCAATAACTAATACTATCCTCGAGTATACTTTGAATTATCTTTGGATTTTTTTTATAATAAACAATACCATGTAAGTGCTATATAAGTAGCTATTATGCTGTATTGTTAAGAATTAATGACAATAAAAGTCTGTACCTGCTTAGTGCACGTGAATTGTTTAAATATTTTTTTATTTGTAATTGATTAAATTCCAATGCATAACCCACAGATACTGATAGGTGGTTTTATATATTATTACACACGTTTTCCTTAGATGTGTGATCATTTTATACATAAAACCAAAATTGAAATTGAAGTTGTATCTTATTTCTTTGTTTAAATTATTTATGATATTAAGTGTTTGGTAGATGATAGTTTCCAAAATTTGCCACTGAATTATTCTGGTCTCTATAAGTTAAACATATTTTCAATAAGGTCATATCTGCATTATGGATTGATCTTGTAACAGTCTACATGTATATGCAACATTATGGTGCTAAGAATTGGTCAATAGATTTGATTCTCTTGCCCAGATGTATACTGTTTTCTTAGGGTGTTTTGTGTGAATAATCTTTCCAAGCCAACTAAAAAGAATCTGTAGGGAAAGGGACCTTGAAATCAGTATTTTGCAAAAGTCTCAATGCCATTCAAATGGCTGATTATTTTAGGATTGCAGAATGCTGGGAGATAACCTGACTGACCCACTTCATTTTTACCTTATTACTTGTCTCTTCTGAACCCAGCAAATCAATGTCTCTAGTTTTCGTAGAAAAATTTAAAACTGTTTTGACTCATAAAATATGTTTTTCTAAAGTGTTTTAAAGATTATCTAAAGTAGTGGTAAGGCCATTAAGATTAGAAATTAAAACAGTTAACTTAGCAATCTCTCAATTATTAGTATCCATTACTATAAAATGCACATTTAAAAAGATAATAGTTGCTGAATTTTGAGTTAAAACTGGATTCCAAATTCACCATGGAAATTAACTCCACATTATCAATATTTAATGTGTTACTGGCAAAATTTTGTTTTAGCTAAAAAAAGCACATTTATAGTATATGTTTAATCTTTATGTGTATCTCATGTTTCATTTGAGAGTCTATCATACTTTAATTGCTCATAGTGTCCATACATATGACCATAATGACCATGAATGCTACCATCTTCTTGCATGCAAAATAAAAAGAGATAAATACCGTATAAGACTGTGGAGATTTAAATAAAAATAAGCTAAAATTAGATAAAGTTAGGAATTTAGTTTCTCATTTGTAATTGCTTCAATCAAGACCTGGATAGTCACAGATGATTATGGGCTACCTTTAGAAAGAGCAGAAATAGATATTTACATCCTCACAGGAATTCTTCTGCAAAGTATTGATCAGCATATTGCAATATAATTTTTAATTGGGAAATCTTCATAAATTTTAGCACACTATAGCCATTGAAATTTTTTAAAAATTATTTAGCTCTCTTTTACTTCTTTATTTTATTTATTTATATGTAGTGCTGAGAATCGAACCTAGTGCATCACACATATTAGGCAAGCTCTCTACTACTGAGCTACAACCTCAGCCTAGCCGCTGAAATTTTTTGTTAATGTTTTCTTTTGAGTACTAGAAACTGAACCCAAAGGCCCTTAACCGCTGAGCCACATCCCCAATACCCTTTTATATTTTATTTTGAAATAGGGTCTCAACTTAGCCTCACTAAGGTGCTGAGACTGGTTTTGAACTCGTGATCCTCCTGCCTCAGTCATTGGAGGTGCTGGGATTATAGACATGCTCCACCAGACCTGGCTTACGTTACTGTTTACATGAATGTCTTGCTTTTTTTTTTTTTTTTTCCTATTTATAAAAGTGTGGCAGATGGTATTTCCCCAAATTTGCAATAGAATTCATTCTGGCCCTGAATGCTATTCCAGAATATTGCCCTTCCCTTCAAGAGGTACAGTTTCTTTCCTCTTTCTTGAACCTGTGTGCTTGGGACTGCTGCAATCAGTAGGCTACAAGGGAAATGAAGTTCTGTTCTGAGCAAGATCTTTAGAAGGCATATCCTCTGTTTGACCCCCCTTCTCTTTCTGAATACACTTGCCATGGAAGACGGGAAGGAGCTTCCTGTGAGGAAGCACAGGGTACAATGAGAAGCCATAAGTCAGACCTGGTCAACAGCCGGCATAAACCACCAGAAAAAAATGAGCAAGGAAAGCTTTGCAGATTCCAGTCCTTGGTTTTCACATCCTCAGGGGAAAGCCCAGACATCTTGGTGTCCTCCCCCTTGTAATGTTCCCTGACTGAATTCTGACGCACAGAATCCGTGACCATAACAAATGGATGTTTTATGCCACTAAATTTTGGGGTTCCATAAATGAATCACTTATTCAAGTCTTAGAAACAAAATTCCTTCTATGCATAAGTTATTCTAGTTGTTCAACAGAGAGAAGCTGAGATTAGTGTCAGATAAAATCACGTTTGAATTCTGAGTCTGTGATTCTTGGTTAAATGACTTCAACTCTCTGAGGTATAGTTTTCTTACTTTAAAAATAGAGATAAATATTCCTATTTCAAGATTGTGATTAAATGTAAAACATCTAACCCAGTGCCCAGCATATGTAGATGATTAATAATGTATTAAATAACAATGTTTTGTATGACCAAGAACTTTAAGAATTTATAAGCATTTGTAAATATTTATAAGTATTTATGAACATTTACATGAGTGGTTACTATGTGTTAGGTGCTAGGTTTGATGCTTGTCATGTTTTATCTCAAGTAGTACTTAATTTATTAAATTCATTAAATGACTTTATACACATTTACATCTGAGAATGTCATTTTTTTACAAAAAAATACACATATTTAATGCAAACTATTTGATTGGTTGGAACATATGCATAGACCCATGAAAATACCACCACAATTAACGGAATAGGAATATATTTCACCTCTGAAAACATCCTCCTACCTCTATTTTCCCCTCTTTTCTTTGTTAGATCATTTAACTTATTATTTACCTAATTTAATCACACATTATACTGTATGGCAGATCTATAGCAAATATTAATCTTACAAAACTGAAACTTTATATCCATAGAACAGACCACTATTCTCTCTGCTTCTTCAGTTAACTCTGTTTCCAACCTGCCATGGGTTGCCATGCTTATTTCACTAAGTATAATGTCCTCCAGGTTCGTCACATTATTGCATATGGTAGGATTTTCCTTCCACCTTAAAGTGAAATAATATTTGTTATGGTTTTTGTCCATTCTGTCAATGGGCATTTACATTCTTGCCCTATCTTGGCTATTGTGAAATATACTCCAATGAATTATATAAGAGTGCAAATATCTCTTTGAGATTCTGATATTGGTTATTTTGTATAGATACCCAGAAATGGGATTGCTTTATATAGGGTTCTCTGTTTAATTTTTTAAGAACTTCCACTGGTGGTCTCCATAATCTATTTTTATCTCCACCAATGGTATACAAGTGTGCAAATTTCTCCACAAACTTACCACCACTTTTTCACTTTCATTGTTTGTTTTTATACTAGGCATCCTTACAGGTGTGAGATAATACTAAATTGTGGTTTTTGACTTTCATTTCTCTGATGATAAATGATGTCAAGTGTCTTTTCAACCATTGAAATATTTATTCAAGTTCCTTGCCCATTTTTTTTAATGAGCTTATTTGCTTTATCTTACTATTGGGTTGTAGGAATTTCTTATATACTTTGCATTGTAACCTGTTGTCAGGTAAATGATTTGCAAATATTTCTCTCCTTTCCACAGGTTTCCTTTTCACTCTGTTGATGCCTTTCCTGTACAGAAGCTTTTATTTTGATGTATTCTCATTTGTCCATTTTTGCTTTGGTTGCCTGTGTTTTGAGGTGCCACATCCAAGACATCATCATCCCACAAATGTCAGCAGGGCTTTTCCCTGTGTTTTCCTCTAGGAGTTGCACAATTCTGGGTCTTGTGTTAAATGTTGGCTCCATTCTGAATTGATTGTTCCATGTTGTATGATGTTAAGATCCAGTTTCATTCTTCTGAAGGTGGACATCCAGTTTTCCCAACATGATGTGTATTAATAACACCCTTATCAAAGATCAGGTGACTGAATGAGTGGGGGTCTATTTCTGATTTCTACTCCATTCATCAGTCTATGTTTGTTTGTTTGTTTTGCAGGTAGTATACCATTTTAATTATCATAATTTTGTAATACATTTTAAAGTCAGGCATTTAAGGCCTCCAGATTTGTTTTTCTTTATCTATCTAATATCACTTAGTTTATCCATGTTTTTTGGTGATTCCATCTGATTTTTGAGGTTGCCTTTTCCTATTTCTGTGAAAATACCATTGAGATTTTGATGGGGAATTTGTAAATCACAAATTTACAACTTAGTGGATGTAGAAGGGACATTTTGACCAAATTAAGTCCTCCAATGCAGGAACACAGAATATGTTTTATTTATGTCTCCTTTAATACCTTTCACTGATTTTTTTAAGATTTCAGTGTAATAGAGACATATGCAACTCATTCATTAACTAGAGAAGCATGTCTAAGCTCCCAGTACTGTCTACTCCCAATCCCACCTCTGATTAATAAAAATTGATGTTGAGAGGATAATCTTTAGTAATTACATGAAAGTTCAAAATATTGAATATTAGTAGGAAGTATCAAATTACTGTATGTATTTTTATAGGCAAGGAATTCTACTTTAAAAAGTAACTTTATGTTTCTAGTTACTTTCAAGGGTAAATACTACCAAATGATAGAATTTACATCATTTCAATATGGAACAGTCTTTGTCCATCTTTTGCAAAAATTAAAATTATAATAAATATTGACAACAAAACTTGTAAAATTTAGATTTAAAATATTTAGCAAGTAGGGAAAAAACAGTTGGCTGAGTGTCCACATATACTAATCAGTGTTATTGATAAGGACCCAAACTCTTTACAGAAATGATCCATTCTTCTTGGATTCCACATGTGAAAGCACAGGCTGAGCAAACTAATCATATGTGCACATGCATTTTCCAGAAAAGCATAACCATCTGGACTAACTTCAGCAACAGAAGCCAATAACCACACTGTTATTTTCATTACAGGCCTTTCAATGAAACTGTCTCCCCATAAGCAGAGAGCCAAGAAAAGAAATTAGTGGCCATTCAAGGACATGGCTCAAAGACAATTCTGTTCTATTAATGTATGTGTAGCTTTTCTTAAAGCTGTGATACATTGCTCCAAACTGTGGTTTGTCCAAGAGCAACATTTATTCAGACCATAAAATGAAAGAAAGAAAAGTAACCTCAGTGGTTCATTTAAACCACCTTCTTAAAGTTAGAGAATTTTTAGCTGAAGGAAGACACTGCCTTTATTACTAGCTTATGTTGAATGAATAATTCAGAATGAAAGCTGTTGCTGCATAATGATAAAATTACATAAATCAAAGGGTAGCTGCTCAAGCCAAATATCTGCAGAAGAAACAATCATGGTCCCCACTCTTGTGTTTACTTAAATAGTTATTTTGTTTGTGCAGATGTTCTGAAAACTATCATTATGCATGTTTCTTTGAGATATATATAATCTACTTGAAATGATTGCTCTCAGAAATTTTCCTTCTCTATCCAGCACATCCCTAGCCCAATTCCTTCCTTGTCCAGAAGTCTCTTTACGTTAATGACAGCTGAAGTTCAAGGCAAATGCCCTATGAGACAAGAGTAGAGGCTGGGAAAAAACGAAGGAATCAGAAATTATTAGATCATCACCGTCTGTTTTGATATAGGATGTGTGGCAGATGTTTTGCTATTTATTTTTTACCCAGAGCATTTTTCTGAGCTATTGTAATTATTGTGACTATAATATAAATTAGCTTAATACAATTATCCATTGTCTAATGTAGTGAAGCTTGTAGTCTTGCCATTTCCTAAGAGACAGATCTGAATGTTTTAAATAATTATTAAGGCAAAAGTGGATTTAAGACAAAATAGTCTTACAAAATCAGAAATTACCAAGTCCCTGGGCCTACAGGGACAAAATAGTCTTACAAAATCAGAAATTACCAAGTCCCTGGCCTATTGCAGAAGTTTCAGCACTGGGGTCTAACTTTCAACCCCATGATTTTTTCCCCCTACTTAAGGCAGAGTCATATTTTATTACATGGACTTCTAAACTTTCTCGCAAAAGAAATCTTAGCCTGAAGCGCAATGCTTAGAAATGGGCCTCTCCTCTGATTAGATTCATGCTGAAATCCAGTATATGTCAAATTGACTTAGGAATAAAAAGTCATATCTGCACAATTGCCTGAATAGCATATTGATTCAGATTTTTAAAAAATAGTGAGTTCAGCAAAATCAGAAAGGCAACAAAACCAATCATCTCAGCCCAAATGGTTCATTCCCTAGCTGCAGACAGTCACAAACAGGAGAGGGCTGTCTGTGTCAACATGAGGGTGCACGTTGTCACCCACAGCGTGAGTTACCTTCCTTACTATGAGAGGAATCAATGTCTCCACTTGTTACCAGCATGTAACAATATTCAAAGAAATTCATTCTAGAGAAGGCTTATTTTGATGAACACATTTTATATTGTAATTGCTTATATATAAATTATTACCCTATTTTTGGATAAAATAATCTTAATAATAAATATATTATTTTAATCACTCTTTGTTCCTGAAATACGTCAAGTCCTATGCTGTGGTTTTCTTTTCAGAATTCTGTAACAAAGCAAATAATTTTATGGAAACATCAACACTTTCAATTAAAAGAAGGTGTTATTGTTCACCAGGGCAAGGATTCTACATGGATACATTAAACAGTGGTCAGGTGCGTTTCCACCAACACAGGAGACTAAGCCTTCAATGGAAATGAGGTCATCCTTTGCTTTTCTCATACTTCTACTCTTCAACTCTATATTTAACATTGGGAGAGTTCTGTAACTTCAATTTCATATCAATAAACACTTTATTTGTTATGTGCTAAAAATAAGAGCATATTTTACCATATTTTAATGTGATCAACAGATGCTAAAAAAAACACTTATATTATTTTAGTGCTTGGATTATCATTGCTATAGAGAGGACTATATATAGGAAGGATAATTATCTAATGCATTAGTATGATTGTCAAACAGATCTAGAAAATAAGGGGATATTAATTTGTCATATAATTTATAATATGGTTATAGTTCAAATATAACTAGGCATAATCACAAACATTCCATCTTCAAGAAACTTCGACCATTTATTGACCAGAACAAAGAAGGAAATGACTTTCTAATAACCAAAACATTTTTTTCAAACCTCTGCTAATAAAAAATTGGCAGAAAAAGTAGCCTATTAGCTCAATTCTAAATTTTTAAATTTTTACTGTTTAAATATTTCTTTGAATTGATCTGCATTTTATATCACATAAAAATGCACTTAAATTTGCGGCATCGGAATAAAATATAAAGGACCTTTTATGTTACCTGCTATTTTACGCATCTTGTCATTTGGAAAGTCATAGAAAGTGAAAATTTGATGCTCTAAATTTTAGATGCAGTTTCCATGACAACAAAGAAGCACACTACTGCATACCACTATTCAAATGGTATTTGAATTTCAGAAAGAATCTACTACATAATGCATTATTCTTTTTCTGGGCATAAATAATAATAATCTATTGCTTTATTTTGTTTCAAAATAGTAGCATTTGCTATAATAATAGCATAGAAGTTTTGCTGAAGTACATGTATATAACTATGGAGGAGGTAAATTATTATAAGAAATTCAGGGATATTTCTGAAATTTATGATTTATGTAAGTATGTTACAGTAAAAGACAGGTCCCTTCTGCAAAACACACATAACTTAAAAGTTTCAAATTTATGGAATAATCGGTGATATAAATTTTTTTTAGAAACTATACCCAAATGTAAATTGCTTTCAATACACATACCTAAACCTTACCCTTCCTCAAGTCTTTGTGGTCACGCTGTGTTTTCTCCAACAGGGCATCCTTATCCAACATAATTCCAGACCGACCATGTTAGTTTTGTCTAACCCTCCTTCCTTTCATAAGCCTTGAATTCTGATACTGGCCACACTGTCTTTCCAACACTGAGGCTCAAACATCAGTCATCAACATCTTTTCTTGCCTTTGTCATGGTTATTTAAGTCACTATTTCCTTTTTGTACACTAGTAGAATACAAAACTAGTGATTCTTTGAACATTGGCTCAATATTTATTCTGTATTGTCAAGAGAAAAATTAATATTATATTAATCATATATATATATATATGTGTGTGTGTGTATATATATATATATATATATATATATATATATTCAAATTATTTCCTAAAATGGAACATGACATGAGATTTGGGGGACAGAAGAGTGGAGGAAGTCAGAAGGGTAGGCAATGAGAACCCTGAAGTGTATCGCTATTATGCTGCTTGGTTTTTTTCTGTAGTTACAAGCAACCAAGAGAAGTTTCTCAGGAGAGCAATTACCTAGGAAAGTTGTTGGAAGAATAGTTCTGGTACAAGCATGGAGAGTTACTTAAAGGGAAAGATTCATGGCAGAAAACCAGATAGAAACCCCCCCATATTCAGGAAATAGAAAATAAGAATATGAACTGGGATATTAACAGGGTTATACCTTGGTTTTGAAAAGATTTAATGAATGGAAAATTGACCTTGGTGTTTTGACTAGTTAATAAAATCAGGGAAAGTATAGTTAGTATAGGATCATGAAGGACAATTAGAATTTTGATGGATTTCATATGTTTATTTGTCACCTTTTTAATCATATGATCCTAGATATAAGACAAAGCTTAAAATATATCCATATCATTACAATATGATAATAAAAATGTATTTTAATAATTCATATTCCAAACTTATTCATTTTACATGAGTATCACTTTATCAATGTACTTTTACTCTCTAGTCATTTATAAATTTAATTAACATAGTAATTTTGTGACACTGTGTATAACTTCATGGTCTCCCATAAAGAAACCTTCTAAATTGGTATATGAAGATACTAATCAGAATGAAATAAGAATCAATATTGCAACTGAAACAATAGAAATATAAAGGATCAGAAAGATGTTATGAAAAACTGTATGCCAACAAATGGGATAACCTAGAAGACATAGGTACATTCCTAAAATGTACAATCTATCAAGATTGAATCAGGAAAGGTTAGGAAATCTGAACACACCAATAATGAGCAAGGAGATTGTCTCAAAAATGAAAAACTTCCCACCAAAGAAAAGGCCAGGATCTGAGGGCTTCGCTGCTGAATTCCACCAAGCATTTAAAGAAATAAAATGAAAAGTTGGAAAAGAAGGAATAGTTCTGTTTTATGAGGGTAGTATTACTCTAACACCAAAGCCTGGAAAGAAGAGAAAATTATAGACATTGGTGAACATGGATGCAAAAATTCTCAAGAAATACTAGCAGACAAAATTCAAAAGCACATTAAAAGACCATACACCATAACCTAGTGGAATTTTGCAAATTACACAAATCAATAAGTGTTATACACTGTATTAATAAAATTATCCCCAAAACCATATGATCATCTCAATAGATACAGAAAATTCATTTTACAAAATCCAATATTCTTTCATGATAAAATTCTGAACAAATTAGATTCAGAAGTTATATACCTTATCACAACAACATAGGAATGCACTCTCTCTCTCTCTCTCTCTCTCTCTATATATATATATATATATATATATATATATATATATATATATATATATATACTATATATACATATATATACATACATACACACACATACATGCATATATGTATGTACGTGTGTGTGTATATATATATGAAAAGCACTCAATAGCATCATACTCAATAATGGAAAGTTGAGAATTTTTCTCTAAGGTCAAGAATAATGCAAGGATGCCACTTCTATTCAACACAATATTAGAAATTCTGGAAAGAGCAAGTAGACAAGAAAAATGAAATGAAAGGCATCTTAATAGGAGAGGAAGAAGTGAAAGCGTCTCTCCTGGTGGCACAAACTTATATGTAAGAAAACTCTAAAGACTCCACCAACAAAATGTTAGAATGGACCAACAAATTTGGTAAAGTCACATGCTACAAAAATCAACACACAAATATCAGTAGTGTTTCTTACACTAACAACTTTCTAAAACAAAAATTAAGAAATTAACTCCACTAACAATAGCTACAATGAAAACTACATAGAAAGAAATTCACCCAAGGAAATGAGAAATCTCTCTAATGGAAACTATAAAATATCGATGAATTAGAATGAAGAGGACACAAATAAATGGAACAGTATCTAGCGTTCAGGGTAGAATTAATATTTTTTAAAATGTCTACACAACCAAAAGGAATCTATATAGCCCATGTAATGTCTATAGAAATTTGAATGTAATTTTTTCACAAAGAAAACAATTGCAAAATTCCTATATAACCACAAAAATTCCTGAGTAGGTAAAGAAAACTTGAGAAAAAAAAAAGAACAAAGCTGGAGCCATCCCAATATCTGACATCAAAATCTGTTACAAAACCAAAGTAATTAAAACACATTTTACTGGCATAAAGTTGAACATATTGACCAATGAAACAGGGCAGAAATCTCAAACCCATGCATTTATGGTCAATTGATTTTCCACAAAAAAAGTCAAGAATACACAATGGAGAAAAGAAGAATGAAATTGGATACATATCTCACACTATATAAAAAGTCAACTCAACTATCTATCCAAAGACTCAAATGTAAAACCAAAAACAATAATAGCTGCAAGAAGAAAACATAGAAGAAATGCTCAACATTTGTCTAGGCAAAGATTTGGCAGATATTACCACAGAATCAGAGGCAACTATAAATAAATGGGATAGCACCAAGCCAAAAAAGCTTCCACATAGCAAAAGAAACAACAAACAGTGTGTGGAGGAAACCCACGGACAGGGAGAAAAAAATTGCTAGCTGTATGTCTGATAAGAAGCTAGTATCCGAAATATCTAAGGAACTCAGACAACTCTATAGTAAGATTAAATAAAAATGAATCCAAGTAAAAGTTCACAAAGTATCTAAATAGACACATCTTTAAAAAACAAAACACAAATAAATAGCCAACATATATGTAAAAAAATGTCATCACCACTAATCATTTGGAAAATAAAAATCAAAACCATGGTGAAACATCATGCACACCTGGTAGAATGGCCATTATCCCAAAATGCAAAAGATAACCTTTGGAAGGATGTGTTGGAAAGGGAACACTTATACAACATTAATGTAAAGATTTCATGGAAAGAGGTTTTAACTATGAAGATATTTATTCATACAGGCATAACTCATTTCATTGCATTTTATCTCATTGCACTTTATATGTATTCTTTTTTTTTTTTTTAAGTTGAAGTTTCGTGGCAATCCTGCATCAAGCAAGTCTATTGGTACCATTTTCCAACAGTATGCGCTCACTTTGTGTCTCACTTCACACGTGTGAGAATTCCATTTGGGTAATATCATAACAATTACAAATTCTGCACGTCTCACAAAATTTGAAATTGTTTTCATTTTTATTATATCAGTTTTGGTGATCTGGGGTCCGTAATGCTTGATGCTGTTTTATAATTGCCTTAGAGGACCATGCATTGTGCCCACATAAGATGACAAACAATAAATACTGTGTGTCCTGAGTGCTCCAAATGGTTACTGCTCTCTCTCCCTCTCCTGCAGCTTCCCTATTCCCTGTGACACAACCATATTAAATGTGGTCACTGAATAACCGTTAAGTGTCCAAATGAATGGAAGAGTTGCACATCCTTAACATAAACCCAAGGCTCGAGATGATTAAGTTAGTGGGGAAGCCAAGAGGAAAGCCAGAACCCTCTGCAAGGCAGGCCTCTTGCACCAGTTAGTCAAGTTATAAGACAGAGGAAAAAGTTCTTGAAGGAAATTATAAGTACCACTGAACACACAGAGGGCAAGAATGTGAAAAAGGCTTGTTGCTCATAAGGAAAAAGCTTTAGTGGCTTGGAAAATCAAACCAGCTACAACTCTGCTCAGTTCTACAAAGGCTGGCTCAAATGGGTGAGGGCATGGAATAATGAGTTTGAGGCTAGAAGTAGTTGTTTTGTGGGGTTTAAAGAAAGAAGCGTTATCCGTAACATAAAAAAATAAAATAAAAAAAGCAAGGTGAGACAGAAGCTGCACCAAGTTATTCAGAAGATCAAGCTAAGATGATTGATGAAAGTGGTCCCAGTAAATGTAGATGAAAATCTATTGAAAAATATCCCATTTAGGACCTTAATGCCTAGAGACATGTCAATTCCCAACTCCAAAGGTTTCAAAAGACAGGCTAGTTCTCTCCTTAGGAATAAGTGTTGTCGGTGACTTGCAGTTAAAGCCAGTGTTCATTTACCATCCTGAAAATCCTAAGGTCCTTAAGAATCATACCACATCTATTCTGTCTGTGCTCTACAGATGGAACAAGGAAGCCTGAATACGGCACATTTGTACAGCAGGGAGTGGTGAATGTATTAATTCTATTGCTGACTTACTTCTCAGAAAAAGAAAAAAAAAGTTTTTCTTTGAAAATATTTCTATCTACTGACAGTGCATCTGGTCACACAAGAGCTCTGATGGACATACACAAGGAGATTAGTGTCATTTTTTATGCCCCTCAAAAAGATATCCATTCCTTTCCCTATGGGTCAAGGAAAATTCAACATTCAAGTCTTAATATTGAAGAACATATTTCATAGGACTATAGCTGCTATAGACAATGGTTCTTATGACTGATGTAGGTGAAAAAATTTGAAAAAGTTTTGGAAAGGATACACCATTTTTGTCACTAGTAATGTTTGCTGATTATCCTTAGAGTCTGTAAACAAGTCAGGATGGCGCCTGGCATTTTGCCAGAGGGAGTGGTTTGAGAAGTAACGCCAGGGAGCCATTAAGTGTGGAGATTCCTTATTGGTTGACTGCTGTATCTAGTTTATGTTAATTAAGATAAGCAATAAACGGCTCTCACTCCTGCTGTATCCATGTACACAAGTTGCTCATCACCCCCCGGTTATTTTGCTGCAGCCGGACTGCGGCAGATTATGTTTCTTCTTCCATGAAGTTCCTGTTCAGTTCCTGTGTCCATTTACTGATTGGATTATTTGTTTGGGTGGGTGTGTGCATGCTAAGTGTCTTGAGTTCTTTATATATCTTGGAGATTAATGCTATATCTGAGGTGCAGGTGACAACATTTTCTTCCATTCTGTAGGCTCTCTCTTTACATTCTTGATTGTTTACTTTGCTATAAAAATCTTTTTATTTTGCATGCTCTGGAAAGCTGTATGGAGATTCCTCAGAAAACTTGGAATGGAACCAACATTTGATCCATTTATCCCACTCCTCAGCATATAGCAAAAGGACTTAAAATCAGCATAATATAGTGACACAGCCATATCAATGCTTATAGAGCTCAATTCACAAGTGCTAAGCTATGGAACCAACTTAGGTGCCCTTCAGCAGATGAATAGATAAAGAAAATGTGGTATATATACACAATGGAATATTACTCAGCAATAAAATGAATGAAATTATGGCATTTACCAGTAAATGGATGGATCAGGAGACTATTACACTAAGTGAAATAAGTCAATCCCCCCAAAAAACAAAGGCCAAATGTTTTCTCTGATATGGGGAGGCTAACACATAATAAGGGCGTGGGGTGGGAGGGAAGAGTAGAAGTTAATTGAATTAAAGAAATGGAAATTTAGAGAAAGGAAGGGGAATGAGAATAGGAATTATAGTAGAATGAATCAGACGTAAATTCCCTATGTTCATAGATGACTACATGACCAGTGTAACTCCACATTATGTACCACCGTAAGAATGGGAAATTATACTCCATGTATGTATAATATTTCAAAATACACTCTACTATCATGTGTATCCATAAAGAAAAAATAAAACATTTAAAACAAAGAATTGATGGTGCTTCGTGGAAGGAGGTCAGAATATCTACATTAACAGGACTTGAAAGAGATTGATTTCAACCATTATGGACATCTTCAAGGGATTCACATCTTCAGGGAACACCATAATTGAAGATAAGGTAAGTGAAAGAAAACTAGAATCATAAATACAGCGTGAAGTTGAGTTGCAATCCTATGATTAAAAAGTTAACAAATGAAGAGTTGCTTGTTATGCAAGATGAAAGAAACTAGTTTCCCATGATGGTATCTACTCCTGGTGAAGATGCTGTGAACACTGTTAAGATAACCACAAAGGATTCAGCTTATTACATAAACTTAGTTGTGAGGCAGTAGTAGGGTTTGAAAGTATTAACTCCAATTTTGAAATAAGTTCAGATTTCAAAAAAAAAAAGTTCTGTGTGTAAAATGCTATCAAGCAGCACTGTGAGTTAAGGAAAAATCTCAGTGAAAGGAGGATATGATATATTTGCCAAATTTCACTGTTATATTATGAAATTGCCTTTCAGAAATGGCAATCCTAATCAGTTTTCACTTATCAGTATGGAGGCAAGATGTCCCAACAGCAAAAGACTTGCTGGAGGCTCCTGTGAGGTTTGGCAATTTTTAGCAATAAACTGTCCTTTTAAATTAAGGTATGTACATATTTGTTATGTGCATAAATGTCAATGTATAGTAAAGAGGCTATAGGGTAGTGTAAGCATGACTTTCACATGGGCTGAGAAATCAAAAAAGCATGGCTCACTCTATTGAAGTGTTGCAGTTTATTGAAAAGAACCTGTCATATGTCCAAGACTAGACCATATACACATACCAACACAATGTGGTATCAACATTGCTATGAGACAAACTACTATAAAACTAAAAATAAATTGAGACACGCACATACAATGGAGTACTTTTCAGTCATAAAAATGAGCAAGTCAGAACTGTAAGAACTTTATGGAATTCACATTATAATGTGTGGGAAAGGTAAGAGAGAACACTCTGAGTAGAAACCACCGTTTACCCGTGGTTTTTGTTAAAGTTGCTTCCAGGGCAAAGGGATTTGGCAAGAGAGTGGGAGGAAAACTGACTTTTTCTTTGTTTTACAATGTTGATCATTAAATCATTTTCCAACTGCAAATTTTATACCGCTGGATACATATTTTAAGGTGATTGTTAAATACTTTATTCATAACTTGTGCTATGATGTATAAAGTATTATGAAATTAAAATTCTTTCTAATTTTGAGATCAGTTCCCCTTACATGGATCTTGAAGTAGTTAAAATTATACTTCTTGAAGTGAGAGAATATAATCATTACTTCTTCACACCCTTTCCTAAAATTGAGATACTTTATCAGTATGTTTTGTGTAAGATTTGCTCTATAGTCTTTTGGAATATGTATTTCAGATATAAAGTTAATTGCTCATTTAGTTCAAGTATGATTACACTGTGTAATGTGATTTCTATTTAGGACAATGACGTATTTATTTATTTATTTTGACTGAAGAAAAATGTTTTTTCTCTTTCCAAGTCTCAAATTTAGTTATTAGTTACCTGCCAACCCTGGTTTCTTAATTTTTAAAGTTCTTTTTCCTTACATAGAACACCAAGATATACCCTGACATAATCACAAAAGCATGGAACACAATTCTTAAGTCATGTCTTTTATATTTTGGAAATATAATCAGGCAAGCGTTTCAACATTGGCAAATGAGGCATTACATTTCTCTTGAATTTTCTGTGATATCTTTTACATCTCGACTTTGATTGACCATCCCCAAGTTTGTTTGAGGAACACTTCATCTTTTTCTCTAATTTAAAAATTTACTTACAATTTTTCACTTGCTAAGTCTGATGGTTTTCAAGGGGTTGTTCCATGTCTTACAAGAAATCTCCACTTCAGGATCTGGAAATGACTTCTTCAGAAAGTGAAAATGTGTGGACTTAAATGATCAGCAATAGCTTCAGAACCCAGAGGCCTGAGAGTTAATTGCATTGATCACGTTAACTCCACACAGGCTCCTGCTCTTGAGACCCAGCATCTGACGACCCATGATTTCTTTGTATGAACTTGAAAAGGATGGAGTTCCCCCACCACCACACACGGCCTTCCAGATTTTGCTGTTCATACAGCAGGAATGAAAAAGCCTTTTTTGGGCTGTATCCTTGGGTTGTTTGCTGTCCATTATGAAGACAGACTCCTGGTTTAGAGACTTATCCAGCCTTCTTCATTGACATTTTAAGTGCTTCAGTGGACCATAAAACTGCTCAGTTCATTGTAAAAAGACCCAACTGCCTCTCCAGGAAGTTTGTTTTACCAGAGTTTTATATGACTACAGTGACTTTCCTCATGTTTTTCAGTGCTTTCTATTTTTATATTTTCCTTTCCGCTTCCTTTAGAGAAATTCCTTTATAGAATTTGGTAGCCTTATATAGCCTTAAATGTTCACCTATGCCTTCCATCAGAGAGTAGCAATGATCAAATCATTACTTATTGGGAAACTTAGGCATATAATATTTAAAAATTTAAATCTGGGATATCTTGCAGAAATAACTTACCACAAATAGAAAGCTATAATCAAGCATTGAAATAAAAAAAAAAAGTCAACAAAATGCCACGTACTCCTCCTCTGCTGTATTTAAATGTAAGTGTCCCAGAGAAAATGAAGTGCTGGCATTAACATCATCGATGTGTTTATTCTTGTGAAGAGTGAACATTTTAATGTCATCCTGAATAAATAATGCGGTTTGTGCTGAACTGAACTCTGGAGAAAGTACAAGGTATATAGCTAGAGGGGCCTCATTTACTCTGGTGAATAAACTGGCAAGCTCATGTGGGTGTCAAATTTATATGCAGATGAACTGAACACCTGGAATCTTAAAAATAAACCATAAGCCACTTATGAACTTCCGCTTGCATTTAGTGTGCTGGTAGATAAATATTCACCGATGAAAATTTTCACTAATATTTTAAAAACATTCACTAACATTTTATAATTATCTTTTCAAGTTTACAAGAACATAGAGCCTCCCAGGATTCAGAGAAATCACACCACAGGGTATTATGTGAAACCTTTAGTTTACTTACTTCCCTAAGTTATTTATTGATTTACAAATAAAGTCTCCATTTCCCAAGGATATTACTGAACAAGTTTTATAACATTGACCTTTCCTTTTTCTAAAATCCTTAAAGCATGTAAAGGATCATGGCTCAGAAGGAGAGACAGGGTCCGTCCCCTGGGGTTTTGGATATAAATTCAAAATTGTTACCAACAAATGCTGGTGAAGTTTGAAATGTGCAAATAGTTTTCTCTACCTTTGATACAAGACAAACAGAATTCTGGATATAGAGACAAAAATATGATTAACAGTCTCTCTGTAACATGACATGTTAGTAAGCCTGAGGTCTATGCAGATTCGTAATAGAATTGATTGTATCTAACCTCCAATATCTTCACTTCAATTGGAGGCTTAGAAGATGATAACAAGATGGATCATTTTCTTTCCCCTTTTGCAAGTGTCAATTCATTTTCATTAATTTACATTATCAGCTGAAGACTTCTTCAGGTATAAAAAGAATTTGGATTCAAAACACACTGAAGCTCCAAGCTCCATCAGATAAAAAAAAGGGGGGGGGGTGAAACTGAACTGAAACCAATTAAACAAATTTTGCCTCTGATAGTTGAAATACCACCAACACTGGGGAGTTAAACTACATCAACAAAGAACCAGCGATGTGTCCACTCATGGAACTACGTGTCTCTTAGCACTGGGCCACCACTTTGGTGGTGCTGGTGGCAGAGATTTGAGGAAAATACATATATTCCTGTTTGTGTCAGTGACTCTGTGAAATGAAAGGAATTTATCATTTACTGTGACAATTTTTGATCCCAAGATGATTCTGCAGTAAAATGTGTTCTGACAACAGGTAACCTGGATCCAGAGAAGATTGACCTTTTCATGTTCAGCCTGGGAGTGCTGTGTGATAATTGAAACACCCATAACGCTCATGGCTTCCTGGTTAGTATTTAGAAATACATATAATGGAATCAGCGGGTAAAACTACATGAATTTAGCACAAAGGGTCTTTTTGTTATATGGCCAAATAACATGGCAGAAGTACAATGTGAAGTTCACCCTAGTGGTTACTCCTGGCAAAACACAACTACCAGTATTGAATGCAGTATTAGACTTTTAAAGTGTTTTCTAAGGAACATATGACATTTGCATTCTTTAACTTTTAGTTAGATGGAATTTTTTTCCAAATGCATACTGATCACATTTGTCTTTTATCAGATAAATAATCATTAACAGTATCAAGTATTTGGAGATTCTATTTTCATTTGGCAAAATGTCTGGTCAGGATCCTATTCTGGTTTGGATAGGAGGTATTCCTTGAGAAGCTCGTGTGGTATCCAATGTAGCAATGTTTAGAAGTAAGGCATAATCAGTAGATTAATCATTTATTGATTAATAATTTGAATGGATTACTGGGGAGAAACTCTGGGCAGGTGAGACATGGCTGGAGGAGCTAAGTCACTGGGTGTGTGGCCTTGGAAATTCTATTTGATCCTTGTTTTCTCCCCTTCTCTCTCTCCTTTTTGTCTCTCTTCTCCCCAGATGCCATTAGCTGAGCAGCTTTACTCCACGATGACCCACTTGTACCATGATGCCTCACCTCAGGTCAGAGCAATAGAGTTCACTGACCATGGACTGAAACCTCTGAAAATGTGAGCCCCAAATAAACTGTTCTTCTTCCAAGTCATCCTTGCATGGTAATTTTGTCACAGCAGTGAAAAACTAACCCATGTCCTCTAAAGCAACAGTATTTAGAAGGAAACAACAAATCATAGTTAAATTTGTCTCCACAAGAAATGAACACTTGATAAGCATAAGACAGAGGTGAGGAAAAGAAAGAGAGAAAAAAAAAGAAAGAATAGGTGGGGAGGTGAGAGGAGGGGCAAGAAAAATGGGACTAAAATATTCTAGCTTAAGTGAAAGGTGATAAGCAACCGTTTTCCAGAGTCAAGATGGACTAAGACTCAAGAACAGAGGTTTCTCCTAGTCATAGTTTCAGTTGCTTTAATGAATATTACCTCTATGAATCTAAAAAAAAAAAAAAAACCCAAACCATAAGCCACAGAGAGTTTACATAATATTAGGGACAGCAGTAGTCAACCATTAGACCATTAGAAGTGGGATTATGACTTTAATCTCTAACTAATTATATTTTTATCATTATGAGTAACCCCAGTTGACTTCTAATCAGCACAATAATTAAAAGCATAGGTTCTGGAGTTTGACTCCTTTGGTTCATATCCTAGATTCCACAGTAACTAGCCTTGTGAACATAATCTCTCTGAAACTCACTGATATGTCAAATGCAGATAATATTGGTACCTACATCATAGGGTTCTTAGGAGGATTTAGTAAAATAATCCTCGTAAAATCCTTAGCTCAGTGTCTGACAGAAAGTCAGCCCTCATTAAATGTCAACCATTATTTATATCTTTCTGCATTCATGTATGTACTACAGAATAGGGAACAAATAATTTGTCACAGAAAAAATTTGTGTCCTTCTTTTCATTAAACATTCTCACAGTGTCATTTCCATGTGCTTTAACATTTTCAAAGTAATTTTGGTAATCATGTGGACATACCTTGTTTAATGTGCTATAGTAAAAACCAACTTCTCTAATCTTTACAATGTGTACATATTCAACTACAAACTTAAATATTAGTTGATTTTAATAGTTAAATTACCAGTTTAACATATATTATTGGATATTAGATGTAATTAAAGTATTTTATCTTATTGACCTTTTTATTAATTCCTTTTTCAATGGACTATTCACATTTTCCACTTCTCTTTTACATTGGATCGGTAGTTTTGGTAACATTTTTAACATTACTGTAAAAAGATAATATGCATTATGCTTTATTTCCTAAACAAAACCATTAACAGATGAACATTTTATATTCCATATGTTGAAAATGTATGGATTACTTGATACTCTTTCTCTCTTTTGTTCATTTGTTTATATCCTAAAGGTTTTCATAGACAGATTTAAGTCAGTTGACAAGAATGTTAGGATTAAAATCAGAAACCTAAAAGGAAATTAGAACTGAGTCTAAATTGCATAATGCCTAACAAGTACCTGCATATTTACGTTGAGAGTAAACTTGAAAAGATGCTCTGATCAATTCAGAAACTTGTAAACTATGTGAAATAAAGGGAAAAGAATTCCTCTGGATGAAAACACACACTGAAGACTGCATCTCCTTTTAAAAAATGTATGACTTTCCTTTCCTTTTTTTCTAAGAAATGAAACATGGTCCTGTTTTATCATGCTCATGTGGATTGTCTCTGCTGCAATGCTATGTAGGCTCCTTAAGACCAGGGACCAGAGTGTGCTCACAGCGTTTCCCAAGCTCCTGTGCCAGCACTTCACACGAAGTTGTTGCACATTATTTCAGAATGTAGAAGTTCCACAGACCAAAAAGTAGAGCAATGAATCAGCAGAAATGCCTCACCAGAGCTGACCTAAGATGCCCATCTTCTCCTACCTTATGGAACTCCTACCTTCTCCTATGGAAGAAAAGAAGATCTGAAGTTTTTTAGTTATCCTGAAGTAGTTATTACAAGTTGACTACAGATTAATTTCTCCTTAAGATACTGGCATATATTATTCCCATGTAAACACTTTTAATACCTGGTTTTGTATTGAACATTCAGTTGTTACATTTCATCTTTATTGATATTGGTTTTCACTACTCTACAGTGGTGCATTATATGAATGAGTCACTTGCACTGCATTCCATCGAGCTTATATGGTGAGGGCTAAACCAGTGTGACTGTCTTAGGAAACACAGTATTTAACCAGAAAACTTCTAGAACTCATAAATGAATCCAGCAAAGTAGCAGGATATAAATTAACACCCATAAATCAATTGCATTCCTGTATACCACTGATGAATCAGCTAAAAGAGAAATTAGGAAAACTGTCCCATTCACAATAGCCTAAAATAAAAAAAATACTTGGGAACCAATCTAGCAAAAGAGGTGAAAGTCCTCTACAAATTAAACTATAGAACACCAAAGAAAGAAATTGAAGACCTTAGAAGATGCAAGGATTTCCCATATTCTTGAATTAATATTATCAAAATACAGCATTTTATAGGTAATTCAAGTTAAAAGAGGTTGGATTAGGTGGGGCTTAATCCAGTTGGACTAGTGTCCTTAAAACAAGAGGGAGAGGCACCAAGGTGGCACACACACAGGAAAGCAGGACACAGAAAGGAGGTAGCTCTTCAAGCCAAGGACAGACAGCTCAGGAGGAACCAAACCTGCAGACACCTTGATCTTGTGCTTTTGGTCTCCAGGGTGTTGAAGCCACCCAATCTGCAGCATGTCACCGGGCAATCCTAGCTGACTAATTGTCACCATGTTATCAGACATTTTGGTTATTTCTATATTTCCTCCCTCCAAGCAACAGTAAAGGTCTTTTCCTGACTGGTTAGCTCGTGCACACGTGAAAAATCCTGTGGGAGGAATACTGAGAGGTGGGTGGCGATACCTGACTTTTGCTCATCTTGAAACTTACCATGTTATATACACTGTTTTCTGTTGTGACCATATCAGTTTACACTCTCTTGAGCATATGATTTCCCCAGTTCTCCACACTTAAAATATTCAGTATTTTAAGGGTCTTTTTTTCCCCTGCTCTGATGGGGAAGGGTATCTTATATGTTTTTGTATTTTCCCATTTACTAGTGAGATTTAATAATTCTTGTATGCCGTGTCCATTTATGATCATTCTTGTGCAACTATCTTTTTCAATATTTTATCCATTTTCTCGCTCTGTTCCTTCCCCTATTCATTTGCCAAAATTCTCTTCCAAACCATTGACTGGAAACTCAAGGAAAATATTTCCTCTTTGTCTTTTAGTCTGTCTTTTAAAAATTATGAGATCCTTTGATCTCGCCTGCATCCCGCCCAGGCGACGATATTGGGATTCCTTTTCTTGAAGTGGGCTGGCTGCAAAATAAAGGCTAATAAAGAGAAGACATAAAAAAAAAAAAAAAAAACCCACAGGGCACAAAAAGTAACTTTTAAAAAGTGGGGGTGGGACAGCCAGCCAATCTTAGGGATCCAGCCACTAGAAAGAGAGAGATGGAGCCCACGCTTGCCTTATTTATATGGGGAAACAGCAAAGGTTTCTCATGGAATGCTGTTTGCCAAGTAAGGTCTAAGGTGGGTTGTCCAGTTCCCAACAGGTTACTCCCAACTCCAGAGTCGTCTCCCTGGTGGAGTGAAGATGGAGACCTCAGGCCCTGCACCACTGATGCTCATGGGAAAGCCGGGCTAGTGCCCAGGGAACACATCTAAGTCTCCATGGCCTGGTACCAAGAGAAGACCCCCAAAGTACCTCATGGTGGCTCTCCTCACATTGATAGAACAGAATTTTTAAACTTTATCCCCGGTAAGTTTTGGATTAAGTCCCTTTGTTGTTTATATATTCCATGGTTTGGAAAAGTCTTTATTACACCCAGTAATAGATCTGCTAATAAATTTTATGATTTGGCTTTAAGGCTTTTATCTATCTTGAGATTGTATAAATATTGTGTGAAATAGAATGTAATCTTATCCTTTTAACTGTCTAACCTAATGCAGAGCAGTATTTGAAGTATGGTTCATATTTCCTCAAAATTGTAAATTTAACTGTCTTGAAAATTCCCCTTGTATGTTGCTAGTATGTAGAGGAATTCATTTCTGTGTATTTATAGTACATCTGAATTACTTTATTTGGTTTTCATTTATTAATTACCGTAATTTGTCCATAGAGTCTCTCAGGTTTTCCATACTTTTACATAGTTTGCTAATAGGAATTTATTTCTCTTATTGATTATGAAACTTGGATTGAAATCATGCTGCGGGGGTCACACTAGGAACCCCACAGTGAGCAGCCATGCTAAAAAAGCAACAAAAAGACAAAGACTTTTCCCCAGGGACACCACATGCACAATATTTTTCTTCATATTCATTATTCACACATTTTTCCTCACTTTATCAACGTCTCCAGTAGCACTTCCTTCCCCGAGAACCATAACTGTCCTTTGGGATCCACTTGATTTTGAATGCTAGCTCCATTTCCAGGAATGAAAAAAGAAGAGCGCCCATAACTGCATTCCGTGTTCCAGGAAGCCCCGATTAAAGGGCGGCAGGGGACTCGGATCGGTTTCATCAAAGAACTCGCAGAACTTTATGGTGATTGTTGGTTGGCTGAAGATATTTTCTCAGCCCTGAAAACATGAGCAAAGGTTGAAGTAAACTTAGAAAGTGCTGGACCATTGTTATGGACAAACCAGGAAAGGAACTTCAGGGAATATTAGCTCCTCCACACGCAGAGTGGACCAAATGAAAGAAAAAGGAGGAGGAGAGGAAGAAGGAAAGGGAGAGGAGGAGAAGAAATAAGTCGTGCTAGATGAAGTCTTGCTTCACTGATGTCTACTCAACCACAGGAATTCCGAGTTTCCTACTCCAAAACAACTGTTTTTTAAAATCATTTGGATTAGAATTTTCCATTACGTCGGTTTATTTTAATAAAAGTCTGTATATAAAATAATTGTCTTCTATTTCTAACACAAGGAGATGTATCTCTGCCAGATATAGGAATTCTGTGATGAAGGAAGGCAATTGAAACAAGATCAAGGAGCAATGGGGGGACAGGTGTCTTGGTTTTTCTGCTGCTATAACTAAAGGATCTGACCAGAAAAACAGGAGTGAGGAAGAGTTTATCTGAGGGCTCACAATTTCAGAGGTGGTAGTCCACAGAAGACCAGCTCCGTTCCTCAGGGCTCAGGTGAGGCTGAACATCTTAGCAAAGTGTGTGGCAGAGGGAAGCAGCTGACATCATGGTGATCAGAAAGCAGACAGACTCACTCCACTCTCCAGATACAAATATATACCCAAAGCCACACACATCCCAGTTCCCACCTCCCCCAGCCACACCTTACCACCTCAGTTAACCCCATCAGTGATTAGCTCACTGATGAGGCTATAACCCAATCATTTTTCCTCCAAACTTTCCTGCCTTGCATCGTTTCATGTGTGAGCTTTCAGGGGGACACCTCACATCCAAACCATAACACCAGGATAGAGAAAATGCATGTGCATAACTTTAATAAAAAGGAGTGATGTCGAATTATTTATGTGACTATGTTAGGACAAAAGAAAAAATCATGAGGGGAACTCAAGTCCCATGTTCTGCCTCTTATAGGTCACATACTCTGTGTTATCTCTTTGTCCACTCCTCTCACTAGAGAAATGGATAATGACAGTTACCCAATGAGCTTCAGGTTTCCTTTAAGCATCGTGTGTGTGTGTGTGTGTGTGCGTGTGTGTGTGTGCGTGTGTGTGTGCGTGTGTGTGTGTACGCGCGCGCATGGGTGTGTGCATGTTGTATAAAATCTGCCAACTTGACACAGACTAGAAATAATACATTGGATTTTGGCCTTGGTTTTCAACCCATCACACACGCACACCACTTCCTGCCACTTTTCTGGTGGTTCTTGTGACTGATGGTTGTTCTGAAGTTTGAGGGAGATAAGGAAATAAATGAAATCATCTTCCTTTGGGAAAAAGTAAAGATGTCTTAATTCGCTAGTTGGTGTAGTCACAAAGTCTCCAAATCCAAGATCAGACAGAGGCCATCTTTTTAGTTTTCTATTTCTATTATAATATGTTAGTTATCAAAAACTTAGAGTCTTAAACATAAAAAGTACTGCACTAAATTCAAGGGTTTGGCAGGCTCGTATGTGTTTGTTTTTCTTAAGGCTCTAGGAAAAATCCACTTCCTTGTAGCAACTGCCTCTGTTCATTCATTTTTGGCCCCCTCCTTTATCTTTAAAGTTATAACAGTTGATCAAATTCCAGGTCATATGGTACTGACCTTGACCTGAAAAAGTTTCTCCACTTTTATGGACCCATGATACTAGATTGTGCTCTCCCAAATAATAAAAAATAATCTTCTATTTCAAGGTCTGTGTCTAAATCACATTTGCAAAATCTACTTTGTCATTTGTGGTCATATATTTATAGGTTCTGATGATGAAGACTTGGATGTCTTTGAAGTCACTGTGCAGTCTACAACAGATGAAATTGTATGAATACTTTTTTTCCTTCTCTTTTCTTTCTACAGGTCTGAATGTCATAAGTCTTCAGGACAGGGTAGGTTTCTCTTAGTACCTTTATATTAGTGAACGATTTTACCAAATTTTTGGTCTTACTTTACAGTTTTCATCCTTATTTCAAATATTTCAGCAGAAAATCGACAGATTGTTCAAAGATCTTCTACCTAGATGACTTTAATATGAGAAATTCTCTACTGCAATCTGCTTAAAAACAATACAAATACAAAAATATTATCAAGTAAATGTTAGTTTTCTTTTATTTACAAAATTTGTGATGATGATGTTAACTTTCTGCACTATCATTCATGATAAAATAGGTTTGGGATCGTTATTCTTTATAGTTTAGCTAAAACAAATAGATTGTGCCTAAAATATATTGTAGCTATATTTTATTAACTAATTTTTAAAAAATATATTCTTGGGAGTTAAAAATATAATGGTCTTTTTATTGTTCATCCCACTTCATCAGGGACTGCTCATTGAAATGGGGACTTCTCAAGAGTGTATATAGGGTCTGGCTCCATGGCATCCTGGGAAAATGGGGCAGGAGGATCACCAGATTGAGGGCAGTCTGGGAGTCTTAGTGAAAGCCTGTCCAAAAATAAAAATAAGGACTAGAGGTGTACCTCAGAGGTCAAGAGCCAGTGGGTTTGATCCCCAGAGCAGGAAAAAAAGAAAAAGAAAAAAAAGAATATCTAACTATTCATTTTCATACACTGATTTAACTGTTGTTTATTGAATTCTTACTAATGAAAAAAGACACAAAGCGTTTACATCAAGATTCTTCTGTTTCTCTCTAGAGGCAGGGAGGTAAACAAGCAGCAATAGCAGAAGATATCAGTTGATGGAGGTCCAAGCCTTGAGGCTCAAATGGTGTCTGAGTGTACTGGGAAAAGTTTCAAGAAAGTGGTGACAGAAGAATAAAACGTCATGCATATTTTAAATATTTGATATATTCAGAGAGAGAGAGAGAGAGAGAGAGAGAGAAACCAGCTTTTGAAATGCCCTAGGAACTCAGCTGGAAGACTTGTGAAGACCAAGGCTAGAGAAAAGGAAGTTGTGACCTTGTTGACCTCTTAGGGAAGAAAAATGTATACAGTGTACTAAAATAGGATGTTCTGACATGGGGAGAGGATGGCATCAAGCTGTAGGTTCAAGACCGTGATTCACATCGCTTGTACAAGATTTAATCCATTTGGCTACTATTTCAGATCATTCAAAGAGTGAAACAATACTGGTTCTGAGAAATAACTGCATTAACTAGTGGTCACTCCCCCAAATCCTTTTAAATGACTCAATAATATTTCACTTTATTTTTTTGAAAGAGAGGAATTCAATGGAAAAATGAGAAATGTAGACCTGTAAAGAACATTCATGGACTATTTGCAGCTGTTGTAAACAGCACTTAGAAATTCACAAAGCTAGATGTAACATTTACTCCCTAGGAAAGACATGATTTTCCTTCCCAGTCTTTCCCAGAATGTATGTTTGGTGATTGTATTTTTGTTTGTTTTTTTTTTTTCTCTCTTTTACTCTCTTTAATTTATGAAACAAAAGATACAAAAAAAGTGACCAGCATGATAAACATCTATGAGTTTATAAACTACTAAATCTTAAACTCTATCATTTGATTTTTTGAAAAGATATTTAGGCCAATTACTTAGGATGAAACATTTCAACGTACCTATCAGTACAAAAAATGGGGTAGAAGTCAAAAATACACCGCTTAAAATTTATCACAAAATTTCACCTTCGTAACCACAACCTAAATTAAAAAAGAACATCTTTGCTATAAACCCAAATTCCTCTCCTGTTTTCTTCACTCTTACTCCTGTGTTCCCTCCAAATTAAACACAGACTTGATGATTTCTTTTGGGGATCTTGGAGCAATAATGATCCCAAACCAACTAAATCAAGAATCTGTGCTTAAATTTAACTGATAAGGCTCCAGTCCTTCTGAATATCAGTGCCAAGCAGAGTACAGTTGGCTTCTTCTCTATGCCAGCCCTTCAGGACCCTAACCCAACATGAGGGACTTATGGGGGCAACCTGTTCCTTAGGGAAGTTACTGTGCTACAGTTTTTGTTTGTTTGTTTTTTATTCCAGCCTCCTCACAGGACTGTCCAAAACAGTTCTGAGGGCCTCAGCCTCTCAGTTACCTCTTTTAGAGTTGGCAGTGCCCCAAGGGCTAGAGCTGACTAAAAGTCAGGCTCACATCCCTCGAATCCTGTCTCCTGTGATGCTTAGCCCAGTACTTCTCATGTCCTGGGAACCTGCCAGTTGCTTCAGCCAAATGCTTCTTAACCCACTGTCCTGCTTTCTTAGCTGTTTTCAACTGGTTTGTTAATCCAAATTTACAAGTGTACCAATGCTAGAAATTAAAATTAAAGTAAAGTTAAATTAAATTCTCATCAATACTTTTAAAAGTTTTTTTTTAAATAAAAATTTTTATTTAAAAAATATTGATACAATTAAAGTTCCCTGTGCTCTCCTTGATTTCATTCCTTTCTATCTTCTATTTATCTGGCACAGAACCTCTCTCCTGAATTATGTTTTTATTCTATGTCTTTCATGTAATTTTGTACATCAGGTCATGTATAATATATCCTTTAATTTTGTGTGTTTATATATTTCTAAACATTACACAATAATGAAAGTTTCATTTCACAACTTACTTCAAGACCTTCACTTTTATGTGAAACTTGCCATTGTTTATATATGTATTATACCTCAAATATTTTAATAATTAATAGCCATATGTAAAAAATACTGTGATTAAATTAGCTGTCTCCTTTCAGTAGACATTTAGGATATTCAAATACTTTACTCTTATAACCCAAGTTCTCGTAAATGTTCTCATGCATGTCAAAAGCTTTCTTAGACAATAAACTTTGAGCAAAGGTGATGAGTTTTCAAACATGCCCCTCTTCATCTCCACTCAACTTTGCACAAGTACTTTTTCAAGTTAGCTAGTTTATGTTGTCACAGCACAAGGTCTGAGTCTTTCTTTTTCCCCATCCTTTTTTATACTTCACATTTTCAAAATGTTAGCAATTTGTTTCCAGTTTGACATTTTAAAATCTGATATTTCCTTTGGGCAACTTATATGCCATTCACCTTTTCAAAACAATATTGACTATAGTAATTTTTTCTCCTCTGACTTGCCTGTTTATATATTTAAATTTTTTTTCATTTGTTTTGATAATTTTTCCTTTTGGTTCATGAGAGCTATCTATATTCACAGTTTGAATCTTTTGGTTTTATATTTTGGTAATACAGATCATCTTTAAGTAATCAATTTATGTCAGATGTGTTTTCTTTCACAACAATCATATTTATCATGTTTTCCATTCACATATGTTTTATAAAATTTGTTTAATAAATTTCTTATAGGACACAAGGAGACATAGCTTAGGTTTAACAGAAGTAAAAGAGAATCATTGGTGGTTTGACAAGGCACATGCCGTACACTCACAGAGGCTGCCCTGAGACTAGTCAGTTGTTCTCCATGTAATGACTCAGCCATGCAGATTACTTATGCTGGTTACAATCACATTACCCTGTTGCTGTTTAGTTGTACTTACAGAGCACAATTGTTTAGCTGAACACTCTATTGTAAAAGAAAAAATAGAGGAAGTTTTCCTCTAAACTTCTCAAGTCATCACGAAAATCATTCTTTTCTATGTATTAAATATTTTCCAATAAATAATCTATTTAATCCCTCCAATATTCTCAGAAACTAAAGCCAATTACCATTTTACAGCTAGTGAGATGGAGGCTAAAATTAAACCAACATAGCACGTGCAATTCAGCTATGGAACAGTGGAACAAGAACCCACCATGTCTTCTGACTCTAAAGAAGTGGTCTTTATGATCCTCATAAAGCAGATCAGTGTCCTAACTTCTTATATTCATAAAAAGAGTGACTTACTTTAAAAGTAGCTCAAGATAAAAATCCCTCATTTTTATAATTGAATGTAATACAAAATTGTGTCAAATATATTTCCTGACTATGTTTGAAGGCAGGTTCAGAGCCTGCCCAAGATGTTATTTAAAATGACAAAGTATATTTCAATTGTGCTAATTTAACCAGAGGAACAGAAACTACACACTAAAAGTATAACTCCATGATCTTCAGCATACAGAAAAATTGAATATCCATCTATCCAAACTAGCTTGTCCTTGCTGTGCTAAATCAAAGTCATACCAATCACAGAGAAGATTCTGCCTCTTCAAAGCATATTAGCTGAGAAATATATGCAGATAATGAACTGAAAAACAGTTGAAGAGTAAAACAAAGCCATTTGTTCATTAGTACAGTGATTTTTAAAAATCTGTATTTTTTTATTTCAAGTTTCCTTTCCATTTGTACCAGAAAGACAAAAGGCATTTGGACATAATCCTCAATCCTCTCTCCATTCCCAAAACAGGAATTGATGTTTTCCTCAGTGAGAAGCCACAAAGTCCCACTTTAAAACATACCAAAAAACTAGTATCGTTGTAATTTAGTATTTTGTATCAGCTTATTAAACATGTCAAGTGTTTAAAACAATTTTTCCTAATGTACTTGCAATAGTTTTATTTGTTCATATCCCTTTTAATTTTTAGTCCTTTTATCCATTATTTCAAAACACATATATGTGTGAAATTGATGAGTTTGACAATGTTAGACATAATGCATGTTTTAAAGTTTGATTCTATTAATCATTCATGCAAATGTACCATTGTGAACCTGACAGAGAGGCATTGCTTATTTAAAAAGACACATCAAACATTATCAAATGCAATGTTTTAGGTGGCAGAACAAAGATGAAAAAGAATGATTCTTATTTCTAAATGTTTCCTACAAACTGTTCTTAAATAGAAATCAGTTGATGACAGAGTGGTTGAAAAAACAATGAATTAGAATCCTAATCCCAGAATTGTGTCAGATTTTGCAGACAAGTTCTGCTTCATTTATTGCTTGGCCTTGGCCATTGTCTCCTCTCTGGCTCCTAGTTTCCCTACAAGAACAGAATATATTCTATGCTTCATATTTCTCCTTTATGTTTGATAGTTTAGATCTTACTCACACGGAATTTTGTAAAAATAGTTTCAGAGCAATAGTCTGAGGTTTTCTAACACAAGTTGTTTTCTGAGCATTGGACTCAACTTAAGTGCCTATAAAAATGAGAGAGAAATTCAGTCTTTCCCTACTAGCATTCAAAAGTCTCTAAAGATAAAGTCCCTTATGAGGTAAAAACATAGGAATGTATTGCTTTTATAATTTCTGATATAGTGGGCTTTTATGCATAGAATACTTCCTTCCTATCTCTTGATTTTCATTTCCAATTCTCTTTGCTCCTGAAAACCATACTAGAACTTCCGATCACATAGATTGGTTGATACGGGCTTATAGGAATGTTGAATGACAATGAGAAGTCACAGTAAAATTAAAACACAGGTGGGTCACCTGTCTGAATTTGGGTTTGGGGACTGTCATTTGGGCTCTATGGAGGTTGGCAGGAAGTAGAACATGTATAGTTACAGGAAGCCTGGATAGAAGGCTGTCACAAAACTCCAGTTAATAACAGATCACTTCCTGGAGGGAGGTGGTTTTTGCAGAGTTGCAGACTTCTGTCTTTCTGTGCTGTCTGTCTACATAGCAATCCCTGATAAGGCACTTGATGAAATGAGACCACCCTCCCCCGCTGAATCCTCCCGCATCATGGGACTGGCTAATGAACAGTTCTCTTCCTCTGCCACCAGTTCCAGTGAATGCCAGGGTAGCAGTCTAAAGATTAGTGGGACATTTTCATCTCCCAATATAAGTTCTATAACCAGAGAGAATCTAGAGATAGCCAGTCACAAATGGTAAAAATAGAGTCTTAAAGTCTAAAAAATCACTTCACGTCCAAGAAATGATATACCTTCAATTTTTTAACTCCTAAATGTCATTTTTTCTAAATAGTGACGAACACGTACCTCTTAAGATGCTGTATTAGATGCAAACAGAGAGGGAGAGAAAGAAAGACAGAGAGAGAAAATAAGGAATAAAGTACCAGGTGGGCAGTAAGTACTTACTATTGATTCCCTTCTTCCCACCTTTCCACACCAAATTGGCTAATAGCCAGAAAGTGAACCATGTTTTAGTGTAACTACAAAAAATATTTATGTTGGTAATCCCTAAAATTTTATTAATGATACATAATAGAGACCCAAATAGCCATAACTTTTCAGTTTGCCTTAGAACAGGACACATCTAATTTACCATGCTAAATATACCCAGATTCCTTGTTTTAACCACAGATGAAGTTTATGGTTATACTCTTTCTTATCTACGTCCCTGTATTCATCTGAGTAGCTCTGCCATAGTGGCCTTTTTATGCATAGAAATCCTGAGGCGAAATATTTGAAGCTCTCTCCACTTGGAATTTGAAAATAAAACCCTGATTAAAGGGAAAGAAATGGAAAGTTAAAACCTAATTAATCTCTATGTGTTGTCAGAAATCTGTGACGCTCAGACATACCAACCACATTTTATAGATGTGGCTGTCCTATTATGTGTTCGTCTTTATTCGCAGAGGGTTCCTAGTAAGTGAAGGGAAAGATACTAATTTGACCACAGGTCAGAGAAACTTCAGCACTTTATTTAATCACAGACTGAAAGCAACTAGAAAAGTGAACGATGAGGTTCTCATTTTTAACAAGATGGCAAAGAAGCGTTGACTCTCAATGAATGAGAGTTAGCAAGAGTGTTTGCTTCCTGCCTCACCCCCTTCATCACTCTGCTTCCAATCAAATGTAATCAGGTCACTTTCTGGTGGGATGTGGGACAGAGTTTCCATACCCCTAGTGCCTGATGTAATGACTTCTAATTCACTGCCACTGTGATGAACCTTTCATAACTATGAAACAAAAGATGAGATTTAGGTAGCTGAACCCAGTAAGAAAGCCTTACCTTGACCCCATCTTCCTGTAAAGTTCTCATGCTTCTTTTCAAATCTCTAATTTGTTTTTCCAAAGTAATTAATGTGATTCCCAAAGGGTTCATCAGATTTAACACAAAGACTCTGTGTCCTTCACTCCTCTCATAGGCAGGCTCTGATTCTGTGGATGCTAAATGAGTAATGTACGCAGGAGGGAGTTGATACTCTAGTGCCAATCACAGGGCACATGAAGCCATGTCCATTCAGTAGGCAACTGTACTTCTGCCCCTTTATCTTCTTCCCTTTATTTACAAGATACATTCTCTCTCCCCATCCACCCCACTAGCACCTTAAAGGAATAGCACCTCTTCATTGCGATATAATATGCCACAATTAAAACCCCAGTCTACAACGATGGTCTCAGAGTTTCTTTAATCTAAATTTTGAAGAAGGAAAGGGAGATTCTGAAAAGATCCAACTTTCAGAAGCATCTCTTAACCACCACCCCATTACTCCTCTGTGTAGCAGAATCACCTCTCTGTGACACACTCCCTCCCTTTTAGAATCATCTTACACTGCACTGCAATAGAGAACTTTTGAGAAGCATCGCTACTCAGATAAGAGATTTGAGACTAAATAAAATATGCAATTTATAACTAATAAAATCACAAAATGACCTTAAAAAAGTTATTAAAACTCATTGTTCTACTGTCTCTGCAGCTGAAAATGAGGGAGTTTAACTCTGACCTCTAATGTCCTTTCAAAATGTTATAATACTTAAATTATGTCATTAAATTTCAGTACCTTGCATGGCAGTTTTCTGAAATGGTTTCCTTTTTCTTTGGTTGAAAATTCTTATCAGACCAGAATTTTATCACAGATCCTGATATTTAATACCAGTTCATCTCCAGTGTGGGGAACCCATGGCATTTAGAACTCGATTTTAATTGTCAGATAAAATAATAAAGCTTTATCTGAATGTCTGTTTATGCTCAAATATTATACAATGATTTTTTAAAATTTCTTTTTGCTTTTGGTTATTCAACAGATGCTTAATTCAGTGGCAATTCTCATCTTAAATCTCATTTCCCAATTTGATGCTAAACCTTCACTTTTTTTTCAGGTGTATCATTGGCAGATTATTTGAAGAAGTGAAGAAGGGGATAAAGAAGCAACTTTAGTAATTGTTAGTTTACAATATGAAGCTTCCAGATAAAAACTACCCACAGAATTCTGCCCTCCAATACCAGTACCATGTCCCAGGTCTAGATGGAGTTTGAAAACAATGAAAGGATTATTTTTACACCTTTTCTCTTTATTTTTTTATGAAAAAAGAAAAAAAAGTAGTTCTTATTCTAAGAGCTAAGAGAAAGAGGAATGCAGATGATGACCAAAATATTGCCAAATAATTACATGGTGATAAAATAATTTTCCTTTATAAGTGAAATGTGAGACCATAAAATGATAAAATATTATGTAAGGTGTATCATTTTAGCACTCATAGGTAAGATTAAAAATACAAATTTTTAAATTACACTCAAAGAGTAGTTAAGTGGTATTATACTGTAAATGGAGCTTGGTGGACAGGGGTGAACAGGGGTGAGTCAGAAACTTTTTTGAAACGTGGAAGAAATCTACATTCACCAAAAAAAGAAAAAAGAAAGAAAAATTATTCCACAACATTACCACCATTACCACCCCTTGTAAATAACACTTTTAACATGCATGCACACAAGGACAAGATAAACTTCTTTAAATTTCTGTTGAGGATTATTAAAAACAAAACTATAAAATATCAAAAGGATCTGAACTTACTCTGAGATGAAGGTTTTATTCATTTCTAAACTTCTAAAATGTTACTAAAGATTAAAAATAATGTTTATATATAGCAAAGTTAAATATATAGAGCTTACAAACAACGTTTGAACATTATAACTCATCTGTTATTTCAACTATTTTCTTTTAAATGGTATGTGACAAATAATTCAACCGTTATAAATAACCTTCTAGATAGAGTCATGCTAATGGTGCCATAAAGGTATTACTTGATATATTTGCTGCATTTTTCTCTCCTTTGTTTTTGAAAAGATTTATAGTTATTTCTCTATTTAGCCAGCAGATGTGAAGTGATTCAGGATGATCTGTATCCATCACGGAGTGCCACATGTTTCTCATTTAACTCCATTTCCGTGGAAACTTGAAGACACCCCATGTATCGTCTTTCAATTTCCTGAAGAAAAATAACTTTCATTAGTTTGGCACCAGACATCCTTAGAATGCCCTATATCAAGAATAATTAGAATCTCACTCTTCTGCTCCTCTCCTGAGTGTATTGACTGTCTAGCGGAGCCTTGCTGTCTGGGGTCTGATAAATGTGTTCTTGAGTGTATGAACTGAAGCGAATCTGAGCCAAACCAGTTAGAGCTGTCCATGTGACAGTCTAGATAAAGGTGCAGAAATGTACATACTGAGACATTCATTAATTTACCTCATGACTATTCCATTTATTAAATAGAGGCTACTGTGACAGACTAGTGCAAACCCTATGTCTCCAGAGAATAAGAAAATAGATCCAACTGTGTGGTTACCATGGCATTTACAAATTGAGTTTTAACAGTTACTCTCATTTCATGAAAGCAAAGCATTAGATTAGCATTGGTCTTAAACACTTTCAAAAGACCATAAAGGTGACAAAGGAAAGTTCATGTGAAATACTAAAAGGAGCAAAGGCAGAAAGAAGCGGACAGCAATTATTTCACACACATCACCACAAACTTCTCACCTTGCCTGACCTGACCATACTTTCCCATGTCTACCTGATGCTTTAACAAGAGATTCCTTTGCCAAGAAAGCTTTGGGCTATCTATCCCTCCAGACAGAACCCAATCTTGTCTTCTCTCCTTGTGGCATTGCAAGACTCAAGAAGGTTGTTCTTCCACAGCATTTCCCCCAAACGTTTATCTTTTATTCTGAGATATAAGCACATATGTGATATATATATGTATATACATGTATATGTGTATCATTACTTTTTAAAATATTATATTCATTGTCTTGCCAATTAGGTATGAGCATTTTAAAGTCAAGAGCATCTTACTTTATACACACACAGATGCTCACACACAGACACACACACACACACACAAATGGGTCTGTTATAGAGTTGATGCTCAAAAAAATGCTTAATGAATGAATGAAAGGAGAAAAGAAAGAATAAATCAATCAATAAAAACAGGACCAGCCACATCCTTATAACACTGCAGAGAATAAACACCCCCACATTCAGTTCCAGGGGTGATTAGAATAGATAGGATTATTCACTGGTTCTTCATTCAAACGTGAATGAAAAATTCTAAGGAAATTCATCCCAAACATTGCTTAAACATTAGACCACAACTTGGTAGAAACATTGCATTATTTAATTTAAAAAAATTAGAACTATCTACATGACATACAGAAAGACACTGGTAAAAAAAAAAAAAAAACATAAAATTGACACATCAAGGAAAGGAGACATTGACAAGAAAAATGGAAAGATTTTAGTAGCTAAACTTGCAAATGAGTATTGAAAAGTGGGAGACTTAAGTAATTAAGAATTTGGAAGTAGTATGAGAGAAAGGGAAGAGAATATGTAGAAAATAAAGTTTAAGAAATCCCTAGATGCAGTTGGATTAAGGTAGGTATAAGAAACATGAAGATTAGATTTGCTTTATTAACCTAATTTATAGTAGGAGGGCTTTGATGAATACATTAGCCGTTTACACATAAGAAGAAGAAATTACAATCTCAATTTGGAAATGAAGCCTTGATGTTCATACCAACACCTGGAAAATGAGTGTAAAGTATCCCTAATGTAGCTTTCTGCCTGTGTCACTTTTGAATGAAGAATTTTTCTCATGATACATTTCTTAAAGAAGCTAATAAACTCAACCTTGACGTGCTAATTTTCAGGAAGAATTAACATTTATAGTTGGGGAAATCTTGACACAAAAGCCTCAGGTGAAAAAAGGCTGAAAATACTTAAAATCTCTTTAAAGTGTTTGTTCCTATGAAGGATACGAAGGAGAGTAAAGAGTAAAACCAACATAGACTCATGAATTAAATATGGGTTAACGAGTAAAGCAACAGACAGAAAAACAAACCAAAAACCACCTAGCAAGGAGAGAAAGAAGATTATCTAAGAATCATGAAAGCATGAAGACATTAAAAAAAAAATCCACATAGAGGAGCTCAACAACTCTGTCAAAAGTTGTTTGGTCAGAGATGTTCATGCTGATAAGGAGTGAATGCAGTGACCATGTATCATGGACACTGAGCCCAGAATGGCAGGAAAAAAAAAAAAAACTAAACATTAAGTAAAAAGAGAGGGAAGAGAGGAAAGTGAGATTTGCTACTTTCTCAAATGTGGCTCAACCAATATGTATGCTCATTCAATTCTAAATAAGTATAGGGTAAGTGACAGACTGCAGGCCACAAAATGGGATCCTCTTATATTGTAGGATGCAGAGAAATGGACACGGGAAGACAGGTTCTCTGTGGCTTATCAAATCTCAGTCTCAAAGGGTAAGATACTAAATTAACATTTAACTATTTAGAACTCTCATGAGTCCAAGTGAAGCTTTTGTTCTGGCATTTTTAGTTTAGGGGAATGCCAAAATGAATGGGTGTCTGAAAGCAAGTAGACATTTGGTAATAGAATTCTGAGACGGAGTAGGGTAGCTTCTTATTGTGCTCACAAAAATAGCTCTGGAAAACCTATTGTTACAGAATAGAGAAAATTTTGAAAAGAAAGCAAAACGCAAAGGCTTCGCAATTTAGATGGAGAGAAAAAAAGAAAACTTTTCTAGCAACACATTCAAAATGCTGCCTCGTAGCTAAGCATGGGCAAGTCATATTGCTGAGGTAGGTAAGAAAGCCAGCTCGATCAAGAATTCTATTCCTATAAAAAACCCAAAACAACATAAAAATGAACAAGCAATTCCTGGCTTTTGGTGATAAAGTAGATGATTCTGAAAATTGTTCAAAACAATACCAGCTAAGGTTAATAGGCTTGCTTGGAGGTTGGAAGTCAGGAAGCCAGCCAATTTTATAGAGGTGTACTGTGAATGATATACCAGCGAGCTCTCCAGGGTTATTTATATTTTTTATTGTCAACAGAGTGTGCACATTAGATGCCAACTTTCTCCTTCCACACTGAGAACATTACTGGAATGATGTTTTCTTATGGCTTAGATCTTGATTTGATTATCAAAATAATTATGCACAATTCTATTCTATTGAAGTAGAAGATAAAGTGGTGAAATCAATCATTTTCATTTTGGGGTTTCATTACACATTTTGAAAAGTTAACACGCAATACTAAAGATGCAGAATTGGGAATAGATTCACAGTTAAATCATGATTTCCCCAATTAGCATTATGAAAGATTTTTCCTTGGATATAAAATGATCATAATAATACCTACAGTAGGGAGCTGTTTTTAAAATTGAAAGGCTTTTGTAAATCTACTTGAATAGAATCTGTTACATAGTAGAGGTAGAAGAAATGACAATGAAGAGGTCAAAGACAAATTTAAGTGACATATATGCAGAGAGTAATAATAAAGTATATTTTAAAAAGTTAAAAGAGTATGCTCATCCAAATAGAATATGAATACATTTCTAATATGTGGCTTTATTCATTAATGAATAAGGGAATATTTAGTCTTATTTTATCCAGTCAATAGATTCTTCCAAATGTTGACATCTATAAACAAACAAAAGTACTGAACTTATTCTGCAAAAGATATATATTTTTTTAAAGTAAAGAAGAAAATGGCCCCTTTACACAGTGGATGGAAACCAACTGTATCCTGACTGGTCAAAAATGCATCTGTATGTGAATGTACAGAAGCATATGCACTATTATCAGATATCTACTACTTGCAAAGGTGCCACATAGCTCAAAGACAACAAAAGACAAAGATAACGCAGATGTGTGTCTTAAACAGGTCTGCCAATTTCACATTGTCTAGTCACAATTATTTTTATGACAATTCTCCTATTTTATGTTCATACATATTATCAAAAGGTTTAGAGTCTCTCCAACACTCATGGAGCCCAGGTGGCCTGGGCCAGAGCCCGGAGAGCCCACACTGTGTCAGAGCTGCATCTTTGAAAACATCACCCAACATCACCTCCTGAAACCTCTTCCACCACCAAAAGCTGACACTCCATCATTGAAAGCAGCCTCCTCCATCTTGGGACCCCTTCAGGGCCATCTTTAGCTGTGGCAAATCCCAGCGTGGAACACTGGCTGGGCAGGAGAGGTATTGGAACCCTGCGGGGGCACTATGAGCCTAAAGCATAAAAAACAGTAACGCTGCAGATCCTCAGAGCTAGAAGGAAAGATACATGAACAACATGAAAAAAAAAAAAACAAGAATAAAAGGTGCCCCAAACAAATCAAAATACTACATTATTAGACTCCATAGCTAGCACAACAGAAGAAATTACGAGTAGGAGTTTACAATGTACATAATTAAAATGTTCTGTGAATTAAAGGGATGATATAAGAGAATAAATACAGGCAACAAAAGATCATTTCAATAAAAAGCTACATAAGCAAATGCAGGAAGCAAAAGATTACTTCAATGAAGAGATGGAGGTTCTGAAAAAAAAAAAAAAACTACAGAAATCCTTGAAATGAAAGAAACAATAAAACAAATTAAAAGTTCAATAGAAAGCATCACTAACAGATTAGACCACTTAGAAAACATGATTTCAGACAATAAAAACAAAATATATAGTCTTAAAAAGAACGTAGATCAGGGCTGGGGCTGTAGCTCAGTGGCAATCTTGCCTAGCTGTGTAAGGCACAGGGTTCAAATCTCAGCACCACATTAAAAAGAAAAAGAAAAAGAAAAAAGATTGTATATCACACAGTGAAAATGGTAAGAAACTGTGGGCAGAAACTTTAAGAAATATGGGATAATACAAAAAAGACAAAATTTAAGAGTTATTGGGATACAGGAAGGCATAGAGGTCCAAACCAAAGGAATGAGCAATCTATTCAATGAAATAATATAAAAAATTTTCCAAAAATGAAGAATGAATTGAAAACCAAATACAAGAGGCTTGCAGGATGACAAATATATGAAACCACAACAGATCCATACTGAGTCACATTGTAATGAAAATGCCTAGCATACAGAAGAAGAGAATCTTAAAAGCCAAGAGAGAAAGGAATCATATTACATACAGGGAGAAACCAATTAGGATATCTGCAGAATTCTTAACCCAGACCCCTGAACACTAGAAGATCCTGGAACAACATATACCAATCTCTGAAAGAAAATGAATGTCAACCAAGAATGATATATCCAGAAAAATAAAGCTTTAGATTTGATGATGAAATAAAAACCTTCCATGATAAACAGAAGTTAAAAGAATTTACAGCTAGAAAGTGTGCACTACAGAACATTATTGGCAAAATACTCCATGAGGAGGAAATGAAAAACAAAAATAAAAATCAACCGAAGAAGGTAGTACACTAAAGGAAAAAATAATCTAAGAAGAAACCAAGTCAGTTAAATACCAAAAATAAACATCAATATCTGGAAATACAAATCATGTCTCAATAAAATCCCTGAATGTTAATAGCCTAAACTCACCAATCAAAAGAAATAGACTGTAAGATTGGACTTTTTCAAAAAAGAGCCAACTACATGCTGTGTGCAATAGATTCATCTCATAGGAAAAGATATCCACAGACTAAAAGTGAAATATCGGGGGGGGGGGGGACTCTACTCACATGGACTATGGAAACAAGCAGGTGTTTCCATCCTCATATCAAATAAAGTAGTCTTTAAGCCAAGGATAATCAAAAGGGATAAAGAAGGCCTTTTCATACTTCTGAATGGAACAATAAAACAACAAGAAATAACAATTATAAATACATATGCTCAAAACAATAGAGCATCTATGTTCATCAAACAAACTCTTGTCAAGTTCACAACACAATAATTCTGGTGACTTTAACACACCTCTTTCAGCACTGGATAGATCTTCCAATCAAAAGCTAAACAAAGAATCTACAGAATTCAATAATACCATCAATAACTTAGTCTAACAGAGACATATAGAATATTTCATCCTCAGTGAGCAAATAAACTTTTTTCTTGTCAGTACATGGATTCTTCTCTAAAATAGACCATATATTACGCCACAAAGCAACTCTTAGCAAATACAAAAAAAAAGTGGAGATACTACCCTTTATTCTATCAGATGATAACAGAATGAAATTAGATATCAATGATAAAACAAAATTAAAATGACTCCAAAACCTGCAGACTAAATAATATGTTACTGAATTAACAATGCTTTGCAAAAGACATCAAGATGTAGATTAAAAATTCTCAGAGGTAAATGACAACACTGACACAATGTATCAAAATCTCTGGAACACTTTTAAGGCAGTACTAAGAGTAAAGTTCATTCCTTTAAAGAGTGGAGTTTATTCCTTAAAAGAAGAAAAAGTCAACAAATAAATGACCTAACATTACATCTCGAAGCCCTAGAAAAAGAAGAACAAATCAATATCAAAAGCAGTAGAGGATTTTAAGTAAGTCCCATTTGTTTATTCTTGTTATTAACTCTTGGGCTATGGGCGTCCTATTAAGGAATTTGGAGCCCGACCCCACTATATGTAGATCAGAGCCAACTTTTTCTTCTATCAGACGCAGCGTCTCTGATTTGATATCTAGCTCCTTGATCCATTTTGAGTTAACTTTTGTGGATGGCGAGAGAAAGGGATTCAATTTCATTTTGTTGCATATGGATTTCCAATTTCCCCAGCACCATTTGTTGAAGATGCTATCCTTCCTCCATTGCATGTTTTTAGCCCCTTTATCAAATATAAGATAGTTGTAAGTTTTTTCTCAGCAAGGGAAACAATAAAAGAGGTAAATAGAGAGCCTACATCCTGGGAACAAATTTTTACCCCTCACACCTCAGATAGAGCCCTAATATCCAGAATGTACAAAGAACTCAAAAAATTAAACAATAAGATAGCAAATAACCCAATCAACAAATGGGCCAAGGACCTGAACAGACACTTCTCAGAGGAGGACATACAATCAATCAACAAGTACATGAAAAAATGCTCACCATCTCTAGCAATCAGAGAAATGCAAATCAAAACCACCCTAAGATACCATCTCCAGTAAGATTGGCAGCCATTATGAAGTCAAACAACAACAAATGCTGGAGAAGATGTGGGGAAAAGGGTACACTTGTACACTGCTGGTGGGACTGCAAAATGGTGAGGCCAATTTGGAAAGCAGTATGGAGATTTCTTGGAAAGCTGGGAATGGATCCACCATTTGACCCAGCTATCGCCCTTCTCGGACTATTCCCTGAGGACCTTAAAAGAGCGCACTATAGGGATACGGCCACATCAATGATTATAGCGACACAATTCACAATAGCTAGACTGTGGAACCAACCTAGATGCCCTTCAATAGATGAATGGATAAAAAAATGTGGCATCTATACACAATGGAGTAGTATGCAGCACTAAAAAATGACAAAATCATAGAATTTGCAGGGAAATGGATGTCATTAGAACAGATTATGCTAAGTGAAGCTAGCCAATCCCTAAAAAACAAATGCCAAATGTCTTCTTTGATATAAAGAGAGCAAATAAGAACAGAACAGGAAGGAAGAGCATGAGGAAAAGACTAACAGTAAACAAAGACGAATGGGGGAGAGAAAGGGAGAGAGAAGGGAAAGCATATGGAAATGGTAGGAGACCTTCAATGATACACAAAATTATAAGAGGTTATGAGGGGCAAGGGGGAGGGGGAAAACAGGGGAGAGAATTGAACAACAGCAGAGGAGATAGAGAGGGAAGATGGGAGGGGCGGGGAGGGGGGATAGTAGGGGATAGGAAAGGTAGCAGAATACAATAGTCACTAATATGGCATTATGTAATAATGTGAGTATGTAACAGTTGTGATTCTGCAATCTGTATTTGGGGTAAAAATGGGAGTTCAAAACCCAATTGAGTCTAATGTATGAAAGATGATATATCATGAGCTCTGTAATGTTTTGAACAATCAATAAAAAAAAGCAGTAGAGGCAAAAATAAAATTAGAGCTCAAATCAATGAAATTGAAACAAAAGAAACAATTGAACAAATTGACAAAACAAAAAGTTGATTCTTTGAAAAAATAAATAAAATTTCCTGTCTTCTACTGCTTTTGGTGTTGATTTGTTCTTCTTTGTCTATTGTGAATTCAGTAGCATATTATTTACTCTGCAGGTGTTGGATTCATTTTAATTTTTGTTTTATCATTGATTTCTAATTCCATTTCATTATCATCTTATAGAATAAAGGGTAGTATCTCCACATTTTTGTATTTGCTAAGAGTTTCTTTGTGGCATAGCATATGGTCTACTTTAGAGAAGAATTTATGTGCTGCTGAGAAGAAAATGTATTTGCTCATTGAGGATTATATATTCTATGTATGTCAGTTAAATCTAAGTTATTGATTTTTATTGAGTTCTATAGTTTCTTTATTCAGCTTTTGTTTGGAATATCTATCCAGTGGTGAAAGAGGTGTGTTGAAGTTTCCCCAAATTATTGTGTTTTGGTCAATTTGATTCTTGAATTTGAGAATAGTTTGATAAACATAGATGCTCCATTTTGGGGGACATATGTATTTATAATTGTTGTGTCTCATTGTTGTATGGTTCCCTTAAGCAATATGAAATGTCCTTCTTTATCCCTTTATTTATTCTATTAATATCCAGGGTTATTATTGAGACATGATTTGTATTCCCAGCAATTTTTGTTAATTTTTATTATTTAACTTGACTTGGTTTCTCTGTTGATTAACTTTTTCCTTAGTACAGTACCTTCTTCTGCTGATTTTTATTGTTGTTTTTCATTTCCTCTTCATAAATATTTTGCTGAGGATGTTCTGTAGTGCAGGTTTTCTAGTTGTAAATTCTTTTAACTTTTCTTTATCATGGAAGGTTTTTACTTCATTATCAAATCTAAAGATTAATTTTGATGGATACAAAATTCTTAGTTGGCATCCATTTTCAGAGCTTGATATATGTTGTACCAGGATTTTCTAGCTTTCAGGATCTGGATTGAAAAATCTGCATATAATCCAGTTGGTTTCTCCCATATGTAATCTGATTCCTTTGTCTCATGGCTTTTAACATTCTGTCCTTATTCTGCACATTAGGCATTTTCATTATAATGTGATTTTGTGTGGATCTGTTGTTATTTTATACATTTGGTGTTCTGTCTCTTGAATTTTGGCTTTCCAACTCATTTTTCATGTTTAGAAATTTTTCTGATATTATTTCATTTAATAGATTCTTCATTCCTTTGGTTTGGAGTTCTATGCCTTCCTCTATCCCAATAACTCTTAAAGTTGGTCTTTTTATGCTATTCCATATTTGTTGAATGTTCTGCTCATGACTTCTTACCATTTTTACTGTGGGGTCTACATTCTTTTCAAGATTATATATTTTGTCATCATTGTCTGATGTCCTGTCTTCCAAGTGGTCTACTCTGTTAGTGGCGCTTTCAATTGAACTTTTAATTTGGTTTATTGTTTCTTTCATTTCGTGGATTTCTGTTTGGTTTTTCTTTCGAAACTCTCGATCTCCCTTTTGAAGTAATCGTTTGCTTCCTTTATTTGTTTATGTAGCTCTTTGTCAACATGATTTTTTGCTGCCTGTATTTACTCTCTTATATCATCCTTTAATTCACAGAATGTTTTAATTATGCACATCCTGAACTCCTCTGTAATTTCATTTGCTGCGCTGGCCCTGGATTCTAATAATGTGGTATCTTGATATGTTTGGGGCACTTTCTTCCCTTGTCTTTTCATGTTGCTTGTGTGTCTTCCTATCTAGCTCTGTAGATCCAAGCCATTACTATTTTTAACCTGTAGGCTTATAGTGCCTCTGTAGGGTTCCAATACCTCTCCTTTGAGGGGAAGGATAATATTAACAGAGCCAAATATAAACAAAATACCACCTAAAAATAAATAGTTGTTATTAAGACATTTATAGTTTGGTCATATGTACAGAAATGATGAGTTCAATTATTATTTACAATATAAGCAGTAGTTCTGTAAAAGAGTTTACAGTTTCTGATAATGGACAAAAAACTGGGATGAGTTGTAGGAAGAGATGCTGAGGAGGTATGAGATAAGGATACAGAGATTATATCTTCAGAAGTGTGAAAGAGAAACAAAGAAGGTTAGTAGCAAAAGAATAGAGAGGTAGTAATTGGGGGTAGACAAGAGGAAAGAAAGTAGAGTACATAAGAAACACACATATACATTAAGAAAAATTTTAAAAAGATTAAAATATTAAAAATTGAAGAGGAAAAAATCAAAGAAGATTTTTTTTAAAAAAAAAAGAAGAATATACAACACAACTGTAATATACTATTGATTTCGTCTCAGTCCTCAATATCCTAATTCACGCAAAGTACTTGTTTTCAAATATGTTGGGGAAGTGTGGGTGGGGGAATAAAGAGGGAGAAGAAAAAAAAATCTCCAAGGAAGAAACAAAGATTGTTTTGGTTTGGGATCAGTATCTTTCCTGCTTCCCTTCTCATCTGATAGGTGGGGCTGTCCTTAAGTAGTATCTCTGCACTCAGGATGGTAGGAATTACCAGGCTGTGAGGGTTGGTCTTGGATGCAACTGGAAGTGGGATGTGGCACCCGCCGGTCCTGTTGGGAGATTGTACCTCAAGAATCTTCTCTGGGGTCTGCTCCTGTGATGTGGGTGCCAGGTTTTATCTCCTCATCTTGTCTGTAGACCTCACTGTTCCTGCCCTCTACATTAGTCTCTAAAGTGTATCTCCCTCACCCTCTTTCTAATTTTTCATCAGGAACCTTTCTCTCCAGGGGTCTAGGTGTTGCACTTTGGTGGGTGAGCACCTGTTGCGGAGGGCTGTTTTGAATTGGGCAGTCACTCTGCCAAGTTAGTGGTTGCCGAGGATTGGGGGGATTTAGAAAACTGGGGGTACCTGGCTATCTGGTGGGAGTAGTTGCTCTTACTAAAAATGGTGATGGAGGTGGGTGACCCAACATGGAGGCAGTGCTTTTAGCAATGGAGTGTCAGGTCAGGTAGAGTGAACCAAGTGATGGCATTGTGCCATGTGTTCAGAGATGAGCTCTGTGTTGTGCAGTGTTGCTGCTGTGGCTGTCTTTAAAGCCTGTGATGTCCCTAAGTACAAGCAGACTACCATGAGCAGGGGACTATGGCAGTAGCTGCCGAGTCCCATGATGGAGGCAATTGAGGGAGCACCACGTTGGTAGATAGGAGTCGACACAGGAGTGACAGCTGAACTTTCTGCATGTGGATAGAAGCTGAGCATCCTTTGTGGGAGCAGTGTCTGGGAATCTGCACTGGTGCTGATGCTGTTGATCCCACTAAGGCACCCGCAAGACCTGCATGGGCGAGTAGTCCTAGTCTGAAGTCCTATTCTAATGCTGGGTTCTGGGGCCCCACACAGCATAGTGACCATGATACCTGCAGGGGATCAAATGTAAAGGGGTCCTCTATCACTCTCAGCAAAGCAGTATTCCCACTAGTTGAGACCCAAGTCATGGAGTGACACAGAATGCTGCCTCCCTCTGTCCTGCCATCTTGGATTCCCCCACTCCTTGGCTTATACCCAAAGGATTTAACAACAGCATACTGCAGGGACACAGCCACATCAATGTTTATAGCAGCACAATTCAAAATAGCTATATTGTGGATCCAACCTAGATACTCTTCAGTAGATGAATGAGTAAATAAACTGTGAATTATACACACACACACACACACACACACACACAATGGAATATTACTCAGCATTAAAAGATAATAACATAATGGCATTTACAAGTAAATGAATGGAGTTGGAGAATATAATGCTAAGTGATGTTAGCCAATCCCAAAAAGCCAAATGATGAATGTCATCTCTGATATAGGATGCTAATTCATAATGGGGATGGGGTAGACGAGCACGAGAGGAATAGAGGAACTTTAGATAAGGCAAAGTGGAGGAAGGGAAAGTGGGTATGGGAGTAAGGAAGACAGTGGAATGAGATGGACATCATAACCCTAAGTACATGTATGAAAACACAGACGGTATGACTACTTTGTGTTCAACCAGAGTTATGAAAAATTTTCTCTATTTGTGTAATAGGAATTGAATTGCATTCTGCTGTCATATATAACTAATTAGAATAAGTAAAATATAAAAAATTAAAGTTTATTATATCAAATTAAAGCACAACTATTTTTTCCTTTAAGTCTGGTCTGGTTATTTACACAGGCCCAGCAATAGTTTTAATTAACCCTCTAGGCCTTTGTGTGTCCTTTTGCAGAGAACGTCATAGAGTACAGAAAAATTCACAAAGTCTCAAATCCACTGTGTGAATTCTGTTTTCATACAGAATCTCAGATAGCACCTTTAAATGCCTCCATTCATTATTTAAAACATTATATTAAAAACAAAACCAAAGAAATGCTCTTCCCCATATTTCAACTGCAGGTCTGATGAATTTAATAAATTCTTTGCCTTCAGAAGTCTCAAAAATTTCCTGGGTTCCTGTACTGGCAGAAATTTATCTTGTTCACTGCCTATCTTGTTCACAACTCCTGTAAATCAAGCACAATCCAGTTTCTGTAACAGAACTTTGTATGCTTTCGTTCTATCAATATAGCAGACATTTTTATTTAATCCTAGGTTAACACACCTGATCCCATGAGCTTCGTTCTCAAACAGAACGTTAAGTATGGCCATAGGTGCACAGGTGGTCAATTATGTATTGCTGGTATAAAGGAGAACAATGTCTTATGGAAATTGTGAAATTAAATATGATATTAGAAATATTATATTTAACATAATTGAATGTCAGTGAGAATCAGAGATTATATTAATATATCTTATTTTAAAGTCTAAAAACATAATGCATTATATTGTTGTGCACTACAGCTTGTTTAAGGAAAAAAAAAAGAAAGGGTATTCTTATACGTGTAGAAAATGGAGCATTATAACAGCATCAACACTATTCCAAAGACATAACCTCAGTAGAACCCGCCTCAGCACTCCATCCAGTCTATATAATTAGCTTTTGTTCTGGTAGATTCTGGATTACACTTTTATGCAGCCAACTACTTATAGACTAAAATGAAATCCATAAATCCTTACTGAGTCCAGTATCATGACCTGAAAGTTATCTAAGTGATGTGTGCTCGGAATCCTACACCCTTAAGCCTACTCTTTTAAGGGTCAATAATTTAAAGTGCCTGCACTATTGTTTTCTACAAAACTCTGAGACCATATTTCTTTATTAAAAAGAGAAAGACTTTCAGCAAAGCCTTCAAACAAGTGCAAAAGTGAAAAAGAAAATCAACTGGATGATAGAGGATTAACTTTGGGCTGTGGTTCATGTATTATTATAACCAATAACATCAGGAAGTAAGAGTCCAATTCTCCATTGCAGTCTATACATAATTATTCCATTGGGTTTTGATCAGTGCTTTCCCTGAGGGTAAATTCACACTATGGCAAGAAAGCACATTGACAAATCTCCAGAATTTTCCCATAAAGAGTGCAGTCTCTGAAACATTTATTTTAATACATTTTGCCTGTACAAACTTAACTTTGGGAAGGTTGATTATATCTTCTGATCTGATGATTTTCTATGCAATACTTACAATGGTAATGTATCAAACAAACCTAATTACTTCTAGCATCTTCCCTTATATGAAGGAAAAAAAGGAAATATGTGCGATTTTCCAAAATCTATTTTCAAAATCTCAAAGAAATTTTTTGAGTGGATTTTTTTTATTCCTTATTATTGATTTTGTAAAGACAAAATTAAAAGCATGGTTAAAGATTTGGGATCTTGACTTGAGTAACTGACATAGGTTCGTGAGAAGCAGCAGTTGGTTATATAGTTAATCAAAGTGACAAAAACATGTTTTAAAGAATCATAGAAGACAGAAGAATTATAATGAATTGTATGTCTTACATAAATTAGGAAACTTTAGCCTTTCTCCTCCCCCTCTCCCTCCTCCCACCTCTATCTTTCTTTCTAATAAAAAATGCTATGAATTCAGTGTGAGACCCAGAAAATTAATCTGATACCATACATAATCTCTACTATATGGGCAGGTTGTGTTGGACTGAGAACAATGTTTTCGACTCTTGCTAAAGAGACCAGTTAGATATTAAGGCAGCAATTATGTGCCAACCATGTGAATGCTTCTAAAATTTTAACATATTTCATAGGCTTTTTTTCAGAAAGAAAAACCACGTATTATACATCATGGCAATTAAAATTGGCTTCCCAAATGTTAGCCTGTTGGTTTTCTGAAGACAACTGACACTGCTTAAGCAGGAAAGTATTTATTTCTCTCAGAGGTCTATGAGGTCAAATAATTTTATAACAATATTATGATGTTATTCACATGAAAATTCAGTATGTCCATTATTGCTCTATTCAAATGAATCGACAAGCATTAAAAATGTCTGTTTTTATTTCAAGTACAGTACAAATACGTAGTTAACCGATGTAAATAAAGGTTCTTTGTGGTCCTCAAGAGTATAAATGTGCAGAGACTACATCTGAGAATTGTCGAGAACTTAGGAAAAGTCTATCCCACGTCCATAATAAACAAAAGTATACACCACTTCTATTTCTCTGTCACCATTGCTGCTAGTACAGGTGTATACACTCATTTCAACAATAATCTTTAGGTATTTAACTGAAAAATTTCACAGAAAAGGTGAGGGGCTGGATAAATGAGAACTGTTTTACACAAGCATTGCCATTATTAACACACAAAATTAAAGTTTCTGAGGCCACATCTGTCTTATTCACGCACTCATAACCCAAAGTTACATCTGCTCTTTAAAACAGAAATCTTAAGTTAAAAGAAATATGCAATGGTGCTTAAAAGCCATGCTTCTTTATTTCCTCTTACTTGGAAATCAGATGTGCAAGAATATCTATTAAGTAACCATAATATTAGACTAAGGTTTTAAATTATTCTAAAAATGCTAGAAACTATCTTAAAGGTAGCATGCTAAAAAACCTGATCACTATACAAATACAAATTTTACAAAATAATTTACAAAATAATTTAATTTAGTTCAACAGATTTAAATATTCTTTGATCCTAAACATCAAACATAAGTAATTGCTACCTCATTGCATCAGCAAAGTTGTGTAAATTTGGGAAAATAAACTCAATTAGAATAAAATCTATGCTTCATTATATTTGACACTAATAAATCATAGGAAAGGCAGATGGCATTTAAAGGAAATGATTAATACTCAACTAGCCTTGTTTGTCAGGGTTATTCTGATGAGGGGAATCCTTCTAAGTTATTTTTGTATGAAATTTATTTCAATTTAGGACATCTATGCTATTAAATTTGTCTGAATTTCTGGGAATTTTAAGAATATTCTATTTATATAAGTGTTTATTTATTTCTCAAAGGCAAACAGAACAGAGCTCCTATAATTTGATACTTTATAATGTAGGTTATCCATTATTACTAGAAATATTAAAATATTTCACATTCATACAATGAGAGATAAAGTCCTCCCAAATTACAGACAAATATGATACATAAAGTGCTTAGAGCTTCAGATTTATAACTTCAATCACAGATCAAAAATAATTACAGAGATAGATATTAATGTGTTGTTTGCCTTCCCAGGGGCATATGATTCTTAAGTTATTGGAGCTCAAAATTTTCAACATGCAAACAAAACAGAATAATAAACCTTATTTCCTATCATCTCTCACCACAGATCATCTAGAATGTTCACCAGATAGATCCACCAAATTCCCAACCTCTGTTGCCACCAATGGAAGATAACATGTACATTCCAAGGAAAATGGAAACGACAACAAACCACAAAATCAATGGAAAGGAAAACAATGGGAGAAACACAAAGTCAACACAATAACAGTTCTTTTGCCACTTGAGTTCCTCTCTGGCAGCCAAGAACACCCCTGCAGGTGCAGTATGGATTCTATTTCCCTGGCACCTGCTCTGCCACATAACTCAATTGTCCATCTCAGTGGGACCACCAAGAGTTTAAAGATTTTTTTAAAAAATATATATATATACAGATGTAATAATAGACACATATCAGAACTTTTATTGAACTCATTAATTAATGAGGGAACTCTGAGAAACTAGAAAACAGTTCAAAGGAGAATTGAAAGACACACATAAAGCAGTCAAGAAAGTTGAAATGAACCTGATTAAATAAATGGAAGGCTAATGTCTTTGGGAGAGAGGAGAAGAAAAATCAATAGGACCTCCGCTAGAGAAAATTCATTTTGCATTGCCTATGAGTAACAGCCATTTTCATTACTATCAGTTATCTACAAGTTAGAGTGCTCATGTAGTTCAAAGACGATGAAGGATGAGCTGGACAGAATGCCCAAGGGCCCTTCATTGTCCATTTCAAAGTCATTCACAATTATTCCTGACAGTATCATTGAGAATAATTTGCCAAATTGTTCCTATTAAATGAACTGATCTCCGATATTAGATAAATAACAAATGAACTTAATCAGTGAAGTTCCCAATAGAATCAATTATAATCCAATGAAGAACATAATGAAATTTGTAAAACTGCATACAGTCTGTTGTAAAGCTGAAAATGCAGTAGTATGCAATCAGGGAAAAATTGTATCCTTCTCTATAATTTCCCTTTTTGAAGCATTCTGTCGATTGTTTTTCTTCTCTATCTCTGAATGCATTCTCAGGAAGAGCTCCTAGATTTCTGATTCTTTTCAGATAATATAAATTCCTATTTAACAAATATTTAATGTCTCTTCAAGCCTCAACTTTCTCTCTATCAAGTCTCAACTAATAAACAATCAAAGAAAAGGGGAGGTTTGGTCTCCCTTTCTTGATTTCCAATCCCTGTGATGGCTTTTCAGGGGACTTTGCAGGTTTGGGACAGGAGAAGGAGGAGGGTGAGAGAGGGTCCGGAGACAGTAACCCAGCATCAGTGCTACTGGGTTTAGTGTACACCAAAAGCTGTCTCTTTTGTGATGCCTTCTTCAGAATCATGCAGCTGCCTGGATGTTTATCGTGTTTGTTATAGTTTGCCTGTGAGGTGTCCACCAAGCCCCTTTAGTTAATGCAGGAATATTCACAAGTGAAATGATTAGATTATGAGAGCTAATCCAAATGGACTGACTGGGTGGTAACTGAATGCAGATGGTGCATGGATGAAGAGGGTAATTGGTATGTGCTCTAGGAGGGTGCATCTCTGTAGGCCCTTCCCTATCTCTATTTCGTGGCTACCATGAGGGGAGCAGCTTCCCTTCACCACGCCCTTCTCTCATAATGCTCTGCCTCACTGCGACCTAGAGCAATGGAACCAGCCATCTGTGGACAGATAATGCTGGTTCTTTGAGCAAAAATATACATTACCTCCTCTGAGTTGTTCTTGTTTGGTATTTCAGTTATAGTGACAAAGCTGACATAATGTTCCTTTTCTCCTCTGGTTTATATGTCACCATCATTCATGCCCCAGATCCTACAGGCTGGGCTAGACTTCCACTCTTTCCAGTGAAGGTTGCCCAGCTGCTGACAGCCAGTCCTACCAAAAAGTACCCATTAGCAATGGCTCACTGTTGGTCTCCTTCTTGGTATACCCCTCTAGCACTCAAAAATTAGTACCTCTGCCTAATAAATAAAGAGGCCCTCCATCATACTGACTTTGACTTCATATTGCCTATTTCCCTGCTCACATATCACCTGGAGGTGTTTTGTAGGCTTATACTGACAATTTTTTTCACCATATCTTAGGAACTGCATAGATAAACTAGGAACTTTCTTGAAAATGCCTTCCTCAATCATTCACCTTCACAGCTTTCAACTGAAACCTAGAAAAAATATTCAAGATTCATCACACTTAACACATATAAACAAATACATTTATATTTTATATATTGTGATTTATACTGAATTATATTTTTATCAGATCCTTGGGTTTATTAACTTAGTTTATACAACTTAAAGCACCATGAAATATTTAGGGAAATTTCTTTTTTATTGAGGCTTACATTCAACTTCTTATATAAAATTGAGACCACATCCACTTGTAGCCCATTCCTATTATAGGTCCTTTCTTAATTTTTCTTCACAACACTGGTAATGACATAACAAATCTAGTGGCACTATATATTGTACTTATTCATTTTGGAGCTGCAGAGAAAACAGTGAAATGACTGTTTTGCAGGATATTAGGAAACTTAATGATGACAGTGAAAATGGATAAAATTCATCATATTCAGCACATGTTTCAAGTAGACAGGGGACAGGGCTCACTAGTGTATCAGATATGTAAGGTGAGGGAAGAAATAAATCAAATATACATTTTACTTTATGAGCCAGAACAATATGAGAGGTTTTAGCTGTTATTGTTTACTTTTCAAATTTTTTGTTGTTATTGCTGTTTTATAATTTATTAACAAACTGGAAGGATTAAAAAATGTGTACCTTGGCCAGGTGTGGTGGCACACACCTGTAATCCCAGCTGTTCAGAGGCTGAGACAGGAGGATTCCAGGTTCAAAACCAGGCTCAGAAACTTAGTGAGGCTATAAGCAACCTAGGGAGACCCTGTCTCAAAATAAAAATATAAAGAGATCTGGGATGTGACTCCTCAGTGCTTAAACACCATTGGGTTCAATCCCTGGTACAAAAAAAAAAAAAAAAAGAAAGAAACTTTGGTGAATTTTTTAAGAGTTTCTGGAAAACCAGAACAACTAATGAAAAGTTTTGAAGGATAAAGCAAGGAAACTAAGAAGGAATAGTTAGAATCTAGAAGGAGAATCTTGAGTACTATGACAGAGATGTAATGGGAAGAGAGGTGGAAGAAAAGGAAGTACCTATTCTGCCAAACACTGCTAACAGGGCAAAAGAGAGCCAGAAAGCACTAATTGTATCTGTCATACTAAGACTAGAATACACAGCAAGATGGATTTTAAGAGCAGAGTGAGGGCCAGACCCAGATGGGAGAGGGCTGAGTGAACGGGAGGTGGGGAATAAAGAAATGGAACACGCACGTTCCAACATTTTACAGGAGCAGCATGCAGAAGCTGAGCATGGCAGTTGGAAGAGGTTACAGGAGAAGAGTTAACAGCAGCAGTCTGAAGAGTCTATTATTGTTGTGTTTAATGAAAGAAATCTGAACATGCTTTTAAACACATGGAAATAGATAAGTGGGATCACAAAATTTGTAGAATCTATTATTTTAGGTAACACTATCATCTATGAAGAAGGGAAAAGGTGTAAATACTTGTGTTGAGAGTAATAGATATCATATTGAGAGTTAACTATGTAGGAAAGAATGGTAAGTATCTTGCCTCTCTTAATTACTCATATGATTAAACTCTCTGAAATGATCACAATCATCATTGCCAGTCAGGGTTGAAGAAACTGAGACTTGAACAGTTTATAACCTATATCCAAGTCACCCAGCTGGTAAATGCTAGAATCTTGTATTCAAATTAAGGTGCTTTCAACTGAAAATCATGAACCCTTAGATTCCTAGATTATAGTGGTGAGGAAGACTAAGGGGAAAGAGATGGAAGGAGAATATTTTCCTCTTCATAACCAATTTTAGATGACAATGGCATTTGACATGTGGGAAGAATAATTAGGGATTATGAAGTTTTATTTTCTCTCATAATTATATTAGAAAGCTAAGAATCACTTGGTGGATCATAATTACCATAATTCAGATAATTTCTGCAACTTTATGAAAATGAGTTGCCTGCATTTTGTAATGATTACTTTTCCCCAATGATTCTCTGGCTTCCACAAAGTTATTGAGTTTCCATAAATAGGAATAACATTTACATTTGTAAATATATTATGCATGTATATATAGGATAATACATCTTACCTATTGTTTTTTTTTGATCATGTATCAGAGTATTATAAAAGAATGGCAATTTCCTAGCAAATTCCCAAAACATTTTACTAGTTTAATAAAGCAAGCGCATGAAATGTATACATTCCAACATTTTATCTACTAAATTGCATAGAATTGAAGTAGTGTCTAAAGGCCATTCCACAAGCAGCAAAAATTACCATGCATACATATTAATATGCATGAGATTGATAAAGTGAGCCAGATTTGCATTCCATACATAAAACTGTCAACCCACATTTCCATGATAAATCATGAAAAGAATAAAGGGGTACTCAGGCATATGAGTATTGCATATATTTTCTGGGCTGGCAAAAGCATTCTCTGTGTGTCTGATTCATTTGTTGTGCTAATTTTCAAGATACCTAACATTTTACCAGAAAGTTAGTATGGTAGTTATACCTTAAAACTGTCATAATGAAAAATGTTGCATGATTTTACAATCCTATAGAATATGAGCTAGGCATCTTCAATTTTTAAAATTCTTACTTACTGATGTATTGCAGATATTGGTAAAACCCTTCTCAAAGAATCAGAAATGAAAGAAAAATATTAACTGTCAGCCTTAAAATATTAAATTGACTACCTTAGGTTAGGACATAAGCTTTTCTTTTATCTAATAAGATCCATCATCAGAAAAAAAGAAAACAAAGTGATGTTTTGTGTTAGGTAGCCTGCCTTTGCACAATAAATGACTGTGCACAAAACACACTAGCAGAGCATATGTGCCTGTCCCTTAGTGTATATGTCTCCTAGATTCACATTCACACTTCCCAAATCAGCTTTGCATGTTCCCCTCTGAATCCATGCACCACAAAGTCCCCTGGAGTACATCAGTGTCTCCTTACTTCCACCGCTACTCTCTGACCTGAGATGCTAATATTCCTCTTTGAGAGTCCCCTCCTAATTAGACTCCCTGCTTCAACTCTTGACACCGCTAACAACTATTCCCAGTACAGCCCTCACACTGTGATCCCTTTAAAGGAAGTGAGAGTGTGACACTCCCCTGATAAAAATCCTGCAAATCCTCCATAATTGGCCAAGAATAAAAGAAAATCCTTTAAGGGAACTTAGGAAGCCCCTCTTGATGAAGCCCTTCATTATCATTCCAACATCAACTTTTACCAAACCAGCCTCTCAAACAGGACCATCTCCAGATGCACCCTCCTTCCTGCTGATTGCCTGCCCTGCTCCTGCCCTGGGGTCTCTGCACTCTTTCCTTTGTCTGGCACTATCATTCTGATGGATTTGCAGGGTAAAGGGATTAGGGAAAGTATTCCAGAATGATTATCATTCCCTGGTCATCATCAAGTTCTTACATAGATATCACCTTCTTTGTCTTTGTGTCCTTCCCTGACCATCTGACTTTGCTCTGAAATCTCGGCCTCCTCTTATTGTTGCTTCTGTAATGCCAGATTCCTGGGACCCCAATAGACCTCCAGGAGCCAAATCTGATGCAATCACACAAGAGTCTTTATTGCAAGCTGGAGCCTGGACTCAGAACCATTTCTGACATAGCGGTCCCAGGGAATGAGTCCTGGCCCTTAGTTCAGTGAGGATTTATAGTTTTGGGGGGGATATTCTATGAGTCACAACGTCACACAGCAAATCATTTCACACCTCTGGAAAATCAAATGACAACTCTTAACATTGATTAGCACATTCACTAGCAGGAGCAAGTTGGGTAAGGGTGATTGGTGAGTTCAAGAGGTGGATACATTTGAACTTATGGGTTTAAACCACCAGGGGTGTACATGCTGAACTACAGGTTTCCTGTTATCAATCACCAAAACTATTGGGAGGGTCACCTGGCATTTCAGGTATTTTCCCTGTCTCACCCTGATTGGTGGTTGCTAGGGGGTTGCTGTGGGTCCTCGCCTAGCATTACTGAGTCAGGGACACTTAGTTATTTACAGACAAACAACTCAGCAGGGTGGGTATGGTATGTGCCTGTAAGCGCTCCGAGTTTTTCCAAGGACAAGGGTCATGCCCCCTCCCTCTGGACAGGCCTTGAGGTAGAAGCTGGTTTTGCAAAAATGGAGTCACATCAGTTTCTCCCTTCCCTTACCCTGTTTTGATCTTTGCTTTTTACCATATAGAATTCTATTTAATTAAGTCATTCATTATGTTTGTATCAATTATAATATAAACTCCATAAAACAAAGGAGTTTCGCCTTTTTAAATTTTTTTAAGAATGTATTTCAAGAATCTAAAACAGGTCCCTAGTGGGAATTCTATAAATATGTTTAAAGGAATGAATTACTTGGGTTTGTTGGTAGTGATAAAACACATATGTACATGCACACACAAGCACACAAATTTAACTCCAGGAAGCATAAGGCAATAAGACAAGAAACATAAAATGCTTACAGGCTTCAAGGAAGAAAAATATATTGGCTTGAATTGAAGGTAAATAAATGATTTATATAAGATTGTATGAGATAAGACTTTAAGGATTGGTAAAATTTTTAAGTGAACAATAAAGGACACCATGAGAATTAATCAAAGATGGATTAAGAATAAAACTGGTTATTGCTTGGTTTTTTATAGTCCATCACTCTATTTAACATTGAGAAAACAAAAATATATAATTTTGTCATTGATTTCAAATTGCTTGCTGCTAGTGAACTCTGCTTATTCTAATAATGACAACAGATATTAAAATGAAGCACTAAGGTAAAGAACATTTAGAATTTTCCTCTCAAAAATGTTGCAAAAGAAAAATGTCAAAAAAAAATTATTTTATTCAGTAGCCTATGAATAGCCTTTGCTTGTATGGAACATTTAATGAGCTGTTGAGGGAGTGGGAGAGCACTGGTAAGACCTTAGTTGCAACCGATGGTATGAAGATTGCTTACTTAGTGGTCAGATTTGGACCTCATTTTGACACCTTTGCAGATCCCATGTCTCCTCTTTGCCTGGCCCAAACAATTGATACCCAGAAAGATGGATAAGAGGGATGCTTTAAACAAATTCATGACTTTTGTTCCTAGAAAAAAGGTGTTGCTATTTTACTCCATTCATCTTATTGCAAGAAATGTAGTTGAGTGACTTAGAAAAAGACAAAAAGGCTTTTACCATTACCCTCAACTTCAGGAAAACTCTGAGCTTTTCCTATCTGTTCAAGCCCCAGTTTCTTCTAACACTTCAAAAAAATTTTTCCTCCTGAACAAACCTTTTCCACTGGTGAAATAAAAAAGTGGAGAAATGAGTAGGACTTATGTGGCACCCAAAGAACCCACCATCAGCAACTCCACTGGATCATACCCCAAGTTCTACAGTGGGTAAAAAAAATCCATAGGCTATACTTCTTTTGCCTGCAGTTTTGAGTTTCCTTTTACTTCATTTACCCTTTTTGCCAAAACTAGATCTTTCTATACATGTTTTCAGCTCTCCCAGGGTTGTGGGCAGAGAGAATAAGGCAAAAGCTTCTCTTTCATTTTTGCTCTGGTTAACCCATTTTCCTTCAATATTGCATTCAATAAATTTTGAAAAAATAGATGTACTCACAGTAAAGGAGACTCTTCCTTTCAAAATACATCCCCATAATGGCCAAAATTTAAGGAGCAGTTGCTACACTTTATCTGAACAGTTTTTATTTTAAAGGATATTATCAAGTTAGAGTATTTTAAGTTGAAGTGCTTGTAAATGCTTTGTATGATTATCATGATGGTTGCAATGATTTTATAATATGGATGGATGAATGCGACAGAGTATAATTGCCAAGGAAAGTATCAGCAAAATGTTTCAGTGCAGGCCAATTGCCCTCAGCTTCTCTATCTTTTGGGCTCACCTGTTAGATACTGTTATCTTCTGATAGCAGGCCATCCATTATCCTTGGGCTATTTCTGCCAGAACTAAAGCTAAAATAAATGTGCAAAATGGCTAAATATTTTTAAAGTATAATTTTAGATTCAATAAAACAATGTTGGATATAGGAGGAAAATGAAAATCATCATTCTTCATATTATTTTTTAACTGGAGAAACGGAGGACTGGGTCTGTTAAATGACTTTCTGAAGAATCAGGACTGGAACTTAATTAGAACTAGTTCCATGTTCTATTTCCTCTCTAGCACACAGCTCTAAATTTTTGGGGAGATCAATATAACCTTTCTATTTTGTGGTGTTTGTTAAATATTTAGTCCATCATTTTATGTATTCCAAATGCTGGAGGTACAAAGAGTGCTGAATTTTTGCTGCACATGCTTAAAAATGCAGAGAGTAATGCTGAACTTAAGGGTTTAGACGTAGATTCTTTGGTCACTGAACATATCCAGGTGAACAAAGCACCCAAGATGCGCCGTCGTACTTACAGAGCTCATGGTCGGATTAACCCATACATGAGTTCCCCCTGCCACATTGAGATGATCCTCACTGAAAAGGAACAAATTGTTCCTAAACCAGAAGAGGAGGTTGCACAGAAGAAAAAGATATCCCAGAAGAAGCTAAAGAAACAAAAACTTATGGCACGGGAATAAATTCAACAAAAAATAAATGCAAATAAAAGAAAAAAAAAAGATCTTTAAATGTGCAATCCTGGATATTTTACATAGAAGGATGATGTATCTCTGAAACTTTCAGATGAGAAAAATAAATTATTTTAAAGCAAATCTAAAACAAATAAAAGCAAATGGTAAACTTATCTCTTGATGAATATTTATTATTTTAGCATAAATAAATAAAGATATTTTTGGCCTAAAATCCTAAGTTTAATAAGCATAAAATATTATGGGCCAGTGCTTTGACATTGTGAAGCTCACAGGGCTCTGAAGGAATTACGGAGAGTCCCCATATGCTCATCTTATATTTTGCCAGTCCAGCAATCTCCTGTCTCAGCTAGACCAGCTGGACTTCACCTGGTCTTCAATCAAACAAGCTTCACATGCCTGACAATCAGTGAAATTATTCAAATAAGCCCCTGTCATCCTGCAGGACCACTCCACTCTCCTGCTCCCACAGCCTACTTCCACTGTTCACCTCATCCCCAATACATACCCCCCATGGGCCTGTATGGCATGCCTTTCTTCCTCTGGAGCTGTGGGTTTGTTTGATTAATAAACGTCTGTTTTAATGCACCTGTACTATATTTGCTATCATGTGCATGGACTTTTTGCGCTCTTGAAAACAGAAAGACTTCCTCACTGATGGAGTAAATAGGACATGATCAAATACCATAGAACATAGTGCAAAAGAAAACATAAAGCAAAGTGATTTTCCTAAGCCTCCTTTTTGGGAAACCATTGCTACACACTTAGGCAGCAGGTTACTGTTTTTAATACTTTTTCCAACAACAAAGCAAAACAAAATGGCATTACTAATAATAAGAAAGCACCAGAGATGAATATTTTTTAAATGCTAGATTGGTACTAAACTCCCACAATGCTATGTCCTATAAATATAAGATACACAGGTCCTAGTTTGAAGATCTTCACATTAATATCATCTCCTATAAACTCTGCTGTTCTGTAGAAATTAATATATAATAACTTAAAACAGAAACAAAAGGAGCAAATGATATTTTGTTTCTGTTCATTTTTACTCTTGATTCACTATAGTATAATGGACAAAATGATATTTTTGTTTTATGATGATTTTATGATGATTATAAAAATATATCATAGAAATATGGCAAATGATAATTTTTCATGACAGAGGCTATAAAAACACCAAATTTTGCTATTAAGAAATTTCAATATAAGACTAGAGCGATTTGGAAAAAAATATTAGCTAATGATTTTAAAACTATGAAAAGACAATGGATAATGTTTTATATCATAATTTTACATCATAAATTTAATATTACTTTTTAAAATATTCAGTAACTCCAGATCCTAGAAGTTTTGTGGGGAAAGCATTTTTTATTTCCTTTGTTTATAATGTTCAATTCAATCACAAGTTTTCAGTGTGTTTCAGGAGCACAATCTCACTTCACAAGCAAATGAGTTGTATGTGTTAATTTCCTTTCTCCATAAGCACCTAAGAGCATGCAGCTTTGTTTCTGTTCACAAATCTATCAAGATATCTATGAAAATCCTCTCCATCTGCATCATTCCTCAGCAAATGTAGTTTTCACTTTGTCTCTATAGATCCAATTGAAGTGTTATGGGATAAATGCACTTGGTATGTGAGAAAGACATGGATTTTAGGCCATGAAAAGACTGTCATGGTCTGAATGTATACCCCAGAATTCATGTGTTGCAAAACTAATCCCCAAAGCAGGAAGGCAGGGCCTTGAACGTTGTTTAGGTTTTTTTCAGTTAAAACGTGATATTTGGGTAAGTTTGCAAATGCATTTCCATTTTGACCAGCACCTAACTATACACATTCCTTGTGAGGACTGACCTTGTGAAGATGCCTTAGAAAGACTCCCCAGAACATTATTATCTATATGCATTGCTGAAACTCTCATTTTGGCTAAGTTATAATCCGTCCTTGTGGATTTAGCAAACTTGCTAAGCCTTAGCACTTCCTTTTTGCCTATTAAATAAAGAATCTGGGACTATTTCCACAAGTTCTATGAAGATATAATTTTGATTCATTAAATTTAAAAATGCCTTTATTTCCTTTTTCATTCATTTAGAATATTCAATTCATACCATTTCAGAACCCCAAAGACATAAAATGATAACCAATGAGAATCCTCAGGTTCACCCCATTACTGTGGGCCTCTTTTATCCCACCCCTTCCTTCAGAGGCACCCACTGCAATTGCATGGGAGCACACCACACTTGACTTGGTTTGTTCAAATATAAATATATACATTATTTTCCCTTTTCTTCCAAAAAAGAGAACTGGCCAAACACAAATGCTATGGCAGTTCGGCTTTTTCATCTGGTGATCTAACTCAAGATTTTAAATATCTATCTACACAAAGAAAGGTACATTTTTCTTTTGCTGATAAGAACAACAGAGGAGGGAAATTTTATTTGGGCTCAGGTTTCATGGACTTAGCCTGTGGTTGTCTGACTCCTTTGTTCTGGGCCCAAGGTGAAGTGGAACATCATGGCAGAAGGGCATGGTGGAGGAGAGCTCCACTTCAGGCCAGCAGGAAGCAGAGTGTGGGGAGGAAACCACTGGGAAGGAGGGAAGGAGAACACTTCCAGTGTGGTCCTCAAGGACCAGCCTCCTCCAGCCACACCTCACCTATCTACAAGTAATACCCAGTCAGTCCATAGGGTCCAGGACGGACTGATTAGGTTATAGCTCTGATAATTATTGTTCCTCTGATTTTTTTTTTTTGCATTAACATAGGAGATTTTAGGGGACACCTTGTATCTAAACAACATAAACCTACACAACTATGGTCCACTACTTTCAAGAAAAGGTGCCATGAATACAAAATGGGGACAGGACAGTCTCTTTAATAAAAGTGTTGTGAAAACTGGATTTTCACATGCAAAAGAAAAAAATGTTCCCTACTCTCATCCTTAAGCAAGAATCAACTCAAACGGATCACTTAAATGTAAGACATGAAGTTTTAAAACCATCAGAAGAAAATGTAGTGTAAAATTTCCATGATATTTGTTTTGAACAATTATTTCTTGAATATGAATCCAAAAATGCAGGTAATTAAAGCAAAAATAGGCAAGTGGGAGTGTATTGACCTAAAAAAAAAAAAACAAAATAATACAGCAACAAAAACAAAACAAAACAAACAAATAGGAAGAAAAAGCAAAAGAAAACTTCTGCATAGCAAAAGAAATAATAAAGTAAAAAGACAACACACAGGTTGGGAGAAAATATTTGCAATATGCAAAACATACAAGGGACTCAAACTAATCAACAACAACAACAAAATATCTATTAAAATGGGCAATAGACTTGAATAGACATTTCCTAATAGATGCCCCAAATAGACAGCAGATATATGAAAAATGCTCAACACCTCTCTAATCATCAGAGAAATGCAAATCAAAACCACAATGAGCTACCACCTTTCATCTGTTAAATTGGCTTGTTTCAAAAGGATAAAAGATAATGAAGGTGGCAGCAAAATGGAGAGAGGAAGCTTGGTCTACCACTGCTGTTTTATGCAGTAGTGCAGCCACTTCACAAAACAGTACAAAGGTTTCTCCAAAGACTAAAAATAAAGTATCAGATAATCAGTTGTACCACTTCTGGGTATATACCCAGAGGAATTAGAATCAGTATGCCAAAGAAATACCCACATTCCCATGTTAATTTCAGCACTATTCACAGTAGCCAAGATATTGAAACAATCCAAGTGCTTGTCAAGCTAGGAATATATTAAATATTCATGGTGAGCATATACACAATGAAATACTCCCTGGCTTTAAAATATCAGAAAATTCTCTCATTTATGACAATATGGATGAAGCTTAAGGACACCATGCTAAGTGAAATTAGCCAAGCACCAAGAGACAGATACCATATGATCTCACATGTGGAGTCTTTAAAAAGTCAGTCATGAAAGTAGAGAGAAAAAGACTGGTTTCCAGAGGTTGATGAGTAGAGAAAGAGGACGTGTTTGTCAAAGGTCTGACACACAGTTTCAGATAGAAGAAATAAGTTTTAGTGATCTATTGCATAGCATGGGCAGGATAATTAATAGTAATGTAGCTTTCAAAACAAAATAACTTATATGTTCTCATCACAAAGAAACAAAAAGTATTTCAGGTAATGGACATGCTAATTAGCTTGACTATTCCACAATGTATATATGTATGGAAATACCACATTGTGCAGTGTGAGAGTACACACACACACACACACACACACACACACACACACACACACATTTTCAGTTAAAATTAAAGAAAATGAGTTAAGAATCTTTCCAGCCTCCATTCATTATCCAGTTCTAAAGCTGCTTTCTTATTGTCAGATATTTATTGTAGTCACATCCCACTTCTCTGGTTCCAATTTCAGTCTTCCTTCATTTGGGCTGTTGTAACAAAATACCTGAGGTTAGGAAACTATATAGATCAGTAATTTAGCTGGGCACAGTGGCACAGGCCTGTAATCCCAGCATCTCAGGAAGCTGAGACAGGAGGATCCAGAGTTCAAAGCCAGCCTCAGCAATGGCAAGGTGTTAAGCAACTCAGTGAGACCCTGTCTCTAAATAAAATACAAAATAGGGCTGGGGATGGGGCTCAGTGGTCGAGAGGCTCTGAGTTCAATCCCCAACAGGTCTCCCCCACAAAAAAAATCATCAATTTATTTCCAAGAAAGTCCAAGGTCAAAGCAATAGCAGGTTTGACATTTGGTGACTACTGCTCTCTGTTTCCAAGGTTGTACCTGGGTTACCACTCACTCCAGAGGAGAAAAGCACAGAATCCTAAGATGACAGAAGGCATAAGGGAAATAAAGAGGTGAATTTCTTCCAGCAAGCCCTTCATAACAGCATCAGTCATTCATGATATTGACGTCCTTATGACTTACACAACTTCAAAAGGGCCCAGCTCCCTCATTGTTGTATTGGGGAATTCAACACATGACTCTGAGGATCATCACATTGCATACTTGGGAATATTAACCCTTCTTCCGCTGGCACATGAGTCAAAAACACTTTTTTCCTAAATTGTCATTTGGTTCTTGATTTTGCTTATAGTGATTTCTCTTTTATTTTTGCATCCAGAAGTATTTTATTTTGGCACAATCAAATGCATTAATATTATCTTTTATGTATTCTGAATAATAATTGGAAAAACTTCCTAACTTCAACTTTATTAGTGAATTTAAACATTTATTTCTATTATATTTACTTACTTTTACATTGAATTAGTGATCTCTTAGAGTAAGGTAATGTTTTACTTGAAATTTTAGTGTCTATCTTGTAAGATATATATAAGAAGACAATCAAACTTGAGACTTATATAGATGACCATTATTTTGTTCTATAAGCTCTTTTTTGATAACATACCTTTAGTCTAATTTAAGATAACACATTTATTATATATCAAATTCCTATGCCTGTTTGGGTCTATATGTGAATTTTTGGTCAGTCTTTTTAGGTCTATTCCATTTATGAATCAATAGAATCCTGTTTTAATTTTGATCCTTTGTGATACATTTTAATAATTAATAGAGCTATTTCCTAGATTGCTCTCTGGACTCTGCTACTCTCTCTCTTTCTCTCTCTCTCTCTCTCTCTCTCTCTCTCTCTCTCTCTCTCTATATATATATATATATATATATATATATATATATAGATAGATAGATAGATAGTACTATGGATTCTTACTGCTGATGTACAACTCTAATGTCAGAGTTTGATATTTTCCTAACTCTCTTGAACAATTTTTCTCTAAAATAATTTTTCTTTCTAATCAATATTTTTCTTTCAACACAATTTCACCTCCTACACACTTTTTACTTAGATAATAAAAGTAGCAGGGGACAATGTTAAAGGACAAACACCCAATTCCTGCCAGACTTTCTCTCCCTTCCTAAGGAGGCTTCAGAAGAAACATGGTGGGGGGGGGGGGAAACACCTCCAGGAAGTGAGAAGAGAGAAAAGTTATTTTCCCAAGGATCTTGGAATTCGAAATCTGGGCATATTTCCAGCCTCTTCCATTTATCTCTTTTGGCTCCCATGCAACAACCATCTTCCTTTAAACATGATCATGCTTTAGAGAAAAAGTTAACCCTTTGGTTATCGTATCTTTTGATGTGAACTTTGGAATCAAGGATAACTCTGGGAATATTGGAATCATCTCCACCTGTCAGCCAAGCATTCACTCTCAGACTCTCCCGAACTGTCCAGCTGTTGTGCACTGAACATAGCATTTAAAGAGAAACATGGGGGTGGGGTCTTTTACACATTTTGTCTGTAGAAGTTCCATGTGTCACCTAAGTACTCTTGACTATACGGACTCAGGAATGTGCTCTAAGAAGAAATCAATTCTAAGCATCTGAAATACTGGGAACAACTTTTTAAAAATAAAATGGTGTGTGTGTGTGTGTGTGTGTGTAAGGATGTGTGTGAACTAGATTTACAAGTCATCATGATTCATGCTCACACCCTATTTAAAAGCAGAGATTAGCAACTACTAATGCGTATTAAAACACACAGAATATGAATCTATGACTAGTGGTTTTCATTTCCTTCCTTTCTACTCTACTCCTTCATTCCTTTCCTTGAGGAGATTGTAAACTTTTAGTCATCACAACCTTGTTTCCAAAAGGACAGTATGAAGGGGATCCTTTGACCCACAGTATTTCTATCAGTAACATTCCAAAATTCACTTGCAAAAACATAAGGATTCAAGGTCTTAGTTCCCTTTCTGTTTACACCCAAGATTCATTGTCTGGTACTCACTGGTTTCAGCCTTTGTCAGAAGCTCTGAGACATCTCTTCTTTGGTTAAAGTCAGTTGAAATCTCTATCTATGGACAAATATATATGTCATCATTTTGGATGACAATTTATATTTCACCTTCTAGGCTAGTCCATCTCTAATCAGGGGAGATGGCAGTAACATTCTCCAGAAGCACCTCCTCATCACCAGTAAATACTGACAGTGTCTTCTCTAGGAGATCTGAGAGCAGGCTTAGCATAGATTACTATAATTTTTCTTTACCAAGTTTCACAGTTCCTGTTGTTCCTAATTCCACAGTGATGTCAACTTAGAATTAGGTTCTGGATGTTTGTACGAATTGGTTTTCTGATACCAACCTTGAGGTAGATAGAAAGTTTGGTTGAAAAATATCAATTGGTACCAGAAAAAAAGTGTACATTTTCTGAAACGAAAAACTACCAAGGCAATTATAAAAACTAGGAATAGGGAACAGCTTTTCTCCTGGAATTTCAGGCTAAGCCTGCAGTTCCTTATGACTTGTGGGAAGATGCTCACAAGCACAAGGAATGTGCCATGCTATTCTGAAAAGAAACTTGTTTCTGAGATTCTCCTTGAACATTTGGATACTAATATGGTATAAGTAACTAACAAAAATAAACCCAGCTCATTTACAAAATATTCTTTGATACTGAATATACTTGAACTTCCCATCTCCCAAACATATTAGGATTGGTATTTGTTTGAAGTAATGATTTGCCTGAGGAACCACAGGTAAGGCCAAATTCAGACTCAGAAGTAAGTTTCTATAATTTTACCCTCTGCTAAATTGTCTGCATACTGTCCTTGGCACTAGAGAATTGATTTATCTCTTTAAATTTTGCCTCAAATTATGCTGATAGAAGGACAGAAGTAAATACAAAGCTTACTGTTCATATTATAAGTTCACTAAATATTACTTTTAAATATCAGTATTTAAAATTTGTGTTTCTCCTTAATACATAATGCTTAACACATAAGGCTTCCTCACGGAAACAGAAAATCAGTAATTAGCCACATTTTGTTTTGGCTATTTAGAGATTCAGGATAAAATTCAAGAACAAATTTCATAATGCATAGAAAACTTTGGCCTCATGCTATGACATTTTCCTTAAAATTGCATGAGATACCTTTTTTATTGAACACTATTCCATAAGAACAAAAATAACTAGTATAAAAATGATAATATTAATATAATAATTAATAATGTCCCATATTATTCCTTTTCTTGAATTACCTCATTTAACTTTGATTTTTCTTATGAAAGATAAACCTTTATTTTCTAAGGCAAAGCAAATAAACTCAATAGCAACATTATGTAAGCTACAACTATGAAGCTGTATATGATTTTTGCTTGTATCTAATGGGAACCAATGTAGCTCTATAAAGATCAAATAAGGCTGAAGATGGTAGATAAGTGGATTTAGATGTGTATGACCAAAAATAAGGAGAAATTGTACTGCAAGTGCAGCAAACTCCATTGGCACTTTCCAAAACGAGATTAGGAAGAAAAAGGCACCTATGTTGATACCTATTTAAACATTAAGCAGTTTGACGTGAATTGTGCAGTTAAACTGTTTGCACATAATTTTGTATTTCCTTCTCGCTGTTTCTTAGGAAAGAATATGCACTGACAAAAGTGATTGAAAATCATTTAAATGTAATGCAATTTATGCAAGAATCTTTGTATACTTATTTTAAAATACCCTCTTTGTGAACCATGCCCTTTAACAATTATTTTAGCTTACCTATCAAAAAGGACATAGGTGCTATTTATTAATACTTTATATTGAATGTGATTTATTAAACTCTCTTTTATTGGGGACATGTCAAGCACATCAGATTTTAATGCATTTGCTATCCTAGACCATGGCTCATAATTTAATTTTTACTCCTCTAGTCATAAATTTGGCAATGAATTTGTGTCATGAAGTTGTTTTCAATAAATTCAGTGAAATTAATTTGCATTGATCTTAGTATTTGAGTGATTTTGGAATAAAACTTTAAATAAATAACTAATAAAGTTCAACTTCACTCTGCTTTCCATACTAAATTATCTCTAACAAAGAAATGTTTATTAGGCAGTAGGGTATTTTTATGTCTCTGGTATTATCTTAATTTCCAAATGTATATATAAATAACTGCAAACAGCAGGACCCATGGCATCTTTCCATGAGATACCTAGAAGGTGAAGCCTTCTGGTAATACACAGCAGCTTAATTACTCAGAGGTGACCTGGATGGTTTATCCATGCTAAAGATGAAGACAGGGATAGTTTGGGGGAAAGGAAAAAAATACCATTTATCCTTGTTTTTGGAATTATAGTTACATAATATATTTTACTGACAACTTAAAGTTTCATTTTCTTTAATAGTTTTGAATTTGAAATAAAAAGTCAACTCTTTTTTTTTTGTCACTTACTACTCTGTCTATAACGTGAAGTAGAGTTGTAGAATTCATCTGAATCAATTGCCTATTTTATAAAACTAAACATCCTCTAACCATGTGATTCAATAATTGCGATTCCAGATAAATGAATGTTCATAGTAACTTTATTTGTAAGAGCTAAAATCTGAATACAGCCTACACACAGGTGAATGGTTAAATACACTACAATGATCAAATACTGATCCATAATAAAATGGAAACAATTATTGAAACTCACAGCAATTTGAATGGACTTCAGTTGATTTAAATTTGCTTAAGAACCCTATGTCACCATCTGCAGGCAACAGAAAGCACACACAACACCTTGATTTCATCTCTGATGCTACTCTCCAATAAGAGGAGCCAGCGCTGGCTACTGATCTGGCTGACTCAAGGACTGAGAAAGAAAATGCACAACAGAAGACTGGAGCATCTTGTTTTTTCCCAGAAAATGAGGAAGTCTCAACAAGGACAAAAGCAAACCAATCCACCATCATGTGAAACAGACCCATACCCGAAGCGCAGTAATTTTAGCAACAAAATAAAGTGCTATTTCATTACAATCCAAAAATTAAAATGATTCATAAATAAATAAGAACAAATCTCCTAATCAGAAATCCAAATGTTTCCTATTGATACTGCACCCTTTAACAATTCCCGGTTAATTAAGCATAGATTTCTCAGAGCAACTTCCTAAAAGTACAAGTTTGAAAGGATGACCAAAAACTTTACACTTGAGAAACTGAACAAATTATTTCAGCAAGTTGATCAAGGTAATATCAACAGAGATGACTCATATTAGGAGTATATCCCTTTATACTACGTAGTGAAAATGAAAAGGTCACTTTCCCTTTTTGTCCTTCCTCACACAAATCCATAATCCCAAGCTAATTATGATTTACAAAAAGAAAGAAAGAAACTTTAGACAAATCCAACTGAGTGACAAGTCTTCAAAATACCTGACCACTACAGGCCTGACCAGTCTAACCATGAAAAACAAGGAAATGCTCACTCTCTCTCAGTTCAGAGATAACTAATGAGACTTGACAGCTAATATAATGTGGGGTTCTGGATGGAATTCTGTAATAGATAAAAAGACATTAGGTAAATACTAAGGAAATAGGAGTTAAGCATCTACTTTAATAACAATACACAAATATTGTTTTATTAATCATAACAATTGTTAAATACTAATAAATTAATTATTGGGAAACTAGGTAGATTGAGACTCTAGGAAGCATCTTCACAATTTTTCTGTAAACTTAAAACTGTCCTAGAAAATCAAAAGTCTATTATAAAAACAGGAATCAGCATTCTTATATCAAATAAAACATTTGGCATTTGGTTGTTTGGTACTGGCTTACTTCACTTAGTATAATATTCTCCAACTCCATCTATTTACCTGCAAATGCCATGATGTTATTCTCTCTTAATGCTGAATAATATTCTATTGTGTATATACTACATTTTCTTTATCCATTTTATCTACTGAAGGGCATGTAGATTGATTCCATAGTTTAACTATTGTGAATTGTGCTGCTATAAACATTGATGTGGCTGTGTCCCTGTTGTATGCTGTTTTTAAGTCCTTTGGGTATAGACTGAGGAGTAGGATAGCTGGGTCAAATGGTGGTTCCATTCCCAGTTTTTCAAGGAATCTCTATACTGCATTCCATATTGGCTGCACCAATTTGCAGTCCCACCAGCAATGTATGACTGCCTTTTTCCCCACATCTTTGCCAACATTTATTTTTGTTTGTATTCTTAACAGCTGCCATTCTGACTGGAGTGCACATTGGGTACAACCAGAGGTATGAAAACTTGAACTCTATATGTGTAATATGAATTGTAATACATTTTGCTGTCATATATAACAAATCAGAATAAATTTTTTAAAAGTAAGGAAATAAAAATTTTAGAGCTTTATATGCCATTATGGTTTGCAAACATGAGGTGTCCCCCTCTTGTGTATGAGACCATGTACAATGTTCAGAGGTAAAATGATTGGATCACAAACTCTCATGCCCAATCAGTGAACTAATCCATTTGGTGGATTAATAATTTGAATGTATTAATGGGTGGCAACTGTACATGTAGGGCATGAATGGAGAAAGGAGGTGCCTTGTGGATTGCAATATCCCTGGCTCCTTGCACTCAAGTTCTACTTCCTGGCTGTCAAGACCTGGGAAGATTTCCTCTGCCACACCCTTCCACCATGATGTTCTCTTTCAACTTGGTCCCAGAGCTATGGATTCAGCCTACCATGGACTTAACCTCTGAAACTATGAACCAAAAGAACTTCTCATCTAAGTTCTTGTAAGGTATATTGGCTACAGTGTCAAAAACCTAACACACACTATTAGATTTATGTAACATCCTTGAAATGACAACATTATAGAGATGGAGAACAATTGATGGTTGCATAGAATTATGAAGAAATAAAAGAGGGGGTCTAGCTATATAGGATTGTGAATGGGAACTTTCTGTGATAAATACAGATTAGCATGATGAACATCTGTTAATCTGTACTCATCACAATAGATTAGTATAATTACATGATGAATACAGCTTAGCTAAAATTTCAGAAAACTAAGAATAAAAATTTAAATACCCGTTATTGTAACTTGTATCCATACCAATGTTAAATGACTACATACCAGTTAAACAATTAAAATGAGAAAGGGATAGTGGGAAATAACTAAGAGTCTGCCAAATCAATCTTCCTCATAAATTATAAGGGCCCCAAAGAATACTTTTGCACTGTTGAATGTAGAAAACAAAGAGCATAATAATTATTTACTACATGGATGGGTCAATGAAGATTGATATATAATGGCCTCCTACTGTGCAGGATGTGGCCACTGTTTTCCCCACTAAGCTCACTTTGAACAACTATTTTCTGGACTGTGAGATTCCAGCCACATGGGCTCCTGGTTATGTTTGCTATGCAGAAAACCATTGCCTATCTTGAAATAATACCCTGTTTCCTTCTAGTAGTTTCAAATTTTGAGTTTTCATTAGGTCTTTGATCCATTTTGAGAAGACATCTGTACAAGATGAGGGAAATGGGTCAAGTTTCAATCTTCTGCATGTGGATATCCAGGTTTTCTAGCACCATTTATTAAAGATACTGTAATTTTTCAAGGTATATTTTTGCCACCTTTATCTAGAATCAGTTGGCTGTAGATGTGTGGATTTGTTTTTAGAACCACTATTCTTTTTAATTTAAGGCATCTGTTCTACTGCTAATATCATGCTGTTTTGGTTACTGTACTATATCATAGTAATCAAAGAAATAAGATAATCTAAAAGAACAAAGCTGGAGACATCACATTAAGATTGCTTGGGATATTTGAAGAATTTGTGCTTCCATATGGATTCTAAGATTGTGTTTTTAATTTCATGAAGATTGTCATTGATGTTTTGAGGATTGCGTTGAATCTATAGATGATTTGGGGTAGTATAGACACTTTAACACTTTTTCCAATCCACAAACATGGGAAGTCTTTCCATTGTTTAGTGTCTTATTCAGATTCTTTCATTGTTATTTTGTAATTTTTTTTTATCTTGGAGTCTTTGAATTTTTTAAAGTTTATTCCTAGATTTTCTTTGTTTTACAAACCATTGTGCATGGGATTATTTGTAAAATTCTCAACAAACTCACTATTGGTATGTAGGAAAGCCACTAATTTTTATGTTGATCTTTTATTCTGCTACTTTACTTTTCAGTTCTAATAGTCTTTTCATGCAATCTTCAGGATTTTCTATATATAGAATCATGCCATCTGCTTCCATCCCTGGTGCCACAAGGAAAAAATTTTTAAAAGGTAGATAGGTAAGGTTTTCAACAAAGAAGACTGATTAAGAGCAAATGAGGGGAAAAAAAGAGGGTTTGAGAATAGTAAATTCATAAATTAATAACTGCAGAAATTAAAATAGCACATGCACTCAAAGAGCTAATGGTGAAAAGGCTGAGGTTCCAATGAACCGTAAATGTTGTATCACAAAACAAAATAATCCTGTAATTGTGTCTCCAGTTACAGGTTGGGATTAAAAATAGAGGAATGTATAGTTGAATTGATTCAGTACTAAGAGCAGGCAGAACAAGAGTGAGAAGAAATGAAACAGGCATGGGGTGTTGATTACAGGATATAGTCCATATAGGATAGGTAGAGGGTGGAGCTAGGGTGGGGTCATCTGTTTATTTAAAAAAAAAAGGAAACACTGATAATAGTGGTGTATATGAAGAATCCCTACAATAGGACTAAGATAGTAAAAGAATAGAAAGTTAGAATGCTGCCATTACAAAATAGCATATTCAAATTGCCTTACACCTTATCTTTCAAATGGATGATGACCAAGTTCAGGGAAGGGACAGATACTCTTTGTTCAGTATGCTGTCTTGTCATCTTGTCAATTCTTCTGCCCTGGATCACGTATTAATAAAAAAGCAATTTTATACAGGATAATTTGTAAATATAGAAACAGGATGAAAACAATAACTGTTTTGTGGATTTTTTATGTTTATTTAATCAATTGAAATGTCATATATATGTGTCTTTGTATGGTACTCTTTTGTCAAATATTAAAATAAGTAAATATAAATGCCTTGTAAGTACATACCATGGAATCTTTAAGAGTTGGTTGCTTAGTAAGGAAAGATTTAAGACCACTATTCAGGATGATTAAAAAAAACATGTGTCAGTAGAAATTAAGTAGGAATTAATAAGACAAGAGATATTAGAGAAGAACTGAAATGTAGATAAAGATTAGTTACAGGGAATTAGCAGTGATTTCAAACACAACCTGACATTTTTATTCAGGGGAAACTTTGGCTTCCTTTGATGAATAGAGAATGTCTTTCAAACACAGTGTATTAAAAAGGAAAAAAAAAAGCTGCACAAGGCCAGCCGAGGTAAAATACAAAATAAAGAAGCAAATTTTAAAAATACAAATATAAAACAAACTGGCATGCCCTTGAAGAAATCCTTGACCCTCTTCAAGTTGCAATTCCATCTGCAAATGAAAATAGTGTTTTCTATGTCTGGTCAGAATAATTTTTTCCCCAAATCCGCTAAACATAGGAAATAAATATGAAAAGATGATTTTTTTAAGTTTAAGTGCAATTTTAAAGAAGTGAAAAAAAATCATGTTAATTGAAATTGGGAAAAAATAATCTTCTCTATCTGTGTAATTACTAGGATCAGATTTTTTAATGTAAAATTATTTTGTGAATTATAGCCTATATAAATACAGAGAATTTTCTTTGATACAGAACATGTGAGGGAGGAAAAATGACAAGAAGCTTAGTATGTAATTAATGGACATTTCCCACCTTAGCCCTGTGTGACTTTCGCTGATTTTTAACACAAGAAGTAGGTGGAGGGTCAAGGTCTGGAGAGAAGGGTCCAGTGCTCCTTGCTCTCATACTCAGAAATGACACAGTTCTTTAAACCAAAATAAAGGTCACTGATGTGGCAACTCATTTGCTGAGGAGAGGGATAAAAAGAGGATTGAAGAAATAGTGCCAAGAGGGCACACTTGGACAGAATGGCCCCATCAGCCACAAACTTGAAACAAAAGAAATTTGCTCCAAGAGACTGAGAGGCATCTGAGCTTTACACAGTTGGTCAAAGGAATGAACCATTTCTAAAAATATAATCACTGGCTATTTTCATATAACTCACAAAAGAAAGAATTTTCAAGTGGGCGAAATCACTTTCCACCTCTTGTACCAGACCCTACTTTTCTATTAAATTACTTTACCTCTACAGGTTTTATTTGTGGAGGTCAGATTTTGTATTTTCTGTCAACATGTATTTTTAAAATTACTGTATAAATAAACAGTGTGTGCCATATAATGAATTAAATCATACTCCATCCTCCTTGGCGTCTTCGGAAATGGTAGCTATATAAATGAAAAGCCATACACACCAGGATAATGATGAGCATTTTCATAACATTTAAATAAATAGAAATATGAACAAAGTTTAAAGGTAAAAAACAAAAGATTTTAAAGGCCAAGTATAAAATATGACAATTGTAAAATTTTCGGTGTTTTTTATACAATATATTCTGTTATGTGAAATTCTTTTTTTTCTCAGAGTTTTGAGTTGTAAGAAATAATTTTATCCAGGTAACTATTATATCAATTTATAATTACCATTTATGATTATGGTACATGATTTTAATACCAATTTATTATTATCTAAAAGAACAGATATTATCAATGAGTACTTATACAGCATTTTTCTATATAATGCCTATACCTTTTTGTTTCTTTATGAACTTGTAGTGACTAATCTAGTTATCAACACTTATTTAAATGAGTTAATTTCAGAAATATTTTCAGATATGTTCCACATATTTTGTTCTTTTCCCCAGGTTGTATGTTAAAAAGTGGAACAACCAGTCTTGGTAAAAATTCCCTGGAGTAGCTATTCAAAGGCAGCCAGCAGATGTCTCTCTTAGACTCATCCAATCAGTCCGTGTTGTTTCTTTCTCATCCTTGAATTTGAACTCATCTCGAAACCTTAGAACTTTAAGGATATAATGTTATACCTCAGGTACTTGTTCCTTGAGGTACTATCAGTATAGTTGAAGTGGGCAACTAAATGTCAAGATGATCCAAATTCCAAAACAAGACAAAAAAATAAATAAAAGTTCATTACAGGGGCTGGGGATGTGGCTCAAGCGGTAGCGCGCTCGCCTGGCATGCGTGCGGCCCGGGTTCGATCCTCAGCACCACATACCAACAAAGATGTTGTGTCCACTGAGAACTAAAAAATAAATATTAAAAATTCTCTCTCTCTCTCCTCTCTCACTCTCTCTTTAAAAAAAAAAAAGTTCATTACAAAGAAAATCTTTAGAGATATAACTGTTCAAGAAGAAGAACTGTGAGACATTATAAGACTGAAGGTTTTAAAGTAATGCTATCCAAAGTCAAATAAAAAACTCTACATCTTTGGGAAAATAAGCAATAAAACCATCAAAGAAGTATAAAAACTCCAGCAATATGTACAACATTGTCCTTCATCTGCATACCCGCCTTTAGAAGGCTCCAAAATTACCAAATTCTGATTTATCAAATAATGACAAAATTTCAGGACTGAAATAATATTTCTAATCATTTATATGTATGCATGCACATTCTAAGTTAGAATGTAAAGACATTAAAAGAAAATGAATTTCTTCTCTTTACAATCAACTTTACTCCTTCATGTGGGCAAAGTGACCTACCCTATAGGATCCATTGACACATCATGAGCATATGAAACTCCACAACTGAAGGTTCACATTGATTAATCTGTTGGATGATGAGACTCAGTTCAATCTACTTTTACACAGCTTACAAAGTTTCTGCCAATCCTAGATCTCCATTACCAAGCAGATGGGTTTTATTCTGAGAGGGGAGCTGTAGGGACTTCATACCTCAAAAGAATGCAGAAGATGATGAAAACCTATTTAATAACAACTCCTCAGGGTGGACAGGGAAAGAGATGGCCTTGTGGAATCTCCCTGCTAACTTCTAACCCTGCCCAAGAGTACCATAGGGCATGCTGCCAAGACACAGGTTAGCTGCTATTCAAAGCTTTGCCCATGCAACTTCTGTGGATTTATGCAAGATCACCGAGGTGCCAGGGGAGAGTCATTCTTCTACAAGAGCTGTCTCTAAAACTTTTGGAAGCCATTGAAAATGCTTCTTCTTTCTTCTTCAATTTTATCACTACAGGTTTATCTAACATGCTATAAGAAAAATCAGATGAACTGTCATTTATTATCTGTGCTCTCAATTTTCAATACCTTACAGATAATCTAAAAGGTAATGCATAAAATATTCTTCTTTCTAGCATACTACCCTATTAAATTTCACTGGTTATAAACTACCCACACCCCTCCATTCAGAATGATCTGCTTTACATGAGCATCTGAGTATCGAATTCCAATTCATGGATCACCTTTTCAGTTATTCCAGGTGAGAAATAGATATTCCTTGTTCACCCTTTTATTTGTAATGCCCTAATACAATTTCCAAAAATGGCTAGAGAAATTCCAAATAGTTATTTTTCTCTGGATAAATAATTTTTAGCTAAACTAATTACCCTATATTTTATTTGTATCCTTCTTTTAGAGAACCAAATAGCTTTGAAGTATTTAAAGTATAATCCAAAATTGATTATTTGTCATGAGTTTTAGTGCCTGGTGGTCTAGTAATTACTGCTATATTTTTTAAAGACTTAAAACCTAAATTAAAACTTCACCCATGCAATTATGTAGAGTGCATATTTTAAGAACTAATGGACTCTATCATTTTGCTGCTAACAATTTCTTTCTCCTCATAAATTCTCTTCATATATTCTATCCACACTATCAAACAAAACTAAAACAGAAGTGAGAGGCAAGCCACTGACCAATATAAACATTTTATTTTTTATAGAGTAGGGATCACTGTCTAGTGACCAACCTAGAATATCCAAATGTTTCTAGTATATTTAAATTTTTTTTAAAATTTCTTGTAATGGACAGAGGAAGACAAGAAGGATCAAAGGAGGGAGGGAGGGAAGGGGAGAGGGTAAGAAGCAAAGAAGAGAAGGAAGAGGAGTAGAAGGTGAAGAAAATATAGCTAACACGTTAAGAATAATCATTCATATTGAATGTTGTAGAGATTTGAACAAATGTAGAATATTTTTTTTTTCAGTAGGATAGATTGAACCCAGATGCACGGAGCCTCTCAGCCACATCCCCAGCCACATCCCAGACATTTTTTATTTTTATTTTTTTATTTTTGAGACAGGGTCTCATTAAGTTGCATGGGATTTCACTAAATCGATGAGGCTGGCTCTAAACTTGAGATCTTCTGGAATCAGATGCTGGGATTACAAGCATGTGCCACTATGCTGGGCCACATGTAGCACTCCTAATATTTGTGACAGAATTAAAATACTATGAATGAAGTCTCTTTGAGTATATTTAGTCTTATTTCTTGTCTTTGCTTCTCTAAAACTAATATTTTCCTCAGTTTTCATAATATCCCTGTTGCTGTTTGAATAAGTTTCCCATGTGTCTAAAATTTTTCTTTTGTGTATTACTAATATAATCATTATAATCATGTAAATTACATCATTACAATAACTATGATGAGCTTCCTTTATTTTTTTCTTTATCTTTTAAAATGTCTTGGCTAAGCCTTCCTTTGTCACTTGAGTAAACTTTTGAGGAAGAGTTTGTTCTAACTGAATAAAATATAATAGATGAATTAATTTGCTTGACCTGAATTCTTATATTGCTGAGTTTCGCCACTAATAAGCATAATGTGCGTCTTCAACCACTTAGTATTCTTTTATTTCCTTCAATAGCATTACAAGCTCTTTCTGTAAATGTATTGCCTTCTCTTTGAAGAATTTATCCTTGTATATCTTAGTATTTCTTACTATGGTCATTAATATATTTCATTGCATTTTCTTTTATCTATTTTAAGTTTTGCTTTATGGTGAATGATAAAGTAAATTTGCATATTTCCAAATTGCTCTCAAACTCTTAAATAAAACTAACAAGTCAACAAGACAGAAAAAAATTGCTTCTTTTTACAAATGGGCATAAGGACCTCATACCTTTCAGAATATAGTGGGGTTTGGCAGAGCCACCAAAGCAGCAATGGGAAAGTAAAGAAGAGCTGGCAGCAACCAGCAAAGATAAAATACACAAGCCCACAATCCATGGACCCCACTTTCTTCTGCAAAGTCAAAACATTCTTACAACTCACAGCAGCGTTTCCTTGAGGGAAAACCTGAATAGATGCAATTGAGAACAACCAGCGAAAACAGGAAAATTCTTCACTGGGGTGAATTAATGGCAACACAAAAACCTCCAAGCACACAGAGAAGATCAAATATTGCCGTTTCAAAAAATCAGAATATCAACTTAATATGAAATTACAAAAAATGGTTCAACTGAGACCAAATATGAATACAAATAATAATCACAGACTTGACAAGGTCAAAACTCCACACATGAGGTTCAGATATTATGGGAACAAATTACAAATAGCCAATGCTTCAAAAGTCCAGGAGGCTTAAAAACATGCCTTAGCTAATCACCCCAGAAATCCTGCCTCATTTAAACATGAGATATTACAGATAACTAAAATACATAAATAAAACATAACCCCATGCAAATGTATTTGAAAAAAAAGAAAGTAGATCATGTTTCAATAAATAGAAAAACATCAGAATTGCATAATAAAAAGATTAAATAATTAAATTTAATATATAAAAGAAGAGACTAAAAAAAAAACTATGTAAAAATGGAATGATCAGCTAAAATGAGATATGTAAAAGCTCCTAAATGCCTACCTAGGTCACTGAATCAGATAAAGCAAGACCTCAGGGCTATGGGGCAATCTCAACTGGGCCGGAGGAAGGGTGAGGGGAGAATAAGGCAGAAGAACAAACAGACACCACTGACAGAAAGAAGAAGGAAGAGCAAAAGGTGGAAAGAGAAATGCAGAAACGTATGAGATAAATGAGGAAAGAGAGCAGGAAAACATTTTAGAAATCAAATGAAAGAATAAATATATTTGAAAGCCATAGGTAATAAAACACAGGCTCTGGTCAAGATGTAAAATAAGGAGCAGACTCATAAACCCACTTGAAACAGTCAAAGAATAAAAACCAAGAAAATTGAAATTGCATTTAGATTACCATCAGGAAACAAAATGGGTGGTACCTGAAAGAAGGAAAGCCAATTAGAGAGAGGGGTCTTACCTGTATCTCAGCTCACAGCCTTGATAAAGGTCCCAAGCTTAGGTGTGCGGACCTGAGGATTCCCTGACTTGAAGAAGCTGAGTAGAGAGGCTAAAGAGAACGAAGCAGCTGTAATCTGCAGGGGAGAGTGCTGGGAGGAGAAACTTGTGCAGGAAGAAAACTGGCTCTCTACAGAGAACCTCTACTGAGCATTCAGTGAAGTCCTGAGCAGCAGGGCACCTGGGAAGCAGCTGGAGTTTGCCAGGGAACAGGGGCAGATTCAGAAAAATTATAGAGAACAGTGGTTGATGCTTACACAGGGTGATCAACAGTAGTGCTTGTTCCTACAGTCCAGTCTGGAACCCTCAACATGCATAGAGCATTAGACAGAATATTCCAGAAGGTCTTGCCTCAGTTTTTACTATGGAAAATAATGGGCCCTCTACTGAGCATTGCTCTGGAATTACCTAACCAATCATTAAAACAATACCAGAATGGATTCAACTGTTGCCAAGTAATTGCCTTAAGTACAAAGCTCAAAAACATTTATAGGAACTCAAAAGGGTATAGCACTGTTTAAATGTAGAACACAAAATATCTGGCACCTGATCAAAGAACCAGACAAAGTAAGAGAAAAGGAAAATGTGACCAATAAGGAGGAAAAAAAGGTTTGACAGAGAACTGACACAGAGGTTGGAATTTTTGGAAAATGACTTAAGGTCATTATTGCAGATAGTTATATGAACTATGTCCAAACTCTTCTATGTTAACTATGTCCAAAATTCTGAAAAACAGAGACAGGGACACATTAAAAATTCAATTTCTAGAGAAAATAACTGCATCTCAAATGAAGATATATACATCATGGGATCAAGGGAAGACTATACATTAAAGTAGAAGAGATGTGATTTTAGCTACAAAGTAAGGAGAACTGTGCAAAATGAAACAAAGAAATGAGAGTCACCCGAAGGGGTGGGGCTAACACTGGCATCTTCCTTAACAGTGAAGACTACACCCTCAAACTGGACCAAGGCAATGATATCTGCTCTTACTGCTTCTATTGAACACTAGATTTGTGATATTAGCCGTCCTGTAAAGGAAAACATGCTCCAGGACCCGGATGACAGCCTCACATTTTCTTTATCCACAAACTCCACCCCTGGTTTATTTTGAGTATCAGTCCTAGAGCCATAAATTTCAGCAAAGTCTGTAATATTAAAGAACTCATGTTTCCAAGCAGATATTCATCTGGTTTGTATGATAATTGACCTCTTATTTCCTTTTTTCCCCTCTTGTACACTGGTTAGGACATTAAGAATAATAAAGAGAAAATACAACATAATTTCTTATTTGGTTTTTGCTTTGAAAGGAGATATTGCTGTCATTTCACTACTTATTATTAGGTTTGCTGAAAGTTATGAGAAAACATTGTTTAGCAGATTAAGAAAATCGTTCAATTATAAATTTCATGTTTTATCATAAATAGTATTCAGTATTATGAAATCTTTTCCTGATTCACTTCTTTCTTTAATCTACTAACATATGGATTGTCAAACATCATTTAATGATTTTAATCCAACCCAATCACAAAATAAATTTTAAACAATTAGCTTGATGTTTAGTATATCATTCATAATTATTCATTAGTATGCTTATGGATCTTTAGACCCATGGATCATTTATTATATATTCTTATAAGTATTACATTTTCTTATAATCTTGTCAAGAATTTTTAAAAAATCAAACATAGATCACTGTAAGAAAGTTGAGAGATATTCCTTTCCTCTTAGTCTTGGCAAAAAATTGCACAACATATAGGATGTCTGTTCCTGAAAAATTGCTTAAACTTTTGTATAAAAATGTCTTAAATTAGTATTATTTTGGTTGCAGAACAGTGATTCTACTTAAAGTTTCTGTTTCCTTTTGGAAGTCACTAAATGCCTACACAAGATTGAAGATGGAGAAAGGAGGTTTCATTCCTTTTTTCCCAGCCTCCCTAGGTGAGCTGGGAAACCTCATTTCCTTTTCGACTGGAATTTACAGCATGGCTCCTCAGGTTCTCAGGACCTCAGATTCAGACTACATCCCTGGGTGTCCTGGGTTCACTGGCTTGCAGAGCTGACCTTCAGGCTTTTCAGCCTCCAATCACATGAGCCAATCCTCATAATCAACTTCCTTTGTATTGTATACATACTAGAGAAAATAACTGCATCTGAGATAAAAAATATACACATAACAAGACACTCTCTCTCTCGCTCTCTCTCTCTCTCTCTCTCTATATATATACACACACACACACACACACACATATGTATATACATACACACACACATGCTTATATGTAACATATCATATTTAAATTCTTCCTTTGTTAGCTCATCAGTAAATTTTGGCCTATCTAGAATTTTCCCTCTGTTTTTCCCCTATTTGTAATATTTTAAATGCCTATTTTTTTTTCATACCAACAGTCTTGAAAGCTCTCTTCTAATCATGTTTTATAACAAAAATTTTATAATCTGATTTTATTCTTCCAGTTTCCTTGTTTGTAACTAGGTCACATAGGTTAAAATGGCCCAGGACCGATTTTAGGCAGATATTTTAAATTTGAAAGTTCTATGTAGACATGTTTGGCCCCAAGGCTCTGACTTTTTTTCTGTTGCCTCCCCCCATCCCATTTATACCTTTATACACAGAAAAGAAACTGTAGAGCCCCATCTCTTTGTAGTTTTTCTAAGTCACTTTTCATGACTTGCATGCTTTCCTTCAGGATTAGCAGCTCCAGTTTACTCACCTGCAGCAGCCTGAGGCTGTCTCTCTTGTCTTCCTGTGTGGTTTAGGAGCTGAGGCCTCAGCCCTTCAAGCCTCACTCAAGGGCCACACTTCGGCTTTTATTAGTCTTTATTCTGTTGGAGTCTTTCCTTTCATTCTGCAGCATTTGATTAGATCTTATGTTTAAAGTTCTATTTCATCTGTGATCTCATGTTCATAGCAGAAGGGAAACTATCTGAGTCAAGTTGTCATGGTTTTTAATCAAAAGAAACAGTGTAAACACTTGACCAAGTTCAAGTTCGCCTTTAGAAACAACCCGCAGCTGGGCTCTCCACATCTGGGTGTCTGCTCTTATCCTCAATCCTCATGTCCTCTACTTTTGCTAAATTTTTTTTGCTAGCTTATCCCCCCCCCCCCGCCCCGCCTGCCAATAGACAAACGGGCCTAATCTCTTCATTCATAAATGAAAATTCTTCCTTTGACACCATTTTTCTATAAGCACTAAAATCCTTTGCTACTCTTCCGGTTCCTAGGAATAATTTTTCTAATTATAGGTTCTGAAATATCATTTTGTAGCTCTATTCAAAATAAAATTTTTTTTCTTTGAGTATTCATTTTCCATAGCCTACTCTAGAAGGCGTACTTCCTTTGTTAAAGAAAAAGTGAAAAAATATTAAAAGAAAAACCTAGTGTGCTATATAACTTTTATAACACCAAGTCCAGTAAGGATTTGTTAAACAACACATGACCATAGGAGACAATGGCATCCATGGCTCTCCCACATTCTTCCTTAGCACTTTGAGAGTGTCCTGAAAATCTCAGTTACTTGCTACTAGATGAAGATACTTCTTATTAGATATCCAAACCACATTAAAAGACATTGGTCAGCCAACAGTGGAAACATTTTAATACTTATGATTTTCTCTTTTGTTTATTTTGTGTCTTTATTTGAGCCTATATGTATGTTTCACAACATAGTAAAAGTGAATCTTTTTGTTGCACAACTCTATGAAGGTACTAAATGCCACTGAATTGTACAATTTAATGTGGTTGATTATAGCTTGCATGAATTTCAACATCATAAAAACGAATTGAGACTCTTCCCATCACAAGGGTGATAAAGCAGAACCAGTTTCTTACACAGTAAGGCCATTGCGCAACCTGTCCTTGCTTGAGTTCACCATGAAAAATGGGCACATAGGAAGTTGGCCTGACATCCTCTCAGGTCTGCACCTAGTTCCCCAAGGAATTAGTTCTGTTGAATTGGAAGGGATTGCGGCTTGCACTCACTCCTTCCCCTTGCTCACTTCTGGGTTTAGCCCACTACATTCCAGCTTTCACCTCTGCTAGTCACGAAAGACAGTGTCCTACTGTTTGAAAAATAAAATGGACACTTTACCCTAAAAATTTGTATAACATTGATAAAGGAAATTACAAATATTCCTCTTAAACATCTCTGCTTTGTTTGCATTCATGTTCTTCTGGTCTGATTCTCCTCCTACTTCTTTGATTCCTTGTGCTGGTTGGAATTTTTCTCCTATTCTTTGCGTATTGAAACTTCACGTAGACTATTTGACAGACTTCTCCCATAGTTCTGTGTAAATCTTAGTGTCACCTAAGTATATACAAAAGTCCTAGGAACACCTACTGTTCTGTTAATCTTCAAACCAATGCAGTAAATCATAAGCATTTTCTCTTGCTTCCTATAGACTACTGAATGATTCTAGATTAATTCTCTGTTTTAAAGAGCCCCAATTCCATTTTCTACAATTGAAACTGTACTCTTGGTTACTCCTTTCTCTGCCTTCGATCAACAGCCTCTCTTGTTCTCCATAGCAAACATTTCAGATCTCTAAACATTCTCTTGAAGAAAATCCAACTAATATAAATTTCATGAAAAATAGGGCATGAGTGTTTCTATAAATGTATTGACTAAATTAATGAATATCTAGATTTTAATCCATATTTGTCATCTATATTTTTATAGTACATCAAAAATATTGCCTTCTCTATATTCCTTACATAATACTAAAGCACTGAATATGTATTTGCTGGGTGATTCATGCATGCAGTAGGTAAATTTTGTATTGCAAAAGCAGTCTGTTCATTCTTCCCTGCTTCTTTCAGTGAGTCTTAACTGTGATACAGCCTAATTACTACTGATAATTACTTCTAGATGCAGAAAAGCCCCCTTTAAACCAGTGTCAATGTTTTTTACTCTAACATTACTTCTTTCAAAGGAAAATTACAGCTATTAAATCTATAGTTAAGGAAAGAAAAAATGCTGTAATCAGTTCTGGGGATTAAATTAAGTAGTGAGTAATAATACCATTCATTTGAAAGAAAACAATTTGTACCTGCATGTTTTCATTAGGTATATAAAGTACCTTTTAAAGGATTATGCAATAATTATATGTTTTATGTCTCAGTAAAATAGCCTAATTATACCATTATAAAAGAGTATAATGAACTTTTTCTTAATTCAGCTGCAGTTAAGACAAAATGCTTTGTATAATATTATAACCACATAGATCCTTCCTAGTTTACAAAAATCAACAGCATATAATATGAACATGTTGAAATGATAGGTCTATTGAATCTCCTTTTTTGAATAATTTTATAGTTACATTTATATTTTGCCCCTTCTTTTGTTCAAAAGTTTAGCTTTGTCTTTAACTTCCTTGGACTCATTTTCTACTTAGTGATAGTAGTACATTCCTTATGTATTAAAACATCAGCTAGTTTTATGCTCTAAGATGATTCAAAGGTTCTGACATTATAGCCATTCTATCATCCCTAATAGTGTTCTGAATCAACTGTCTTTATCTACATGTTTCTGATACATTTTTTTCCCCTCTCCTAGGCCACTGAAATTACAAAAAATAAAATAAACTTATTTCCATAGTTTCTTTCTTAAATTCAGCCCACTCTGGCTCCAGGCTGATGCTTTGGGTCAGAGCCTCTACAAGACCAGGAGCAGAGATGATCCCAGGCACCAGAGCCACAGCAAGAGGGACTCTCCTCTTAAGACAATCTAAGCTCTCTTCCCCAGAGGCTGGCCACACCTGCAAGAAAACTCATCTCACAATTGACATAACTCAGCCTAGTAATCACTTAGGAGAAAATAAATGCATATATTAAGTTGCTTTTTTGGAACAAGTAGAGGAAATATATGGTGGAAAAAAAGTAAAATAAAATTTGTCACTTTGGGGAATCTTCATTTCCTCTTATTTCATAGATATTCAGAAAAATTTCATACATTTGATTGAAGTGGGTTATGAACTCCCATTTTTACCCCGTATACACATTGCAGAATCACATTGGTTACACATCCACGTTTTTACATATTGCCATACTAGTGACTGTTGTATTCTGCTACCTTTCCTATCCTCTACTATCCCCCCCTCCCTTCCCCTCCCATCTTCTCTCTCTACCCCACCTACTGTAATTCATTTCTCTCCCTTGTTTTTTTCCCTTTCCCCTCACTTCCTCTTGTATGTATTTTTGTATAACAATGAGGGTCTCCTTCCATTTCCATGCAATTTCCCTTCTCTCTCCCTTTCCCTCCCACCTCTTGTCCCTGTTTAATGTTAATCTTTTTCTCATGCTCTTCCTCCCTGCTCTGTTCTTAGTTGCTCTCCTTATATCAAAGAAGACATTTGGCAGAAAAATTAGTCACTGAGCTACTTCCCTCTAGCTCTCCTACTTTTTAGCAATTCCAGAAAATGCTGCATTGTTCTCTGGATCACTTTTGCATGTCAATTAAGCTGGATGTGTTTTTGTTATACTAATAGATGTGTGCTAAAAAGATTGGTGTCTACCTCACTTCTTTTTTGATTAAATTCCACTCTGACAAGTTATTCCTATTCAGCTGTTTTTCTCAGCCAAGACAAGTTTGTTCACACATATGAATGACCTTGAAAGCATTAACACAAAATCCTAATGAAGGAATGTAATTTAAATATTGGGATAGATTCAAGTTCTAGCTTCAACATTTAATATCAGGACAAGTCTTTCATTCATGGTTTTTTTGTATCTTCTGTGATTTTTAAGTATTGGACTTTCCTTTTTTAAAAAAAAATTTTGAGAGAGAGAAATTTTAATATTTATTTTTTTGTTTTTGGCAGACACAACATTTTTGTTTGTATGTGGTACTGAGGATTGAACCTGGGCCACACGCATGCCAGGCGAGCGCGCTATCGCTTGAGCCACATCCCCTGCCCAGTATTGGACTTTCCTAAAGCTAAGATTCCATAAAGCACATGGAACATTATCTGTGAAACATGTTAAGGAAGTTGTACACTTCACAACCCAAGAAGCAACATAGGCAGAAGTAACATAGGAAATTTCCTAATCTATTGAATGTGAATGGCAGCACCTGCCTCAGCATTGTGTGGCTGTGTGTGTGTGTGTGTGTGTGTGTGTTAAGTTACATAATCGTCATAATATATTTAGAATAGTATCTTGAATATGGTAACCATTTAAAGATTAAGGTATGCTAATTTTAATCTTTTTATAATTGCAAACTTTTAAATTTTAAATTACAGTATTTTATAGATCACAACTCCAATTGATCCATTATCAATTGCCATTCATTTTTCCTACCCTGTGTAAGAAGTGGCATCAAAATTTGTCACCTAACTCACATAATGTCAAAATAAAAAATAGATATCCGAGACACATAATTTATATAGCATTATGTGAAAATGGTAAATTAACCATATTGTAACATCTATGGATCTATGAGTCGATGATTAATTATTTCAATCATATCTCATTATATTCTCTCCAATAACATTACAAAACTTCAAAACTATTTGGGACAGCCCACATAGAGGCACAACAGAAATCTGCTAAGCACTGCTTCAGTTTCTCTAACTCGTCATCATTAACACAGATTCTGTGATGAATTTACCCTTGCTCTGCCTCGGTTTTTGTCTTGAGCATTTTATATTGCAGATAATCTGACATACACCACAGGGAAGTCGAGAAAAGGGAAGAAAATTTAACTAAAGCAAGTCAAAAGTAAAGGCACAATGTAACCATCAGTGTGGAGTTACCCAAACTCCTGTGTCCTCCTAAATTGTCTTCCAAAAGTCTAAGATTGAAAGGAGTTTGGGGTATGGCCTCTGATTTGTAGTATGTGTTCTGAATTGTCTCCAATTCTATTTGTTTTCTGGCCCAGTACTGACGTGGAGTTGATGGCTTTAAGTTTTTTGTCATTGTCCCCAAAGGATTCTTTATCAGCTCTTGACAGATTGTGACCATTTAAGGAAAAACTTCTTTACTGATTTATCAACCTTATTTTCATAGCTTCTTATTTCCTTGTGTCAAACAGTATTATGTACATAAAAAAAAAAAGTGCAGTCATCCATGTCAGGCAATTGTGAGCAGAATTGTACTTTAGGTGATACAGCAAACAAAATTGACCTTGGTAAGCCTTGTGACTTGTCAGAAATATGGCCAATCCTTCAATTCAAGTTTTATTTACAGAACGAAAGAACTAAGCTCAAAGAAAGTGGACTGTTTTAAGAAGGTCAGAGCCATTTCTTAAATACAAGGCCAAGTGTGCCCTCTTCAGTGAACGGCAGCTCAAAATTTTATTTATATAAAACGACTAGAATCAGAGATCTGTCTCCATGTTTTACAGGGGTGATACTCAAAGCCTTCTTCCTGGACCAGCAGCAGTAGTGTCACCCAGGAACTTCTCAAAATTTCAAATTCTTAGACTCCCCTACTCCGGGGAAGTACTGAATCAAAAATGCTGGATGGGCCCAGAAATCTGGGGAACTTAAACAGTGCTCAGTGTGATTCTGCTACACATTCAGGTGCTCAGCTGAGAATCATTGAAGTACACTATAAGCTATGATTTCAAGCAAAGATTAGTTCACTGTTTTAATTGCCATTTATTTCTATAACTCTCCTGGCCATAAAATTTACTATGTGGAAAAAAAAAAGTAAATAAAGTGTAGGTCTCTCAAAAGAATGATTGGGAAAAAAAAAAAAAACAACTAGAAAACAGTACTTGGCAAAATGGAAACATAACTCATTCTACATTATTTTTTTTAAAAAAAGCCTGAAAAAATGCCATCAATAGTCCAACAAATCCGTAAAAGGAGAACATCAAAAAATCAGAGGAAACAACCCCAATCCCAAACTTTGCTGTGTCCCCCATGCATCACTGATAGTCACAAACGATTCTAATAATTTAATACTAAACAAGGCAAGCATTTGGGATGCACATGCTGGGAATATTCTCTACAGCACATCATAGGAAAACATGAACCATTAACTATTATAAAAAAAATGTGTGCACTACCCAGCAATTTCTTGAGAAAATACTGCCAGCTCGGGTAATATGTTTATGAATCAGAAGGAACAGAGAGCTCTACGGAGTTTAACAGTCAAGACAGAATTGGGGAATTAGGAGAAAGCATTTTGCCTCTAGTCATTTGCATAATAGCCATTTTATTTTAAAAGGATCATACTGAAACTAGAAATGGTCTGAAGAGAAACAGCAAGAATCCCCATTTTGAAACGAGCAGAGTGGGAGTGAAAATGTTGCCAAGTGGACTGGCTGAATCTCAAGATCATTGTAAAAATAAGTTATGGTGAACTCCGGGCTGAGTCAAAGGCTATGGCCACAAAGGGTCGGATAATGGCTGAGGGCTGAAGATTCCATTCCATTCCCATCACTATGAAAATAGAAAGCAAAGAATGAAGCTTTGGCGTGCACAGAAAACTGCAGGCAGTTCAGCAAAAGAAACGAGGGTTTGATCTTTCTTCATAAAGAAAAGATATGCAAAACAGAGTAGCTTTCAGTCCAATTCATGACACATCAAATATGCATATTATTAATAGCATCATGATGATTTCATTGTCCTGTAAGCAATTTTTAATGAAAATGAATTCAACAATTCGGCTTACTTGCTTCCTACAAGTACTAAAATCTTTTACTTCTTTGTAGCCTGCAAGAGTGTCTTCATTATATGATGGCCAAAGTTAGAAAATAAGGTTGAACATGGAGACCAAACATAACAAGACCTCTGTATATCTATCTTTCACACATAATCCAGTATTTCAAGTCTCAAATTTTATGACACTTTTCTCCATTTATACTTCATAACCAATTGGGCCGTCTCAAAACCGTAATGCTAATGTTCCTTTAATGGTTGCTTAATCTTAAAGTATGTATTTTGCTACTGAGCTCTGCATTTCCTACTTATTAGTAATTTTCTCTATCAGACTTTGATAGTAACTTTCATTATGTTATGAAAGCAATCTGGCTGTGAATCTAAAGTGCCCCTGGGCTCAATCCCCAGTACTACAGAATGAATAAACAAATAAACAAGAGAAAACAGATATGGAGCTCAGTTCACCCTTCTTGAAATCAAATCATTAAAATAATGCATCTATTCCTACTCACTGGTGACTACCTTGATATACAGTCTAGAGAATAGAATTTTACAACCAGAAGAAATCTTACTGAAATATTATCTGGTGTAATTCCCCATTGCACAGATAAGGAAATCAAACCTCAAATTACAGCAATGTGCCCAACAGTACACAGTGACAAAACACAGAGCTAAGTAAATTCCAAGAAGACTATTAACTCTGTAATAGAATGACATTTTTTTTTTAACTTTTTAAGTATACTAGGCACATAATATAGTGGACTATGGGTATGGTCATAGATAAAAATTTGACATATATTTGTTATAGTTTTTCCAAATACAAAATTGGGAATGATACTTAACACTTCAACTCACTGAAATTTAACTTCAATATAAAAGGGTAAATTCATATTTGTTGTTTGTGCCTCAGAATAAAGAATGGTAAACGTTTTATAAGTACTATTTGAACCAATGAATATGTAAATAAGTAATCTATATTAATTGGATATTAATGAATACATATTACCAATAATGGAAATTATACTAATTAATGGTTGATTTAATGAACATGAATATATTCTGTGTAATATAATGATATATGCATATATATCTTTGAAAAATTCAGATGTGATGATTTACTTTTATGTAAAAACTTGGTAAAGTTGTACTACCCAGTTATTTAATTAAATACTAATAAGGTAGTGGTAGAATACCCTCAGGTATTTTGTAGACGTATTTAACATTTATAATTAGTTGACGTTAAGTAAAGGAGATTAACCTGGATTACATGGGTGGGAATTACTCAATGAGCTGAGGATTTGAGGAGCAAGAGCAGGTTTCCCAGAGAAGGAAAAGTTCTGTCTCATGCCTATAGCATAATCCTGTCTGAATAGGAAGCCTACTAGCCTTCCTTACAGTTTTTGAATTTGTCAATGTATGGACCACATGAGTCTCTTACTTAAAATCATACATTTCTTAAGTAACTCACACATCATTTGAGCTAAAACAAAACATACATATATCCTATTTGTTTTGTTTCTCTAGAGAACTCTGATACACCACAATTATGAAATCAATTGGGGAAATACCTGGCACTTCCTGCTACTAGTTTTCTTAGAATGTCACTGATTTTTCATGTTAGGTACTCTAAACTATTATGCAATACATAAAGAGAAAAGAAAACAATTTAATATTTTGCTGATTAGTTGGCCAAAAATGTGTGTAACCTCGTGTCTTTATTTTCTCTCGTGGACAAGCTACTCAGATTCTCAGCCAGGGTTTTTTTTTTAGGTCACAATTTTCATAAAATTATTAGTTTTTTTTTTTTTTTTACATCAAGCATGATTGTAAATATTCATACTTTTTGCCGAGCTTTATGTATCTAATCCCTTAACTATAATTACCTACTTTTCTATTTTGTGGCCAAAATATGTCATGGATAAGAAAACAATGTCTTATGACATATCCCACTAAAACACTGAAACAAATTAACCTGACTTAAGCTTAAAAACAAATAGAAAAATAAATGTGTAAAAACCAGACAGCTGAACGGGTTAGTTTACCCTTGGTGAGTGGGTTTGGAAAAAAGTTTAATTGAAACCTTCTGTTGATGACTCATTCTCTCTCAAGTCTCTTAAAATGTGTTTTTTGGTGTTTGTTTTTAAAAAAAAAAATTTACACCAAAGCCCAACAAATTGCCTTTGAAAATTTCTGAATTACTTTTTCAATTAAAAAAAGAAAAAAGAAGTAAAGAATGGATTAGGTACAATTAAGAGCTTCAAACATCCATTATCACTTGTTGCCAAGTGAGATTTATAACCCATCTCTGTGTAGATGTTGGGGTTTCCTGCTTCCTTCAGTGTGATGACTCCTGGCTGAGGCCGTAGATTATCCTGAGTAATTCCTCAACCATCTCCCAGGAGCCCTTCCTTTTGCTCTATATAGTGAGCACCACAATGAGCAGTGGATGGACAGATCTGCAAAGTCAAATCCCAGAGTATTAATTTTCACTTTTAGGTGTTTATGTTATTTAGTTTTTATTCATAATCACAAATTTAAATCTGTAATCCAGCTAGACCTGAAGGGGAGTAGGAAACTAAAGAAATGCAGCGAGAGCACAAATGTTGCAGGGTATTGGGAGCAGGTAGGAAGAGGCACTCTCCTAGAAGACAGAAGGAATGGTCTTGAGGTTAAGAAAAACATGAATCAATGTATCACTGCTGTCCCCAGTTGGCAATGGTGACCTTGCAGGTCTTCCATTGCCAGACCCAAAGCATTCCATGGCTCCTATGTGTTCACATGCTCTTCCTCATTTCCAAAGACTCTCTGCTTGCCATCCACCCCCGCAGTGTTGGCACAGCAGATGAAACACCGGCCACCATTTGCATTTGGTCCAGCACTTTCCATGAACAGGCTGGCAGGACCTGTGCGCTTCAAGATGACGTTCTTGTCATCAACTTTCTCCCCAAAGATGCACTTGCCACCAGGGCACTGTGACTTGTGATATCATCACCCTGGCACATAAATCCTGGGAAAATTCTGTGAAAGCAGGAATGGTTATCATCAAATTGTTGTTTTATAGTGCTCAGGAAAGAAAAGATTTCTGCTGTCTTTGTCTACAAATGGCTTGAAGGAGATGTAGCCAAGGGCGCACCACCTACAACCCTTGGGTTGATCATGGTTTGCAGTGGGCAATACAGGCAACGCAGCATCTGCAAAGCTCCACTCAAATTTTTTTTTTTTTTAATTCTGAGTTAACAAATGAACCCAGGTTTACCAGCTTAAACCACCCAAATTCATCATCTCACATTTCTGTGGTCAATTACATGACTTACATGAGTCCTTTGTTCAAGGTCTCATTATAACCATTTTTCGTCTGGAATCTTAACTGAGGAAGAAAACATTTCTGAGTTCTTTCATTTATAGAATTCTTTTTGTAATGACTATATGATTGAGTCCCAGGTTTTTTGTCGACTTCCAACTCCAGGGTCCCACATATCCTAGAGATCACCCACAGTTCCTAGTTATATAGGCTTCCTCAACATGATTGATAAATCAAGCCAGCAGGTGAATCTGTTTCTATTCTGCTGAAATAGATCATTTTTCATTTCAGTTGTACATGAAAGTAGAATCTAATTTGATATATTCCATTCTTGTATAATTATATCTTATTCTAATGAGGACCCCAATACTCTGGTTTCTCTTCAGATCATATAAATCTTTCACCTTTTACTAATGAGGACCCTAGTCTTGTGGATGTTGCATAATGGTAAGATTCACTGTGATATATTCATATCTGTACATAGAAAAATTATGTCAGACTCATTCCACCACATTTTTTATAAGTTAATATAATCATGGGATTGATATTCCATCCCCTTTACCTTATTTATTTCTCTACCATATCTATTTCCATTGATTAGAAACAAGCCTGCCACACCATCTAGGAGTAATAATCACACAGGCAAAAATAACGAGCTGGGAACCAATGGGGCCTGCCTTAGGGTCCCTGTTAGCTGTCCATCTCTATGATAAACGAGAACAGCTTAGAAGAGGAAAAGTTTAATTTGGCTCACAGTTTCACAGATTCATAGCTTCAGGCCAGAGGTGAGGCAGAGTATCAAGGCAGAAAGGGCATGCACAAGGAAGCAGCTGAGGACATGGAAACCAGTAAGCAGAGAGAAAAAGCACAAAGAGCCAGGGATAGTATAATTCACAGGGGTCTGCCCCATTGACCTACTTCTCCCAGACCCTGGCAGACTGCCTACAGTTACCACCCATTCATTCATTCAAATTATTAACCATCAAATGAATTAATCCAATGATTTGTTTACAGCTCTCATAATCTAATAGTTTTACCTCTGAATATTCCCATATTGTCTCACACATGAGCTTTCAAAGGACACCTCATATCAGAAACATAATGGGGTCTACCATAAGCAAATTTCTAGAACGATTTTCCTGAGAGATTAGAAATATTATCAGGGGTTTCAAAGGTTGCTCATTTTTAACAAATACACAAATTAAAAAGTCATGAAGAGATCCATGGTTTAAAATCACCCTTGTTCAAAGTGAAGGCTAAATTACCAAATTTTATAATTCCTTTTCTGATTTAATTTTGAGGGAATTTGCTGAGGGCCATTGCCAAGTAGGAATGACGCATCGAAATTTCCTTGCCAGCGTACCCCATGTTAAATGGACTTGCCTTGGAAATTCGCTGTGACATTGCATGTGTGTTTGAGAAAGGTGACCCTGCTCAAGGACCAGGGTGGATCCAGGATTAGGGTGTATCCTGCAGGTTTTAGGAAGTATCCCGGTTTAGGATAATTTGGGTTTAAGACTTGGGTTTAGGGAAGTTCCAGGTTTAAGGTGTACCCTGCGGGGGAATAGGGCGTATCCTGCTGCCTCAGGCACGCCCGATCAGATCCTTGAGTTCCCGTTGAGTTCTCGTGAGATTCAGAAAGTATTGGAGAAGAAAGCCTCGTGGAGTAGGTGAATTGGGCGGCAGCAGAACTTGGATTTCCCCAGAACGTGTGTAGAGGCCGGTGTGAGTTCGGGAATAAAGAATTGCTGTTTGAATCTACAAGGTGTGTGGTGGCTCCTGATTCTGTGCCCAGCCAAGACATTGGCAGGAATTAATATTTTTCCCACTACCAAAATATGATTCCCACAAAACACCTAATTCTCTTTCCAATAAGTATTTTATAATTCATTTTTAATAAACTTAAACACTTAGTAAAAGGTATATTATAATCTATAACCTCTCATGGTTTTTAGCTTTTGATTAAAAAAAAAAATCTTGTGATGCTGTGGTGCTGGGGATCAAACCCAGGGCCTTTTGTATGTGAGGCAAGCACTCTATCAACTGAGCTATATCCCCAGCCCCTAGAAAAGAAATTTGATGGAAATTTAAGTATACAAAATTTAAAAACAAATTATTCTTTTTTTCTAAGAAATGTAATTCAGGATTCTTCATTCATTGGAATTTTCAATACCCTTAGATGTAAACCTCACAGTAGCATGCTATATTCTTCAATCTTGAAAATTAAAATCTTGATGTTTATAAAACAATCAACAGATAGCCACATCTCTGTGTATATGAGGAATCAAATAATCCATACAGAGAGACAGAAGTAAAAATCACACTCTCTCATAAATATTTGCATGTGTTAATTTGTATACACGCTGTCCTGTGCATTATAGAATGTTTACGATCAGTCTTGGCTTCCACTCCTTCAGATGCCATTCACATTCCATGAGATGAATAATCAAAATTGTCTTCAAATATTGCTGAATTTTCCTTGCATAGGTAGAAGAGTAAAATTTCTTGAACCTCAAAATCTCAATAATGAAGAACCACTTTATGAAAAATTCAAATACTATTCAAATTGACAGGGAAAGAGTTTCCTTGTACAAAAAACTCTAGATCAGGAAGAGACTATAAAAACTAAGCAATTCATTCCTGGCTGCCTGATCGACTAATAGTCTCCTCTGTCAACATGAACAATGTTATACACTCCAGACAATAATATCACCAGATTATTGTTGGTTCTAAACTCTGAACTCTGTGTAACCAAAACTGTCTAATTTAGGAAGGATGTTCTTTACTAGAAAATGGCATAATGCTAGATAATATAATTATATCTAAATTTTCCACATTTGTATGATTCTTCAATCTCTTCTCAATGGTTGTGCAGTATGTCCTACTGTCATTCTCTTCAGGGTGTTACTATGTTTATTGTCCTTTATAATTCCCAAAGTTTGATTTGATATTCATTTTTTTATAGTTATGGTTTCCAGGCACTCCTCTAAATACTGTTCAAGACTGATCTCACTTAATTTTCTTTTTTTGTTTCCAGATAGAAATCTCATTTAATTTTAATCACCCCTCCAAGAGATTATTATTGTTTTTATAGATTATCAAAGTGAGGCAAAGGGGGCTGGGGATGTGGCTCAAGTGGTAGCGCGCTCGCCTGGCATGCGTGCGGCCCGGGTTTGATCCTCAGCACCACATACAAAATAAAAATGTTGTGCCCGCCGATAACTAAAAAATAAATATTAAAAAAATTATCTCCCTCTCCCTACCCCCTCTCTCTCCTTCTCTCTCTCCCTCCCTCTCTCCCTCTCTCAAAAAAAAAAAAAAAAAAAAAAAGTGAGGCTAAGAAAGTTGCAGACTCCAAGGCTGGCCAGTACTATGGTAGCCATAAGTAGTCACTTTCTAAGTCCTTGAACTGCAAACCATAATGCTTTTCAACTCCATTTCACACTGAGAAGAATGATTCAATGCATTCGATTGTTACCACCCAATTCATATATAGAAAAATCACTTGGGTAGGTCTGTGTGAGATTATAAATAGTTGATGACATTTACGTCATTATTTTGACAATATAAGTAGGAAGGAAATTGTCAAACTAGAATAAAGTACTTGAAGACCAATGAAAGGCAAGGGTAAATATATTAGGAAATAATAAATTCTTCAGGAAAGGTATCGAGCAAAACATGTATCATGACTTGCAGGTATAGAAAAATATGCATAGTCACAAAATCAGCTATATTTTTACAAAGGTATTATAATTATTTTCTGTTAAAGCAGTATTTTTTTGATGATCAAACTGACAGTTCAAAACACTAAGGCACTAGGTCAAAGTAAATGTTTGGGAAAAAAATAGAATCAATACTCAAAATTACATTTGTTGACTCTATATGCCATGATTTTCCCTGTATAGGTAGGAAGAGTAAAATCTCTTAAACCACTGAGAGATACCAAAGTTAAAAATTTTTAAAAAATCAGAATAAGTGGATAGACTTTATAATTAGACAAGAGCAGAAATTGATGAATTTGAAGACAGAACATTAGGCTATGGCCTACATTAAGATATGTGATAAGATGAAGAAGGAGTGAAAGACTAAGGAATCATCAGAGAGAAGGAAAAATCACTAAGAAAAGAGTCCTCTCTTTGGATTTAAGGAAGAAATTTCAACATGAATATAGTGGTCAGTGTTGTAACACTGAAGTGATCAAGCAGAAGTATCTGAAATGGCATATTAAGTATGACAGTCAGGGAATTCTTCCTGAACTTTGACATAATGCTAAAATCAAGGTGGCATAAAATTGGTGTTTCAATTATGTGACTGGTAAGAGGTAAAAATATGGAAATAATTACAATTACACACAAGCAAGTGTCATGACTAATGAATGATGTTTTAGTATATTGTACAATTGGCAGTGTTTGAAGGTCTCATCAAGGAGTCAAGGAGTCACTGGGAAGATGCAAATAGATAATGAGGAAATAGAAGATGAAAGAAGAAGAGTTGAGCACAATGGCCCACGCTGTAATCACAGCCATTGGGAGGCTAAGTCAGGAGGATCACATGTTCAAAGCTTGACTCAGCAACTTAGTGAGGCCCTAGGTAACTTAGTGAGACCCTGCCTCAAAATTAAAAAAAAAAAAAAAAAATTAAAAGGGCTGGGGATGTAATTCAGTGGTTAAGCACCCCTGGGTTAAATCTCTGGTACAAAAAAGAAAAGGAAAAGAAAAATAATGGAAGAGGAAATAATAAATGGAAAGAAAAAATGTTGGCTGCAATGGAGAACTGGTTGAGGTGTCGTGGTTGGGGAGGGCAAAAGGACACTGATTTAGCAAGGAAATGACCATTCATCCTTTGAAAAGACTATTAGTTGATGAGTCATGAAAAATGTTCAAAGAGGGCTGGGGATGTAGCTCTATTGGCAGAGTGCTGCCTTGCAGGCACAGGGCCCTAGGTTTGATCCCCAGCATCACACACGCACACACACACACACACACACAAAAACAAATTAAAGAATTTCTAAAGGGATACATAGTAACATAAAACAAATTGTTATTAGATTGTTTTGTTACATGTAAAGTAGGAGGCAAAGTTTACCCACTATAACAGAGTATCAGAATGGCTTTAGAGAGGTAAAAATGCTTCAAAACCTGTACTTAAAATCTGCACAGGGGTTTATTTATGTGAAAATAAGAAATACTATACAGCACACGGTATCTAATTGAGATTAGGTACTATGAATTACTAACATTTTCAAAATAGATGTTGCTATTTCAGAAAACATAATGTAGATTACAAAAACATTTCTTATACTATTTCTCATAATCTGTCTTGTCAGATATTTTTATTTTTCTCTTGTATTTTCATGGACTTCTTTATTTCCCTTTTCTGCCTGTTATTTTTAACTGTATCTAGTTTTAGCACCTTAGTTTCATTTTTTTTTATAGTGCACATTCTTTCATTACCCTTCATTCTATATTTTGGAAATGACTTAAATAAGTCACAAGTACTTCTTCATAATCTGAAAAGGTAAATTCTTGGAAGAAAAAAAAACTTATAGTAGTTTAAGAAAACAATGTACTCTACTATTATAACAATCTATAATGTAATTAATTAGAAAATAGACAAATATTAATATGACTATGTTCACAACATCAACATGTAATAATACAATTCTTAACTCAGATTTTTCAGTGTAAGCTAATCAAAAACTAAAAGTATGCAAGTAGGACAAAACTATCAAAATATTCAATAGAAATCTTTCTCTTTTTGCTCATATATGGTTATTTTGCCCTTAACTTGGTATTATTTTTATCAACATCCATTAGTTTATAGAACTTTTCAGTGAATAAAGAAAGCATTCTTCAAAAAGTTTTGATTTCTAATTGTTAATGTTCTAACCAATACAGTTAAAAAATGACAAAGAAATTGTGCTCTATATACATAATAAGAATTGTAATGCATTCCGTTGCCGTCTATTTTTAAAAATAAAATCAATTAAAAAATGACAAAGAAATTTAGCCTAGCACATGAGCAGAAAAAATGTCTTGTTCAATAAAGTTCTATAGGACTTTTTAAATTTTATATGTTTCTGAGGCACAAAGAATCTGAAGACAATAAGCATCCATAGTAGAATAAAGTTAATGCTTTAATTCCCATTTTCAATTTAATTAAAATCCTTTCTGGCTTTAGACAGTGTGTGTGTGTGTGTGTGTGTGTGTGTGTGTGTGTGTATGAAGTTAAATCCTTTTGTGTCCTCTGCCTATGGTCCAACCTGCACTGGTGACAGTTCAAAACATGCTTAGAATAGTTCATTCCACATTTGCTGTTTTGATTTAAATGCATGCTTCAAACATCCAGGCTAATTACTTCCTGAGGAAGATTGCACCAGGCTCTTTCTAGTTCCCTCAGTAATCAAGCCAGTACCAGACCCACTAATATGTATGGGGCTACATTTAAAGGCATATCTAAGTTGTTATAGAACAATTATATTTAGGAATAACATCAAACAAAATGGGAATGCATAACCTCTGAGATTTATTCTTCATAGAAGTGAAAGTTCAGGCTTATAAATACTTGCTAAAACTCCTGGACTTGCACTTAAGTTCAGTTGGAATGAAGGCATGAATTTAAATGTTTTAGTTTATAAATTGTGTAGTTAATTCTGTTGGTATTACAGGAAACTCTAAAATGTCAGCCCCAATTACAAGACAAAGAATCTAAAGGGCACAAGGAGAGAATCGTGCTTAAAAGAATTGTCTTTTTAAGTCTCTGTGTGAGGGCAGTTACTACTCTAAGTCAAGTTATAATCTTTGAAATCAAAGGTTTCTCCACATACAGAAAACACAAATATGAAAAAGTCCAAAAATTGACTTAAATTGTTTAATATGAAATATCTTCCATGTTCATTTGCCTACCATAGAGTATAAAACTTATATTAAATATGTATTTACCATAACAGTGGAAATTAGTTGCAGACTTTCAAAGAGACAGAGTCAGACAGAGAGAGACAGAGAGAGACAGAGAGAGACAGAAAGAGACAGAGACAGAAAGAGACAGAGACAGAAAGAGACAGAGACAGAAAGAGACAGAGACAGAAAGAGACAGAAAGACAGAGACAGAGAGACAAATAGTTTTAGAGAAACACGAACTATATAATAAATTCCCCAACATCAATTCCATGAGCTAGGCACACTTTTAAAATATTTATAAGTAAAACATATTTTATGCTCATAATTTTACAATTTTGCAGATGAGGAAAGGGGTTAAGTAACTTGTCCAAGTGCCAAGTTTCAGAGTCAGACTGTAAAAGGGTCTGAAGTGGGGTTCAAACCCTTACATTCAACACTATGTAACTTCTTTAGCAGCAGATGTATTAGCTACTAATAAAAGAAAGTAAATTTGGGTCATACATATTATTCACACTTATCTATTTTAAATAACTAAACATTCTCAAAGTATCCAACAGCATCAGCTTTTCTCCCTTCTTCCCTCTTCACCTTATCTCATTTTTTCTTTCTCTTTTTTTCCCTCATCACTAAATGAGCATTTGTCCAAGACTCAAAAGACACAAAAGCAAGTTTTCATGATGCTTAAAATAAATAAGATGCAAAGATAGAAACATAAACTAATGTGTACATGGGGGCTCACATCATGTTAAGGAACAGTAGGGAGGAACCCCTTCCCCAACCTTGATGTAATGCCTTACTAGCTCTCTTGAAAGTGACAGCTGTGTGTAGCAAGAGGTAAATAATATAATGAGACTGAAATGCTTCTGAGAATTACAAATCATGTGGTAGGCAATGAGGAAGGTAAGAAGGAAGTAGAATATATATAGAGATAGATATAGATATATTCATACATACATACTGTGGAACACTATATATCATATGTGTGTGTATATATACACACGTTTGTGTGTTTTGTTTTTTTTTAGTTTTAGATGGGCATAATATCTTCATTTCATTTTTATTTGGTGCTGCAGCTTGAACCCATTGCTTCATGTATGCTAGGCGAGCATTCTATCATTGAGCCACAACTCCAGCCCAAGGAAGTAGAATATTAAGACAAGTTAAGAAATTATACTTTATATAATTCTCAAGATTATCTCAAGGCATTGAAGGATTTCAACTATAGTAGTACTTAAACTATCATTAATACTATTCTAGAAAATAAAACAAAGATGAATGAATGTTTAATCATTCACATGTGAAATTCTTAATGTGATCCAACTTGGCAAACTTTTGGACACGTATGTATTCAGCCAACTATGGGACATTCAGATAGTGATACAGAGTGGGGTTTGGAACATAATCAACATGTAAAGAAAGGCCTGGGTTGAAGGTAATGTTCTCAGAGTTCACAGTTTAGGATTGAAATCCTTGGAAAAGGTGAGACTCCTCAGAAAGATTCCATACAATAAAAAGAAAAAAGGATAAATTATCAAATACCAGGAATGCACTAATATTTAAAGAGTGGGCTTCAGGAGAGAAAGTCTGGAAGAATATTGAGAAATAGTAAGTACTTTATGGAATAATCGGAACAAAGCAGGGTCAGGAACACCAAAGTGTGACAGCATTGTTTTAAATATGAAAGTTCAATGGCTTTAAATGACAACAATAATAAATAAAAATGGAAGGATGATGAATGCACTTAGCAACCAAAACAAAAACATTTTCAGGGACTCAGAGTCAACAATATGGTAGTGATGCGAGTACTGACCTCTGTCCCTTCATCTCTCTTCCTTGTGTGTATAACTCAGCATTATCAACCTATTAAACTATGCTCTTTCAAGCACCACAGTATTCTTTCCTCTGCTTTAATCAGGCTCTTGAGTCCTCAGTTGGAACTAGATTAAGCATAAAAGGACATGTATTGGCTTCCAAAGCTGAAAAATCTGAGTACACTGGCGTTAGGCCAGGGGACTCAGGTGATCAAACCCTGCTGTCACAAACAGCTCACTCTTTCTTGGCAATGCTTCCCGTGTTGCAGGGATCCTCAGGCAGGTGTTGTTAACATGCTGTGAGAGAGATGGGTCCCAGAATCCCCACACCTACGTAGAAGTTTTGGCTTGAGCTTTATGAGGCCAGCAGAATTTCATCACGAGGTTTTGATTGTCTCAACTCATCTATCCTTGGAGAAAAGGACAAGTCCAGCTAAAACACATAAGGGAAGAACAAGAATGTGACTTCCAAAGGAGATCTGTTTGGAAAAATAAAAAATAAAGAGGAATGTCACTTGGCAAAACCAGCTAATGGCCACAAGAAAACACTAACCCTACTTTTCTACATGCCTTTCCAATCTCTGAGTCTGATTTATTCATTGTGTTAATAATGGAAAATACAAGGGTTTGATTCAGATGTACTTGGCAAGGATAAATTGTCAACCAATTTTGTATTGGACTGGTGCCTCACAAAAGATTTGGAATCCTGCTATGGCCTTGTGCTTAAAACAATCATTTCCAGTCTCCAAACCCTTGATTTTGCCAGGAAGTGACTGGCCTTTCCCAATATGGACACCACCGATATGAGGCATCCGGCTGCTGTCTTGCCACATCACAAGCTACAACAGCAAGGCGTGGAACAAGCCCCTGACTGATACTAGAGTATGACCTAGTTCTTCTACACACAGCCCCAAACCACAAACACTGAGTGGACAAGAGAAGGGAGATGCAAAGGTCTAGCCAAGCCCTGCCCTTAGTTCACTATGATCTCAACATGGGAGGGGCCAGTGTTTTAGTAACCACACAATTTACAAAGCCCAGTGCCCAGGGTCACATTTCTTCTCCCAGAGTTGGAAAACAGAACCTGCTAGACCCCTGTGCACAGGCTATATAAGAGAACAACAATAATGGACCCACACTTCTGTTACTAAAGTCTCCCACAGTTTTGCTCAATGAATCTATTCCTGCAGATCTGGTAAGTATACAGGCCTGCAGTGGCCTATATTATATTTTATTTCCAATTGGTTGTTTTTATTTGGGAAATGACTTAATCACAGTGCCTTCTTGAATAAATCAGTGTTCTCTAGAGGAATAGAGCCAGCAGGAGGGAGATAGATAAATGAATTTATTAGATTGGTTTACTACACAATCAGAAGCTGGATAGTCCACAATGGCTGTCTGCCTATCAGAGAGCCAGAGAAACCAGAAGTGTTCAGTCCAAGAAGCTGGAGCCTCAGAAGAAGAGAGAACAAGGATGCAGCCTGAGTCTGAAGGTCAAGAACTCCCTGGAGAACTGGTGGTGGAAAATCCACATTGGGAGAATGAGGTAGCTAGAGGCCAATGTCCACAGGTCATGGCAACAGCAACAGACACACCTGCTCACGAAGAAACTGGCTTGCAGCTGCCTTGCTTTCCTCCTTTCTCTGCTTTTCTTGTCATCTGCGCTCCCAGCTCCTATGGTAGTGCCTCCCACATTCAGGAAGTTTCTCTTCTCCATTTGCTGTCCCACATGCCAATCATCTCCAGAAACACCCTCACTAACACATGGAGAAGTCTCTTAATCCTGGGCATCTCCCAAACCAAGCAACCATCACAAATCCACCCAGACTAACCATCACACATCCATCCCTTATCAACTTGGCTCCCCAAAATATCTCCTTAAATCGTACTCAATCTCTAAATTAACACAATAACCATTCTAACATGATATAACATGTCGTATTCAAATAGAACAATAATTTCATCCACAGAATATGAGGGAAAGCTTTTGAGTGATGCTTACCCTTTCTGACATCCCACCACTTAAATATTATAATCTAGATTCAATAACAAGTACTGGTATTAAATTGATGGATATTGTTATCCAATAAAAGGAATAAAAGAGAAGAAAAACAAAGATATTCACTTAAGATATGTGTTTATGTGAACAAATATATTACTTAAAAAAAATAGGAAGGGAATAAGGGAATATATCACTCACAATCCTCATTTTTATAACAGGTCACATGGCCGTAAGTGGTATTTATTACTACCTTTTTCTACAACCCATTCTGAATTCCCTCTTTCTTCAGCAAGTATCTCAGTGGCTCTTGGCTCTTCACTGGAGGGATGACTCAAATCTTCATTTCGGAAGGGTTTGGGCCATGTGTCATCTTGACTGAACTGGGTTGTAATTTCCTATTGATGTTAAGGACAGGTAATGGTAATATTAAGAGCTGCCCTGAGGGATTTCCTGAACTTCAGGCATGCTTTCCTCCATGGTGGTGTAGTCGTCCAATTTTCTCTTGGCAATCTGGATCACTCACCCCCATCAACAACATAACTTCCCTCTTTGCCTGTTGATTCTGAGGCATGAGGAACCCAAAGTGACCAAGGAGAAGTCTTAACTTTCAGTTAAATGAAATCACTGTTGTGCCTATTGGTAGAAGCATCCCTACCTCTGAAGCTGAGATTTCTAAGCCAGTAGAGCATAAGGTTATGTAGACAAAAAGCAAAACATTTACCAATGAATCACTAGTGTTAATGGTAAGTGGTAACATTTGTTTCTAAATCCTTGATTCTTGGACCTGTGAATCCTAGCTAGAGGAAGCTAGAGGAGAAATAGCACCACATATATTCGGTCCTGATGCAGAGCATATTTAGTCTTCTGGCTAAAATTTCCCTCGTCCAGCAAGATAGGCTAGCTGGCACTGTAGCTGCCCCTTCAAAAACCATTCCACCATTCTGTCATTCCAGTTGCCTCAGAATAGTGGAGAACATAAGACCAGTGAATCTCATGAGCATGAGCCCATTTCTACACTTCTCTGCCTCTGAAATGATTCTGTAGTCAAAAGCAATGCTCTGTGGGATTTCACAATGGTGGATAAAGCATTATATAAGTCCACAGATGGTAGTTTTGGCAGAAATATTACATGCAGCAAAGACAAACTCCTACCCAGAATAAGTGACCATTCCAATAAGGCCCCTTCATGATTATAGTCCAATATAATCAACCTGCTCCAAGATTGCTGACTGATCAACTAGAGCATGATGCCATATCAGAAGCTTGATGTCAGTTTCTGCGCTGGCAGAGTGGACATTCAGCAACGACCGTAATCAAGGTAGCCTTGGTGAGTGGGAGTCCATGTTGCTGAACTCATGTACAACTGCCATCTCTGCCACTCTGGACACTTTGTTCATGAGCCCTTTGACCAATAATGGGGGGCTGGGAAAAGAGGTTGACTGCTATCCACAGACCATCTTATCCACTCAATTATTAAAGACCTTTTCTGCTGAGATCACATTTTTTTTTTAAAGAGAGAGAGAGAGAGAGAGAGAGAATTTTTTTTTTAATATTTATTTTTTAGTTATCGTCGGACACAACATCTTTGTTTTTTTGTATGTGGTGCTGAGGATCGAACCCGGGCCGCACGCATGCCAGGCGAGCGCGCTACCGCTTGAGCCACATCCCCAGCCCCCTGAGATCACATTTTGATGAACATTTACATTGGGCACAAATACCTTCACTTTTTCACCCATTTGGAAAGATTTATCCATATACCTATTCATCAAATATCTGACACCAATTTTCCAATCATGTTCTTTACAAGTCCCAGAACCTCCAGCCAAGCCATTGGCTATAGCACCTGAATTGATATGCATTTGCACATCTGGCCATCTTTTTCTTCCAAGAAAAATATACAATCTGGTGCACTGCCTGAATTTCTTCCCACTGCAAAGATTTCCCTTCATTATTGTCCTTCAGGGATGGTCTAGACAGCAACTGTAATGCTACAACTGTTCACTTCTGTATAATACCATATATCATGCAGAAACATTTGTAATACAGTCCTTAGTTTTCTAGAATACACCTATGCGACCAAAGGTTCATGCTGAGGAATAGAAGGCATTGTAGAAAGAACTCATGGATATTTGGGCCACTTTTTCTTACAACTTTCTTGATCCTCCAGGACCTGATCATGTATATACCACTTCCATTTGATGATGGAGTGCTGCTGCACATATCCAACTATATGGCTTCATGGGTTGCATAAAATCCAGTTTTGTGATAATCAATTGTCATTCTCCAAGATCCATTCATTTTCTACTCAAACCAAGTAGGAGAGTTAAATGGCCAGGTGATGGGGAGAAACTCCTTTACATTTTTCACATCCTTGATGGTAACACTAATCTCTGGAATTCCTCCAGGGATGTGGTATTTTTTTTTATTTACTATTTTCCTAGTTATAACAGCCTCTCAAGGGGGTTAGGTACCATAAACTGACTCACATCTGGGAATTGGTTGAGAGGACATGATTTTCTGCTGTTAAGATTTAAGGCAGACTTTTTTGTGCATTTGCTCTAGATTGAGTCTACTTATATAAATTGAATCAGAATCTGGTGGGATTTCCCATCTATTTCACTTCTGGGAACACCATGATATACATGGGTCAGAATATTTGGTTCACTGCTTCTCCTGTTCTGCCAATTATGGTAAATACGACCACCTTGCCTTTGAGTGCCAGCCATCACTTGGCCCCTGCCACTGTGGGATCCTATTATACCCACAGCATTTCAAGTTTCCCAAGTGAATGATTGCAGTTCCCATTGTAAGATCTGGTGTTTTAGTCAGCTTTTTTGCTATGGTGACTTAAAGACCCAACCAGAACAGCTGAAGGAGGAAAGGTTTATTTAGGGGCTCAGGATTTCAGAGGTCTCAATCCATAGACAGCAGCCTCTATTCCTCGGGATGAGGCAGGACATCAAGGCAAAAGAGTATGGTGAAGGGAAGAGGCTCACATGGTGATCAGAAAACAGATGGAAAGAGGTCTCCATTTGCCAGATACAAATATATATCCCAAAGCCATGCCACCAATTCCCACCTCCTCCAGCCACACCCTACCACTTAATTACCAGTTAATCCCTATCAGGGGATGAATTCACTGATTGAGTTAAACCTCTCACAACCCAATCATTTATCCTCTGAACCTTCTTACATTGTCTCATACATAGCTTTGGGGGAACACCTCCCATACAAACCATAACATCTGGCATGCAGAGTAGTGTAATAATGACATAGTCCTTCAAGGATGCTGATACTCCCCACCCAAATCTGTTTCTTAAATTATTGGTGAAGGGAACATTTTCTGGAACTTCCTAGTATAAAGGAGAAGGTCTTACATGTCAAACCCACTATAGTATTACAATCTCACTGAGTTTCTGACTCCCACCCTAAACTATAAACCAAGGAACATCAGGTATTTCCAGCTCTTCCACACTAGCTCATCCTTTGATACATAGTTCAGCCAGTCAACAAATGAAGTATCAGTGTCTTTTTTTTTTAACACTGCGCTAATACATTAAATCCAGAATCTCTGAGCCCATATTTAAAAAAAAAATTATTTACAGTAGATGGGGTAGAGAGAGAAGATGGGAGGGGAGGGGAGGGGGGATAGTAGGGGATAGGAAAGGTAGCAGAATACAACAATTACTATTAGTGCATTATGTAAAATTGTGGATGTGTAACTGACGTGATTCTGCAATCTGCATTTGGGGTAAAATTGGGAGTTCATAACCCACTTCAATCTAATGTATGAAATATAATATGTCAAGAGCTTTGTAATGTTGTGAACAACCAATAAAAAAAATGTAAAAAAAAAATTATACTGGTCTAATTTGATGTTCCTTCCACCATTATTCCACACTCTTAAAATCCATTCTCATATGTTCTCCAGACTTTTGTCTGTATAACCTAAAAAACTCATTCTTTTAGATCATAGTACACTTTCTCATGGGTCTCACATCTTTAAGGGTCTGCTTAGACTAGCATCTCCTTATAGGTCTAGAGGCAAAAGTGGGTTGTCCTGAGGAATATCAGCCTTGTCATGCTCATTAACTGCACCATGGAGTATATTTTTAGTGTTTCCACAGGCAGTGCAGGATTAGTTCCCTCAGGGAGATCTGTCGAGGCCAAGACCACAGAGGGCAGTGGGGATGCCGCCTCCTCTAGCAAAATAAACGCATCATAATGCAGGAGTTCAATGACTCCAGCTCTTCAGGGTCCTCTCATATATCCTCATACAAATTTAGAGGATTCCATTCTTTTACAAGAATTGCTCTTCTGTTTAACTGCAGACACCTTTCAGAAACTGAGAGCTAAACGTGCATTTCAATTCAGCAATTGCTGGATGACAGATTGTGTTGGTTTGGACAACCCCTTCCCAGTAGCCGTAGGAGACAAGATTCTCCTTGAGAGCACACTGAGAAGTCTTTAGATTGGTTAAGCATATCTTGACTTGGGAAATTCAATCTCCAAGATCATTCTTCCATTTTGTTACTCTGCCCAGTGAAGCCTGGAGCAACCATCTAATGCCATTATATTTCTTAGTTTTCCAAAAATGCTCAAAAGTGTCATCCAGAGAGCAACTGTACTCTTTGTCTCTCACAAATGTGGAGTTAGGAGCACTGAATACACTCACTTTACACATATCTTTAAACAGTTCACAGCACATATTATCAGTGCTTTCCATTTCCTCACATCACTTGACTTGTCAATATCTTTAGTTTAAAAAAAGAATCATTTTTGCTTAAATCCCCGATCTATGCACTTGGTCACATATTTGTTACAATAAATTTTTCTTAGTAATGTTCTTCTTTATTTTTACAATATAAATTATTAGTTTTTAATCGGTTTTATTATTATAACACTCCAAAAGAGATCCCAAACTTGTACTATGCAGTGTTCACTGTCAGAATGAAAATCCATGTAACCTGAGCCAAGGTCAGTAAATGGAACCTTGCCATAACCCAAGGAGCCTCCAATATTTCAGTCAATCATGAGACCCTAATACCACACCCAAAATATTCTAGCCTGGCTTTAACTTTTATCATTTCCTTATTTGTTTTTATGTTTTGCAGCCAAAGCATGCAAACCTAAATACCATATTTCAGTTTTGCCTGTTAGTTATGTTATTGTTGTTATTACTGACATTATTACTTTATAGAAATGGAAAGAAAAATATGATTCTTTGGGACCTAGTTTCCTTTCTATAAATATCTTGTTTATTAGTTTCTGCCATGTGGTTTCTTTCATTAATGTCAGGGACCCATGCTAAACACTCTTGTACATACTTTTGGTGCATTTTGTGTACTTCTTTGTATTTCTATTAGGAATGAGTTTGCTCTCTCTATGTTCAACTGTAGTAGAAAAATGTAATTTTTTAAAGTAGTCATAATAAATTCATTCCTACCTGTGAGGTATTACCTGTGAGAAAGAGGAAGTCTTATGGTCCATTTTCAAAATAGAGTATTTGGCTTTAAATATAAAATTACTGGGAATGTAAAAAGAAAAGAAACCAGAGGGGAAATAAACCAAATGGTTATCAGTAGTTAATTCACACAATAGCCTGGGGGAAATAGCAGATTCAAAGTCCACATGCCTAAACAGTCCCTGGACAAACAGGAGTTAGGGAAAGGGGCCATCCTGACCAAAAGAGAGAAAAACATCTCAGTTGAGGAGTACTTGCCCAAATGCTTTCACTCAAAGAAGGCCTTCCCACCACAAGAGAACAAAGGGAGGTAGAGACAACTAAAGGTGCATTTCTTTAAATAACCCAAAAGGAGACAGTAAAACCTAGGCAATGTCTGGGAGGATAGTATATCTTATAATATTCAGCCAATGAGGAACAAGGAGAGGGACCTTGTAACTAGGGAATACAATACTGATAGTAACCACTCTGGGGGTGCCTGTTCACCCAGACACCTGGTCTTGCAAGACTGTCATTAAAGCCTTGCTTTAGCCATACCTTGTGCCTACCAGTCCAATCTTTGGGTTTGGACAGGTGAGCCTGTTTCTCACATTACCTCCATCCTACCATGGGTCGTGACTATCTTTTAAAATTTGCCATTCTGGTGACTGTCTAATGGTATCTCAGTGTTATTTTAAATTGTATTACCTTGATTTTTGTTTAGGTTGAAAACTTTTGGGGGGAGGGGTCATTTAGAGATCTGTTTTAAGCACATTACCCATTTTCCTTCGACACTGTTTTATTCACATTGATCATTAGAAAATTTCTTGCATATTCTGCATCCTGCCTTTGTTAGTTACATGTGTTGCACATATCTTCACCACACTCTTCTATTTTAAGGATGACTTAGTATTTTACTAAGAGACTTTGACCAAGATAAATGAAACAGTTAAAAATAGTAGACACTCAAGGAAATACAAAATATTTTAAGGGCTAGTTGTTAACGAGTCCCTAAAATTAGTCATTCTCCAGGAGACCCGATAAACATGTTGTTTTGATATAAATATTTTTGAAGACAGACATAAAATATGCAAAAATTACCATGATTAATATCTATATTATTAACTTCAATTTCAAGAAACAAATATCATCAACTCACATCTCTGTATTGCCTGTTCCTATCACTCTTCCTGCTTTCTCTGTTAATTACTATTCTGACTCCTAGAACCATACACTAGTATTCTGTATTTTCTAACTTCATTTGCAGCCAATAAATGCATTCTTTGAAATGTGACTCCAAGTCACCATTATACTTGTAAGATTAATACATGTTATTATATTTAGCAATAATTCATTAATTTTGTTGCTACATATTGTTGCATTGTATGAATGTGTGCCATGTTTTATTTGTTCTTTCTACCTCTGATCTTCATTTAAGTTATTTTTATTTGAATCTATCAGGAATAATGCTGTTATATTTGCATGCATAAAATTCTTTTGGAAATATACACTAGGATTCATAATTACACCCCTAAGTGTGTGTAATTTTAATTTAGTGGAAAATGTCAAACAGATTCCTAAAATTATTGTACCAATATGTACTTCCATCAGAAATCTGAGTTTTATTTGGTTCACATCTTCAGCAACACTTGGTATCATCAGTATTGTTTCAGATGTTGGTATTGATACATAGCAATATCCATTTTAATTTTCATTTACCAGATTAAGATCAAACATTTTTTGATCAAATCACTGACTATTGCTATGGTTTAGATGGTTCCACAAAAAGCTCATGTGTGAGACAAAGCAAATTGATTGGGTTATGAGCATGTTTATCTAATTAATGAATTAATCTCCTGATGGGGGTTCTCTGGGTGGTAACTGTAGGCAGGTAGGATGTGGCTGGAGGAGTGGGACATTGAGAGTGTGCTTGGGGATATGTACTTTGTCCCTGCTGAAGAAAATCAAAATCAAAATCAAAAGTCAATCTCAATCTCTCTCATCTCTCATTCCTGGTGCCACGTTCCTAGCTACTTTCCTCAGCTTCATCTCAAGACTCAAAGGATGGAGTCTACCATCTATGGACTGAGGCTTCTGAAACCATGAGTCCCCAAATAAACTTCTCTAACACTGCTCTTCTCGTGCATTTTGGTCACAGTGGGGGAAAAAATCTATTTATCCTATTAAAATGTTCAATAGGTTCATTTTTCAACTGGTTGTCTATTATTAGTTTGTAGTAATTATTTATATACATTTTGGATATGAGAAATTTGTTTATGTGCAGTAAAGATATTTTTCCCATTTCTTAACTTTATTTTCATTCTCTTAATAGTACTTCCTAATGAAAAGAAATCCTTAATTCCATATGCTCCAATGCATTAACCATTTCTTTTTTTGTGTGTTTTATGTTTTTTGTTTCATAAAATTTTCTCAATCATAATTGCATGATGATATTCTCCTATGTTATCTTTGGAAGCATTTTGCTGTTCATTTTGTATTTAAATCTATAAAATGTCTGGAATTGACATCTGTACATAGTGTGAAGTTGGGGTGGAGTTTCATTGTTTCCTAAATGCATATTGGAACTGACCTATTACTAATTAAAAGGACATCTTTCCTTATTTCTTTTGCATTGTCATTTTTTTGTTATAAATAAATCATCATATTGACTTCTGACTTCCATTGTTTATACTAAAAAAACTAAGTACTAGTTTAATGATTTGTTCTTGAACAATAATATATTTTTATTTGCCTGCTTTAAAAAGCTGTCTTTTTGATTTTCACCAGTATCACTATAATGTGTATTTATAGATACGTCACTATTGGGGAATTCTGAGCCATTATCCCTTGAGATACTGTCTCATTCTCTTCTGTTTCAAGTTACATATATCTGAGTACCTCACTGTGTCACCTAAGTTTCTTACTCTGTCTTCTGTAGTATTCATGTTTTTTCTCTGTCCTTTTAAAATATCTTTTTTTGATCTAATTTCCAATTCACTCTTACTTCATCTGCTTCTCAATTGCTTTTAAATAAAGCCACTGCATTTTAATATATCATTTTATATTTATTTCAAAACTTACTTTATATAAATCATTCATGTTTTTTTTAACTTTTTTATTTTTAACTGAATTCTTAACCTGGATATTTTTATGCTCCTGAGCAAGAGAGACCCGATATGTTGAGAGCCATCCATGAACTATGCGTGAGGACCTTTTCAACCTTGTAGCTGGCGAGTGGGAAAGGCTGGTACTGGGAACTTAAGTGGCTCTCCTGCTGTTAAGATGGCCCCAATACATGTGAACTCCCCTCAGCTCTGCTCAACAAGGTCCCACACAGCACCAGAGATGGGGTGACCTGCTGCAGCCACAAAACCTCTGAGATGGGTGTGACCTGCCAAATGCCAATCAACCTGATGACTGCAAGACATCACAAAGTAAGACTCCATCCCTGAAACCTTATCCCTGCCTTTGATGTACCCCTTAAATAAACCACAGGAGCCATTTTCTAATTGTCCAGCTCCAGCTCCTGTGTGGACTGAACCTATCAGTCGCTCTGTTTCAAAATTATGATTCTGACTCTCTTGTTCTTCACTAATTATTTCTGACTTATTTTCTCCAGTGACTTATACCCTCCTGGGCAGGAAAAATGACATCCTGGCAAGACACCGACACTCCCCATACTGATAATTATAAAATTTGATAGAAAACTGTTAAACCCTTTCATGGTCTGTTTTAAATTTCTGTGATTTTTGCTAAACTTATGTTTTTATTTACGTGGGTTTTTTGTTTGTTTTTTAATATCATGTGCCAGGATTTCTATTTGAAAGTTAGATATTTAAGGCCTAGGTTAATCCCATCTTCTTCCAGAGCAATTTTCCTTTGGCAAGTACCTGAATAGTAAAAATCTTGGATTTGCCTTCTTCAGTTTTCCAAAATATGAAGTTTCCACTGGAATCTCCTTGCTTCCTATCTTCTGGTGTTCAACCATGGTCTTATTACGCATGGGATGCTTTCAAAAGTGGTACTTCTGTTATCAGCCAACATCTTCAGGAGAAAAGTGTCTCCAGGCAGCTACCTATCTCTGTTTATAGGCTTTTTATTTACCTTAAGAGGAGGATTTACCTGAGATTCCAAATTCACCAATATTGGAGGTAGCAGACCTCTATTTGAGACATTTTGGGGTCATTTTTAAAAATTTTTCTTCTTTCTTGTCATGTTCTTATGGGAATATTGAATAATTTAAAGTAAAATTTCCTCAAAATATACTCACCTTTAAAAAAATTAATGCAAAACTTAATAACATAGTTGTATGTACTCTATTACTTTCTTGTGCTAAATTTCCATTTTCAACTGTTATGTTGGTTTTGATTCAACAAATACTTCCTTGAGTACTAAACATTCACCACTTGGCTCAAAATGATTTATTGGATACAAGTGAATTTCTATACCTGATAATTTAGACTTTATTGTAAATATTAAACCTCAATTAAACACCGATTCATCCTTTCTCTTTGACTTTATCTACAATTTTAACCCTTTGGTTAATTTTTCATTTTAATTTTTTCTATATGACTATCCTTTTGTTAAACATAATTGAGGAAACAAGAATATTCTCTTTCTGTGTATTCTAAAGCATTATTTTTGGTCCCTCTATATGCCTTTCTTTGTAGTTTTGAAAGACCATCCATTACTTGTTGATTTGGGAACAAGTCTTTGATTACCTACAAAATACCTTGCAAAATCTTGCTTTTCTCTGATAATTTACCAAAAAAAAAAAAAAATCTGCATAGTACCCTGAAGCTCTGTTTCTCTAACATGAACATTTGTTTTATTTATTGCACACAGTGAATGAAAACAGTGTTCTGTTATAATGGGGGGCAAAACTTCTATTTTTAGAATAGATTCATAAAACTACAAAACCCCATGGCAAAACCTAGACCTACTGAATCAGAATTCCTGTGGACATAACCTGGTACTTTTTTTTTTTTATCTCCTTTTTCTTTTTCTTTCCCCCTTCCCCTTCCACTTTTTTTTTTTTTTTTTTTTTTTTTTTGTCTTTTAACCTCCTTTATGAACTGTGATTAACATCTATGACTCTCATCAGCTGCGGTACTTTGTTTCCTTCCCTGAAATCTAATCTTACCAAAAAACGTCACATTTTGGTTTTTGCTTATCACTTCTTATTTGCTGATGTATCTCTAATTAAATTCATATTTGTACCAAGGAGTTCACAATTCCCAGCCGCCCAGGTATGTAACATTAAAGCTTTCCCCGACATCTTTGCTTCCCAAATTTCCATCTAGTCCCCAGCCATATTGATTCTATTTCCACAATATTTCTCTCATTGGTCTTCTCCTTTACATTCTAGAGCAAGACTAATTCAAATTCCCATTTCTCTTGCTAAGATTTTTTAAGAGCCTAGTCTCCCTAACTCCAAGATCAATGCAACACAATCTCAAAAACTGTGTCCTGATCTTAGCATGCCTTAAACAAACATCACTAATTGTTCCTCATTTTCTACCAAGTGAAGTGACTGTTCATAGTCTGTCATACAAAATCTGCTATTATTTGCGTACAAGGTACCAGTTACATTTTGTCTCCCTTGATTGCTTTCATGCAATTACCTGTTAGTCTATCTACTCCCTCAAATGTGCTCTGTATTTTTTAGTTTTTATGTGTTTGCTTCTGGTATCATTTTCAGCTGATTATTCCTTTCTCTCTCCAAAATCATTAATATTTCAAATTAACATTCAAATGCCACCTTCTTCAAGTCTTAGGATCTCAAAGGATTACAACAATCCATTTGTCTTCCCAGTCACATTTTCTTATGCTATAGATATTTAGCATGAAGTTTTTCTGTCCTCATTGTTAGGAAGCTCACTGAAAGTTGCAACTGTAAATTACTCAGCCTTCTCTGCTGCTGCCTGCCTGGCATCATGCCTTGCCCACAATGAAGGCTCAGTAATTTATGGAATAAATTGGTGGGTGCATGAATAAATGACTAGACGGAGAATCATAAAACAGCACTAAAATTACTATCCAGGCATCCCTAAAACTTGCTTACAAGATTCTAATGGGGGAAATTGAGAGTAATAGAGCAATAAACATATTAATATTATCTAAGAATTATTTTACTTTATTGAGAATAAGCAATTATGGTTGCCTGCATTTCTACCTTGGTTGCCTCAGAAAGCACAAACACTCACATAGAGCACACAGCTCTCTGCTTAGTGCTCAGTCTAAAGTAATTAATTAGCTTGCGAAAGTGTAAGTGAATGAATTCAAATGTAAAGTATGACATAGGTTTTGCTTTGTAAATAATTCTTTTCTTAACCATCCTATTTGTAGGAAGGGGAAACTAATATATTTGTTGAATGATTTCTGGAAGCAAAATAACTAATACATTTGGAGTTGTTTCAAGAAAATAGAAAGGCATTGAACTCTGCTTTCCTTATTTAAACCACCACTAACTTGCTCTTCTAAAACATTGTGATCCACCGAGGTAAGACACTCTATAAAGTGTTCCCTTACTCTCCTATTCTGAAGTTTGTTTTCCACTTTTTTATTAGACTCTATCAGCCCCCTGGTCTTTGAAAGTGGTAATGAGCATATCCTTTTGAAATACATAAGTTTTGTTCTTAGTATTGTCAAAATATCTGGAGTTTACATTTAAAGTACTTGGTTTGGTTTAAAGTTGGAAGCATTTGGAAATTTAATATTTGTTTCCAAGAGGAATGACAATTATCGATGCTTGAAACAACTACTGAATGGTCACATCATACGCATTTTTAGCTTTGTCTCCCTTTTTCTCTTCCTGCAATTAACCTATAAATCTACCTATTATTCCAAACATGTTCTGCACTTCTTAGCTTTTAAGTATTTTCAAAGTGTTTTACAAAGGAATTTCAAATAATATGGCATTTCTAAATAATGCAATCCATTTTTTTTGTGGTATAGAATTTAAGAACATATTTTCAAATAGCAATCTAAATAGATAAATGACCTGAGAGGGTATTCATAGATTTTATATTCAGGTAGTGATTAAGTGCAGTAAATGATTAAAACCTTGGCCTTTTGCGTATTATTCGTTCCTTCCTGCTCTGCTCCTCTTTGAATTTACTCCCTTGCATTAGAATTCTGCTCACTTCCTTTTCTCCCCAGGCTGCCAGAAACTGCTAATGGACTATGCTTGTTCTTTTTTGATCTTCTGGCGTTTTTTTTTTCTTTCGGTGCTATTAATTTGTTTATATATTTGGATTTGGAGATATTATAATATCCCTTAAAAAAAACCTATTGATTGCTGTGAAAGATTTGCCTCCTTTATCATGCTACCAAAGTTAGTTCCCTCCAGGAAACAAAATGAAGTCATTCATTGGTACTTCTCTGCCCATTTTAAAATGTTCCTGAACATATTAAAAAGAAGGTATGTAACAAAGGCATCAGTGCTTACGAAAAATGGAGTGTTGTGCATTTATATTTTATTTCTGACATTTTCCCTGTAGCAATGCAAACACCTAGAAAGAGTCACGTGATTACATACTGGTAGTTTTCATGAGTCTAACAGCAAGTAAGTTTTCCATTCAATTAAACTGGAAATACAGATAATTTTATTCTATGTAGAAGATGTTATCCCAGATTGTTCTGTTTAGAAGAGGCATAAATTCAACACTATGAAAGGAAGCTACTGGATTATATAAACATAGTCTAGGATAGATATTTGGTACCAGGGATTGAACTCAGGGGCACTCAATCACTGAGCCACATCCCAACCCTATTTTATATTTTATTTAGAGATAAGTTCTCACTGAGTTGCTTAGCACCTTGCCATTGCTGAGGCTGGGGAAATGGTAGAAATACAACTCTAAATACTACTCGCGATCCTCCTGTCTCAGCCTCCCAAGCTTCTGGGATTACAGGCGTGCAACACTGCACCCAGCTAGATAAGGCTTTAAGTAGTATGGATTCAGGGATGTAAAAGATGCTATTGGGATTCTAGCTCCTTCCATTGTTCCTAGATTAAGCTTACTTCAGTCCCTTTTATGATTTGTGACCTGTTAAACAGAGTGGTTGTCTTACGATAGCATCAGCAATAGAAGGACAACTCCAACTACCTTAGCCAGGGAGCTGATTCCCAGGTTGGCAATGTGGCCAATGTAATTGACAGGTTTACCTAGTGGGGAAGGATGGTTGCAGGAGTAAAATCATGTGGGAATGAGAATAAGGAACTATGTTAACTAGGTCACTAGTTAAGTGCCAATCAGCACTTTCAAAGCATGCATTGCTGGATAAGCCTCTGAGGAAACAGTCACCAAGAAGTGAGCCATCTGCTGAAATGCTACTCTAAAGCAGAATGAAAAGACTTAGGAAGAGAGGACCCAAGAATTGAGACTTAAATTTTTCCAGTAAGCATTGACTTGTTCCTTTGCTGGGACAAAGTGAAACTTCCTTGCATAATAAGTGTTTTTGAACAGGATATAGTTTATAATTTTTCCTCTCAATTTCTCCTTTGAGAAAAGTTTTCACATGCATGAAACCTCCATCTTAACTAAAGGTGCTGAATTTGTCTTTTCCACCTCTTTACTCAGCTATTTAATCACTAATGTGTCTACTCCTATCTTCTGACTATGTCTTAGGTCCATTACCATCATCCTACCTCTCAGCACATTCATTGTGGCTCTCAACATGAGGTGGTCTCCAGGTTGACATTTTTTTTCTTCCTTTTAAACAGGGCCACAAGGGCAGTAGTGCTAAAGAGCATATCTAATCAAGTTAATTGTCCACTTTAAATCTATAAATAGGGAGAAGGCTCCCATCAACTACCCTCCTGACATGGAGAACTTGTGCTTCCCTGACTGTGCTGTGGATTAGGTGACTCTACGCACAGACTGATACAACGCAAACTAGGCTGAAAACTCCCTTCCATTCTGCTTTCCTCTGCATATTTCTATGCACATTTTTATTATTGTACTTACAAAACATTCTTTATCTGTTTGCATGCCTTGCTCTTACTGTTAAGGCAGGACTTTAACAGACAGAGCCTATGAGTTTGCTACAGTATGATGGTCCACACACCAGGAATGGAAGCATCATCTAGGAGCTGTTTAGAAATGAAGCATTTTGTGCCTAAGCACAGCTCTACTAAATCAAAATCTACCATATCAGAAAAATACATTTTAAGAAAAACCTTCAGGTGAATCAAGTGTACTTTTAATTTTGAAGCACAGATTTATGATATATACTTTGTACTTTAATACCAAGTATCTAGCAAACAGGATCTTATGCCTGTATATGGAATATGACTTACACATTTTGTATTTAATAACATTGGAAAACATTTATCCTCCTTACAATATTTTCTGAGTCATTGGGTGAAAACTCTTCTTCTCAGAATCATACTGGGGACTTTGCACCCTGCCAGGACATGCAACTAAATCATTCAGGGTCACTCCAGGTGATTTGCATTGGCACAAAATAATTACACAGGCAGACAGAAAATACCTTTTTCTTATGGTCTGGTGACAGCCTTCCACCTTAGGGGTCTGCTGGAAAAAAGAGTGAGCCACCTGAATTCTTTATTTTTATAGAGGGCACACAAGGGGAGGTTCAATGGAACATTCCATCCAAAAAAGGTCAGGGATATAAAGGAACAAGAAGGCAGCTCACTCCATTGGGTAACGCCCACTCCCACACTTTGCTCCTCTGCTGAGTGGAGATGGGGACCCACCTGCTTCTGCCACAGGGAAGTCAGTCTCCACATTTCCATCACTCAAAGCTGGGGGGGGGGTGGCACTCAGCTCCTATGAGGCAGCTCCCGACAGCACCAGAAGAAAGTAAAGAGCTTGTGATAATGCCACATGCCCAGGTTACAGATTTAATATTTGTTTCCTTCTCTTCTTATAAATCTCAGGACCATGAGAGTGAAAAGGATGGTGGGGAAACATGAATGAGTTTAAACTGTGTTGCAGACCACAGTGGCCTTTAATTACAAGCACTTGTTCATGATTTCCCACACAGACTTTTGTCTCAGACACTGACTGCTTTAACTTATAGAACAGCGACACATTTAATGTGAGTAGAGGCCAAAAGTCCTTCCATTTTCTTTCTCTTGTTCTTCTCCTACATTATTGGAACACAGCAGAGCTCAGTGCACCCAGTTGTACCAAAGTTCAGACATTACAACTTGTAGCTAATATTCAGCTTATTACAGACACATGAGTGAGCCCAACCAAGCTCAGCTTAGGTCAGCAGAACTGTCCAACCCACACCCAGAACCACAGTTCAAAATATTTATGGTTATGTTATTGTACATCACAGAGGTTTTGTTGCTGTTATTTATGCAGCACTCTTGGGACAATCAATAATCACTACTGCAATGGAAGGCAGTTCAAGCATATTCAGTTCCAGCTAAGGTTCAGTCACACCTGGAAAATTTGTTCACAGTGCTTAAGCTTTAAAATTATCAAAAAGGGTTGCAGATGCTGAAATTACTTAACAGTTACAAATTTTAATAATATCAAAAAGTTACGTTTATGGAAATAACACTACTTTTAGAAATCTTTGAGTCTCTGTAGGAACTAATTAAGCTGTACTATCCCTATATGTGTGCCCCCGCTATTTGAAAATATGTCCTTAAATTCTATACCACAAAAAAATGGATTGCATTATTTAGAAATGCCATATTATTTGAAATTCCTTTGTAAAACACTTTGAAAATACCTAAAAGCTAAGAAGTGCAGAACATGTTTGGAATAATAGGTAGATTTATAGGTTAATTGCAGGAAGAGAAAAAGGGAGACAAAGCTAAAAATGCGTATGATGTGACCATTCAGTAGTTGTTTCGAGCATCGATAATTGTCATTTTTTCAAAAATGAAAATAAGGCAGATATATGAGAAGATTCTTCTGAAAACGAAAGGGTAAAAAGATTTCTTGGAATGTAAACATCTTTCTTATTAGTTTCTCATAATTCTTAAGTAGAAAAAGTCCTTTAGATTAGATTTTTGCTAATTAACCTTTTCTATTTTCAGATGTTTTGAATCCTATTTTATAAAAATCAGAATTGGAAAAATTCAGCAAGTATATATAAACCATATTATAACTATGCAACACAGTCAAAAGAAAGCAATAAAAGTTATCTTGAACTACCTTTATTTGTTAGTTCAGTCAAAATGCTTCAATCAGCCATGGTCCCAGGTATAGAGATGGGGTGGTAAGCAGAGAAGGCAGGAGCCATTTGTTATCAGCCACACTCGTAGCAGCTGTGGAAGGGACTTAACTCTGGTCATGGGAATCCATGCAGATGTAGGGGCATCACTGTGCCTGATTATCATTCTAGAATGCTTATTCCTTATATTTTCCATTCATTCTCTTGCTTTGTAAATTAAAGTTTTCCTCACTCTTGGTATGTTAATAGTTTTTGATGCTTTTTCACCAGACTCAAACCAGAATGCTATCCTATGCCCCCTCTGCGGAAGCATGATACCATGAGAAAGAACCAAATGGATCACTCCATGAGGGTCAGGTACAGTTCTATCACAGTGCTTGAAAGCACTTGGTTATGTTTTCTTCTATCATACGATATATGTTGTATATAGAGTGCATTTATTAGTTTCAGCCTTGCTTAATTTGCTGTTTATCCCCAATTTTTCCAAAATTAGATTACAATAACTGCATCCTTAATCAGCAAAAAGTAAAATATAATACCCTTGCTTCTACTAATGAATGTAAATTTTATTACTGTAGTTTATTTTTAATTATAAAACTGAAAAAATATGTTTCATTTATCTTCTAGATATTTAATAACCACTTATATAAAACAAAATAATTGTGTTTTGTTTTCCCTCATGTATCTTCAAGAACATCTGTGACATCAATTCAAGGAAGAAACAAAAATGTATATTTTATACTGCTTGTTTTCTTTATAACTCTCTATAATAGTATTTCCATGCTATAAGAATCTTTCTAATATTTTAAAGGAAAAAATGTGGAGGTTGACTGGCTTTCTTTCTTAAATATAATAACTATTTATCGAAGATTATGTGTTTTATGTGAAAGAGTAAAGGTCTCAAGATTATGTTAAGCAAAATCTAGAAGAACCATAGAACTTTCAAAACAATAATGACAAAAACAATTACATATGTTAGCTAGAATGATTTTATGAGTTAACCTCTTAAAAATTAATTAATCCATCTTTAATTGAAATTAGGCATGTCATGAGAGAAAAGTTGTATTAAAATTGTGTCAATTTCTGTATTTCAGAAATATTGTTTTGTATCAATCCAATAGAGAACTTTGGCTGTTCAATTTAAATTATAAAAAAAATTTAGAGAATATTTTTAGGAACTTGATATCTTTTGTTACATTATAATTTAATTTTTAATGTATTCTTCAACTTCTGTCCAGAAATTCCTATTATCTTGCCTACTTTAGTAACTGAGGAAAACTAATAAAATTTCTAGCCTGTCTACAGAAGTTACACAGAGTTACAAGGAAGATGAGTAGTAAAAGAGTAGAAATGTAACAGAATTCTACTCCAATCAATTTCTCAATTTGCACTCAGGATCTACTTGAACTACTTCACTACAGAGGGTAAAGTGTCTATTAGCCAGATCAGTTAGATACTATAATTTTTTTTTTTTAAATAGGGATAGTAACAATCTGGAGAAAGTGAGGACAAAGTCTAATCCAAATAGAAAACACACAAGAAAACAAAAGCAAAATATGCCCATAAAAATTGCCTATTAATTGCCTAAAGTGCTTTATCTACACCATCAATTTTTATATAAAAATTGTGATATTTTTATGTCTAGCTCTATTTAATATTCTGATAATGTAAAACAACCAACAGTAGCAATGTTATGTAAGATTAATTGTGCATGATTTCTTATTTTTCCTTTAAGACTGTATGTAATTATTTAAACTAAATAATAATTTTGCAATAAATTAGCAGTTTTGGTCTCAAATAGCAGACAGCTTGATAGAGAATATCAATAAAATAATTTAAGTAATTATAATTAAAATTATTTATTGACAATAACCAATAAGCAAATCTATAAAATTTGATTTTTTGATAAAAATTAAACAAACGAATTCTCCAAGAATTTTTTTAAGATATTGCAAAAGTAATAGTATGCTAAGGAAATATATCTGTTTAGAATGGGAAAAAAATAGTTGCTCATGGGTTTGTCATCACAAAAGATAAACAGAATACGCAGCCTCAGTGCACCTCTTTAGTCCTAGTAGGCACATTAAGAGATTAGAACATGAAGTTTTTTTCCATACTATTTATTATTTTTTTGGCAACTTAAATAATGTCTATATGCACTGGTGATAAATATTGCTATGCATATTTCAGATATGAGTAGAAATAATGCATCCAAATAAAGGTCAGTACTCATTTAGGTCAAAAGGAGAAGTGGGAAATATTATTTTTTGTCTTGAAGATAAACAAACCAGAGACTGATGGAACAAGAAAAGAAAAAACTTTTAAAAGCCAGCCATAGACATCTTCCTGCCAATAATCCAAGCTGTGGATCATGGGTTAGAGTTGTCCTGCCAGCACAGATAAATACAGAAGATAAATTGTAGTCCAAGATCTCTATGCCAAGAAATATCCCAAGCAGAAATAATAATAAAAAAAAATACCCCAGAAGGTTAAAAGAAGAATGCTTTCAAAGGCTTTTTAGCAAAGCAGCTGGTGTCCTCAAATGGTCAGAGAAATCTCAGGATGGATATTTCCTATGGCTCTACTGCTCGGTTCACCTGCTTCAGGGTTGATGGAATCCCTATCCTTAATGCTTCTTGTCTAGATTTTGACATTTAAGAAAGTATCATGGAAACTTTAGAGAAAATTCTTAGGTCTTTAGAAAGAGATACACTGAAAAAACTTTACCAGTTTGTAAAACATCATTCAGCCTTCATCTTGCATAAAGCAAAAATGTTCCAATTATTCAGGAATCATCTTTTTTCTTTTCAGCTTATGTTTTTTTTTTTCACAGAAAAGAAAACCATCAACTTAAGAAATCCTATTTCTCCATTGACTGCAATGCTGTTTTTCAGGATTATGTGGTTTCGCCCAGTCCACATCAGGTAAGTAGATTTAGAAGATACATGCAAAGCAACCACCTCTTGTCTGATGAGTAATAACAACTACATTTCTGACCTAGGTCAGCACACGTATATTTTCAAGGTATGAATTTGTAAGATGTACCTCATTATAAAAACGGAATAATACTGAAATGGAAATTAATTCTATAGTTAGCAGAGACAGATAGATGTCAAAATGAAAACTGTTTATACCAGTGCTCAAAAACTCTTAGGTCAGAGCATCCTGGTTTTGCATGCAGTTCATAGGTAATGTTAATCAAAAGAACTCAGACAAGTTACTATCTATAAGCCTTAAATTTCTATACTTACAATGAGCTTTAATGATTGTCAGTAATCTGTGAGGCAGTCTCAAGTTATATAAGTTCCTGTAGGCTTATTTTTTTTGCATAATACCTGACATATTAAGTTTCATACAAAAAACAGAAAATGTAATTTATATCATGTCTTAACTTTTAGTTTGCATTTACTATACTCTAGATAGTGTATTTTTTCAATTTGTTATGCTGTGGATACGAGGTGTCTCCCCAAAGCTTCTGTGTAAATACAAGAAGTGAAGTACTAGGTTATGAGAGTTCTAACCTACTCAGTCCATCCTGGACTAACTAGGTGGTAACTATAGGCAGTTGGGGTGTGGCTGGTGGAGGTGGGTCACTGGGAATATTCCCTGGAAGGGAATATCTTCCCTGCAGCCCCTTCCTCTCTTGCTCTCTACTTCCTGGCCTTCACACTGGAGAAGCACACCTCTACCACCCCATTCTGCCATGATATTCTGTCTCACCTTGGGCCCAGCAGAGTTGCGCCACCACATACTGAACCTCTGAAACCATAAGCCAAAATAAACTTTTTCTTCAAGTTGTTTTGTCCGGTATTTTCATCAAAGCAATTAAAAGCTAACACAAAATTTGTTGAATGATTCCAAATCATTACAATAGCCCTAAAGTTTGACATTGCTAGTCCCAATTTATAAATGTGAAAGTACAGGCTCAGAAGTGGTTTTATTGCTCAAATTTACATGGTTAATGAATAGTCTCATACCAATGTTATGTGTATCTGTTTAGTTATTTTTGTTCCACAGACATAATTGGAAATGCGAATCCTGACCCTACATTATACCTCAATTGTATGTGACCTCAATTGCATGTGACCTTTTCAGACCTCACTAAAACAATTACCTCATCTTGGATCTGTTACTTGCTAAAATACAAGACTCTCTCATTTCCAAGTATTATGTATTTAATAATGTAATAAAAATTGCATCAAAAAAATATTTGCTTTGAGTTAATCTCTTGTTCTGCAAATACCTGTCTTTAGGAACACATATATTCCCAGAGTGAGGAGTGATAAGAAATGAAGACTGACTTCTACTGCATACTTTTCTTTTTGCTTTAAGATGCCTTTCCTTATTTTCATCCTGCTGGGAAGATTCATGGCATTGCAACAATACTTGGAGCCTAAGAGAGGTCTAAGTGAAAATAACTTCACCAAAGATGAATTTCTAATATTATAATAACACTCAGTGTCTGTCTTGTCTTTTAAAACAACTCTGTTACTTCAAATCCTTGTGGAGTCTGTTCCTTGAATATAAGATATTCTTAATTTTTATCAAAGATGCATCAGGAAAATCTTATTCAATCTGCTGCAGTAGTCTTAAAATCATACAAAACTATCTGCTTCAATAAAACTGTCTATAAAACTCCTTTTATATAAGAAATGTGAAGAATGCTTTTAAATAGTATCCTGGAAACTACTAGATTTATTATCCCAAGTAGTCATAACCCATAGGATAATCTTACCTATTATAATGCATGTTAAAATTTGTGTTAAAGGAAGTAAAAACTAAATTTTGGAGAAAAAAGAATTTAGATATACAAAGGGATTTTTTTTAAATGTTCTAAAAATAACTGCATAAAGAATGTTTTCATAGCAGTTACCAGATAAAGTATAAATCCAAAAGTGAGTCAGATATTTTGGTAAAGGGATTTTTTTTTAGTTCTTTCTATAATTATAGAGTTTCATTTGGAAATCATTACAATCATGATGGTTCCAATAAGAATCAGTTTTTGACCTACATTGAGATGAAATCATAGAAAAATAAATCTGAAATTTTGCATCACTGAGAAAATAATTTTCAAAACTTCTTATTCTCTCAATGACAAAGGGACAATTTCTACTAGTTTAAGAGTTCAAAGCCTAGCTGTTGACTTTCCTTTTCTTCTTTACCATCTTATCACAAGTAAAAATGAGGTATTAAAACCTCAAATGCTGAAAACATCATACAGAAGATTTTTGTGACTCCTCTTGGGATTATACACACCGAGGAGTTACTTTATGTCTCCTCCATACAACAAGCAATGGCCAAGAAGTTGAGCAGCAGCTCCAATTCTGCTTTGCCAGAGCTAGAAAACATGTGAAGCAAAAATTGGACAGACACCAAGTTCTCTCTGCACCACATGCTGTTGAACTCTGACAAGCAAGCATCCTGCATAAGCTACTCTGCACTAAAACATGTGCTCCCAAGATTCTTGTTAGAGAAGGAACTAATTCTTTTGATTCAAGAGAACACAGAGGATGCCTTAGGATAGATGCACAATGCTCAGCACAGAGAAGCATCTTTAGAAACGAAAGTCATAAGGAATTGCTAACAGCAATTGCACATTTCACAACTAAAAACTCTGATTGTATATATATATATATATATATATATGCTGTTTGAGACCAATTGCTCTTTCTCCCTCCCCCTGCATTTTTCTTTCAGGTAGTATAATCCTTTCTCAGGTTTCACAATTCTAAACCACAGTACCAAATGCCATATGGTCTTAATAAAAATAAATCTGACTTTAGCAGGAAAACAAGATTTTTTTTTGCTGTTAGTTTCAATGAGTTTTTCTCCCAAACATTTATAGTTACAAGTATCTAATACTTAACATATATAATTAACACATTTAAGTAACATGTTAATGATATTACATATATTAAACACATATAAATGCATATAAATAGAAGTTATAAAAATTCTTAAATACTACCCTCCTCTGAAAAGTTCAAATCTAACTAAAAGAATAAGTGCTCAGAGTTTACTTGTGTAACAAGAAGTCAACAAAATCTCTTGCTCCTTGTAGAAATGACAGCCTGAGTCTCTTCTAAACCCACCAACTCATAGATACCCTCAAATTCTTGCCTCATGGAATAATTTGATTTTAGACTGCTGAATTTTTTTTTAACAAATTATAAAACTATGTTCTCCAACAAAGTCACCATGGGACCACCCAAGAGGAAGGAAGCAGCAGTACCCAATATCATCCAAAGATTATCAGAGCAGCAACCATTGCATTGATTTTAAATTCCAGGCTTTGGAGAGTGATACCTTTTTAAATACAGGAATATGTTCTTTTGAGAAATTTTGGAAAACTCAGCCATAGAAAATAAACAGTACAGTCAGAGGATATTAAATGACTGGCCCAAGTCTAACCATCCATTATGGATAGAGCTAAACTTACAACTCTACACTGTTATGAGGACCACCCACTGGGAGCCATCTTTCTGAATACTTTTAATGAATTAAGCAAGAAGTTTTCTAAATCTGTATAACCTACTTTCTCCTCTGTACTCAGTCGAACTGGTCTATTTCAATCTAGGTTTAAAATAAAAATTCAAAATCTAACGACAGACAACCAGTGGTTAGAATTATTTTCATAAACAATGAAAATTTCTAGAAAACATTTATGTTTTAGTAGTATACAGTTAAGCACCAAACTAAGAAAATAAGGTAATAAATATCAATAAATCAACAAAATCAGATTAATTTGTTGGCTTGGGTCCTCAATTACATAATTTCCATTTAAATGTCCAATTGAAAAATATAGAGTCTCAGAGAACAATATACTAGAGCTCAAATATTCTTGTTCTTAAAACTGAGATATCTCAATTTAACAAATTTATTCAGATTGTCTTTTCAAATGTATTTCCTTCATTAGTTTGTTTTTTCGGCACTCTTGTCACATTCTTTACAGCCTGACAAAATGTCATTTCTAAACCCATCCTTTAGATATATTTGACTAGGCTTTTAAAGCAATTTAGCAGAGTGCTGTAACTGCCTAAATTGAAAAGCTTAAAGCAGAAGAACTCAAATAAAGTGATTTATACTCCAGAATTACTTGCAAAAGTTTTAGAGTAAGATAAACTAGAAGTCTGACGTTCAGTCCACAGTTTGAAATTCTTACGTATTTTATTCAAATAAAACAGGAGTCTAGTGGCAAACTGGGCAGTCAGTTTACTTAAGCTTAAGAATTCCATCTCATTCAAATTGGTTACAGTAGTTAAGGAAAACAATTCGGCCTCTATTTTGTGCCACATGTTATTTTTTTAAATGTATACAAGAGCTGAGCCGTCATAGGAGCAGCCTGTTTTGCACGCTCTGTGGAAGGTTTTATGTTTCTGAAAGGCCTCCGCCTCCTCCTCTAAATGCTGAAAATAAATCAATTTCATCTGTTGGTTGGCTTCTTTTTTTTGTTCCTTCCTGCTTCCTTTTAGGCCACTTTCCACAAAGCCATACGGCAGCTGAGAGAAGCAAAGCAAGGAGCTGTATTTTCAGATCGTCACAAAAGGGGCTGCCATGTCACAGTGGCCCATGAATGCATGAGACAGTCCTGTATGAAAGGGCCTCCAGCCCTGTCACCAGGGACTGAAGGGCCCGCTGTGGACTGCTGTGGCCGTTGAAGCCTAGGAATGCTGCCTGCTTTCCTTGCTCCTGTCATCTGCCCCATAGGGTCTTCCTCCAGGTGTGGATGGGGTTCAAGGTCCAAATTCCATTCACTACATTAGTATACGTTCAGAGAGGTACACATGTAGAGCAAGACAAGAAAAACACAAATTGAGCATTCTTTCTACTTTTGTCTGATATTTATGACACAAGAGGAAAGAATCAACAAAACAAAACGTGTCCTTCCTGCTTTCCAGAGCTCAGCATGCACGACAGAGTAGAACTATGACTCTTCTCTCAGGTCAGCCTGACTCCTCTTAAGCAACCAAAAATGTTAGACTTCTAAACAACTCATGTAAAGAATAAAGGAAACATTCATTATTAAGTTTTTCAGTGATGAATTCTGACATACAGATGTTCAGAAATTCCTGATCACACTCATTTACACAATGCACGCACACATACACACTCATATATTCATCTTTTGTAGATGGAGACTACATGTATTTAAATATTAAGGCTACAAATGTTTAAAATACTTAAACTCCAATCCTTTTTAGATGTGTAAAACAACTGCATAGCATAAGATAAACCAGTAAATCTGGTTGGTCACCATTTGGAATAACTAGTCCCAATGTACATAAAGATAGTGACTAAAGAGTTTTGAAAGGAGTAAATAAATATATGTGTTTTTCTCTTATTTATACTATAACATAGATGCTTATATTTATATTGGCAAGTGATTAGTAAGATAGGAAAGGGCTATGCAGAACATTTATCTTTTCTAAAGTTTAAGGCAGTAGGATCACAAATGAAAAGAGGAAAGGAAGATGTAAGAATAGCTTCTACCCTTTCATGTCCATTCCTATGACATCTCCCTTCCCACCATGGCTAGACAACTTGGAATGTATAAATGCAACTGCTCTTAATCCTTCTTGGCCTCTCTGAATTCTTGACTCAGTAATTGGATACTAAGATCATTATTTAAAGAAGTAATAAATATTTAGATATTTAAGTCATGAAAGAACTCGTGTCATGCAGGGAGGGGTAAGCACAGAACTAATTATCTGCCATTAGGAAACATTTGACAGTCATGGACAAGAGCAATCCTGGAACTCCAGCAATGATGATGACAATCTAAATAAAAAGTTGGATGACAGGTGCTTTAGTGTCACTCCGTCTTCTATAGCTTTGGGTAGACAGGAACACTACAGCATGCCAAATACACAAGAGCAATTATGACCTCATCCTAAAAGAAAGGATTGCAGCATTGGCAACAATGCTGTTATTGAAAGGAAATAGATTGCAGATATTTAGGAGTTCTGATAAAGACAGTGTGAAGAAAAGCAAGCAATTTCCCTTACAGATAACAATTATAATAACTATTAAATCATTAAACACAAGCAAAGTCAGGCAAAACCAAAATTATTGAAAAAAGTTCAGTCTTAAAAACATATAAACCCATTAGAGTAGAACATGTGTGTATGTGGCTTTTTAGTCTGGTGCCTTCTGTAACCTGAACTCCAGTGAGGGAAACTGCTACCTTGCCAGCTCACAGTGAAAGATGATTGCATTCAGGGAAGGAAAAAGGAAATCAAAATGCCTGAAGTCAAAATTTGGAAATATGCACCCTGCCCATATTTCTGGCTGACCAGTACTACACAGGCACCTTATAATCCCTAGGCAACCTGAAGAACAAGTCTAAGACCCTAGGTGAAGTTGAACACTTAAAAAATATACACGGCTCCTGGCAAGATTTGAGGATTTGCAGCAACTCTGACTCTGGCCCCTCTTTGCACACAGTTTGGACCACAGAAGGCTAAAGCTGACTGACTTGAGAGGTCAGAGGGATAAACTCAGCTGACTAATGAACTGGAAATTTAAAGGGGAATTAAAGAGAGACTCGCCAACAGGATGAACCCCAAAAATCCATGTATAAATTCTAGCCAAATCCCTGTCTGACCTCTAAACTATGCAAACACAGGAAAGCCACTAAATAGCCAGACTGAAAAATGAGCTGCAGGCAACTGAAATCTTGAGCTGCAGCCTCAGCAATTGAACGTTGTGGGTAGACAAATCCCGTATCTTAAATGTAATCAAGTTAACTGTGCACTCGCATACTCGAATAAAAAGTAAATGGTACTCACAAGAGCAAAACAGAATCCACAGCAAGATACATGTGATGTACAATGTTCCCAAAACTAATACACACGTAAAAACAGAAAAATATGACTCATATTAGAGAGGAACAAAACCTGACTAAGTGGGGTCAGATATTAAATTCAGCCAAGCTGGATCCTTTGGTGCACCAGCCTGTAATCACAGCAACTGGGGGGGGGGGGGTGTGAAGGCAGTAGGATCACACGTTCAAGGCCAGCCTCAGCATCTTAGTGAGATCCTCAGTAACTTAGCAAGACCCCGTTTTCAAAATAAAACAATAAAATAAAATGAAATAAAAAGGACTAGGGATGTCATTTAGTGGTAACAATCCAATATCAAACAAACATTAATTTAAGCCAGTAAAAACTTCAAAGCAACTCTTGCACATATACTCAGGAATGATAGAAAACTATTTAACAATTAAGGACGGTATGAAATCTACAGAAGTGACACCTGCCTTTGATAAACTTCTTAGTAGATTGGACACTGCTGAAGAAAGAATCTCTAAACTTGAGAGTAACTAAATAGAAACCTTAAAAACTCAGAAATGAAGAGAACAGAGACTGAAACAAGACAGGATAGGCCATCCAAAGCGGTGGAAAGACTGCAAAAGGTGAAACATATGTGTAATGGAAATAGAGACAAAAGAATGACATACAAGGGACAAGAAACTATTTAAATCGATGATGACTAAGAATTTTCCCAAATTAATGTGAAATAACAAACCACAGATAAAGTAAGCACAGAGGACACCTTAAAAACAAAACAAACAATACTACACTTTGTCATCATTTCAAACTACAGAAAATTAAAGATTAAAAAAACATTATAAAAGAAACTAGAGGAAGAAATGCCTTACCTATATAGGAAAAGAGCTGAGAATTATATACAACTTGTAGAAACCATGAGAGCAAGAAGAAAATGGAGTGGAATATTTGAAGTGTGGCTGTGGTATAAATGTGTTCCCCCAAACTCATGTTGAAACCCAGTCAGAAATACAATAGTCTTGAGAGGTGATTAAATCATAGGGCTCCTCCCTTAATAATGGAATAAAAAAAAAACTTTGTAAAAGGGGCTACACACAGTGGTAATCCCTTTACTTTTTTTCCTTTTGCTCTTACCACTCTGCTCCCACATGAGGACACAATATTCACCCCCTCTGAATGCCTTCAAACACTAAATGCCAGAGCCTTGATCTTGAGCTTCCTAGGTTCCTGAACAGTAAGAAATGAATTTCTGTTCTTTATACACCACCCAATCTCAAATATTTTGTATAGCAGCACAAAGGGGCTAGTTAAAAGAAGTTCTTTAGAAAGAGGGATAAATATTCCACACTGACACTAATGTAAAGACGGGAGTCAAGGCTATATTAACTTCAGGCAGGGCACTCTTCAAAGCAAAGAAAATCACCTGGGGTAAGGGAGGGCATTACATAAAGATACAATGGCCATTTCTCAGGGAGTCCTAACACTCTTAATGTGCGTATGCCTGACAAGAATGTGTCAAACCATATATGACAAACACTGGTGATGGCAGGGCAAGGAGGAACATGCCAACCCAATATCATAGTTGGAGGCATAAATGTCCTTCTAGCAGCAATGGGGAAATATGACAGGCAGAAAATCAGTAAGGACACAGTTGAACTCAACACCACCATCAATCAACTGGGTGATTGATATCTATAGATTACTTCATCCAAGAGTGGAAAACATGCATTCTTTCCAAGCTTACATGGGAAATTCACTAGCACAGACACATTTTGTGTGATAAAATACACTTTAAAACATTTGAGAGAATAGAGACCCGGAAGATGACAGAGCAGATCTAGGGAGCAAATCTAGATTCCTGCACAGCCCAGAAATGAAGCAATGAAGGAACAGCTGAACAGAGGGGTGGGTGATGGAGCAGATCACCTAATATTCAGTGTCAGACAGCTTGACACTTAGAGGAACTTGGAATTTGGTTAACAAGCAGAAAACAAGGATAGAATTCCTTGACCTGAGCCCTGACCCTGGTTAAGTCAGGGGAGAGGGGTAGCAAAGAGAGAAAGAGGGAGAGGAAAAACCCTCAGTGCACTTTCTTAACAGGAGGAAAGAAAAGGAGATCAAGAAAGGGAAATGGGACAAGATCAGTAAAGACAGGGAAGGAGATCACAGTTTATTCCAAATTGGGAGCTCAAAGCTTCTCTGGGCAGGCCAATCATTTTGTAGAGCTTCCTTAGAAGACATTAAATCAATACAGCCCTTCCACACTACAGATAGTAAAAAGTAAAACCAGGAGATACACCTCTGAAATAGATTGTCCCAGTAGTTCATCTAGAAGGGCCCTGCCAACTGAAGGCTATTGAAACCCCTACCCCTCACCAAGGACAAGAGACATGGGTGGGGGGGTGGAGCTGACCCAAGAGCAAATCACTCCTGGTTATTGCTAACCCCAACCTAGCATTCCACACAGCTCTGCAGCAGACAAGGGGGAAGATGGACTAACTGACCTCCTAACCCAGTCATGACAGGTAAAGCCTCAGCGCTCTGCACCAAACAGGGTGGGTGGTTCTGTGCCACAGGCTGGCCACACAGAACCTCACCCACAGTTGAAGACAGCCACCAAGCAATTAGTGCCAGTACAAAAAAAGCCCCAGTAGAGGGGAACAGGCCCTCAGTGATTCCCAACCCTGAGCCATAAGAGCCCAGATAAAGGAGAACCAATTGTCATTCGACCTCAGTGATGGGGAGGGTATCTTCAAGATCCACATCAACCAGGCTGGAAGTTTCTATGCCATAGATAACCCACAGAGAGGCTGAATTCACAGACCCTACAGCTTCAGACAGCTCAACCACCATGCTCAATGCCACTATGAAGAGGGAGCAAACACTGGGCATGCCACAGCAGGAGGCCACAGCCCGGAGCCTTGAACCCTGCGCACACGCACCTTCCCCCAACCAATAGAAACAGCAGAAGCAGCACTTTCCACACCTGCAGACTTAGGTCTCTGGACCGATTTATAAGCACCAACTGGTAAGAAATCCATAGGAACCCTGAAAGTAGCTTCCGGGCCCCAACACCTCTAGGAGGGGCCACAGCTATGAATCCCAGAGTTACCAGTTAACTCAATCCTCATTCAGAACCAAGGACCCACAGAAGGCATTTCCTGAGTATAATCCCCAAAGCAGCCAGCCAAGAACCTCAGCATATACACAAGAATGGTATCCCCACAAAGGGGCATACAGAAGACCTTCCCACAGAAACCAGATACTGCCCAGTGTGCCATGATACAAGCCCACAGACCTATGACCTGTGCTTCTAGAGGTGGCAGCAACCCTAAAGCCCCCATGGATCCACCAGTACCAAACCAACCAAATCAACTGCCAAGCCCCACAACTTCTGAAATACACATGGGGGGTCTCACATTGGATTTGACAGAGCTAGAGACATGGAATTTTTCTTAAACAGGGCACACAAGACTGTACTTCCTAACTGGGAGTAATGTGGTTGCCAAATCACAAATAGGACCACGAGAAAGCCAGCAGGTACCTGGCACACTAAAGCTCAGACAAGGCATCCAAGAACTGTATCAGAGATGAATTGGTATGATCATTACCTCCACACCCAGGGAAATTTAGAGGTTAAGCTGAGGAATGGTGCATATCTTCTAAATGTCTGAAATTCTGATGAAACACAAATCAGGAAGACCTAGTAAGAAATCTCCCCATCTTGGCATGGGATACCCTAAATAGCTCTAATGTCAATTTTGATCTACATAACATTTTTTTATATTGAATCAGTAGATGTTCCATTATTGTTTGATAGTGCATCCCTCAGCCCAAATGATTGGATTTGTTATAATGTTTTAAAGCATTAACAGAAATCATTTTATCTTTCTTTATCTTGCTCAGGTTTCTCTTCTTAGTCTCTTCTTTTCCCTTTGAATTCATTCTCTTGCCTCAAATCCCCGTTTTTTTCTTCTTTTGATCTTAGTTTTGTATATTCTTTTAATCTTCTTTTTTCTTTGCCCCATTTTTTCTTCCCTCCTTTTCAACCTCAGTATAGCTATCTTTAACAACTAATATTTTAACCTATTCAAAAACATTAACACGATTTTATACTTGGATTAGAGAAACTGTGAAGAACATTTTCAGTAAGTTTTCTTTTTCCCTAAGGTTTAATAGTGCATGGCTTTGCTATGAGGTCATTGCAATTAATAGGATTTAGTACCTTCTCTCAAATGATGCCGATACTGAGCATAGCAGAGGATACACATTGAACGGAAATATCAGTATACGTGGATATTCGCCCAGCCTGGGGCACTTAAGAGAAAGAACCTCACTAAATAGTAACTCACATATCTGCAGAAGACATAATCATCCCAGCAGAAGGGTAGACATACAAACAATATGAAAAACTATTGGAACAAACCACCCCAAAGAGCCCACAACACTTCAAAACTGACCTCACCGACACCAGGATGAGATTTCAGATAAGGAATTAATAAATCACTTGAATACTTAAAAAGTTCAGTGAGCTAAAAGGAGATAAAAGGAAGATGCTAAGAGGAAATATAGGAAGTAAAATACCATTTCAATAGAGAGCAATTCTGAAAAAGAATGAAACAGATGTCTTGGAAATGAACAGCTTGTAAATCAAAAGTTCAGGTGAAAGCTTCACCCATAGATTAGGCCACATGAAGACCGATTCTCAGACTTCAAAGACAAAGTATGTAATCTGGAAAACAAAGTAAGCAATAAAGAAAGGTAGTAACAAACTATGACCAAGAATCTTGAACCAATCTGGGATAACATTAAGAGAGATATTAGAATCACTGTTATAGAAGGAGGCACCAAAATACAAATTAAAGAAATGTGCAAACTTGTCAAAGAAATAATATCAGAAAAATTTCCAAACCATAGGAATGAGAAGGAAATTCAAATACAGGAGATATTTAGAATGTGAAAACTTCTGGGACTAATAAAATTCATCAAGACAGCAGGATACAAGATCAATGTTTAAAAAAATAGATTTCCTATACTCCAGAAGTGAATGAATCTGCTGAGAAAAAAAAAAAAATCAGGAAAACAATTGCATTCACAATAGCCTCGAAAAAAAAAAAGGAAGGAAGAAAGGAGAAAGCAAAAGAAAGAAAAAAATTGGGAATAAATCATACTAAGGTGGAGAAAGTTCTCTACAATGAAAACTACAGAACAACGAAGAAAGAAATTGAAGATCTCAGAAGATGTAAATAACTCCATGTTCCTAGGCATAATTAATATTGTCAAAATGGCCATATTACCAAAAGCATTATACAGATTCAGCAGAATGTCCATCAAAATACCAAAACATTCTTCACAGAACTATAAAAAACGCTTACACTCATTTGGCAGAATAAAAGACTCCAAAGACCAAAACAGAACTGAGCAAGAAGAGTGATGAAGGAAGCATCCTAGTAGCTGATCTCAAATTATTCTACAGAGCTATACTAATAAAACCAGCATGATACTGGCATAAAGAGAGACATAATACCAATGGAATAGAATGGAAGATATAGAGACAAACACACATAGATGTAGTGATAGAATAGTCAACAAAGTTTGCCAAAACCATGTTGGAGAAAAGATATTTGATTCAATCACATCTGTGACTAAAAGATTTGACCAGAACAATTGTTTAGGACGAAAGGTTTATATGAAGGCTCATAGTTTCAGAGGTCTTAGTCCTCTGATCATGGCAGGAGAGTGTGGCTGAGGGAAACAGCTCAGATAATGATCAGGATAGAGAGAGAGCAACTCCACTTCTCTCACAAACCAATCATTTCTTCTCTGAACCTTCTTGCATTGTCTCACACATGAGCTTTTGGGGGATACCTCACATCCAAACCATAAAAAATATCCTTTAACAAATGGTGCTGGGTAAACTGAATATCTGTATGTAAAATGAAATTACATACCTATCTTTCACTCTGAATAAAAATCTACTCAAAGTGAATCAAAGTCCTAAGAATTAGACCAAAGACCTTGCAACTGCAAATAAAGGTTCAGCATTCCCACATATTGGTATGAGCACTAACTTTCTTAACAAGTCTCTTTATGCTTAAGAAATAAAGCCAAGAATCATCAAATCATGAAATGGGATCAAATTTGAAAGTTTCTGCACAACAAAGGAAACAATAAAGAGTATTTACAAATTGGGAGAAAATCTTTGCTAGCTGCTCCTGCAATAGGGGATTAATATTCAGAATATATAAAGAACTAAAAAAACTTAACATCAAAAAATAACCCAATAAATACATGGATAAGAGATTTAAATAGACACTTCTCAAAAGATGAAATATATTTTCTCAGCAATAATGAAAAAATAATCTCTGCAATCAAAATGCAAAACACATCTACATTGAGATTTCATCTCACCCCTGTTAGAATGGCAATCATCAAGAAAACAAATAACAAATGCTGGTGAGGATGTGGGGAAAAGGTACATTCATATATTGTTGACGGGGACTGCAATGTTGTACAACCATTTTGAAAAGCAGTATGGAGATTCCTCAAAAGACAACTGTATGACCTAGCTCAATGGTATTTAAATACTCATTGGTATTTATTCAAAAGAATTAACTTTAGCACACTACAATGATACAGGCATATCATTGTTTGAGAATATAAGAGTGCAATTCACAATAACCAAATTATGGAACTAGTCCAGGTACCTGTCAAGAGATGAATGGATAAAGAAATTATATACACACACACACACACACACACACACACATATACATACACACACTATATATATATATATATTTCATATATATGAAATACTAAGAGAAATATCATATGAAATATGTATATTAAATACTAAGAGAAATGTATGTATATATGAAATATATATGAGTTTTATTCAGCCATTAAAGAATGAAATTATGGCATTTGCTGGTAAAAGATGGACCTAGAGAACATCATGATAAGTGAAATAAGTTGAGACTCAGAAATTCAAGGGTTGAATGCTTTCTCTCATATGCAGAAGCAAGAGCACAATAAGGTAGAAAGGGGTGGGACATCCCCATGAAAACATAAGGAAGTGAAGTTGACAAAGGGTCTTGAGGGAGAGAATGGAGAGGGACAGGAAAATGGAAGAACTATAGCGTGAAATTTAACTAATATATATATAATTATGAATATATATTTATATATGCATACATATGAATATACTATAGGAAATTCAACCTTTATGTTTATCCATAAAGTCTGAATTTTAAAAACAAATAAATAGAAGAAAGACCAATAGTGTAAAGGAACACGGGGGGAAAATAATAAGTACTGGGGACTGAAATGGAGCAAATTATATTCCATGCATGTATGATTATGTCAGAATGAGCCCACTATTATGTATAACTACAATGTACTAATAAAAACTTTTTTATTTGAAAAAGCAGAAATCACATAATATCTGTGATTAGATCACAGTACCATTAAACTAGGAATTGATAACAGACAACTAGAAAACAAAAATGTAATTAAAACCACACTTCTAAATAATGAGTAGGTCAAACAGAAATCTCAATAAAAATATAAAAAATATTTTGAACTAAATGTAAATTAAAAGACATTATTAAAATTTGTATGATATAGTGAAAACAATGCTTTTAAATATATACATATTATATATTATATATATATATATTATATATATATATTATATATATATATAATATATATATATATATATATATATTCTAAAATCTAAATCTAAGTTTTTAACCTAGGAAACTAGAAAAATAGGAATAAAGCAAATATTAAATAAGCAAAAGAACATAAATAAGTCAGAAATTAGTGAATTTCTAGATAATTAAAACATCAATAAAAACAAGATATTTTTTTGAAGAGATGTATAATTTCAATAAGTCTTCACCAAGGGTATATAGTAAAAAGAGAACTTAAACTATGAATATCAGAAATGAAAGAGGGGATGTCAGTGTAGATTCCTGGACATTTAAAAGTTGTTGAAAGAGTACTTTGAGTAACTCCTTGCATTCAAATTTTATATCTTAGATAAAATGGATAAATTCCTTGAAAACCATAATTTTCCTTGAGTCACATTAGAACAGACCATTTTAGTAGTCCTATATCTATTAAATAAATTAAGTCAATAACTAATAACCATTCGAAACAGAAATCACAAAACTCAAATGGCTTCATCGATAAATGATTTTCCAGAAGAAATTATACCAAATTCTGTACAATCTCTTTCACTGAATAAAAGCAGAGGAAATAATTTCTAACTCATTCTATGAGGCCAGTGTTACTTTAATGTCAACCCCTGACAAATCCACTGCAAGGAAATTAAATTATAGACTCATCTTTCAAGGAACTAGATGCAAAAAAACCCCAAACAAAATATCTGAAAATTGCATTTGACAATGTTTAAAAATATTGAATATCAAATATAATAGGAAATTATTTCAGTTATAAAGGGCTGATTTGACATTCAAAAATAAATTGATGTAATTTTGTCACAAAAAGAGTAAGAAGGAACAGTTACTAATTTCATGGACACAGAAAAAAAATATTTAACAAAGTTCAATATTTTCTATCAGTAATCTAGAAATAGAGGGAATCTTTCCCACCTTGATGAGAAATATCTACAAAACCCCTCCAACTGTCATCATACTTAATGATGTAAATCTTAAAGCTTTCCCACTAAGATCAGAAACAAACTCTCACCACTTCTCTTCAGTGCCATACTGCAATTCCTCATTAATGTAATAAGCAAAAATGAAAATTATGCAAATCAGGGAAAATAAAGCTGTCTTTATTTACAAATGTCACTGTTGCATATGTAGAAAAAAATGAAAGAATAAAAAACAAGGAATTGCTTTAAGAATAAGTAATTATAGAAACACTGAAGATTATAAGTATAAGGTTAATATGGAACCAGACTTCCCTATATATCAACAATGAACAGGGGGAGTTTGAAACTAAAAACACAATACTGTTAATATCAGCACCACTGAAAATGAATTCTTAGGTATAAATTTCACAAAATATATACAAGATCTATATCAGGAGAACTGCAGAACTCTGATGTACTAAATAAAAGAATAATTAAATAAATGAAGAAATGTTGCATGCTCATGTATAGGAAAATAATACTGTCAAGATGTCAATTTTTCTCAATTTATAGGTTAGTGAAATCTCAAGCAAAACCCCAGCAAATTATTTTCGGATATCATTCATTGCTGGTGGAAACGTGACGGTTTGATGATTTCTTACAAAACTGAACAGAGTCTTTTCTCATGTTCCAGAGATCACATTCCTCAGGATTTACTCAGATTAGTTGGAAAATTAATGCTTCACAAAAACTTCTCTGGAAGTTTTTATCAGCTTCATCTTAGTTACTAAAGCTTGAAAGCAACCAAGATGTTCCTTCAGATTGCAAATTGTTAAACAGTGGTACATCCAGACAAGTGGAACATATTAATCAGTGCTAAAAATAAAGTATCAAACCATGAAATGGCACAGAGGAACCTTAGCTGCACTCTACTGAGCGAAGGGAGCAACTCTGAGAAGGTCTGTACAGTATGATTCAATTCAATTGCTGGAGCAAAGATTCTAGAGACAGCAAAAATATCAACACTTGCAAGGGGATTGGTGGGTGGGAGGAAGGAATGAACAGGAGCAGAGAGGAATTTTAGAGCAGTGAGATATTCTTTATAATACTATAATGATAGTTGCATCTCACTGTACATTTGTCTAAAGCCATAGAATGCACACCAGCAAGAGTATATCCAATGTAATCTATGACTTTAGGTGATTGTGATATGCCAGAGTAGGTTCATCAGTTCTAACGAAAATGTCATTCTGATTGGGATAATGGAGAAGTTCATGCTGACCGGAGAGTTTTTCAGAGTACCTTGAGGGCGTTCAGGGTAGATGGAAGCTTTGTACTTTCCCCTTGATTTAGTCATGAACCTAAAATTGCTTTAAAAAAATGAAGTGCTTTTAAAAAATAAAAATGGGAATCTCATAGAAATATTGACTTTAGCTAACAATACTGCATCAATATTGATAATTGTAAAAAGTGTACTGGAGAAGTTAAGATATTAATATTGGGAGAAACTGGAGTGGATTGCATACAAACTCAATATAGTTTCTTTAAAATGTTTTTATAAATCTCAAATTATTCTTAAAAATCAAATTTTAAATATAATTTTTTAAAAGCACATTATACTAAGACTGCTTATATCCTAATGGAAAAGGGGAACCATGAAAATAGCTAGAAAAAATAATATATTGTATACAATTTTACTAACGGTATGATTAATAGCTGATTTAGTAGAAACAATGCATGCTTAAAACAAAGTAATTGAAATAATATTTTCAGGAACTAAAAAGGAAAAAAGTCAAGTAAGGACTCTACACTGTTGAAGTTGTCCTACAAAAATGAAAATAGCATGTATTTCCCCTAGTCAAAATCTGAGAGCATATATTGATATACAACAAAAATTCAAAGAAAATGGATCAGAAAAAAGAAAAATGATAATGGAATGTGATAAAGATATAAAGGGAGGAAAATTGATAAGAAAAATTGACAGTATCAGACATTATAAAAATGTAAATATACAAAAAGAAAAATGTATGCACACAAAATTTCTTAATAAGTTCATGGTGCTTTGGTCTTCAACAATCAGTATGATTCTGTCTAGTGTATCTTCCCCAGTATTAACCCTTTATAATGGATCAACAAATCAGGATACAAATGTCGATGCTTTCTTCTTGCTAAATATCTGTCCTCCTTACAATGTCAGGGGTCCTTTCGGAGGTTCAGATTCCCCAGTACATGTTCATAGGAGATTCCCCTGGTTTCTAGGGCATTGAACATGGTTGCCCACAAATGTCCATTTTTCTCTTTTCTTTCATCATTAAGACTCTACTACTGCTCTTTAATATGGAATCAAACTCAACTTAAAACATGTGGCTCCATTTTGGCCAAAGAGAAGTAGAATTCTACAAATCAAGACAATCACAGAATCATTGTTACTCTGATCATAAGAGATTGTTCTCCAGGCATACTCTTTCCTTTTTTGAGCAAACACTTATAACATTCATTGTGTCCTTGGCATGTTTCAAAGAGCTTTGTGCTTAGTAATAAATTCTTAAAAGTAACCGATAAGGTAGTCACTATTTTCAACCTCATTTAGTGATTTTGATATGGAGGTAGAGAAAGCATAAAAACTATTGCAGCCTCAACCCTTTGCCCTCGTTCTCTCTCCTGCATGGAATGGGGAGCAGAATCTAGAGATGGAACAGCCAGGATGGAATGTGAGCGGAGAACCGACCACCCAGCGCAAAGCAGCAAGGTAAGGCCTTGTGCAGTTGCTGCCCTCCTGCTTCTCATTGTCTCGTAAACCATCCTGGGTTGATAGTTTAACAAACTGTTTAATGGCTATAAATGCCACCCTATTCAAGAAGAAAAGCACAAGCTCTAGCCTCTCAGTTGTACAAAGAACATTTGAGAAAAACTGTATTGATGTAGCCATCTTTGGGGATTATAATCTGTCACAAAAGAACTTCTTTAACGTGAAAATCACTCCCCGTTTAAGTCATGACAAATTCCTGAAACACAGATATTTGGTTATGGACACACTTTTGTTTTTATTTTCATGTTTAAAACATCTTCCAAACTAGACTCTAACCTCCACTAGGGCAGGTTTATTTCTACTGTTTCCCATCCTGTTCACATTGCCTGTTAATTTTAATGAAAACTTGTTGAAATGGATAAAATGGGTGTATGCTGAGGCAATAAAAAGATAGAGTTTGGGAAGTGAAAATTTTCACCATGGTCAAGTATGAAGTTCCACATTGCATTATACACTGACCACACTCACACTGGGACAGAGCACCTGATGTGTGCTTGAGGCTTGACGGTGTGTTGCTCTACAGACTGCTCAGTAATGACGAGTAATTGTGTGTGTGTGTGTGTGTGTGTGTTTGTGTGTGTGTGCATGAAAAGACAATGAAAGCAAATGACAATTGAAAAAATGAGCACAGTTTCTTGGCAATAACTCTCTCAGGACATTTTATTGGCAAACTCAGTCTGCCTTACAATTTCCTAATGAAACAATTTTTTTTTTTAAAATAGCCCTCAATGTGTGCTACACGGCAAATCAGAAGAGGTACAAATGCTTTTACTTCATATAGTATGTCGTGAAAGAATTTTAATTTTATATAAAAGACCAAGAAAAAACAATTCCCGTAAGAATAATTTCTTATGATCAGAAAAGGAGGGAATCACCCAAATTTTACACCCAGAACGCATAAAAAAATCCCCAGTTCTTATATAATTAGTCATATTATGTTCCCTAGAAAACAGTTAATACTATTCTTAGGTGTATTATGTAAAGCAGGTTAGCCATGATGTCATGCATCAAACTATATAATATTTGCACTCATGTTTCTTTCAAAATATAAATTCAATTATGGGGGGAAATGTCTCATGGAAGAAAGTTTTTTTTTCTCTTCTCCTGTGACGTGTGATTACTTCACCCATTAAGGAACGTATGGTGTAAAAACTGGATTTATAGCAACACTTCAGATAATTACACAGTTTAGGCATACAAAACAGTGAAAGAACAGCCAACTGTCCACACAATGCCTTCTTTTACTCCCTCTTAGTCTCAGAAGAATGCAATGGTATGGGTTAACTATGCTGATGTTGTCCTTAGGGAGAAGAAAGTTTATGTTTTTTAAAAGGGCAATATTCTTTCAGCATGCTACACTTGTAGGAAAGAAATAAAGCCTTGTAAAAATTGGAATAAATGTCTTCTATCCAATATGTTATTTGCAACGCTATTTTACATGGTACATTCATTTTTTTGTCTCACCTTCACATAACTCTGCAAATAGCTATTGGATTCAAGTTGTCTCAAGGGTAAAAGCATAAAGCTCAATGTTTCTGTTGGATTTAGTTGAGCTCAAAGAGCGTCTGGATTTGTTGGTCATAGCATTCCCTCCTAAACCCTCAAGTGTCTGTTTGAGCCCAGTTATACCAGCACAATTCAACAATTCAGGGTTTCCTTTTCTGTGTAGAAACATCTGTTTACAAGGCTTAAGCTTGAATGAAAATGAGCATATTATCATTTGCTGAAAAAATATAGTACATATCTTTTGTAACTAGTAATCTTTATTCTACTCGTGTTTCAATATGTTAATCAATTGTAGAATAGTCTAATTCTCTTTGCTCTGAAGTATTGTAGTTAATAGTCATTCAGAAGGCAGATTTCAAAAGCAATACTTGGGAAATGTCTTTAATATACCACAACTCGTATAAATATTGTGTATAAATATTTATATTTAGAGTTTAGTCCTATGGTTAGTCCCATGATTAACTGTATTGTTGGGGAATTAAAATTTTATTAAAAGAGTAGATCACATGTGAAATGTTCTTCCAACACATGGACACACACGTAAGCAAATGGATGGTGATATCTATTATTTTGCATACAGTAATGAACCACAGATGCTGGTATCACAGGTATATGCATGTGTCCAACCTCTTCCTGCTGCATACATGAAATATACATAGGGATTTGATATATCAGCTCTGCCTCAATAAAGCTATTTAAAAATGTGTGAAAGGAAAATGTCTTAGTAGGAACTTTAGCATGGTTTCATCCACTTGAATACACATTTTTTTTTTGCAAAATTCAAATGGAGAGAGAATACAGATCGTAGTAGAGACAGATCTTTCTCTTACTTAAGCTTCTGCTACAACCACTACACCTAAAGAGAATATATTTTGAACAAATAGAGAAGGTTATCTGATATTTAGTGCTCCTTCCCCTATTCTGTGAATTCAGGCTACGACTTTTCCAAAGTTGATGTGTATGAGAGAAAGGAATCAGGAAAGACTCTAGTGTGCATATTTTACTTGTACTGCTATAGTGTTACAGCATTAGTAGCTCCTGAATTTGAAAGGTTATCTATGCAAATAAATCATTCAGTCAGCATCATTACATTCTTGAGGTGTTTGGCAAAATCTAGCCAGAGAAAGAAAAGAGGTCTTACACTAATAATTCATCTTCGAGAGATTTGTCTTTACTTGAGGGTTCCACAGAGCACCATATGTGTATAAATGTGAGAACATAACAAGATGAAGCAATTCTGCTCCTTGAAAGTTTTCATAGGTGATTTTGGAGATTTGTAAACCCTACTGATAAGTGGCCTGGCTTCCCTTTGTACTGGGGGCAAAATTCTCCCTGGATGACTGACCTTTGACAATTCTGTGCTCATCTTTGGTAAATGCAAATTTAGCCAATTCTTTGGCCCAAGGAATTTGCACCATTTCTGGTGGTGCCCTTTAGTAAAATCAAAGATGGCTTTTTCATGGTTATCTTTTATGAGTGAACCTATTTGAGGCATGTGTTTATTTTTCTGCCATAAAGTCTTGAAACATGCTGACTTCCTATGCAGAGATTACTTCGCTTCTGTCTGTGCAACCTCAGTGATCACCCTTGAGTGACCCCCGAGTCCATATATCCAAGTTATCCTCTTGGTCATCTTGAATGAAGCTCAGGGCCCTGCCATCCTAGCCCCTTACAGTGGAGTGGGAGTGAGAATTTGGACTAGGGTTTACAACAAGATTTCCCTACTCAAAGTCGACTTATCCCATTCAACATGGCTTCTCTCTGCTTCATGATGTCTTCCTTGAGCTCCCAATTGAAATTTACTTTATTAAGCTCATTATTTTTTAGAAACTTCAGCTGACAGTAAAATGGTTGTATTTACAGTCCTATTGCATAATTAATATCATATCTGTGCTCTGAAAAAATATAGAAGTTCTAGACAATCCCCCAAAGTTTTATTGTCCATTTCAGTCTTCCTGGGCTAGGAAGATTTTATTGACTATTACTATAGTTTGGGAAATTTAGAATGACTACTTTGGTTTCTTCATGCCCCACTTAACATTGCATGTTTCCTCTAAATTCCACGTAACACATTGATTCTGTTAGTATGGTCTTGTTAGTATGTATCCTTTTCGAATTTTTCCCACAAATCATAATCAAATTTTGAAGGTGATAGAGCCAATAATGAGAAATAGTAAAATGGAAAAAGAAGGAACAAATCTGGAATGCCATACTTCTAGAGAATGCATTTTGATTAATCCAAAACAATTGTACAAGATTGTTTCAGCTGGGGGACAGAGAAGCAATCCCCTGCCAGCAATCACAGGGGTCATGGTAGGCAGACACCGAAAGGAAAGGGTAAAGTGGGGACGAGTTTCACACATCTCTAGGCCTTGTGGTCAGTGCTGAATCCTCAGCTCTCCTTTGTCAGTTTGAAAGACATTCATTTAACAAATCACCAATTGTTTCCCTTAGTTTCAGTTTATGGATTTGACATCTTTAGTGGCAAGTAACAAAATTAGTGAGATGATTAAATCTGATTTATTTTGACACTGTTTTGAATATGAAAAAAAAATTCTGTACATTTGAATATAAAACTGCAGACACAAACTTCAATTTCTCGCTATTTCTCATAATGTTTTTGTTTGCTTTGGCTGGGAGTGTATAAATGATACACTTCCTTGTTTGTAGTTAAATGGTGCCTTTGATTCCCAAGTCTGTTTCTTGTCTGCAGTGATTTCACTCAAACATACTTGTTGAAATGTAGAGGACATAGTTAAGAAATAAATGATTAAATTACAAAGTGAATTATTATGAGTTTTATGTTGGTGACTGATACCAAGCAGTTATTCTGGACTGAAGCTTAATCAATTAATATTTTCAGCTACATATCAGTTTTTATATTTTTTCCTTCAGGATGAAGTCTTAGCCAAAGAGAATGGCCCAAATGCCCGTTTTTCTCTCATCATTTGGATTAGCCACAGAAAAGGGAGGTACAACTGTCAAGTGACCACAAATGAAGATCATTGTCAGAGTCAGTAATAACTGTTTTCTGAGAGCTATTTAGAGAAAAAAATGAGATGGCACAATTCAAGGGGTTTATGTCTGTTTAATAAATAAATAAATAAACACTTTCGATGTGTTTTCAATGTATTTCCCTTCTATGTCCCGATTTCATAGATCACAGTCAAAATTGCAAGTTTGGCATCTCAACTCTCTGTGGCTATCACAATTTTTCCCAGCTAGTAGCAGACTCATTTCTGCTAAAATTCTATTACTCTAAGCTATTTCTCTCAAGGATTGCAACAATTCTTCTGAAAACAGATCAGCAGCTTTCAGTATAATCTTACTTCATCTAACTGGAACAAGGTCCACTTCTGGTAAATCCTGCAACTAGATGTGACAGGAATAGAAAACTATTTCAGGACCTTGCAGAGTGTGTCAAAAGGTATTTGAAAGTGGCCAAGATTGTTTTTATTGTTTTGTTTTTATTTTACTTTGTTTTCATCTTAGTCTTATTCTTAGCTTTCATTGCCTTTTATTTTCAATAATAATGTAAATCGATAATGTTAGTATTTTGAGCACAAATAAATTTTAAAAGTTCTTTTCTTAGAAGTTTACTGACTATAAAAAATATAAACAAACACCTTATGGGAGTATTTTGACTTCATTACACTCAAGTAATTAGGTTCAGATACAAATGCTGAATTCTACATTTAGCTATATTTTTTCTGGTGATTTTAAACTCATACAGGCACATATTCATCTGCAATATGTGCAGAAACTAAAACTGAAAACGTGTCAATTTTATCAGATTACAAATCTAAGAAAGAAAAGAGGTGAGAGAACTAAAAAAATGAAAAACAAAACAAAGTAGCCAAGAGGGAAGAAAGAAAGAGCTAGAATAATTAGAACTGCTTGAACTGCAATTACTTTAAGAATCTGCAAGAGCTTGATGAAATTATTTAAAGCTTAATTTGGTCAAGAAAGTTAATTTAAAGTAAGTTTAATTGAAAGTTTAATGGCAAGTTTAATTTAGATGAAAAAAGAAACTCTTAAAATACATCTATTCCTTAAGATATTTAAATTGCAGGGGAGTATTAACCATGTGTCCCTTTCTAAGGAACCTAATTATCTACCCAAGACTACAAAATTAGTAAGAAATACAACCAATTCTCTAACAAATAAAAAAATAAAGTAACAAAAGAAACACAAGGAACTTAACATTAGGAATGTCTCTTGATTGACATTTGCATCTTTTTAAAGATTCTTTCTGGATGAATTCAAATTAATTCATTATAGAATTCTTAATTGTTACAAGGATTACAAAGCACTGAATTCCCAGGAGCATGGGAGGTATGTTAATCATTTCCCAATGTCCTTTTTTCTCTCCCCCTGAATTTTTTCCCCCTTTCCACCAGTGTACATCTTTCCTCCTCCTCCTCCCATTCCTCTTCATAATGGCTGCCATTTATTCAGTATTTAGTAGTCCTACCGCTGTTCCTGTCCATTGTTGCATGTTTACACATGATATCTGCTTTTATCTCCAAAGCTATTCTATAGTGCAACATGTATGACTCTCATTTATAAACAAGGACATTGAGGCTCCAACCGCAACCAAGCTAACGCCAGTGCTGTGCTCTTTATCCCACACATTGTTTTACATTATTTTGCAACTATAGTAAGCAGTTATAAAGAAGTCACTGCAAATACTGTGCCAGAATAAACAATTTTTTAAACTTTGAGCTATGGATTGAATTATTGCATGTGGCTTGAGCTTTAGAAGGTATGAGGGAAAAAAAATACATTGGTTATTCCCTAGACTTGTCAATAATCTTGAGTTCTAGAATTCGAAGTAAGCACATGTTATTTTGTACTCTTTAGACTGCTTAAAAGCTGTTTTTTAACCATTGCTACTAACATTGTAGCTATGAAAGAGGACAACAGTAGTGTGGAAGACTAACTGAAAGTGTCCTCTTTGATTAGAATACATGTGATATATTAATAAACAATAATTTTATACTAATTAGCTTCATACCACATGTAGTTAAAACCCAAATTAGCAATCTAGAAATATTTAGACATCAGTCTAACTCTTGCATCCAAATTAGGAGTTCTAAATGTATAGTACAGCATTAATTATTTTCATACTTTATAGAAATATATATATTCTTTTTTATCCTATTAATAAACTATGTATATAATTAATTTATGTGCCAAGACATGTTAAAGTTAAAGGTTAACTTTCAAAGTTTAATGAGATAAAAATAGCCAATTAGAAATGAGTAACAAAAACATTTGAAGAGCCAACATAGAACCAGTTAAATAAAAGTCATAAATAAGAGTCAAAAAATGGAATAAATCATGGGAAATTGTGGCAATTGTATATTTTGCACAGATTTTAACAGGAGAGATCACCTTGGAATTAGGAGAAAGATACTAAGTGTTTTAAAGAGAATATTCACTTGGTTAATGTGAGGTTCTGTGTAATAACAGGCTTCTAAATCCAGGAGCACAGGGCAATCTAGGGCTCCCCAGTTAAAACCATGAATCAAGTATGTAGCAGATCGTCCAGGACAAGAGGTCAAATACAAGAATTTAGGGCAAAAGAGGATTCAACAATTTCCCAATAGAAAATCAAAACAATATTTCATCAGAAAAAGGAAATAAAACATCAGAAAACTTTACACCCAATTAAACAAGGAAAAGCCACCAAGCAAAACTCAGGGAACACATAGGCAATTTCAACAAAATCAAAACTCATTTTCTCAAAATCAGATTTTATCAGGAGCAAGGTAATTGTATTTAGAAATACACAAATATGGAAATGATGTTGGGGAAAAAAACAAAAGAGAAACCTAGTAAGAAATCAGAACCGTAAGACAAGGAACCTGGCACAATTTCCAGCTGAATTTCAAATAACGTCCATCTCCAGGGGATGAATCCTCCTGGGACAGGCAGCAGTCTCTGGGTGAGGCACAGTCAGTGCTTATGTGATCAGAAAAGCAATGTGTTGGCATCACTGAGCCACGGGAAACTGAGGGTCAGAACCCACTGTAGATCAGCAAAAGCCATTGAAGGAAAGGTAAATGAGTGCAAATACAAAAGGGAATTGAAGATTGAGCAGAAATCTCATCTAGACCAAGCTCATTTTTATTATGAATAGATTCTAAAACCTAATTGCTCAAATATGACAGTTTTTTTTTTTCTTTCTTCAATAATGGTAATGGGTGATGCCACCCCCAAGAACTTGCTCAGGTACTTAAGCTGACAGTGGCTCTGCCATCGTCAACTCCTCTCAATCCCTGTGCTGCCTATCAAGATAAGGAGAAGGGCTAAGCCTCAGGATGACTGGGCTAGGAAAATGCAAGGCCAAAATGCAAGGCCAAAATGGGAGGAAATAAATTAAACACAGAAAATCCATAATTGGGCTTAATTGGGTTTATCTTTATTTCAAAAGGAAGAAAAGCATTCTGTTCTCTAGCACGCAAGAAAATGCTCTTCCCAAATCTCTGACTACTGGGAGCAACACTGACAAATGGTCCCAGCTGCACTGGGCCTGAGCCACATCCCCACAAGCTGATCCCAATCAGTTCCTGAGCCTGGTAAGAATATTAAGGCAGGACTGCTCAGGGAGACAAGCACCTTGTAACATGCAACTTCGACTCAAAGACTCTCCACCTGACTTGACAAATTTTCTTAGAATTGCACGGCATTCTAAAGACTTTCCTATGTAATTTTTTTTTTCCATTCCCCCTGGAATAGGTCACTCACTAATGGACAGGCAAAGGGAATAGCATCCTGAAGAATATGAAGGACACAGAGTCCTTACCAAATGGCATTCTCTAAACAGTAACGATCTCACCAGAGGTCACCTAGGAAAATATCCCTGTGGAGAGAAATGCCTTTAGAAACTTAATAATTTAAGCATTTCAAGAATATTAGAGCAGCAGTGCTTAGAAGGCATCCAAGTTTATTGCTACAATTTGGAATTACTGCCCTGCAGAAGGGTAATGTGAAATTTGAGACTTAAAAACTAAATGTGAGAGCCTCAGGGACTCTACAGCAGCTTACAGAAATCTCTTTATACTGCTTTGGAAGTGGGGCCACAGCTAAGGATCCAGCAGAAGGTCCACAGAAATGTTTAAATGCCCAGCTAATTCGAATGCACTATGTGCTATGCTGAAATGTGGGGTGAGGAATTCTGCATGGATCCACTGCTCTGAGGCTGTTGTCCCTACAGATTGTCCCATTCTGCACCCTCAGAATTGGCCATTTGCCTCATTTTCCTTAAAAAGCCTGGCTCCTTTTCTGGAAGATACTGAAGTGATCAATCATCACCAAGGTAATAAATTCTCTCCTGAGCTCCTCTCAACCCCCTTCCTGCCCATCAAGCCAATGATGAGGGCTAAACCTCAGGATGATGAGGCTGGGAAAATGCTAGGTTAAGAAGGGAGGAAGGAGTAAGAGCTGTTATTATAGAGTGCAAAGCTAGGTGGACAGCTCTGTCACCACCCTCCACAAAATAGTCAACATTTAAAAATCAAAAATAGTATTTTTTAGAAAATAAGAGATGCAGGCATGGTAATCCTTAACATATCGGTTTAATTCATCAGTCTTAAACCTGAAGGCAGATTCTTCAAAATGTATGTAAAATTATCACAGGATCAATAAAGCCCCAATCTCAGTCATTGTACTCTATGCAGTATCATTTCTAGAGTACAGTAGTAAGACCTCACGTACTTACTATTGGCATATTTAGTCAACAAATAGCTCACTTTTATTTCCTATGAGGAAGGAATATCAGAGATCGTTTGTGCTCACCAGGATAGACAACCACATTTAAAGTTTCTCCTTAGGGTTATGTTAATTCCCATGCCTTATATCTTAAAATAGTTCAAAGAAATTTAAACCACCTAGACATTCCAAATAACACCATACAGATCCATAATATTGATAACCTCATACTGATTGGGCAAAATAAGCAAGAGATGCCTAGTATTCTGGAGACATTGCTATGACACATACTGTTATAGTCAGCTTTTTTGCTGCTGTGACAAAAGGATCTGATGAGAATAACTGAAGAGGAGGAAAAGTTTAATTGAGGACTCACCTTTTCAAAGGTCTTAGTCCATAGAAGGCAGGCTCCATTCCTCAGGGCTCAAAGTGAAGCTGAACATCATGACGCCGCAACGTGTGGCAGAGGAAAGCAGCTCACATCATGGTGATCAAGAAGCAGAGATACAAAATATATACCCTATAGCCACACCCCCAATTAACCAAATCCTCTAGCCATGCCCCACCTGCCTCTAGTTACCACCCACTTAATCCCATCAGAAATTAATTTTACTGATTGGGTCAAGACTCTCACAATCCAATCATTTCTCCTCTGAAACTTCTTGCATTTGTCATACATGAGCTTCTGGGGGACACCTCCTATCTAAACTCACCTGTTCCATAAGCCTCTAGATTGTGGCACTTTCACAAAACATGTAGGAAAAAGAGGCAATTGATACCCTGAACAAGTATCTGTCCTACACAGGTGCAACCACTACCTTCCAAGTTGGAGTGGCTCAATGTGGTCAGCTTTCTACTACGTGATGATTAGTGCTTTATTATACTCAGCATTGGTCTCTACTGCTGACACCTGGGACTGTCAGAAGCAAGAGTGAACAGGGGTTGGAAAGCAAGAGATCATGCTGTTGGATGTTTGCAGGCCCTTTTTGTTTGAAGTTGGCTTTAAAAGAATACCAAAGCATAGTTAAGGCACCAGCTCAAAGGCAACTCTGGAAATGTGTAGCTCCATCCTTCAGGTTACAGCATATACATTGAGTCAGAGACCTTAAGGTGGTACTGTATCTCCAATAGGAAGAATACATGGGTCCAGAAGCTAAGTAGTAAGACCAGGAGCAAAATTACCATCAGTCTTTTGTCAAAATATTCTGTATCCACCTAGCTCAGTCACAAGACCCAGACAATTGGTGAAATATAATTCTAGATATTTTTGTGAATGTGTCTTTTGGATAAGATTAAATTTAAATCTATGAGGAATTTAGATTATCTTCTAAAATTACATAGACTTCATCCAATCAATTGGAGATTCAACTTTGGTGATCATAGGATCAACATTAATTTCATAATTATTTTAATAACTTTATAATATAGTATTAGCCATCAGTACCATAACTTACTTAGTAAATCCTCCATTAATGGGCTGGGTTTTTACTCTTTCTCTTTTTCTAGAATTATAAATAATGCTGTGTGATACTTCTACATGGGTTTTCTTGGTTTGTCATATGGTTGCATGGAGCGCAACCTCACTGGGTTCATCATATTTAGTTCTGAAATTAATTTTTTCTTTAAGAATGCCTTTCCACTCCAACTTATTCCCTTTTGTTCTGTGTGATTCCAACATGTCATATCTCATTGCATGAGATACTTGCTACAAATTTCTGCAAGTATTTAAATTTGTTTTATTTTTTCCTCAGCTAAATGTACACTGCATGAGGGCAGGGACATTACTGACTAGCATAATATTTTATTCATGATACAGTAATCAACATACTACACATTCACTAACTATCAGTATAACTGAAGGCTGAACTTGCTTTTCCATATTTCTTTCTTGTATCATTTTTCTTATGCTTTAATTGCCAAAAACTGTATGTGTTAACGGGCTTTGACATGATGTTTTGCTATACGGATACAATATAGAATAGCTAAATCAAGCTAATTAACAACTGTGTTGATTCACATACTTGTTGGTTTCTAGAACACATAAAATAAAATGTCTTAACAAGTTTATACAATATATAATTTTAACTTTACTCAGCATGATATACAATAGATTTCTTGAACATATTCCTCTTAACTAAAATTTTGTACCCTTTGTAAATCACCTTTCTACTCCCCCAGTTCTCCAGCTTCTGGTAACCACCATTCCACCCTCAATCTCTAGGAGTTTTAAATGTTTAGATTCCACAATTGGTATCATTCTTTTTGCACCTGGCTACCTTTACTTAAAAGAATGTCCTCCAAGTTCATGCATGTTGCTGTTAATATCTTTTAAAGATGGAATAATAATCATTTGTTTATATATGACACGTTTTTAAATCCAGTAATCCCTTGGTAGACACTTAAATAGTTTCCATTTCTTGGTTTTTGTGGATGATGCTGCAATGAGCACCAGTTACTAATGTCTCTTCCATGTGCTGATTTCATGTTTTTTTGGGTATGTGCTCAGAAGTGAGATTGTTGGATCATATGGCATCTCCACTTTTAATTGTTTTAGGAACTCCCTTATTTTTTATATGGCTATATTAATTTCTATTCTCAAGAGCATTAAAGGTTTCCCTTTTTTCAAATTCTTCCCCACACTTATCCTTTGTCTTTTTTGAAAATAGCAGAGCAGTCTCTTTCCCAATTTGCATAAAGCCAGCAACATTTGGTACATGAACATTTTAATCTAATAGTTATTTTGTTACTTTCTGAGTCTATACCAAACAAATAAAAATAGCAAATAAAATACATTTTATTAACAAGACACAAATTTCAAACTGTAATATTTTATCACCAATAACATTTGTGGACTTGGGGTGTAGCTCAGTGGTATCATACTTGCCTGCCAAGTGTACTGCCTTAGGTTTAATCCCCAGCACTACAAAACAAGAAAAATAAATAGAAAGAGGCGGAGAGTGTGGGCATACACCTGTAATCTTAGTTGTTTGGGAAACTAAGGCAGGACTGTAGCAACTTCAAGGCCAGCTTTGGCAACTTAGTGAGATCCTGTCTCAAAAAAAATAAATAAATAAATAAAAAGGGCTGGGATTTAGCTCAGTGGTAGAGCATTTACTTGGCATACATTCCTGATACTATAAAAAAGTAAATGAAAATTTAACAATTTAGAAAGGATAATGTTTGGGGCTGGGGATGTGGCTCAAGTGGTAGCGCGCTCGCCTGGCATGCGTGCGGCCCGGGTTCGATCCTCAGCACCACATACCAACAACGATGTTGTGTCTGCCGAGAACTAAGAAAAAATAAATAAACATTAAAAAAAATTCTCTCTCTCTCTCTCTCTCTCTCTCTCTCTCTCTCTCTCTCTCTCTCCCCCTCTCTCTCACTCTCTCTTTAAAAAAAAAAAGTCTTCAAAATATATATATAAAAAAGAAAGGATAATGTTTATTTGGGGGCACACAAACAAAAATTTGCTATCCTTAAACACTGGCTTTCTAATTCTCCTGACTCCAAATAAGATTGGTTCAATTTAGTTCACCTTTTTTTCACCCATCATTTAAAACCTTTGAATCAAAGAAAGAAATTCACAAGGTCAATACTCATCAATTTTTATTTTTTCAATAATACCAAAGAATTATCTACAGCAGGGCTCAGGGACTGCAATGGGTGACTTGTTTTTGTAAATAAAGTTTTATTAGAACACAACAAGGCCTTTTGATTTTCATACTGTTCACTATGATTTTCATACTACATTGGATGATACAACAATTGTGACCAAAACCTAAAGGTTTACAAGCCTGAAAGAGTTACAAAACAAAACAAAACACTGTTTGTGCTTCAACCCTGACCTACATGTTTGAACAAGGAAAGGCTAATTTGCTAATCTGAGGAAATTTAAACCATAAGGATATCTGAAGAATAATACTCATTTTTGTTGCAAGACTAACAAAAAGGTCAATTATTGCATTTTTGTGATTGTTTGAGTATCAATCCTTCATATTAGAAATTGTTGCATATAAGCCTTAGTATACTGGGAACTTTAAAAAAAGTATATTGCAAATATTTTAATATGGTATAAAATGTTTAAATATATAGAGTTGAAAATGTTTAAATATAGAGAGTTGATATATGCGTCTTAAAATTTAAGATAATATTGGGACAAGAGCATTTTTCAGAATCAGATCTAAATATTCAGTTGACTCTCATGACCATCAAACAAGGAATAAACAATATTTTTTAAGGTAGAAAGAAACTAAGATCTTATCTTCCACAACTGCCTACCCTCTATTTCAACTTAGCCTTAAAAAAAATCACTATGAAGAATAATAAGTACATCCCCAAAGCAAAATAACTCCACAATGTAATCTTTATAAAACAAGAAAGGAGAAGAAAAATAGACAAGAGAAATGAAAAGGCTCTGCCCTTCTGGAAAGAATTCTGCTTTACAAGTCATACTAGGGGTTACTGCTCTTTTCTCGGAATACCACAGGGTAACTCTGTTGAAAACCTTACCTACTGAATAATTAGTACAGTGGGAAGAAATGGATAAAAATCCCAAATATTGCAGACTGCCCCATTTGATGCTATGTGTGTGGTTTTCATTTATTCTACATATTAGAACAGTTGCAAAGGAAAATAAATTATTCTTTGAAAATAAGTATGACTGGAAGTCACACCAGTAATGACATAAAAACAATTATGTGAATTAGAGGGAGTCTCAATATTTAAGGACTCCAATGTCTACCCTTCAAGGGGGAAAACACATCATTTTTCATTTTAGTCATATTTACCTGTATACATTTTCTGCTCTAGGTATCCCATATTAATTAGAAATATTATTATCCTAGAGATGCAGACTGCAGAATCCAAATTTCAATTCATTTTTAATGCCATTATATATTTTGTTAGTTTATTTGCTTAACCATCAAACATATTAACAAGGATAGAAAACATGAAAAATATGATTTCAAATCCACACATGAGGATATTGGTACATTTCTGGATATGAGCAATTCCTTTTATTTTATTTTTTTCTGTTTTTTTATAACAGTAATTTATACATAATTATTTATGATATGTTTAAAATTTAGCTAAAGTGTCAGATATTCTTGGGACAGTAAAATTAACTTTTGTTTATAGGCCAGGTGAATTAAAAGAGTTACAAAGTTAAGGAATATATGCAGGGACAATTCACTATCCCATATGGGTACTAAGTTGCAGGATTTTAATTCCTCTTTTAGCTCATATGAGGAAAAAATAGTATGTAGTTATGTCTATTAGTAATATCAAAGATAAATATATATATATATATATATATATATATATATATATATACACACTATACATACATGTAGCTGGATATAGATGGATGGGTGGATAGAATAGATATATATTATCACATACATGCACATATTTACACATACTTGAATAATTCAAGACAACTTTGGAATTATATTGTCATGATCAATAATGAACATTTTTATTAGGTCTCTGAGAATTCTTTTTTACTAACTTGATATTTTTCATTAAATTACAGAATAACTTGAACCCTAAGTAAATATATTAACATTTTTAATAGTAAAATAATTACTACTACCTTTTAACCCAAATAATTATTTTAGGATTACAAAAAAAATTGACTAAAATAAGAGGTCTGATTTAGCAACATATCTTTTTATCTTTGTAAAGTCTATAATTGTTAATTATGTTGCTTCCATGTTTTGTCCTGACCAGAAAGATATTGATTATATGAAAATGTTTTTCACATATACCAATGACGCTATCAAAAATACAATGTGTTTTTTTTCAGCTTTTAGAAAATTAACATGTGCATTCTTTATTACACCAGAGAATTATAAGAGAAGCAGACCAATTGCATTTAAATTTTGCTCCAAAAGAAAACATTTAATTATAATTTTTAGTGTCTTTATAACTAGTAAAATAAGTAATAAAATCATCAAGTGTATACATTTTTGACAAAGAATTACCCATTTCCTTTATTTAAATTCTACTCTTTCATTTGCTTTTCAATGCTAGGACATAAATAATATTGACAAGTGATTATTGATGGAACTGATTAAACACATTCATTCATTCATCCACTGATCAAACTGACAGTTTTCAGACTGAGATTTAAATAGTCTGCTAACTTCTTAGGATTAGAAATGAAAAAATATGGTCCCTGCCTTTGCAGATTCCTGTCTGGTAGGAAATGTTGACTTGCAAATACTCAACATTATGCTTTCAATGTTAAAGTAAAGTCATATACAGAGTTTCATATTCCATAAAAAATTTTTCTCATACATTTTTCTCATTTCCCTCAACTTGAGAGTGCAATGTATTTCTTAAAACATTTATTCTTTAGAAGTACAAAATCTCTTTCTGCTCTTCATGGTTGCTTTCTTTTGCAATATCTCCAGTAAGTACATTCTTTATTAGTTGACCATTTACATTGCTTATACCTAAAACTGGACAGAGCAAAATGTGAAATATGTTACTCAAATTATTCTCACTAAGTCATTTTCCCAAGTGACTTGAAAACTATGGGCTTCTCATTTTTACTGTTCTAATATAAAATGTTTGATTTTGGATATTCTAAAGAATAATTTCCAAAGCTTTGCATTTAACTTCAAATGAATATATTAATAGGTAATTTTAATTAAAACTTATATTTGTTTTATGTCCCCTGTCTTTCAGTGTAGTGTTAAGAGAGCTGGATCTGTGGTGGGAACCCAAATTGCTTATTATCAGGTTAGTGTGAAAGTTTCTTACTTTCAGTAGTTACTGTTTTTAAAAAGATCAGTTCTCCAAGAGCAAGAGAAAACCAATCAAAAAAGCTGTTAATGTGAAAATTATTTTGTTCCAGGAACAAATGGGGAAAATAGTATAATCTGAAGACAATAAATTGTAGTCAGTTTGAGGTCAAAATGATCAGTATTATTTTCTCTTGAGCTACACAGGAAGTAAAGAAACAATTTCATTAATTCCATCTGGCTCCCAGATGTCACTTATTATGAAAGTTGGAAATATATGAAAATTGTATGGCTAATCTATTTCTACACATGTTTAATTTTATGTGTAGATTAAAGGACCATTATATACTGTAGACATGTTTAAAGAGGATATATTTACATATTAATCAAACCTGAAAATTTTAAATTACTAAATTGAAGTTTTTGCCAAGTAATGGTTCCCATTAAAAAGTAACTTTCAGCAATATTTTAAAAACTAGGCCAAGGATTAGTTCTGATTAAAATATTTTTAGTTTTATTTTATAGTTATGAACATGTGGGCTTACATAGTGATTATGTTAAGGGAAACCCTATCCATTTAGTGATGGCCTTGATACATTTTGGCTTATGGATAATTTCTTCTGAAATTCTGCTATGTTCTTTGTTCCTACTTGAATTTGGCTTCCAAGAAGGTATTATGTAGAAACTTCATACTTATCTTAGAATGTATGTATGACATTTTGAAATATGTGATTTTAGAAATGTAGAGGTAGACATGTAAAATAATATCTGAATAAATAACATCTATAAAGAACATGCATCTAGTTTCCATCCACTCCAGCTTTTCTCAGCATGATGATCTTACACATATAAACAATCTGACTACTAATATAGTATGTGAACTTTAATAGGATGCTTGATATTCTGATGTAGTCAGTTATCATTCCAAAGGAGGAATTACTGAATCTTACTTCCCACTGAAGCATAAATTCTCAAATGTATCTACAGTCTCTGGAAATATAACATATTTCTTCCTGCTGATCAGCTAAGAGAGAAAGGTTGGAAGTCCAGAAAAGACTGCTGAAACAGGCAGCTTATGATTTCACCTATAAACTAACAGGTATACAAATATATTTCTTCCCCACCATGTAGAAAGATGTGAACTATTGCCTGTAGTTTGGGATGAGCCTCTCAGGTCTACTGAGCATAGCATTACCTGATAAATAGTGTCTCTTCAAACCAACACAATTACATTTAATTATGGTCCCATCAAAGCTTAGTTATATGTGTTTAGGCAAAAATAGAAGTAGAAAGCAAGAGGTAGAGAAAGTGAATGCAGGAAAAAAAAAAAAAAACTTATGTTTGCTCTTTCTGTGCCTTTACACCATGTGAAAACAATTTGAAATTTTGATTCCGTTAATATATCCAACATCATTTTCATTTCTTCAACCAATATTATGCATTTCCTGGACAAGATATATATTACAAATGTAGCATCAGGAATTTCATTACTAGGTTTAGATCAAAACAATTTAAATATGATATCATTAAACTAAATAAAAATTTGATTCCATCAGCCTAGTTCAGTAGCTTTTTTGAGTCTTTGGTGCACGCTTGAGGCAATGTCAGTTTCTTTTCATAGGAATAGGAGAAATGGGAGGAAAGTTACCTAAAAGAGTAGTATCAGAGTGGCCTACCAATGCATTCAGCTGAATCTTAGAAAATTTTATGTCACATACAAGCTTGAAAGCTGTTCATAGAACTGCTTTCCCCATAAGCCACTCCGACTGACAATGCAAATGACCAAGATACTCATTACAATTTTCTGACATAATGTCTTGATAAGCTAACAGCCTATGATAATTCTTGAGGTTTGGAAACTAACACGTTTAATGTGAAATAAACTTCATCTTAATCATCTACAATGAACTTAAAATCAATAACAGCATTTGGTTTGAGTCATATTTGTTGCCATCTAGAATTTGGATAGATACCATAATTCATAGTATTGATCAATATGCTATGCTCTGTGGCAATAAAAAAAAAAATACAAACATCAATTTCAGTTACTTGGAAACAGTTTATTGGAACTCATGAAAGCATTTTATCTATTTTTAACATTCTTGACTATAGGAGTTAGTAAATTTATCCTTTCTTTATATGCATGTATCCTTCCCTAAGAAAGTCAAGTGTTCACTTAATACTCAAGTAAAGTCACTCCCGTTGGAAAAATGTCTAAGGGTTTTGTTGTTGCTGCTGTTTGTTTTCCACATTCTTGGTTAATCAGGGTACAGTTATAAAGGAAAATATTCTGAATAAAATATAATTTACTTATTCAAACTGTGGGCTTGAAGCAGCTGTATTTTATGGTGCACACCTGCATCTGTTATGGAAAGACAGGTTTTCAAAAGGAGTGCTTCAGAATCCTGTGTTCATTTCCCCCCATGCAGCTTGCATCCTCCCTCTGCCTGGTGTGTGTGTTCAGCTGGTTCTCCAAACCTTGGTCACAGTCTCACTGACCTTGGTTGCCTAGTTACAAAATCCTCTTTGTGATTTGTGAGATGCTTGTCTTGATGAAGAGCAATGGATTTATTTTTTTCCTAAAGTAAACTTAACAGAGTTTCTATTTCAGAGTAGAACATATTAAAACTAGTATATCTTGCCAAATTTAGAACTTGTGCTTCACAGGGAATAAAATTAGGAACTGGTTTTTTTCCTATTCAAATTTTATTTAATAGTGCCAACATTTATTTCCTGATTCTAGAGGGGAAAAAACATCTTTGACAATTATGGCTGCAATTTCAGCTTCCTAAAAAAATGGGATAAGTTTATAAAACCATAAAGTACAAATATAAGAATATGTTGTGAGAATTCATCCTGATGATAAATATTTTTAAACAAATCCGAAATTTACAAACCATTTGGTTTTCTTATCCTTTCTATAAATGAATTTGAGAAGAACTAGACTTTTAATAATTTTTGATGCTGGAAAAATAACCTATGATATGCATTTCACTTTGTTCATTCTCAAAGTATATTTAACTTTCTAAAGTTCCATATCCCTACACTAGTGACAAAATATATTACTTATCAGATAAATACTTATTCAAACATTTTTATCCAATTTGTTTCAATTACTTTTCCTCCAAATAGAAGATGCACCAGTGTATATATTCACCTAAGAAGTGCATGTATTAAAATATTAATACTGGTTTATTTCTAGACATGGGTGCATAATTCTGAAGATTACCTTAAATAGGAGCCAGTTGGCAAACTGAGCTAAGTACCATGGTTGGATAAGAAAATAACATACCCATTCTATCATAGATCCTGTTTGCTACTTGGACACTTGAGCATGTCATTATAATTGGTACCAGCTGTTTAACTGTTGCTTTTTTTCTTTTGTCTTGAACAAGAGCCAACTTGACTTAAAAGCAATGCTACTAAAAAGAGGAAACTGAAGAATGATGCCAATGTATATGTATGTATTTCTCTTAAGGCATTTTCCTGAAGTAGTTCACCTTAAGGCCATGATCATTCAAACTCAATAACAGTGGCACAGGAGAAATAGATTATTTGACTGCTAAAGATGTCTGGATTGGTGGAAGCCAAAGTGGATGAGAGAAAACAAAGTGTTTCAATTCTAAAGTTTTCCTTTATGAAAGAATAGCTTCCTTTCAATTATGAGACTAGTGACTTATTTTCACCTTCCCAGTATTTCCTAGAACATAATCTGCAAGATTCACCAGTAAATGAGGGAGTAATAGCCTCTGGGTCCCCACACTTTAGCTTCTTCATATTTTTTCTTTCATTCAGTTATTGAGCAATAAGTATTATTTTACTATAATCCAAGTAACAAATAATATTTTGTACCTCCTCCCCAAATCAAAGATACATAAAGCAATTAGACATAGTTCTGATATTATGTAAGAGTCTTACCCCCAAATCACACAACTAGCAAATATCAAATGAGGCTTAAAGTCTTTTTATTTCTAGTTAACAACAACTCTATTCTATGGCCTATAGATCTTCATACCTATTTTGCCAAAAATGATTTAAATAAACTATAAATTTTCAACCTAGTTAATGAAAGAATGGTAAAGTATTAAATGGAATTTTGTTAAGTTGAAACAGTAAAATTTTCATTTTAGGCAATAGGAAACTCAGAAATCTGCTCAAAGGATTAGAGAGTATGCAGAAAGATTAAAAGGAATAATTAAGTGAAAGATAGTCAAAAGATTAATTTATATCAATATTTTGATTAATAAATAAATATCAATCTTGTTAATATTGAAAACATGGAAAGAATCAGAAAATCATGGAAAGGATGTAAGTCTTTCTCAGAAATTCACCACCAGAAGAGAAAGAGAGAGGTTCGAAAAATTATGAAGCAAGAAAAATCAAGGCTTGATAGCAAATAGGTGAAAGGAATGAGAGCTATGGATGCATTAAAGAAAACTCAAATAAACCCTATTTATACATTCAGCAAATGTCTGTGGAGCCCCTGACACCAGCCCAGTGTTCCTGTGATTAAGGAGAGCAGCACGTGCCTGCTAGAAATGGTTAAGACCATCACTTACCATCTTCGCCAGTTCTTCAGTATCTTTCTTTGTCCTTAAACTCGTTTCAATGACTTTTTCACATTTCTTATGTCTTTGGAAGAACCTGAAATGGAATAAATGTCTCAGATATAAAGTGATCAATAGAAAGGCGCTGTATTAGAACACAGGGCATTTCACAGGTAAGTCATCCAACACACCAAGAGAAAAAATGCCCTAAATCATCTTGTTGGAATTATCTACATCTTCCCTCTTCCTAGACATCTCAGAAGTACCTTCTACTTTCTCCATTGTTTGGTATCTTACCTCTTCTCTACTTACCCTGAAGAAATCCTGAGTCAATATGTCACTTATAGGCAAGGGATAACAATGGCATAGTCCATGATCCAACTAACTGAATTCTCTTATAAAGGGTCCTTTCAGTTGAGAATAAATTATATTCACACAGAAAGAAGAAGTGGCATTTACCTCACCTCTAATTTCTCTTTCATGATACTAAACTTGATATATGTTATGGATGGGAGGGGGATGGTACTAGCTATAGTGAGTCTTTTCTTGGACCTTAGTTTGGTCAACAGGTAGCACCGCAACTTCAGCTATTTGTCCACGGGGGACAAATCCTGCTCAGTTTCTCAACGTTGGCACTATTGAAATTTAATGATTTAATGAGGAAAAGAACAAATTAAGTCAAAGATGTAGATAATTGGAACTATATAAAGAAAGAAAAAACATTTGCCTATTTTTCCCATAAGCATTGATTAAAACAATATAAATCTTCTATTCTTTAATAGATTTCTATGCTCTGATGCTTATCAAAGTCATCTTAATGCCATGACAATTCTAAAATTATTCTTTTGTACCAGTGATTGGGCTTTATGAAATAAATTATTGCCTGTGTTATCAAGGGCCATATTTTTGTCATTCAATATTATCCATTTTTTTTTCTTTCATAAGTCTTCTTTACTCAATTAGTACATGTATTTTGTTTCCAACTACACTGCATTATTTAAGGCTGTGAATTACTTTTTTGCATACAGTATGAGTTCCTGTGCATAGTAGGTATCTAAATTAACTAATTAATATCTAATTAATAATTTGGATTCATAAATTCATGGTTCTAAAAGTTTTAAGAGACTAGTGTTTGGTTTTGTGATTCTTTAGTAATAGAAAAATAGAGAATATACAGTACTGCGATTAAGAGGTCACATACTATAGGTAATTTTTTTATACCCCTGTTTTCTAGGTACAAGGTTTCCTTACATATTAATGTTAGCTTTTAGTATGATATATGATATTTAGTAACTAAACTGAAATGTCAAACTCATAAGATCTAACCTGGCATGTGTTGAACTGACATATCTGATTTTATTTAGAATTTATCTTCAGGAAATAGTTATTTCAAAATATAGAAAATGTATAAGAAATACAGATTTGCCTATGTTTTTGGCAATTGAAAATGAAATATGAATCAATAATTTTCTCCAGAGAATTGATTTTAAAATTTGAAGAACATTTCCTGGAGTGTTTCGTACTGTTGTAAGATAGCTCAAATTCTAATTTAAAGTTTCTTTTCTTTCTTTCTTTTTTTTTGTTCCTGAGGAAGAAGACAATATGTCAAGCTTATTTTCTCTGAAGACAGTTTTCAATGTTTCATTGCTGGTAATCTGCAAACTATGAACCTTGGTCTATAGGCAAACCATCTCTTTTAACTTCCTTGGTGAAACTTTGCCATTTTGTCTAAAATAGGAGAGTTTATTATCATTATAAATAACTGTTCACAAAGAGCAGACTAAAATTTGGGTAGGCAGGTCCATCATGACAGGGCCCAGTTACAACCCTTCTGTTAATCATATGACTGTGTCTTATTACTCACATAGGCATGATGAACAGGCAAACATTTATTCATTGACCCATTCCTCCACCTATAAGCATTTCACCATAGTTTGTTAGATAGTCATGAATTCAAATTATCTTAAGTTAATCTCTTATTTGTTTGCTATATATTTTAGAGCCTGAGTAAAAGTTAGATATTCAGACACTTAATACACACTCATCAACTATGAAGTACAATTTAAAACTACATGTGGCTGAACTTTTAAGCCTGTGTCTAAGCTATGTTTTTTTTTTTTTTTTTCCCTCACAGACTTGTCAGTTGGGAGTTCATAGTCTTAATCCAGTAATGGACCCATCTCTTTAGGCATTTTGGAAAACATCTTTAGAAGTAACTTTTCAGTCTGTGGTTTACTTTATTGGCTCACCAAATAATGCTGGACTTTAAATTTGGATTTCATTTTTGAAAAAGGATGGAGCTCAGCTGGAACCAAGACTCATGAATAATCCAAGTGATAGAGTTGGGCTGTGCCATTTTTAGCCCCGAAATTGTCTGTGTTTTTAATAGTTCTGAGATTGATTTTTTGTTTTTGCATAACTCACATATTTTCAAGGAAATACATTGAGAGGTTTTCCAAACTCTTTATGTAATGGAATGAATAGACTGTCTCCCAAGTTGTCCATTTTAAAGGACAGGTCTCCTTTGAAGGAATAAATTTAGACGTGTATAAAAAGATATTACTTATAGTCATATTCTTTGCTTTCATTTGGGAAGAATAAGGGTATATCCAGATTGCACAAGACCAGAATTGGATTTGTGGGTGTCAGAGATCTCCAAGCACATCAGGATGAGAAGATATCTTAAAATTGTTATTAATCATTTAAAAAAATTTTTGAAAGACAAAATGCCTTTCTCTGTGATCTTCTGTCTTGACTTTTACCTTTTTAAATTAATTTTCATAGTGTTATGTGACTTCTTTTTCTTTTTTCTTTTTTTTTTTTAATAGGAACTATTTGGGCTTAGACTGTTAACATAAACTAATAATTCTGTTTCCCTTTCTGTCCTAAGCAGGCAAGAGCTGGGCATTTAGCCAAGAAAGAACATGTTGATTATAAATCCAAAAACTAAAGAAATATATCCTAGTTTTGCTTTGCTGCCTAAAATTAGGAGGAGGGAGCAAAGGTGCCATTTTAAAATGAGTGTAAATGTTTGCAGAAAACTCAACAAAACACGAGCCCCTCCTGGGGAGCCTATGCAAGCTAAAACTGGACTACTGTAATTTGTGGGAATTTATTTCCATGGAAAATTAGAGCTTCTCTCTAAACCCTTTTTAATTATATATCTTCACAAAGAACTTGTCCCTTGAGGCTGGGTTCATGCTAACTTGAATGTTGGAAGTTTTTAATCACAGGTATTTTTTAAGTCTTATTTAAGGTAGTTGTTGATCTCGGTGTTTTTTCTTTTTTTTTTTTTTCAAATGAATGTCATTAAAATAATTGGTCCTTAATATAATGCACAAGGTGTTAAAATCCTTAATTAATAAAATTTGAATACATGAAGCATCTATTTCAAATTCACTCATACATATATTTAATATATATTTTATCAGGTATTTTTTTCTTTAGATATAATACTACAAGTTAGATTTATAACTGTGAAGCAAAAGCAAAGTTCCTACAATTGTGGATCTCAGGATTTCTCAAAATTAATAAATTATTTTAAAAATTTTTCTTATAAGCTACATATCCCAGATAATTTTTTAAATCATCTTAATCATCACATAAAGATAACCACAGTATAATCAGAATGAATCTTTGCAATAGACTTTATAATAATAAAGTATACATGTAAATATAATTTTGAATAATTGTTCTTATGACCATAGAGCATTATGATTGTACAATACTATATATATCTTAAATTGGAACTAGTACTCTGGTTTATTTACAATTCCAGGTTTTGATTTATACAGAGTATATCTTTGCTCTTTACATAAATATCAGGAACACCTGGAATATTACCCATATGTTGTTTGATTTTCCAGGTAGAAACATAGGAAACTACTTTAATGAAACTAAAGCCTGCGTTTTGCCCTTAATTGAATTTATTTGATAATTGAAACTTTATTTTTTACTCGCATATGGATTCTACATTTTTCTTTATTGATTGTGCGATATATTTCTAACAGATATTTTTCTTAACCATCTCTCCCAATAAACCAGAAATTTCTGAAGAAGATTCAACTTTCAGAAACTTTAAGTATGAAGGATTAGGGAAGGTGTGTGGGGAAAAGATGATCGGTTAAGAACAATTAACATGAAATATTTTTTAAAAAATCATTGAAAACCTCTTGATAATTTGGTGTTTATCCAGTGAAAATTGTTTAAAATGTATTTCTCATTATAATTCCAATTTCATACGGTAATGAATACAATTGTAGTTTTTGTTTTATATACTTTGTGTTTTAATCTGAAAATGGTATGAATTGTTTCTAAAATGAAGCAAAGATCGTGTCTGAAAAAGTGCTTTATTCTTTAAAAAATATAAGTCATTCATTCCTTTTATTTTATGCATGTAAATTAGAGCTCAGAGTTAATTTCAATGTACGAGGCAGATACCTCAAAGTTTAGAAAATAGATAGTTCATGTAACATTAAATGAGAATTTTTGTTGAGCTTTTATGCAAATTACATCTCAAATAGGATTTTTTAATTTAGAACAATTACTCATTTAATAATATCATTGATGTAAGAATTCTTTTCTTCATTATAATTGAAAGTTCTTTATTAGTAATCTCTGCATGCTAGAAAAAAATCTATAATGAAGGTAGAGAACAGAAAATATTATAACTGTCTTATGGAAAGTAGACTTGAGGAGCAGAATGTGATATTCAACTTTTTTAGGCTTTATATGCAACCATTTTTTAGTTTATTTATTTTTTATTCTAACTTGATATATATGACATCAGAATGCATTACAATTCTTATTACATATAGAGCACAATTTTTCATATCTCTGGTTCTATATAAAGTATATTCACACCATTCATGTCATCATAAATGTACTTAAGTTAATGATATCCATCTCATTTTACCATCTGTTTTACCTCCATGACCCTTCTCTTTCCTTCCCACCTCTTTGCCCTCTCTAATGTTTTTCTAGTCCTCCCATGCTCTCCCTCCCAACCCCATTACAAATCAGCTACTTTATATCAGAGAAAACATTTGGCATTTGATTTTTTGGAATTGGCTAAATTCACTTTGCAGTATCTTTTCTAACTCCATCTATTTACCTGCAAATGCCAAGATTTTAATCTCTTTTATTGCTGAGTAATATTCAATTGTGTATATATACCACACTTTCTTTATCCATTCATCTACTGAGGGGCATCTAGATTGGTTCCACAGTTTAGCTATTGTGGATCATGCTGCTATAAACATTGATGTGGCTGTGTCCCTGTAGTATGCTGTTTTTAAGTCCTTTGGGTATAGACCAAGGAGTGGGATACCTAGGTCAAATGGTGGTTCCATTCCCAGCTTTCCAAGGAATCTCCATATTGCTTTCCATATTGGCTGCACCAATTTGCAGTTCCACCAGCAATGTTATGAGTGTGCTGCTATAAACATTGATGTGGCTGTGTCCCTGTAGTATTCTGTTTTTAAGTCCTTTGGGTATAGACTGAAGAGAGGGATAGCTGGGTCAGATGGTGGTTCCATTCCTAATTTTCCAAGAAATCTCCATACTGCTTTCCATATTAGCTGCACCAATTTGCAGTCCCACCAGCAGTGTAGGAGTGTACCTTTTCCCCACATCCTCATCAACACTTATTGTTGTTTGTCTTCATAATAGTTGCCTTTCTGACTGGAGTGAGATGAAATCTTAGAGTGGTTTTTATTTGCATTTCTCTAATTGCTAGTAATGATGAACATTTTTTCATATATTTGTTGATTGATTGTATACCCTCTTCTGAAAAGTGTTCAGTTCCTTGGCCCATTTATTGATTGGATTATTTATTTTTTGATGCTTTTTTTTGAGTTTTTTATATACCCTAGAGATTAGTGCTCTATTTGATGTGTGAGGGGTAAATATCTGCTCCCAAGATGTAGGCTCTCGATTTACCTCACAGATTGTTTCTTTTGCTGAGAAGAACATTTTTAATTTGAATCCATCCCATTTATTGATTCTTGATTTAATTCTTGGGGTATAGGAGCCTTATTAAAGATGTTGGGGCCTAATCCAACATGATGGAAATTTGGGCCCACTTTTTCTTCTAATAGATGCAGTGTCTCTGGTTTAATTTCTAGTCCTTGGTCCACTTTGATTTGAGTTTTGTGCATGGTGAGAGATAGAGGTTTAATTTCATTTTGTTGAATACAGATTCCCAGTTTTCTCAGAACCATCTGTTGAAGAGGCTATCTTTTCTCCAATGTATGTTTTTGGCACCTTTGTTTAATATTACTGTAATGATGTGGGTTAGTCTCTGTGTCCTCTGAACCATTGGTCTCCTATCTATTTTGGTGCCAATAACGTGCTGTTTTTCTTACTATTGCTCTGTAGTATAGTTTAAGGTCTGGTATTGTGATGCCACCTGCTTTACTCTTCCTGGTAAGGATTGCTTTAGCTATTCTGGGTCTCTTATTTTTCCAGATGAATTTCATGACTGATTTTACTATTTCTAGGAGGAATTAGGATTTTGATAGGAATTGCATTAACTCCGTATAGTGCTTTTGGTAGTATGGTCAATTTGACAATATTAATTCTGCATATCTAGGAACAAGGGAAATCTTTCCATCTTCTAAGGTATTCTTTCATTTTTTTCTTTAACATTCTGCAGTTTTTATTATAGAGGTCGTTCGGCTCTTTTGTTAGGTTGATACCCAAGTATTTTACTTTTTCTGAGACTATTGTAAATGGGGTAGTTTTTCTCGTTTCCTTCAGAGGATTTGTCACTGATCTACAAAAATGCCTTTGATTTATGGATTTTGATTTTGTATCTTGCTATTTTGCTGAATTCATTTATTAGTTCTAGAAGGTTTCTGGTGGAGTTTTGGGGTCTTCTAGGTGTAGAATCATATCATCAGCAAATAGTGCTAATTTGAGGGTTTTTTCCCCAATCTGAATCACTTTGATTTCTTTCATCTGTCTAATTGCTCTGTTCAGTGTTTCAAGAACTATGTTCAATAGAATTGGTGAAAGAGGGCATCTCTGTCTTGCTCTAGTTTTCAGAGGGACTTCTTTCAATTTTTCTTCATATAGAATGATGTTGGCCTGGCACTTAGCATATATAGCTTTTATGATGTTGAAATATGTTCCTGTTATCCCTAGTTTTTCTAGTGTTTTGAACATAAAGGTGTGATTCATCAATTGAGATTATCATATGATTCTTATCTTTAAGTTTATTGATGTAATGAATTGTGTCTATTGATTTCCATATGTTGAACCAACCTTGCATCTCTGGGATGAACCCCACTGTTTGTGGAGCACTATCTTTATGATATGTTTTTATATTCAATTTGCCAGAATTTTAGCATCTATGTTCATTAGAGATAGGTATGAAGTTTTCTTTCTTTGATGTGTTGATTGGTTTTGGAATCAGGGTGATATTGGCCTCATAGAATGAGTTTGGAAGTGCTGCCTCTTTATCTATTTCACAAAATAATTTGTAGAGTATAGGTATTAGTTATTCTTTATAGGTCTTGTATAACTCAGCTGTGTATCCATCAAGTCATGGGATTTTCTTGGTTGTTATTCTTCTGATGGTGTCTTCTATTTCCTGGTTTGAATTGATGTGTTTAAATTGTGTATATCATCCTGATTCAATTTGCGCAATGCATATGCCTATAGAAATTTGTCGATGCCTTCAATATTCTCTATTTTATTAGAGTACATTTTCAAAATCATTTCTAATTATCTTCCATATTTCTGTAGTGTCTGTCATGATATTTCCTTTTTCATCACAGTTTTCAGTAATTTGCATTTTCTCTCTCCTTCTCTTTGTTAGCATTGCTAATGGTTTAGCAATTTCATTTATTTTTCAAAGAACCAACTGTTTGTTTTGTTGGTTTCTTTTGATTCAATTTCATTGATTTCAGCTCTGAACTTAATTATTTCCTGTCTTTTACTGCTTTTGTTGTTGATTTGTTCTTCTTTTTCTAGGGCTTTGAGATGTAGTCTTAGGTCATTTAATTGCTGGCTTCTTCTCTTTTAAGGAATAAATTCCATGCAATGAACTTTCCTCTTTGTACTGCCTTAAAAGTGTCCCAGAGATTTTGATATGTTGTATCAATATTCTCATTTATCTCTAAGAATTTTTTTTAATCTCGTTGATGTCTTTTTTAACCCATTTTTCATTCAATAGCATATTATTTAGTCTCTAGGTGATGGAGTAGTTTTTATTTTTTATTTTATCATTGATTTCTAATTTTATTGCATTGTGATCTGATAGAATGCAGGGTAGTATCTGTACTTTTTGTATTTGTTAAGAATTGCTTTGTGGCATAATATATGGTCTACTTTAGAAAAGGATCCATGTGATGCTGAGAAGAAAGTGTATTCCCCCGTTGTAGGATGAAATATTCTATATATGTCAGTTAAGTCTAACTTATTAATTGTATTATTGAGTTCTATAATTTCTTTGTTCAGCTTTTTATTGGAAGAACTACCCAGTGATTAAAGAGGTGTGTTAAAGTCACCCATAATTATTGTGTTGTGGTCAATTTGACTCTGGAACTTGAGAAGAGTTTGTTTATGAACAGAGATGCTCCATGGTTAGGGCATATATATTTATAATTGTTATGTCTTGGTGTATGTTTCCCTTGAGCAGTATGTATGTTTCTTTTGTCCCTTTTGATTAACTTTAGCTTGAAGTTTGCTTTATTTGATATGAGCATGGAAACCCCTGCTTGCTTCCATAGTCCATGTAAGTGGTATGATATTTCCCTACGTTTCATCTTCAGTTTGTGGATGTCTTTTCCTATGAGATGAGTCTCTTGGAGGCAGCATATTGTTGGGTGTTTGTTTGTTTGTTTGTTTATCCAATCAGGTAATCTATGTCTTTTGATTCATGAGTTTAGGCCATTCATATTTAGGGATATTATTGAGACGATTTGAATTCCCAGACATTTTTGTTTATTTTTGTTATTTAACTTTGACTTGGCTTCTCTTTGATTAGCTTTTTCTTCCTCTGCTGATTTTCATGGTTGTTTGTCATTTCCTCCTCATGGAATATTTTGCCGAGGATTTTCTGTAGTGCAGGTTTTCTAGCTCTAAATTCTTATAACTTTTGTTTATCATGGAAGGTTTTTATTTCAACATCAAATATAAAGCTTAATTTTGCTGGATACAAAATTCTTGGTTAGCATCCATTTTCTTTCAGAGCTTGATATATGTTGTTTCAGGACCTTGAAGTTTTCAGGGTCTGGGTTGAAACCTCTGCACATAATCTAATTGGTTTCCCCCAATATGTAATCTGATTCCTTTCTCTTGTGGCTTTTAATTGTCTCTCCTTATTCTTGTATGTTAGGCATTTTCACTATAATGTGCCTTGGTGTGGATCTGTTGTGGTTTTGTACAATTTGGTGTCCTATAAGCCTCCTGAATTTGGTTTTCCAATACGTTCTTCATGTTAGGAAAATTTTCTGATATTATTTCATTAAATAGATTGTTCATTCCTTTGGTTTGGAGTTCTATGCCTTCCTCTATCCCAATAACTCTTAAATTTGGCCTTTTTTATACTATTCCATATTTCTTTAATGCTCTGCTCATGGTTTCTTAGAATTTTCTTTGTGTGGTCTACACTCTTTTTGAAATTATATATTTTGTCTTCATTGTCTGAGGTCCTGTCTTCCAAGTGGTCTAATCCGTTGGTGATGCTTTCCAGTGAACATTTAATTTGGTTTATTGCTTCTTTCATTTCAGGGATTTCTGTTGTTTTTTCTTTAGAACTTCTATCCACCATTGAAGTAATCTTTTGCTTCCTTTATTTGGTTATGTAGCTCTTTGTTAAAATTATCTTTTGCTGCCTGTATTTGCTCTCTTATATCATCCTTTAATTCACAGAACATTTTAATTATGTACATCTTGAGCTCCTTCTCTGTCCTTTCTTCTGCTTTGCTGCCCATGGATTCTAATAGTGTGGCTTCTTGATCTGTTTGGGGCACTTTCTTTCCTTATCTTTTCATGTTGTTTATGTGTCTTCCTATCAAGCCCTGTGGGTCTGAGGCATTACCATTTTTTACCAAAAAGCTTATAGTGCCCCATAGGGTTTCAATACTTCTCCTTTAATGGAAGGACAATGTTAACAGATCCCAATATTGTTAGAGTCTGTAAACAAGTCTGGATGGCGCCTGGCATTTTGCCAGAGGGAGTGGTTTATGAAGTAACGCCAGTGAGCCATTAAGTGTGGAGATTCCTTATTGGTTGACTGCTGTATCGAGTTTATGTTAATTAAGATAAGCTGTGTGGAATGTATATATACCACTCCTGTCCTACAATAAACGGCTCCCATTCCTGCTGTATCAACGTACACAAGTTGTTCGTCACCCCCTGGTTATTTTGCTGCAGCCGGACTGCGGCACAATATAAACAAAATACCACCTAAAAACAAATAGTTGTTATTATGATATTTTGCAGTTTATTCACAAAGTCCAGAAATTGGAATTCAATTATTATCTACAATATAATCAGTAGGTTTGTAAAAGGTTTATAGTTTTTGATGTTGGACAAAGAACCAGGGGTGAGTTGTAGGAAGATATACTGAGGAGATATGAGGTGAGGATCTAGAGTTATAATATCTTAGGAAGTGTGAAGGAGAAATCTAAAGAAGAAGGTTAATATCAGGAGAATAGAGAGGTAATAATTTTGGGTAGACAAGCAAGAGAGAAGACAGTAGAGTACATTAAACAAACACACACACACACACACACACACACACACACATATATATATATATATATATATATATATATAAAATGAAAAAATTAAAAATGTTAAAATAGTAAAAATTGGAGAGAGAAAAAACAAAACAAAACAAAAAGAATAGACAACACCACTGTAATATACTATTCATTCATCTCAGTCCTCAATATCCTAATTCATGCAAAGTACTAGGTTTCACATATTTTGGGAATGTGAGGGCAAGAGAATGAAGAGGGAGAAGAGAGAAAAAATAAATCTGGAATAGAGAAATAAGGATTTCTTTGGTTGGTGATCACTATCTTTCCTGTTTCCCTTCTGATCCAATAGGTAGGTTATCTGTTCTTAACCGATATCTCCACCCTCAGGATGGTGGAGGTTACTAGGGGGTGAGGGTTGATCTTGGGCGCAGGGCACCTGGAAGTGTGGTATGGCATCCACTAGTACCATTGGGAGACTGCACCTCAATGATCTCCTTCGGGGTCTGCTCCTGTGATGTTGGTGCCAGGTCTTATCTCCCCATCTTGTCTGTAGACCTCACGGTTCCTGCCCTCTACATTAGTCTCCAAAGTGTATCACTCTCACCCTGTCTCTTTCTACTTTTTAATCAGGAACCTTTCTCTCCAGGGGTCTAGGTGTTGCACTTTGGTGGGTGAGCACCTGTTGCAGAGGGCTGTTTTGAATTGGGCAGTCACTCTGCCGAGTTAGTGGCTGCTGAGGATTAGGGGGATTTAGACAACTAGGGCTACCTGGCTATCTGGTGGGAGTAGTTGCCCTGACTAAAGATGGTGATGGAGGTAAACCAATATGGAGGCAGCTGCTTTCAGCGATGGGATGTCAGGTCGGGTGGGGGGAGCCAAGTGATGGTGTTGTGCAATGCCCACAGAGATGAGCTCTGGGGTAGGCAGTGTTGCTGCTGTGGCTTTCATCAGAGCCTGTGATGTCCCTACGTGTAGGCAGGCTACCATGAGCAGGGGACTATGACAGTAGCTGTCGAGTCCCAAGATGGAGGATACAGGGAGAGCCCAACATTGGGCAGATGGGGTCCACACGGGAGTGGTCTCTGAAGTTCCTGCACCTGGGTAGCGGCTGAGTGTCCTTCGTAAGAGCAGTGTCTGGGAATTCTGTATGGGTGCAGGTGCTGGTGGTCCTGCTAAGGCACCCTCGAGACCTCGAGTCCCCAGTCCTGTTCTAACGCTGGAGCCTGGCCCAAGCAACATGACAGCCATAATTTCTACAGGGGATCAGCTGTGGAGGGGTCCTCTATCACTCTCAGGAAAGCAGTATTCCCACTAGGTGAGACCCAGGTCACAGAGTGACACAGAATGCTGCCTCCCTCTGGCCCACTATCCTGGATACCCGTTAAACCTTTTTTAAACTCTTCTGAATGAAAATGTCGGGGACTATTAAATTTGAAAAATACTGATAGGAAATCCATCAGAAGCTGAAGATGAAGAAAATGTATATTATGAATAGAATAAAATAAGCTATTCTAGAAAATAAATAATAATTCTAGATGTGGCATTATAGAAATAAATGGAAAAGAGGTTATTTTCCACCAAAAATTGACTGACAAAAAAAAAAAAACACATATGCTGTATCTCAAAAGTATAGTTATTTGATTGTGGTGACTGTTTTTTACTACAAAAATGAACCAAACAAACCATGTAAATAATGAAAAGCAATTTAAAGTATATGTTTGTTTTTTCCTTTGAATATATGGCTTTGGATTATTTAAATGTATTTTAATAGTGACTTGTAGATTTAATTAACCTATTGTTAACTGACAAAAACCCATTATCAAATCTTTAGTTTTTACTGACAATTGAAATTAATAAATATATATACCTGGTTTTACACCCTGATATAAAGGTAGTCTTCAGATTAATAATAGCATTTGATTAAAAATGAATTGGGCATGGATTCTTATCCACATAGCACATTTAGAAAAAATAGACTAGGGTAGAAAGGAAGAATATAAAAAATAAAATAAAATACTAGAAGATTTAAAGGGAGGAAAGTTTATCATTATGGTTTACTAATGAAAAAAGAAAACTGGGGGTAAAGTATTTGCTTTCTGCCCTGCTGTTAGAAATATGAAACTGAAAATCAAGATTAAAGTGTGTTCTTCATTGAGGGGCTAGTTGAAATCCCATGACTAGTTGAATGGACAAAGAAGGGAAAAAAACTACCCCATAGATGCTTGCCATAATGCATAGAATTTGCATTATTTAATTTCATTTTATCTACCATACTGTGATGTCTGTTTTATTTTATTTTCATTTACTGCTGGAAGGTAACATGAAGCTTCACCAAGCAGTGTAACCAGTCAAAATTCTAAAAAGTATAGATAAAGGACTAGGTACTGTGGGACAGATACCAAAGTCCATTCTTCCAGAGAAGGGAGAACACAATACACAGAAGATAAAGTAATAAGCAGGAGCAAAAAAGCACCAAGAAAGATATGCAAAGTGCTATGTATCTCCACATTTCATATTCCAGCAAATTTAAAGAGTTCCATGTTTCTGTTCATAGGTAAGAGAAAGCATGCTCCCTTTTATAGCAAAGACATAAAGACATCTAGGGAGCAGTTTATCCTGGAGCACAGAATAGGTGGTGGTTGAATCACTGGGTTCTTGTTATACTTAAGGTTCAAGTCTTGATGAGTACTAGAGGGTTGACTGACAAGTTCCCAAACTATTATTTAATGATGGTTACCACCTAGTTTCTACTATATGCATAGTGTTTCAATGCATGCATTATTCTGATTTTCACAAATCTACACAACTCTTCAAAGCAACCATTGTATCTTTTTCATTTACATTGAAGAAAACTCATAATAATCAAAATTCAAATTAGACTTCACTCCAACTTACTCACAGTCCATTACCAAAGAAATATCCTGTCTTTCTCCTTAATTATGGCAAATCCATTTCTTGACCCTTTTCATTTACTTTGATTCCTTCCATCTTCAAGAGAACCTGACTTCATGGAAAAATCCCTCTTACTACTCTTCCAGCCTCAAAATCTTCTTTTGGCTCCTAAAACATGGGTCTTTTCTATATCACAGATGTTTCCTTTCATTAGCAGTTAGATTTTGTCACACATAAATTTGCTCACAAGTGGTTTATCAGTCCTCAGTTGAAGACAATTTGGTGTCTGCCCCCATTACTGCAGGGAACTAAATACACTTCTGCAGATTTTAAACAATAACTTGCTCTAGACCATGTAACTCTAGTGAGTTATTACCCTTGATTATTCTTTCTTTTTGGCAACATATCACATTCCTGAGCTCATTCTTCTTCTGAACAGTCACAAATCAGTGGTTCATGCATGAGCATTGCATGTAGTTTTCTTGTCGTTGAATATCAGTTCCGTGTCTTGAAGCAATGTTTTAAATTATTTGCTTTGAAAACCTACACAGATCTCTTTGAGGGAGACAAAATACACAAAGAGACATAAATCCTACATTTGCATGTAGGATTCAAAAGAAGTGGCAGCTGACAATGGCTGGTGTCCACTTCAGTCTGGGAATATTGAACAGGAAGGGGTGATTGGCTGATGTGCGATGAAAATCTGGCCACATGTCAATGGCACTGAAAGTAATCCAGACCAGTCCAGAGGAACACACTTGATATTATTGAGGCTGGAAATAGAGTTTGTGTTTTCAGAGAAGGTGGAAATAATAGGAATGGCATAATAGCAATGGCGGGAGGGGTAAGCAGTCACTAGAAGATATACAGCTTTGGGAAACAAGGTGAGGAATCTGTATTTTATTCTAAATGCAATAGGAATCCATTGAAAAATGTTAAGTAGGGAATGGTAAAGCCCTATATATAGATTTAAATTCATATCCCTGCTACATATATAACCAACTGCATATGACAGTTGATGGAGGAGACTCAATAAAAAGCTGGATCTTGCTTGACTATAAATCTTAAATATTTGAGGGAGAACAAGATTGGATGCCAGGACTAATTTTGTATCAAGAAACAAACAAACAAAAACTGAACTATGGGTGACAACCTAAAGCATTCAATTTTGCTATTCATTTTTGATGAGTTCTGTTCTATCAACTGCCTGAGTTTATAGATTAAGAAGCAAAGGTTAGCTTAGTTCTCCTTCCCCACTGTTGCTGAGGAACGTGATTGATAAACTATTCATGAGAATTCCCTCACTCACACTTTGTGGTCATTATCAGGATTAATGTGTAAATACCTACTACAGTATTCAGAACATAGTAGGTGATAGAGATAAAGAAGGAGGTAGAAATAGATGTATATTAGATATACAAGCATAACTATAGACATATAGATAGAAATGGCCAAGATTTTTATTATAATTTTCTGTATGTCTGCTTCTGTATTTTGTCATAATACAAGTTAGTTTTAAATATCAGCTTTGTAAAAGCTGAGACTTTGATCACCATAACTGCAATTTTGTGTTGATTTATGGTGTTGACATGTCCAGTAAATTATCTCAAATAATACTAAAAAAAACCCTACTATTTGTGTGCATTGGTCCCATTTCACAGATAACTTATTAGATTGATCAAGGTCCTGAAAAGGTACAAAGACAAATAAATATATCATCAGGATTCTCTTGGATAGATGGGACCTAGCCGTGGATAAAAGATAAATGTAACTATTATGAACAACTTTTGTCTGATTGTCATTCCAAAGTTCTGGAAAAAAAGGTAGAGCAAGGAGCATGAATTATAAATTGAAGATGATGATTTTCCCAACTCTCACAGTTACTCAGCTCCAAGCCCAGACTTCTCAATTTCTTGAATAAATTTCACTGACTTGTATTCATAATGCTACAAGCATTTATCAAGGAAAAATATTGAAAATATTGGAAAAGGGCAGACCATCCTAAACAATACAGGAATCTTAGCTTCCATAAGCAAAATGGAAGGCATATGGCACTACATGTAATTGAAGTATGTGGCAGAAGACACCAGAAGCCAGTATATAAACAAAACTGCACACGCCCAAACCACAGCTTATTTATTATTGTAAAACACCACCAGGGGTTTGCTAGCCAAGTTATCAAAGTAAATCAGCTATTATCACTCTATTCCTGCTGCTCAGAAACTAATATAAACATTAATAATATAGTATAGTTAAATATATAAAACCAAAAGTAATACAAAGCAATAGAAAAAGGAAACATTATACAATTAAATACACATCTACACAAAATTCTTATAACTGCACCTATAATGAACACAGAAAAAGATCAATTTATGATAGAGAAAAGAAAATGAATGAGGTCAAAATACACGTGTACAACAAAGAGCTTATGGGACACATAAAGTTCTCATATTGAATGCTTGCTTTTTACAAAATAAAAGGGACTGAGTATTTCAAATCTTTAACAAAAAAATAAACAAAAATAAAAAGTAACTTGCCAAAAAAGAAAAAAGAATCCCCACAAAGCAAACATTGAAACACCACCTGCACATTCTCTGCAGGACAGAGCCAGGCAAACAGAATTGATCATTGTGTCTGAATTTCCAATGTGGCCTGGACTTATAAACAGAAGTGTCCATTGACAGTGAAAGGGTATATAACAATAGCCAAGACTCACACACTCAAAGTTTAAAGTACATGAAACATTATGTTAAGTTAGAAAAATAGAAAAATAAGGCAGGATGTTAAGTATCTCAGTCACCAAAGTTATTTGAAATTATTTAAAAAGGTCTAAGACAAAACCTACTATTAATAGTCAATTTTTTATGAATTCCATATTTTAATTTAACATTATGTTAAGTTAAAAAATAGAAAAATAAGGCAGGGTGTTAAGGATCTCAGTCACCAAAGAATTATTTGAAAAGATCTAAGACAAAACCTACTATTAATAGTCGATTTTCTATAAATTTCATATTTCTATACATGTGGTAAGCAAAAACACTGCTTTAGTTCCAAACCATTTTTTAAAGAATGTTAGTATTAAAAAAAAAATCTTGGAAATTAAAGATAGTGTCTTCCTCCTCTATCCAGTAGTAGGATGAAGATAATGACTCACTTAGGAAGACAGACATTCTTATTCTTCATTACAGAAGACATGGGTTCCCTGTGTTTATTAGTCCGGCTCACTTGGGCCCATTTGCATGCCCCTGTATTACTTGAGAGAAGTGAAATTGATGTGCTGCCCTGTTGATTGCTGTGTCATGAAGGGTCAAGTCCCTTGTCTTTGACCCAGGAGTCTCATGTCTTCCCCCTCCTCCATGAAGCTGTGTCAGATTAACTTATTATCTTGCAAGTAGAGTAAAATCTCAAACTATTTCCAAATCAGTTCATGAAGCGCATTGGTTACAAGAATGGAGTGGTTATAAGGGTAAGGCTTTTGCAAAGAAAGGAGGAAGCCTTGTGAACCAAATTAAAGGGGGAATTGGCAGCAAGTATATGGCGTTTTACAAAAGTATCCCTTTACAAACACAGAAAGGAAGGGAGGGAGGAAGGGAAGGACTGAAAGAAGAAATAAAAGGAGGGAAGAAATGATGGAAAGAAGGAAAGCTAGGGAATAATTTACCACTAGTTATTTTTAAAATACTGCTCTAAAATACTCTGCTAAATCCAAAAATGTTTGTAGATTGTTATAAGAAAAAGATTTACTGGCTTGGTAAATTCAACACTATCAAGCTGCTTTTTGCATAATAAGTGTCTTTGTACATTTAATACACTTTCATTCAAGGTTGTATTTGCTTAAAATATTCTGATTGTAAAGAGTGCTAGACCTGCAAACTTCAACTCTAGGCTTTTCACTATTTTTAATTAACAAGATTGACCCAGATACCTTCTCCCATCAAATGTGCCTTTTTATTTTGATATTTGCTAACAAAGTCATTCAATCTCTTTGAATATGTATATGATTTGCCACAAAGTGATATTGTATGTGTGTTTCTGTGATCTTCCTCCTCCTTCTCTATAGGAACAACCCAAAAGATTTATGTCAGGTTTGAAATTATAAGTTAAAGTAAATGAGAAGAAACTCTAATTTACTTATATCACAAAAAACGTGAAAAATTTGTTAAGGTAAGCAAAATTATTTTAATTTTGCATATTACTTCTGACTGTATTGATCAAAGTCTGGGGAATATCTTAAGTAGGACATTTTTATCTATACAGAGTCAAAGGCCACATATTAAAGAGGTTTCCACAAATTCTGTCAAAAAAAGTAAAGAAGATGATTGAAAAGAATTACGAACATATTCATGTGCTAGGTTTCACAGAACATATTCATGTGCTAGGTTTCACACTGAGTCTTTTCAAATTTTGTGGCTTATTTGAGCTTCCTTTTTTTCCTTTTTAAAATATTCTTTGGTTAACATTCATTAACCATACCCTGCTGATAGCAAGAAATAAATTTAATAGGCAGCTGGGTGAGAGGGAATATAGCAGAGTTAAAATTACTCTGGACTAGTGAAGCAAAGACTTCTCCTCCTCCAACTCCAATGCTTATTAAAAACATGTTACCAATTAATATGTATATTAAAATGCCCTTTCAATCCTTTTGCATGTATTATTACATTATCAAAGATGTACTCAAATAAATATTGATTAGCTAATTTATTACTTTAAAGTAATATATGTGTGTATAGAGAGGAGAGAGAACACTATATGAATATGTGCATGAATACTTTTTAAAAATTTATATATCCATACATATATATTCATATACATATATGCATATAATACACACACATATGCATCATTAATCTGTTGAACTTGACATTTGATTCATCAGCACTACATATCTAATACCTGACATTCATAACCTTACACTGAAGAAGCTGAATGACATACTGAAACTTTCAAAAACATGGTTTAAATAAAAATTCATAGTTTCCTACTTTAGTTGACTCCACAGCTTATCAATTCTCTCAGGGCAACATTAGGTCCACATTCTTTAGCCATCTTCTATAAATATTTTTTTATCATTAAAATTCTTTTATAACTATATCACCCCATTCCTACATTTGCATCTATACAATATTTTCTTCATCTTCTCTCTTTCGTTGAAGACTGAGTTGTATAAACTTTATACCATTTTTAGACCAAAAATCTGTTCCTTATATTCTCTTTTTTCCTCTATAGGAATCAATACCCCTTTATTCATTTATTTCTCCTGTACTGTAGCCTATTCAAGGTTCTAAACCATAAAGTGACACTCCTTTATATCATTATCTATTCTTCCCTTCCATCTCAAACACATATGTTGAAAGAATAGTTTTCAAATTCCCACTGACAATCACAGGCTGTGGCAATCTAGCATCTACACAACACTACTGGCCAAGGTAAGCAATGATCTGATTGCTAACTTCCAAGGAATTTCTCTGTTTATCGTATTTAACCTTTCAGGTGAGTTTAAATCTCTCTTTTTAAACATTCTGAACCCATAGAAGCCAGACAATGTGCCCTCCTGATTCTTCTTCTTTGCTTTTCTCTTAAATGTCAATGTCTTTGATAATTGATCCTTAGAAAAAGGATTTTTGAGCACTAACAATCATCCTGGAATTTTAGTCCAACCTTTGCAACAATAGCTATTAAATCTTTTTTCCAATCCAGGCCACCCATATTAACAATTATGAGGTTTTTTAAGTATATATTCAGTAATTTACTAAATAGCTCCATTGAATATCCTCAAAACATATTAAATACATCATTTCTGAAATTCAACTGATCATATTTTCCCTAAATCTGTTATTATTGCACATCCATTTTGGTGACTCCTTCTCATCCCAAGCACAAGCTTGATAGTCATGATAGTTCCTTCCTCAATCCACTCTCCCACACCAAACTTGTCAAGTCCTGTCAATGGCTTTTCCTCATTATGTATCATATCTACCCATTACTCTCTTTTTTACACATTAACACAATCTCTTACTTTTGTCAATTATATCTTATTACAAATCAATAATTTTTGAAGCCTCTGGCTTCTACTCTTGTCCTCTCCTCTGACTTTATGCTTCCATCGCCACCAAGTTGATTTCTCTAGAACACAAACCTTGCTCACAATGCTTTATGGCTCCGAATTGTTTGCAAGGTAAAGCCTAAACTCCTTATGGAGCTTACAAAACCCTTTACGGTGTGATACCCATCTAAATCTCCTGCCTCATCTTTCTCAAAAATACTTCAGTAGAGCGGATGTTGTTGTGGCTGTTTGGATCTTAAATACCACCCAAAGGCCATATGTTGAAGGCTTGAGATCTACTTTGTGGTACAACTGGAGGGTGCTGGAACTTTCAGGAGATGGAGCCCCGGGGAGTGAAGTAAGGCCACTGGACACATGACCTTGAAAGGGATCTTGATATCCTGGCCTCTTCCTGTCTCAGTCTTGGATTCCTGGCTATCATGAAATAAACAGCTTCCTCTACCATGTACTTCTGCCGTGATGATGTTTTGCTTTACCACATGCCCAAAAGAAACAGAATCAAGTGACTTTGGATTGAAACCTTGAGAAAAACTGGATATTTCTTCCTTTTAAAGTTGTTGTGTCAGGTATTTTGTCACAGTGACGGAAAGCTGATAGCTGACTGTGTACTATATATATATATATATATATATATATATATATATATATATATATATATATATATGTATGAGATCCTTTTTTTAGAAATAGTTATAACACAACTTTGTCTCCTTGCTTAACACCTTATCAGCCTGGCCAGGATAACTAAAAAAGCTTATTTATATTCATACATGAAGTTAATCACTTCCATCTTTATGATGGTACCTTGCATTAAAACTGATTTTTATTGCTGAATTGCCACATTGAACTACCATATATTTGTATTCCTATTTCTTTGTCTGCCTTCATGTTCTAGAAGCTACTTCATGCAGAGAATAGCTTGTACTTTCCTGTATCCCCTGTGCCTGGCATGCAGAGACTCAAAAAATATATGATAAATAAACAAATTCATAAGCATCTATCTTTGTGAGGAATGACAAGACACAATGCTAGTGGGGAAAGAAGAGGAACCATCATTGAAATATACACTAATAAAATTTCATGGTGAATTGTGAACATGCTACAAAGATCACGAATCCTCTCTGCTCTCAATTAGTGTGTAAACTACTCCCAGTTTTGTTCTGTCTTATTACCCATGGGAAAAAATATCAATAAGACTATCTGAATTGTATCCTCCTCTCATTGTAGGTGTAATTGAAAACGTAGACAATCCTCCTCATATTATATAAAGATTGCACTTCAAAATTTTAACTCAGTCGTTTTGGAATTTTTTTTTTCCTATAGAAGTAGTATTTCAGACTGTTCTGCATTTTTCTAGGCAGGTCACAAAAGACAGTTCTACCCATGGGAGATCTGATTATAAAGTAAATTGCTTCTTAACTGCATTTTATGTAACAGAGGTATTCAAAATAACACATTTTTTTGCCCTTCTGAAAAATGGGGAACCTGCTATTTCTTGCTGTTCTTCATCAGAAGTCTATTTTTTTTAACAAGGAGTGTGACTTGGTTTAGAGGTTTCCATACTCCAACAGATTGCCTAAGTTTTTAGAGAGGTGGGTAATTGTTTTCATGCAGTTGAAGAGATAACTCTCTGGTTTCAACTCATGACATTTACTCCTATTACAGTCTGGGTGATATGGTGGGTACTATGGAAAAAATTGTGATCTACAACAGTGGCGAAGTTTTAAGGGCATTAGAGAACTGGGGGACCTGGTGATCCCACTTGTCTATCACAGAAAGTGCACAATATTTAATAAAAGGTGAGGTTGTGGAAAGTGTGAGCTGAGGACATTTCATATGGGTTCTCACATGTCATGCTAACAATATTACCCTTAAATAGGATTCATTAAGATGCCACTGAGAGCTATGGATACATCCTCTGGATGGTTTAATTAGGAGGTGGTAGGATGACTGTTGGCACACTGCAACAGTAGGACCCTTGTCCTTAAAAGTAAGGATGGGTGATCAAATATCCCCCCTTTAGGAACAAAAGCCTACATGGGCACAAAACTATGCTGTGAAATTTTATATATACTGTTTTCATTAGACAAAGAGTGTCACTAAGCCTTCTAAAATTAATACTTACTGGAATTACTATATTTAATGTATACAAAGAAGCTCAAACATTACATATTAAGAATCTTTATACTAGGCATCTAACAGAAAATAACTGTTATTTGAGAAAAGAAAATCTTTTTTTTTCTGTCTGTCACAATGATGTATAATTAGGTTTTATGGAAATATTCACCATGAGGATGACAATCCTTTGGGGAGAAAAAAAAAACAAAAAAAAAAAACATGATTTCCCCTGTCAGTTACACAGAAAACACTAGCAATTCCATACACTATCACAGATACATCAATTCCAGAAGCCTGAAAACAGTACTTCTGACTAATAAAAAAAATCACATTGCAATGAAAATTAAAGTTAAAAACATGAAAAGATACTTAGAGAAATCCTAATGTCAATCACATTGAGTCAAGTCTGATCTTTTGGATCACTGAGATCTCACTCTTTGCTGGCAGCCTATGAGAAGACCTTCAACTCCATGAAGAAATACGATAATTAGAAAATTGGGTGGTAACCTCCATGCCGTCACAGTCTGGCATTTTCCTTTCTCACATCAGAAGAAACTCAAGCATGCAGTGGTTTACAGCATCCGTCTCCCTCTATCTTGAGGGAGAAAATGGTTTATTATTTTTCCTTTCTATACACATATACACACACACAAGCATAAGCACTTGAAAACTGTTACCCAATAAGCTGAAAACTTCTATTATGCTTAAAGATATATATTAAATATACATATATATGTAAACCTAAATTGAAAATATTGAAATGTTTCAAAGGCACTTTATTTCGACATAGAAAAGTCCTAAATGCCATCAGCTTGCTGAGCACCATTTTCTTTGGCAAACTGAAAGCTGTGCAATTTTGGAAGCTGAACCCTTGTAAGCTGTAACATCTAGAAATACCATCTTCCAAGAATTGTCCTTCCAGGCCCATGAACAGAAAGTCAAGCCATTGACCAGGAATTGTACATATGCTCACCTTCTGTCATTTCTGCTTTCTTAGAACGTACGTGGCCAGGTGTAGCAGTCACAGTTCTGCTCAGTGGGACGATCCTTTCCTCAGTGTTTTTCAAAATTACCCCTGAAAGTGACTGTAATAGGGCTGCCATCCATTCTCAGCTTCTTCCTTCATATTGAGCTGACCTATCTTGTTCATTGGACATGGAACGCTTACTCCACTTAGTCACTATTAGCTCACCCAGCACCTCTCTCCCCCAGTACGGTCATGGGTGACCTTGGGGAAGAGACTCTGGTGAAATTGGAGTGGGTGATTTGGGGGTCAGGTCAGCCTGCTCCTGCTCATGCGGCCTGTCCACACCCACCATCCCTGCTCAGTCTCATACATACAACTTCTATTTTTGGATGAACTATGTGAGTCCATTCAACTTTATGACTTAGAGGGTCTGACACAGCCCAGATCATGAGGGCAGCTCTCTCACTTGGTGGCCTATCATCAACTGTTCCATGACTGCAGAAGCCCAGCAACATGCCAAGAGACATTTCTAAAAAGATACACAAATCCCTGCTGAGGATGGGTTGGCTCTGTTCCAGAATTCCAAAGTACTTTGTTGTGATTGTCTCAACGAAAATATTATATTTACTGCACATTTTCTAATCACTGATGCAGCTAACACCACAGGACTTTGTGGATCATATGGATCCAGTGGCAGGACAGCTTGACCCTGCTGCAGAGCCCTTTAGTGGCCAGGTCATACACAAATCTGCAGCCTTCTGTGTCAACGTGTATATTAGACTAGGGCCGTATTGCTGGGTCTGAGATAGAGTGCCTTGAGAAAACAAATAGTCCTATACCAAGAGCTATGTTTAATTCTAAGGACAGGTACTGGCCTGCCCTCACCCTGAAGAAATTGAGGGCAGTAGCAGATCACTGAATTTTCACAGTGTTTATTTTCCACTTGTTATGGTTAGATATGAGGTGTCCCCAAAATGCTCCTGAGTGAGACAATGCAAGAACATGGAGAGATGATTTGATTATGACAGTTATAACTTAGTGGATTGATCCACTCATATGGATCATCTGGGGGATAGTGTAAGTAGGTGGTGTGTGGCAGGATGAGGCAGGTCATTGAGGCAGGTCATTGAATTCTCTGGAATTTTAATTTTTTTCCCTGGTGAGCAGAAACCTGTACTTCCTGCTTGTCGTGTTCTGAGCTGTTTTTCTGTGCTGTGATCTTCTACCATGACATTCTGCTTACTTGGTCCCAGAGTTCTGGAGTTGGCCAACCATGGCTAGAACTTCTAAAGCCATGAAACAAAGTAAACTTTTTTTCCTTTAAATAGTTCTTGTCAGGTATTTTGGTCACAGCAGCATAATGCCTGTCTAAAACACCACTTGTTGGAACATATTGGGATGCACAAAGCTCTGAGGATTTAGAGTTAGCCACCTCTTGCTCAGCCTCTCTTGTCAGGGTGAGAGCATTGCTTAATGATCAGTGTGAATCCCATGGGGCATCCAGGTGGAGGGACAGATCTTTCAGAATATATCATAACAGGGGGCAAGAGAATTAACATAGTTCTGGTGCATAACTCTTAATGAACACTGCAATCCATTCGAGGTTAATGTAAACTCTTCCAAATCATCTTGGTGCATGAGAATATCCATATTCCATGTACCTGAGGCCTTACTCATCCATTCTACAGACAACCCCACATCTGCTACCCCAGCGATGAGTAGAGCCACCATTTGACTTAGTTTGTAGACATCCATGATCACTTCTATAGTCCATCCAGTTTCTCTAAGGAACCAACTAGCAAATTAAATGAATCACACAATAAAGAGCATCATTCCTCTATACTTTAAGCTTTCTATGATAGAATATCTTACGTACCCACCCATTCTTCTCCTTAAGATGCAAAACTACTTTTACTTCATTTTCTGGAAGTCATTTTCTAAGGTTTCCACTTTTCTTCTCCCAAGAGCCTCCACCAAACATCCAATATGAGGTTTATTCCAACTGCCAACTATGCCATTTCCAATATTATATTTAGGGACTGGGAAAGGGACTACTAAGAGGTCATGAAGACTAAGATAGTCAATAATGAGCAGGATCTCAGCCAAGACTGGCTGCCCTTGAGCTCTAGGTATCGGTGCCAGTTCAAGCCTTATATTCAATAATCTTCAAAGGTACAAGTGTCACTTTCCCCAAGGTATCTGAGTAAATAGGTTCTTTTGATCAGAGTCTAGAAGAATCATATTCTTCATATTAGGAGCCTAGCCACCAGTCAGCAATAGATTTCAGGTTTAAACGTTAGTTTAGGACTGAGACTAAAGCAAAAAAAAAATCATATTTCCAGTTTACCACTTTTAATTTCTAGCTCCTCCCATTCTTGCCTTCTCCTGGGTACAATTGTGACATGACACCGAATTCTGCTGCCCATTCATTTTGTCCTGAGAACACCATAGGTTTGAACAATTCCCATATTTTGTCCCTGGCACCTACCCTTCTCGGGGTAATGGCAGTCTTGTGGTTTTCCTATGGTTAAGTGATTGCTTCTATCATCTCAGAGCCCATTCATCAGGATAGACATTAAAGAACTCCACTCTGTGACCAACAACCTCTCCTATTCTCAGTCCTTGTCTGCAGAATAAACAATTCATACTGATAATGAACCTTCTCTCAACAACTTATTCCTTATGTTCTTCTGGGTCCTCTTGGTCAACCTAATTTTGTAGTTCTCTTATTTATTTGTTTTTGTCATTGTTTTTACTTCATATAATATACCCATTATAACCTGTCTGCCTCCCATGGCCTCTTTATTCCTTGCCCTATCCTGCAAAGCTAATTCACTTATCTTCATACCACTCCACACTGCCTGTTATTTTTCCTCATATTTTAAAGATATTCCTACAGATAATTTATTTCATCCCCTAGTGTCTTGGCCAGGGTATTGAATCCTGTGTACCCAGAAAGTGCCCCAAAGTAAATGACTTTTTCCTTATTCCACTCATATTTGATTAAATTCCAGTCTCAGGGTAGTTCTGACTCTTGTACATGGTAGATATTTTTACAGTTACTTGGGTATAAAAATCTCCTTCCTCCTCTATCATCTGATTACTGGCCTAGCAGCTAGGAGAAGAGCTGGTGACAGTTCCTGAAGAAGCTATTGTTCTAAGAGGGAAAAGTTCTCTCAATATCTGCAGCACAGTTAATGTCCTTGGCCGTACAAAGGAAGAGTGAGCTCTTCTGCAAGCTGTAAGGTCTCAGAAGGTGTTCATAGGGCAAAATACAGATATTCCCACATGATAATTCAGACTCTCAAGTTCAACCTAAGACTCTACCTCAGTATAGCAGATGTTCTTTGGCTGTGCACTGAAGTGTCTCTAGAACTCTGTAACCTTCAGTTTGCTGCTCAGTTGGGCCTGTTCTTCCATTGCAAAAGATGAAAGTCTCTTTTTAAGCTACCAAAAAAGCCAATCTGACTCTTACCTCTAGCATTTAATTGCTGGTCCTCAACTTCTCATTATCCCTCTGCAAACCATCAAGACAACTTGACAGTAATCAGCCAACTCCACTGTCTCTGCCCGTCTTATTTCCTTGTATCCTTCAAATGCCAGAGTTATTTCACTTTTAAAAGTTTTCTCCTCAACTGGAACATTTCTCAAGGTTACTCCTAGTGGAGCATTTGGCAATGGTGCTTACCTATTCTTTCCGGGCACTACCTGTGCCTCACATGTCACTCAGATGACCTCCACTTGCTCTTCAGATATTCTCTTACACATTTATGAGTTAATCTCACTGCATCATAAAAGATCTTACATTGCAGTTTGCCTGGCACAGCCTTGATTTAACCTGTAGTCCTGCCATTATTGTTAACTTCATTCTGAAGTGTATCTACATGATATTTTTACAGTCATCCCAATTAAAATACAGCGCCCTCTACATTTAACTCAGAGCACAGAAGTATATTCTAGAACCTGGATGATAATGATAATAATGCTATAATTTATTGAGCATTCTTCTCCAGAAAAATATACATTATCTTATTTAACTCAATAAACTACCATTCCTCATTTCGAAAATGAGGAGGCTGAGTCTGAATGGGTTTAAATAATTTGCCAGATATTATCTAGCCATAAAAGGTAGGCACAGAATGCAAAACCATCCTGATGCCACAACTTCAATATTATGTATCTTAATCTCTATTGTCACATTCTTCTAACAAGTAACTGAAACTAGTTCAATTTCTGTGACCATTTTCTCTGGGCCTTAGTTTCCCCCATCTAAATGAGGAGGTTGGCTCTATAATTTCAAAGGTTCTGTAGAATCAGAATTCTATAATCTAAATTATGAAATTGGCTTTATAACCAAGGTTTATCAAAGTAAATTTGAACTTGTCAAACATAGGAGGAACATACTCAATTAAAAATATAATCACATAAGTATTCTTTTAAAAGCATCTGCTACAAAATGAGAGCATCCCTATCCTCATTTATCTAACACCTTAGAGATATCTTAAAATTATTTGGCAGACCCCATATTGAAGCATAGACATTCTTTTTCTTTAATTTGGTTTTTACTTTGTACATAGTGTCAACCATCAACAGAATCTATAAAGCTTATTAAGAGCAATAGCAGTCACATGCTCTGATTTATTTGCTAGCCCCTTCTATAGGCATCTATTTTCACATCTATAAATAATATGCTTATATTGCTCTTCTTGGATTTTTTTAAAGGTGACCTCTATTGATTTCTTACTATGAAATTTAATAACAAAGTTCCCTTTGTTTCCCCAGATGTAGACCATTTTCTCTGTGTACAATCATGTACAAATATATCCTTTCCCCAGCTTCCTTCCCAAAATATAGTTCCAACATAATTTTATTAGTTTAGCTTATCATGAAGGCTGATATTATGACAAAGTGTGAAGGCTAGTCACCATTAGCCTTGGTAGATATCAGAATAGTGATTCCCTCTGGCTGAACATTAGTTTTCAAAACAATTTTCTTATCTTATCCTTTGCTTAGCTATCTGAGAACTTACAGTTTCTTTATGCCAAAATCTCTGCTGTTAATATCAATCTCCCTTAGCAAATTCAAACATATCAGATGTTCTTTTGACTTAAACTCTCAGAGAAATCTTTCCTCAGGACTGCTAAAGACCTGCAGTCTGTGTTGACTGATTCTGGGGCCCAAGACTCACTTCTGCAGGGAAACTTCCTTCTCCTGTATTTGAATCAGGTCTGCTTCTCAGGCCACGTGTTTTCAAGTCTCCTCATTTCTTTTCTTTTTCCTCCTCCTCTTGAGAAACAATCAATAGAATATATATAAAGAGGATCACCATAAGGAATTGGTTGATGTGGTCATTGAGGTTCAGGCATCCCATGATCTACCAGGCAGAAAGACCAGACTCAGAAAAAAAATAATACTAGAAGTAAGTTCCAGTCCAGAGACCTGAAAATTAAGGAAGATCATGGTATAAGTTTTGGTCCAAGGGCAGAGGACTAACACCCCAGCCAAAGTAGTCAGACAGAAGGAAGGTGAAAGCCTCCTTTCCTCTACTTTTATTCTGTTCAGGTCCTCAGTGGACTGGACAATACCCACCACATTGGGGAGAACCAACAGCTTTATTGAGTTCAGTGGTTCAATGCTAATGTCATCTGGAAAAACAGATCCGCTCTGAAATAAGGCTCAGGCAAATGTCCATGGACCCTGATCCTGTCAAGTTGACCCCAAAATTATTACAGATGGAGCATATAAACCAGTGTCTTCCCTAGAAAAGAGATGAATAGATGACTTTTGAGATTACTTGTGTTTAAAAATAATTCCGTCTTAACATTAAATATAGAATTCAGGAAACCAGTTTTCTTGGGACTTTGAAGGTGTGTTTTGATTATTGGTGATGATGGTGCTTTTGGTTTCTTATTTTTTTAAAACTTTCTTTTCTTGGTTGCCTGTCCTTCTGTTGAGATCTCTGATGCCATTCTGATTCCTGGCCTTTTTCAGGTGACTTATATCTCCTTCCTATCCCAAAACTTCTAAGATTCTCTCTTTGCCATATTTCAGTTTTTAAGAATTTCAATGTGATATGCTTTGTTAAAGGGACCAGGTGGTCCTTTGTACATGGGTAACACAGTCTGCTATTCTGGAAAATGTGGAACAATTTTCATATTTTATATCTCTCCTTGTTTGGTTTTTGTTCTGTTTTGTTTTTTAACTTTTGGGAATATTATTGTCAAGCAATGGAGAACCAATTTCTAACTTCTCTAATTGTGTTAATGTCTCTCAACTATTTCTTATCAATTTTTCTATTTTTCACTATTCTACGCTATTTCCACGACTGTACTTTCCAAACTTTCACATCAATATTTTAAAAATTTTCTAAAGGCATACAGAACATCTTCAGACTACACAAGCCCCATATTTTTCTCCAGGAATAGTTCTTAGTTCTCTCACTTAGTTTCATGGCTTATAATATCTTCTCTTATTTCTCTGAATATATTAATAATAAATCAGTTGAATTTTTATCTCTTGCTTTGTTTTTATTTGCTCCAATTGATTTTTCTTTTCTTTTCTTTTTTTTTTTTGTGTGTTATAGATTTTGGCCTCCATCTTTCCTGTTTGAATTTTCCTCAAAATAATGATTCCTAATTTTTTTAACTAATCTTTATGATTAAAGCATTAAGAAGAGGATTGGAAATTCTCTGCTCATGAGATTAACTTATGAGCCTGTGGGCTCTTCAGAGACTGTCCTGTCCCCTGATCATGAGGGTTAAATTTGTGAATATTCCAATAGTCAAGGGAAGAAAAGGGAAGGAGTCACAAGTCTTAGGATATGAACTTTTACATCATCCTCTAAGTTGAAAATGTCCTGTTAAATGAAAGATAGGGGAAAAAAGAAAATTTCTCTTGTTTTTTGTTTTAATTATTCAGATTATGCTACAATTATTAGGGATTCATATGATAGTTAAATATGAATGGCTTTTAGATAAGCATAGTCCACATGTAAATAAAAATATAAAGAAGTCCTAGAATTTGTAGGTAAAGATGTAAAGGGTATGAGAAAAAGTATTCTGTAGTGTGGTGCAGATTATGCCTTTGTATGGACTGCACATCACAAAGGTGGTGCAGTCCACACACCATATTAAAAAAAAATGTTCCATAAGCATTCTGTTAGCACTCAAGAGAGTCAGTCATGCTTCTCCCAGACTTTTAGTGCCCATAATTCTGTTCTGTAACAATAAATCCATTCTACATCTTCAGTCTGATTCTGGAGTAGAATGACTGTGTTCCTTTATAATTACACTCAATCATACCTGGACTGGACTGTGCATGAGGAACCATTGTTAGTTTCTTCATGATAAAGATGTGGAAAGTTCTAAAAATTGAACAGTCTATTCTTTGCTTCTTTATCTTAAAGATATAATATCAAAACGTTCCTCTGCCTTCTCTTCTCTTTATTCTTCAGGACTGAGATCAAAGATCAACCTTCACATAAGAAGATTCCCAACAATATAATCTTTCAAAATTGTCAGTGAAGATTGCATTTTCAGGTTTGAATCTCTCGTCTCTTTGGATAAAATTCACAGGCATTGTCATAGGATGTATGATGAGTGATGGAAAGAAGTTGATGAATTTAAAAGGATTTTTCAATATGAGAGAAAGTGGTTTAAAATATATATACATCTTTATAAAGTGTTCTTCCTTGAGCCAAATGTGGACTATGGCAATGTCAACTTCTATGTAGGTAAAAGACCTCATAAAATCAAATCTCATAAAATTCAGCAAACTCAAAGTACTTCGATCTTCTCTAAATTACATGGAAATCTCACACACTAGAGTGGCTAATACAACCCATGTAACAGTAATTTCTGCTTCACCAATCAGTGGTGAATTTGGTACTGAAATATGTGTTTTCTGATTCTACCAGGTTTAATGGAGTATGACAGAGCCCTAAAGTTTAATGGTGTCATCAGAGCCCAGATGATTTGGACTGTTTTGAGTTTTAAATAGCCCCCCATGATTATGTGTTACAGAGAGACTCTAATATTTCCCACAGAGAAATAGGCATTTGAGTTTCATTATGTTCAGTTATTCAGATAACCTTTCTGTGCATTCAAACACCTGTGACTCCTTTGACTTTCTTTCAGCTGGGCAGAGAGACTTGATTACACAAAGAAAATAGTCCTGCTTGTTTATCTGATCAGCTAATGCTTTCCAACAAGCCAAGATCTAAGTCGTAGGAAGACCTGGGCAATGCAGTGAATTTATTCCCCAAATATCCTAGGTTAAATTGAGGCTGAAATGGTTTTGAAACCATTGGGCTGATTTCTTTTACTACACTTTGACTTTCCATCATTTGCTACATCTTCTCTCTTAATATGAGAAATTTAACTGTGTTTACACATCTCATGTTAATATATTTACCACATTAATCCCACATTTATGGTGGAGGTAGAAGCTTGCTTAGACCAACAACTATAAAACAACAAAACATTGTTTTGTAAAGACAACAAAAGCAACCAAATTTGTACTCATAAACGTGATTCCCACAAAGCTCATCAGTTGTATATCTGAGGTAATAGGTTAAAACATAGTTTATATTGATTCATATTGCAGAAGTTCAAACAATTGTACTTAACCCAACTGAAAGGTAAATTAGCAGAGTTTATTAATACTGATTTTGATACTTGAAAACAGATCATAAAGAATTATTCACATTGGTAGCAATCTTTCCTGACAGGAGCTGAGCAACAAGTAATATGTAAGCAAATTTTTGGCTGGGGTTGTGGCTCAGCAGTAAAGCGCTCACATGTGCAAGATGCTGGGTTCAATCCTCAGCACTACATAAAAATAAATAAAATAAAGGTATTGTGTCCAATTACAACTAAAAAATATATTTTTTAAAAAGCAAGCAAAAAAACAGTACACAAATAAGCAATACAGTCTACTGTCATATCAAGTATCCAGAAAAGTTAAACTTAGAGAAGTAGTTGTCAAATTTCCACTGTTCTTGGCATCAAACTTTTGTTATTAAATTTTGTTACAAAGTTTTATATAAGGGATTATTTTGGTAGTTGAATCAAATGTTATCTTCTCTCAATATGTCATTTTCTCTTTATTTTGACATCAGAAAACTGTACAATATTCTTTACTCATTTTTTAACAAATAAAATACTTTCAGAAAGAAATGATAAATTTATTTCATATGAAAGTATACCCTAGAATCTAGAGTAGACTATATTAAAACATGTTCTAATTATTATAATCAATTTTATTCATACACACTTGGATTTACTAAAATATAATTAACTTTAATCCAGCTATCTTTTCTCATTTTTTACTATTTTCATCAGAAAACATTTACTAAAATATATTTTTACTTTATCCTAGTTGTCATTAATATACATAGAATATTATTACATATAATTACTGGCTATTTTTGATAAATTCTGATTAGAACATTGAAAAAATCACAAATTTTATATTTTAGTTTTCCATTGGCTTATTAATAGAATATGAGTGAGTTGTTAGGCCAAATCACTTATTCTCATATATATAAACCAAATTTAAATAAGTCTTTTAAATATTTAAATTTTTATCCTTTTTCAGGTATAACAGAAGATATTCTGCATCTAAACCACAAATAATTAGAGTAATAGGATTCATTTATTTCTTGTTTATATATTTTTACACACATAAAACTAGAAGACTAAAATCAGAATGTAATATGAGATGGAGAGGCTTTGTTTGTTTACAGTACTCTGGATCTAAACTCTTCATTTATAGAATTTAAAATCAGAAATTTTCAAAATTAGCAAAACAATTGGATAAAAAGAAATTTTGTCCAAAAACTACTGAATTCATGAAAAATAATATGGAATGAAAAATAAATAAAACTTATAGAGGGGATACATTTTAAAATGAACATGAACCCAGAGAAAAGTTGTAATCTGATACAAATACTGTGCCCTCCCCAACCCCCTAGGGATAGAGCAATGTGGAATTATCATTAGATTTCTGGGAATGTGGAAACTTGACTTCTTGTGCCAGGGTATGTGAAGAAAAGCAGAGTCCTCAAATTTGAGACTGTCTGGCAGGCAGAGTTTTATTTTTAAAAAAATGTTACAACTCTTGGTTAAAACTTTAATCATTTTGAGACATTGATGAATTTTTTCAAAATCCTGTAGTAAAATTATTGATTTGTAGTCATTCAAAATCTGATACTATCCAAAAAAGTTAAAGAGGAACAAATAGCTAGATAACTCAAGAAAACACATTTGCTTTTGACAGATGAACAAACAATAGAGCCTTTTGGGTTTTGCATTTAAGTATATTGCGGCACTCTGTCTGACTAAGCATTGGAATGGTGTTCTCAGAATAAAAATAGGGGTAGAAGAAGGGACAAATGCCTCAGCAAAACAATAAAATATCAGGGAACAATCGTGGCTGTAAATGCACCAGCTATTTGAATGAATGAGCTAGTACTTTTTTCCATCCTAACAATCTGGTTTCTCTGTTATAAAAATGAAAATACTTTCAAATGAACAGAAACATTGCTCTCATGGAAATGTAATCTTCAGATTTCTCCATCATACAGCTGAACTGAATGCGTAACAAGGTTTTAAAATAATATCCTGCCCCCAAGATCATTTTATTTTTATGTTTTAAAAAGAATTACCTTAATTGAAGTGATATTTCTGGCGATTTTTAACTGACTCTTATTTTTTCCTATTTTTATTCTGTTTATGTTGATCACATCTATTTTCTTTCTGATAAAATTTTAAATTCTAAGTGTATTAGTAACCAGTAAGGTAATTAATTATCTTAAAGCAATTATCACTATGAAAAATGTATGTCAATGATAATGAATAATAGAAAATTGCATTGACAACCAAGGAGCAAAACAAGATGCACATGACATTTAGAAACTATAGGGAAATTTGATCTTGAAACTATTTATTTTTTTAATTTATAATTCTATATTGGTGTCTATATTTGGTATTTTTTATTAAAATAGCCACAGCTAACATACCTGTTGAAATTCATTATTAATGCAATCGATAGGCTCATACTCGCAGCACTCACACATTGCATCTTCAAAAAACAGAAGCTTTACTTCACTTCACCCAATAAATGAAACCCTAACAGGAAAATGTTCAGCAACATCTTCCCTTAACTGCTGCAGGGTTAGTTGCCCTGAGATGTGGAATTCTTTTTTTTTTTTTTTTAAGAGAGAGAGAGAGAGAGAGAGAGAGAGAGAGAGAGAGAGAGAGAGAGAGAAAATGTTTTTTAATATTTATTTTTTTGTTCTTGGTGGACATGAGATGTGGAATTCTATCACGTCTTTGGAATTGTACCCATGTCTCTGTATTCATATTTTTAATTCACCCAAACATTGATTCAGTACCACTGCTAACCTTTTGGAACTATCTGTTTTTGCTTATTTTTTTTCTTCTTTGTGTTTTTATTCAACCTCCAGTTCTGAACTCTCTTCTGTCTCTCTTCCCTCATTCCCTCCTTCCATCCCGCTTTGTTATCTTTCCACCACTCTGTGCTTCTTGCCTTCCTGTTTTCTTTCTCCCCCCTTTCCTTGTCTCCTTTGGGAAGTTGACCACATTTTAGAGTCAGACTCTGCTCTATAGAACTTGTCCTTGTAATTCAGCTTATTGGTGGATACACAGTCTCTGCATTCAGCTCTTTTTTTTTTCTTATCAGTTGGCACCTCATCATATTCTGGACTGTGGCCACCATCCTAGAACCATGACCCATCATGACACTGGGAAGCAATAACGGAAAGTTTTGTGCTTCCAAATCATTTTGGCTTTTAAGAATTTCTTGATATTCTATGGCTTGCCTTCAATTTTGATCCTGTATTTGTCAGGTGCACAAGATTACCTTCTGTCTTGTCACCAAGCATTCCTGTTTGGTGACGGTGTACTTGGGAAAAAGCGGCACAATCGTTCTGGATCCACTCAATGTCTACATACCCACCCTCCTCCCTTTCCTTGCATCCCACCAACTATTTCCCACATCCCCTTTACTGCAGCACATCTCTCCTTAGTTGATGAGATTGTTTTTATCTCCCTGTAAACCCTACCAATCCTGAATGCTCTGTCATTGTCTGCCTTTAAAATCTTTCCTCTTCCTCTCTTTAAATAATGATAGGGCTGAGTTATATCCAAAGCTCACCCTTCAGAATATTTCTTCAGTACTTTACAGAAAACACCAGACAAAAATTCCATTTTAAAAGAGTTGCGTTTTTCCCCCTTTTAGAATGTTATGCTCTTCCTACCATTGTCTTGATTCCTGTCTTTAGGCTTCCCTCATGCCATCCTTTGTCTGACATTCACAGGTGAGTCTTTTAAATTTTCTCTTGATACCATTAGCTAATCTCTTATATCCAGACTGAATGTTCCGAATAGATTTAAAAAAAAAGTTAAAAAGTCTCTGCAGTATTCTTAAGATCTATGCAGCATTAAATATTGCCTTTAAAATTTGTTGTTCATCATCAAAACTTAATCAAGAGGCTATGTGGGGAAGTTAATATCTACAATTATGATATTTGGGGATAACCCTTAGATATTTGAGTTTTCGGAAATTAATCAGAAAAATGAGGAGCCTCACCCAAGATTATGCTGCAATTGTGCTGTATATGATACACTCTCTCACAAGCTCTCTCCAGCACATGAGAAAGCAGCTTCTTAGCCCTTTTCTGCAAACCATCATGCTCTGGATGCTCCATTGCGCAGCTCCGGGAAGCCTAGAGTGATTGCTGAATGGGAAATGTTCCCTGAGAGGTCTGTACTAAAGGCTTAGTCCCCAGCTTGGCACTATTGGGAAGTGGTGGAAACTTTAAGAACCGCGCCAACTAGGATTCTCCTGCTCATTGGGGGCATGCCCCTGAAAGACTAACGGACCATAGACCCTAGACCCTTTCTCTTTCTCCATTTCACTTCCCATCTGCTCTATCCCACTCTGCCAGCCATGATATTCTGCCTCACCCCAGGCCCAAAGGCAGCCAGGCCCACTGACCACGGACTGAAACCATAAGTCAAAATAAAAAGTAATTGTTTTTTCTCCTTTTAAGTTGATTATCTCAGATATTTTGTTACAGGAATGGAAAACTGACTAACACATTTAGTATATTACAACAAACTCCTTCCTAGACAAGTTCAGGAATCCAGGATATGATTCCATCCATCACAGACAGAGCCCATCAGTCTATGAATCAAGCTTCCTGGCACTGTATTAAATTTATGCAGCTTGAGACTGATTACTTCACCAAGATACTGGCTTGAAATGGTATTTCCATTCCTAATGATTTTTCTCACCACTGCAGTAGCTTGAATTCCACCTCTTCACTTTTCTGAATTCAGAGGGAGGTATCTTTGTCACCGATGGGGGAAGGGCAGTCATAAAGCAAAGCTGCCCATGCCTCAGAAACTTACAGCGGTGAGAGTTGTGGGGTTTGTACTTGCCATGATGGCCAACTAAATTGCCTTTCGTAGTTTAGGCTTGCACAAACACTCACAGAAATGAGACCATCGTGACAACTGTATCTGGCTGCCATTGTCAGAGATCTCACTGCCAATATTACTGCTGCCACTTCAGATATGACAGGAGCACCTCTGAAATTACAACAGAGGATACAACATAGGCCACCAATTTGCAATGAGGTGCCTTTCATTGCTCACCAGTTCATTCAAAGTGTTGTTTGTTACAGTTTGTCCAGTGTTTATGATAATTAGCACAGGAGAGATAGTTCAGAGAAGGTACGTTGTCATTACTTTAGAAAGATACTATAATACATATTGAATTCTTCCCTTTATCCAACATACACACCCAATAGATTTTGCCAGATTCTAGCTTATTGTGGGCAAATTCCTTCAAAACAAATTGTTTTATACAAATCTAAGATTGCATCCAAATAAATTCAAATAGTCTCACTCTCTCCTTTACGTTTACAGTTTCTTCTTATTTCTGTTTAATGTGCTCTTTTTGTCTCATTAATTTTCACAGCTAGGTGCATTCTCTTATCGTTAGGATCTTGTAAAGTGTTTTCCTTCTCCTGGTCTAATACGTCATACGCAGAATATATGAAAGATATGCATTCAATGATATGGAATGGCCAAAGATAACCACAATTCTAGTATATCTTATGCCATGTATTTTCAAGTTTGCAAAATCATTAGCCATATTTCATATCAAATACTTTAGAAATAAATGTAAAAACAAGTAAATAAATACTAGAGAAGAGTGTATAATTTGGACATTTATTGCATGGACAGTAAAAGTTAAATTGATTCATTTTATTTTCTATCGCCAAGACAAAAGCACAGCGCCAGAAGAGCTTTTTAAGGTTGCAAAGGAAACATATCCCACTCTTAGAAATGCTGCTTTGCAGCCCACATACCAGGAGACTCGAAAGGCTGGTAGGCTTGAGCAGGGTTTGGAAGAAGAAAGGGCTTTGCAGCATGTCCTGGCTACAGTTCAAGCAATCCTCAGCTTGATCACAGCCTCTGGCAGACTCTGGAGTTGGTGACACTATCTCAGTGGGGAGAAGATGCCAGTGTAGTATTTATAGTGCGATCCGTGGACAATTAAAACACAGTAAAGCCTTATCATCTGCACCAAACGATTAACGCCTGTCAATAAAGACTTCTAGAGTGGTATTAAGCCCTGATACAAAGAGAAACCTGTCTAAGGAGCAAAAATTAAACATATGTCCATAAACATTCATAAGGATGTGGTTTTTATCAGACCTACTTTCATAAAGTGAGAAGCAGTCCATGATAGGTTGGAAATGGGACATGAGAGATAGGGGAAAGCTGACTAAGAGAGCAAGATGAACAGTCGTCCAAATCAACACACCGCCCACCCTGCCTGCATCCTCACCTATGTCCCAGAGATGGCAGAAATGGAAGGTACAAATGATCCAACAGCATATTCTGTGTTCCAAGGTTGATTTAGCCACCATCACGCCAAATTTCCCACCTATCAGTGACAGATACCAAAGCAGACATCCACCATGGTATTATTTCTCAAGAAAAGCACTGTCCACTGGGTCACCGAGTTTCCTTCACTGGTCTCCTGTCCCAGAGAATCCAGTGGCCCATCCTCAGCAGAGATGGGTTTTACATTCTCATCTAGCCCTCCATCCAGTGCCTGTAAAGGGGACTGTCAGGGGGCTGATGGGAGACCTCATCTGTGACCATGTGGGACCCACAGACCAGTGGCTTTCAGCTGGAATTCTGAAACTCTCTCTCTTGCCAGCTTTAAAACTTACCAAATTTTCAAAAAGTGAAAATATCAACAACAGGGTAGGGCTCACTTCTCCACATCTCTGCCCTTTATGTAGGACCTTATCCCTCCAAATCCTGGCTACCCCCAATTCAAGTTTTTGTCCCATGACACTCAGTACTTCCAATTGTTCTGATAGCCTCTTTGCTCCATAGCCATTGTCTTTTTCTCCCTCTTTTCTCCCTTTCTCCTTTCTACTCACAGAAAATAAAGCATTTGCAAGTGTCCTAGGAAGAAAATCAAATTACAGAATGATGATGGTTTCTTTGTGGTGCCCTTCTATGGCATTTTGGCCTCAAGATAATTCTTCATAGCTCAAATCAGGAGCGTGTACCTTATGTGTGCTTAATACAACTGTAACGGTCAATGGCAAGAGTTACTGCTCCATAAATTAATCATTTAGAAATGACATGTGTAGCTAGTTGTGGTTTTGTACACTTGTAATCCCAGTGGCTCTGGAGGCTGAGGCAGAAAGATAACAAGTTCAAAGCCAGCCTCAGTTACTTAGCAAGACCTTGTCTCAAAATTAAAGATAAAAAGGGCTGGAGATGTAGTTTGGTGGTAAAGTATCCCTAGGTTCAATACCTTATAACCCCTTAAAAAAAAAGAAAGAAATGACATTTGTAAATTTTATACTATTTCTTACATAGAAAATCAATATCACTTGAAATAGAAGCAAAATAATAATAATATAAAAATATATTTAAGCTCACAATATGTAAAAGAAAATATGTGTTTAAAATTCATTAATGAATAGATGTATCTCATTATGGTCTAAAAGTATCAATAGTACTATTTATTTTAAAAAATAAAAGCACAGAGAAGTTAAGAAACCCTCTTTGGTTTTCTGAGGTCATAAAGTTAGGTAATAAACAGTAGACCGAACAATTGAACCAAGGGAGTTTGGCTTTAGAGCCCCAAACTAAACTACTATTTTAGTTACAAACATGAAAAATATTTCAATGATATTACATTTTAGTTCAGTTCTATTTTTTTGCTGAGATAATGGAAGTATAGAACAATGTTAAAATATATTAGTAATAAGATTCTTTTGCCTGACACATTGAAAAAAATTGAAATAGAATTTTATATATATATATATATATATATATATATATATATATATATCAAGTCATTCAAGAAACTTATTGCTTAAACATCTAAACTTATCTAATAGATAGGTTTAGTGCTAAGCCTATCTATCAGCTGAAATCAAATTGTTTAGATCTTTCATCTGTTTTAACCAAGAAGTTTTAGTGAAAATTCTTATGTAGTTCAGTTTTTCTAAACAAATCAAGGTATAGATATGTTTTGTTCAAACAAAAACAAAAAAAACTATAAGTTCTACCAGATTCATGTTAATAAAATTTCCATTAAATATTTCACATAAATTTATTATGTACTAAAAACTGTAAAATAATGGTAAAAAGTTTTTTCCAAAATCTCTCATCCTGTCCAAAGACTACATTGGTGTGAGACCATATTGTTTGGGTGCTACTCAATGCAGGTTATGCACATCAATTAGTGAATATTTCTTTATGACAAATATTAATTAATGTATTATTATTTTTATTTATTTTCAATTAAATCAAATGATTGGAAATCACCTGGCTTGAAATAAATTTTCTTAGACTCATTTATAGTGTCAAATTCTATTAAGTACTCCAAAAAAGCCTTTATTTACCCAGATATATCAAATAATTCTTCTTTCTACCTTGTTTTCTTTTGTTTAAATAACTATGTTTATCCTGATGCATTCAGAGATTTTGAGAAATTGAAAATTATTATTTTAAAAAAAATGCTTCTATAGTACCATCTGCTTTTCTGGCATAGGATCAATGTTTTATATTTTTGAATCAATAGGAAAATATCTGCTATATAATCTGATTTTCAAAGCTAGACCTATTGTTATACAAAACAGTAACAGCATACTTTCAGAAAAATCCTGACTTTACTCTCCAGTTCAAATAAATATCTTAATATGCATTCCATGAGAACAATTTCAATTCTGAAATAGTTTTTAATCCTAGGATCCATTAGATAAGTAGGTGACAGCAAGATAGAGGATAGGCAGACTGCCACATGGACACATGAGGTGTAGGGCCTTGCTGGGAGTTGAATGCATTACTGCCTTCTTCCTCAGGAACAATACATGGATAAAAATCTAACAATAAACAAGTTGAGGTTATAATACGAAAATTATTTCTGGAAAATGCAGAATTCAGGAGAGATTTTCCTTTCATTTACAAAATGAGAGAAAAGTAATTATGAAAAGAAAAGGATCCCTATGGAGGTTGAAATCTGTAAATTGAAATTAGCTGTACCCATTTGCCACTTGAGAAGGCTTCTGGATGTAGGATGGTATTCAGATTCCATTTTGATAGTCATGATACCACTCATTATCAGTGAGGAGTCCTGCTTCCCCACATGTTGAAGTATAACATCAGAGAAGCACGCTGAGGCAGGCATATAAAGCAGGGTTTATTTAAAGGGGTAATACAGGCTTCTCCTGGGAGGGAGAAGGAGGCCATAGCTGGTAACTTGGTATCCCAAGAAGTGAGGGCAGTCTGCCTTTTTTATATGCCTTAGGCTCCCTTTGATCTCCTGCTCTCTTCTCCTTATCTCTCTCCCTCCTGTGTATGTGACTGGGCCCAGGAGATGGCCCAGATGGGACGGCCAAAAGGTGAGAAGCTGATGGGCTGGCAGGGCCAAGGTGGAGTGATCCTGGCAGGAAAGGGGCCCTGAACACATTACTTTTACAAGTCCCTGTAGGGAGGGACAATTTCTGGGACAGGTTACCTTAGCAACAGATTGGAGCAGGGGCAGGTCATATTGATAAAGGTGGAGGAAGGTCTCTGAAGGCATTAACACTCCAGTCCCTAAGGGGTGATCTCCAACTTCCCAGACCCAAATTGGGCTTCATTATCTCCATCCAGCCCAGATCATCTATCTACACTAACTGCCTGTGACTGTAAAGATATTTTGCATGATTTGTTAAACTTTTTTGAGTAATTTATGTAATTAATTCAACTGTGAGAAAAATCATAAACATAACATCCTATCATCAGGCATTATATTTCATTTAAAGCTTAAAGTTAATTAACTGCATTTTCTGATACTCTTAAGAATGTCATTAAAGTTTAGAACAACATGGAAGAGAGTTTTTCATCTGAGAAATGTATTAGATATCAGCAATAGCCCCCTCTTTCTCAACACATACAGGCCTTAATTTTCACTGCCATTTCAATTTTGAATATTTCTTTGGTATTATTAGTATGATATATTAGATATACTCAGGTCTGCTTATAGACTAATAGAATAAGGTATGGCCTACCATCACTCCAAGTTTGATATGTTATTAATTCTATTTCATATGGTAAAGCAAAGAGGGAAGAACTTTAGGCACAATTTAAATGGTGTTTTGAATATCATTACACATGCCCAGACAACACAGAACCAATAGATGCTACATACCTTTTTTTTAAAAAAATCCCCTAAAGAAAGCATTTCCACTTAGTGCTTAAAACATAATTGGTCTTTTTGAAGAAGTCATTCATTCTGCTCACAATGAATAGAAAACATTCTAGATCAATGATCTGCTTGGGATAACACTTAAGTACTATTTCTGAAGTCCAAACAGATCTTTTTCAGGAAGGTACTGATAATGGGATCGAAAGGCAATGGAGAAGATGAGAGATAGAAAACTTATAAAAAGGCATTAGCAGCTGAGTCTCAGGTACATGATGTTATAGCTAGGAGCATAGTTTTTTTTTACTATGGGAAAGCTTTGCCTGCAATCGAGTAGTAATAGCAAGGTTTGCAAGCCCCTTATAATGAAGTGGAATTTTAAAGAAAACCTTCTCTAGCTTTTGTTTTAACAAGGGAATTTTATAGACATTCAGGAAATGGAAGTTACAATAATTTCCCAACCAAGTTCCAGGGTGTATTGCACCCTCTTTCAATGCTACTGACTAGTTTCAGTGTGGCTCTGAATAATTCATGTCTCAAACTTTATATTTTTCAGGAAGCAGATGTGGTAAAGAATCCTGTCCTATTCCATTGCTGACTCACTCTATTCCTTCTTCCTTCCCTCCTGACAAGTATGTTTCTAATGGAAATGCATAGTAGAATTTTTCTGTCCAAGAAAAGAAATGGAGGAAAATAGTTTACAGTTCATTTTATTTCAATTTGACTGCTTAAAATCAAAATTAGATCTTTTTGAAATTTGAATAAAGAAAAAATAATAAAGTCACATTTGTCAAGTCATATACACTGTAGGCTCATTTATTATAAGAAATAGGTTGTTATTTTCTAAAATAAAGGCTTTTTATAGTAGCACAGTTTGTTTTATATATACCAGATGGATAGGTGAAAGAGCGACGCATTCTGTATGGAATGCTACTAAAACCATATTGGGCATGCTGCACTATTAAGAAAACTCATACACTTCTTCATTATTTATAATGTAAAAATTGAAAAGTTGGAACAAATTTCTAAAAACTCATTGCCAAATGTATAGGCTCTTGGAATTTTCAATGTGCTCAGAGCTTAATGGACTGCTCCTTACACTACACGGCTTCCCTCTGCTAACTGCCTTCTCCATTGCACAGTTAATCATCTTCATTCCCAAAAAAGCCTCTTTCCTACCATGTCTATTTCTGTTAATGTCACCCTTGACTTGCAGTCCCTGGGGCTCATGGATGCTCTCGTCATCATTTTTAATTTCTTTTCCTTTTTTGCTATCCACATATATAATAAGAAACCAGTGCTACATATTCAACTTTAATTTTCTTGCAGATATCCCTCCTTTTCCATTCTCACTGCTATAATTTGAACTTTTATTAACTTTCGCCTGGGAAAGAATGGCCCCCAAACAAAATCAGGCCTGCCACCTGTTTTGTAAGCTTGTATTGGTATGCAGCCCCACACACTCCTTTGCATATGGTCTATGGCTGCTTTCATTCTACAACAATAGACTTGAATGCTTCCGACAAAGACCACATGGCCCACAGCACCCAAAATATTTAGTATCTGCAGGGATAGATAACTGTAGGAAATCACAGGGATCCTTGCTGTGTTATAGAATGACATTTGGTCACTTTCCCGCAGGCCCAATGAAGGAATGTATTGACTGAGAGAGAAATGAGGTAGGAAAATAGGGTAGAGTGTGGTTGCAGTGATTCAGGTTAAAGAATGAGAGAAACAATGACAAAGCAAAAGGGGAAAAATTCAAGGGGTACTTGTGAGTTAATAGTGGTAGTATTCATTAAGTAGAAATGAGGATTAAAACAACCATGTCATCATCCCTTCACCTAAAATCCACAAGTAGTTCACCACTTCTTTCGGAACCTTTCAGAGTTCTGCTAGGACAGTGTGTTCTGGGTGTTTGTTCTCCTTCATCCTATCTGTGATCTCTTGTCCTTAGAAGCCCTTCCTTTGTGCCCCTAGGACCTTCTTTAACTGCTCTCCCATGCTGTGCTTCCTCTGGTCCCACAGACTCCATAGTGGAGTTGCCCACCTCCACCTCGAAGTCTCTCTTTTCCAATCTCCTAAATCAGTTCAGTCCATATCCAAACTTAAAAGTTTCTTTTCCTCTAAAAAGCCTTCCTTGATCCCCTGACAAAGTTGACAAAATATAGTATGAGTGTATAAGAGAGAAAGGAAGAAAGGAAGAAAGGAAGAAAGAAAGAAAGAAAGAAAGAAAGAAAGAAAGAAAGAAAGAAAGAAAGAAAACACAGACTTAGCAAAATCTATGTGAAAAGGTCATTATATATATATATATATATATATATATATCCAATTATATGCTATCCTCAAACCAAATCTTTCTAGCCTCTTAACATACCTGAATTTTCATGGTATTTTCTTTTCTTTTCTTTTCTTTTATGGTTTGTTTAATATCTGTCTCACCACCTAGAGCAAAATCTCCAGAAAGGTAGGAGACATTGCCACTGTATGCTCAATGCAGAGAATAACTGCTGGCACAAAAAAAGCTCCATGATAAATTAATGATTAATAAATAGAAGAGGATGAAGTAAAAAATATCTCTATGATTTATGACTCTGCAATGAGCACACAGTCATAAGGAGTATGAAATACAGAACAAGACAAAGCATAGGGGACAGGATTACTTTTGTGTTTTGTCATAATGTTTTTGAAATGCCTGAGCAGTTAGAATGGGAACCTGGAGACCAGAAGAAGTTGTCACAGTTACAAACAGGTATTTTGAATCTCTTATTGTAGTTAATGAGATGAACTAAGGAGACAGCTAACAAAACACGAAGGGAACCCAGAGAAATGTCTGCGTAATGAAAAAGCAGGGTAAGAGAAGTCTGTGATAGAGATCTGATTGCACAAATAAGAGTGGCCAAAAGAAAACCAAGGAAGAGTATTTAGCAATCTGTATGTTAGGTTTTGAAAAGGAAGAAACTTCACCCATGGGCACTGGACTGCTCCAGATTAACCAAACTCACATGTGAGTTGTATATTTCAAAGAACATACAGATGGAAAGAAACAAGATTGTATCAATGGTACTACACATTATTCGGATACCTTTAAGATTCTAGAACTTTATCTCTAGAAAAGAGAAAAACCCAGATCCCCTATTAATCATAGGGCTTCCTTAAATGGGGGGTGGAAGGTCATGGATTTGGGAGCTAACTAAAGTACAGTGAACTTGGACTAAAAAGATCAAAACTTTTATGTATAACATATGTGACTTAAACTATTTCTGTTTTATTTTTTCAGGTTCTTCCTTTATACATTGGATATGTTAGTGACTATATAACAGATTTATGTGGTTTAAATAAAATATAAAAGAAGACATTTGTTTCATTGTGTGGTTAATGTTATATGTTTTTATGGAAACAGAATCTAATAGTCTGAAGATTAAGAAAGGTATAACTGCTATCCTAATCATTCCCTGGCAACACCCTAAAAACTATTTAATGATGTTTCACAGAAAAAAAAAAAATATATATATATATATTCTGATATATATATATATATATATATATCAGAAAAAAAGAAGAAAGAAAGAAAACAAACACAGACTTAGCAAAATCTATGTGAAAAGGTCAACATAATTCCAAGAATCCTTCTTATAAGCTACTTCATCTTCAAGAGTATAAACAAGTTTTATAAAGAGAAACCAAGTTGAAATTTTAGATGTTTCAATCCCTAGATATATCCTAAAATGGTATGAATAATTGCCATCATTTACCACTAATTAAATAATACTTAATAATGTTTGTAAACAGCTGGGGTGATATATAAGAAAATAAACCTTGAACTAAAGGATTCCTGATAATTCTACTCAAAAGTACAATGCTTCTACAGTGTTCCATCCACTTGAGAATTATCCAAAACCCTGTCTAGCCTCACTAAATAATTCTTTTCTAGAAATTTTTAAAAATGAATCAGTTTCAAAGAAATTCTTTATGAACACATCATTTAGGGAGTGAATTCTTTCTTAAGTGGCATTATATGCTAAGGACTAATTTGAAGAATTTGACTAAATAGTTATTACAGATATGAAGCATAAGATAAATATACTGTCAGAAGACCTGCACTCCTTTCTTGAAACTATTCCATGTCCAACTATAACATTGTACATGCCCACCCTCCCGTAACAGACTTTTCTTTTACTATTTAACTATTATTTTCAGGCATACCATTATTTTAATTCCTTCTTTAAAAACATGTTCAACTGATGAAGATCATGTACAAGGATCTAGCCAAAACTTGAAACTGCTTTTTTACCTTGTTTCTATCGTGAATGAAATAATTGATATTTTCTTTGAAAAGTAAACATTTAATTGCCTACAGAAAGCATATGTAGAAAAGGGTCTGAAATTTCATTTCCAAAATTACATAAAACCCAAGTGATTTCTAAATACATTTTTCTATTCTTATTAAGATGGCATATAGTACCTGTTAATAAAAATATGAACTTGAGAAAAAGTAATTTGGATAGATGTTTGCATATCGTGTATATCTACCAGTTTTAGTTTTAATAAAGATCTTTCATTTCATTCAGGTTAAAACTTAATCCCTATAAATTCTGCAGGGAAAAATAATTAAAAATATATTCTTCATCAAAAGAAAAGCACAGTTGAGAAAAGAGAATTTACTTTTTGTAAACACTGAAGCTGAGATATTTTCTCTTGGAGTAACAGACTAGCAATTCCTCTGTGTAATTGTGTTTTCTTTTGGTACTGGGGTTTGAACCCAGGGGAGCTTAACCACTGAGCCACATCCCCAGCTTTTTGTATGTGTGTGTTTTAGAAATAGGATCTCACTGAGTTGCTTAGAACCTCGCTAAGTTGCTGAGGCTGGCTTTGAACTCTTGATTCTCCTGCCTCAGCCTCCTGAGCCACTGGGATTATAGGCATGCGCTACCATGCCTGGCTTCTCTGTGTAAACTAATTTTAGCCAAAATGGGTAATTCAGAACTTGATCTTATTGTTTTTGCTTTGTTATTCAGAGTAACTAGAATATTTATTTTTTTATTAATGCGTCGTTTCAAAAAATGAATTAAAACATTTATATGGTTTAATATACTCACATTATAGTTTTATTAATTAAAACACGATAAAATACTGATTATAAATTTTAAGGAAGGGCAAGAATAGAATTATTAGAAATGCATACATACAATCATTTTGTTTTGAGGGCTTAGGGGAAAAGTAATCTAAATTTCACTATTTGGGGAAATAATAAATTGATTAAGCTTTGGAAGTTTACCTTAAGGGAGTTGAAAGAGAAAAGATAATGGAAAAATGTTCATGTTTACAATCTAACATTCTTTTGACTAGAGGATAAATATTGGTAAAAAGAAAGTATGCCAATTTTTATGCAGAAATACTTTCTTCATACAGAAACCAAAAAGGAGACAAATACATAAATATATTTGAGTCACTTGGCTCAGATTTGAAAGTATCACAATCTTGGTGTATCATACACCCACTGCTAAATAACTGCATAGCAACAGAATCTGGCATTGTGATTCCTTGATATTTCCAATACACACGGTAACCAAAAGGTCATTAGCAAAAAAAAAAAAAAAGAAAAAGAAAATCAGAATCGTCATCTCTAAATAAGATATAAAGTAAACATCTCAGGAACTTTCAACATGATAAATATTATCTATATGTGAGTTCTAAACCCAATGAATAGTTTTCTAAGGATCCTAAAGAGACTTATGTCGCCATCTGACAAATTGTCGTTGTAGTAAAAAACATTAAGAACACATTCTCTCTAAAATAAAGTTTCCATTTAGACACAATCAGCAGGGCTTAATTAGAAAACATGAATAATTGAACATGCTGCTCTCTCTAAGCAACAAACTTAAGAGTCAAGCAGAAGCAGATTCTTGTTAGACAAAAGGGCACTTTGTACTCAATCACATTCTAATGCTTTCCTCTCTGAAAGCAACCTTTCCAGGGATGATTCAGATGGCTACCCTCTGAGCAAATACTGTAAACACAGGTATTCATTTAAAATATAAAAAAATAAAAACAATAACAACAACAACAACAAAAACTTCCTGCAATCTCTGCAAAAAGCCAAGTTTCCAAAAACATCATAGAGAAAGGAGTGTGGGCAAGGGTATGGATTGGAGATAACTTTGGATATTGAAATCTTCCTGGAATTAATCATTCTGGCAACAGTGTTAAAGGCCAAGTTCACCAATATTCTCTACTCTGGCACAATCTGAATTCACATACCTGTTTCTTATTTCCTGTGAGTTCCTCCCTTTTAAGGTGGTTAATAGTCCATGCTGACTGCTGACCTCAAATCCCCACGGCTAGTCTAGGTTCCCTGTGTTTAGTGGCGTGATTAACAATGAATACATTGGTAAGCAGTCTATAAATGTACTAAAAAACTGTTTGGACACAAATACACAACAAAATCCAAATTCCTAAAAACAGTAACAAAAGCACAAATCGAAACAAAAACTTAAAGTACCAAAGCCCAAGTGTTTAACTCCCCAGCTCACCTCACCAAGGACTCATGTCCCTGGAGTTGTGCCCAACACTGCTGCTTCTATCTTCTGTTTTGGTTCTCCTCTCCTGTCCTGGGCCATGTGTCATCTTCTTGGAGTCTTTGTTTTCTGTAGAAGTAACTAAAGGGAGCCAGGCATGGTGGTGCTTGCTTGAAATCACAGTAGCTGGGGAGGCTGAGGCAGGAGGATCACAATTCCAAGCCAACCTCAGCGAAAGCGAGATGCTAAGCAACTCAGTGAGACCTTGTCTCTAAAATACAAAACAGGCTGGGGATGTGACTCAGTGGTAGTGTGCCCCTGGGTTAAATCCCTGGTACTCTCCCCCCAAAAAATAGAACCACCCAAAGAGGCCTCCTCTTTTTCTGTGTTTGTTTATGCATCTGCTGTAATGAAGAATTGCGACCCTCTCCCTAAGAGCCACAGCTCTTCCTCCTGCTCTTGAGCTAGTACCCGTGGGCATCACAAGGCCTTCCTTACTCTCTATATGATCTTCTGACATCTTGCTCCAAGCCTCTCTGAGCTTTGCATCTCTTCCTTATTCTGGGCTATATGCCTTGGGACTCCTGGACCTGAAGAAGTAGGTGTCACACTTCACCTTTACAGCCCAGGATCAGTGAGAGCAACTGGTACCTTCCTCACTGGAATGCTAGCCATGATCTGTGCCCATCCAGTGAACCTCATACCTGCTAATTTTCCCAACATTGTTGTGGACTGTCAATCCACTTGCTCCTCTCAGCTCTCCCAGAACAACCAACACAGTATTTCCACCAGAAATAACTCTCCATTCAGATGGCTACCCTCTGAGCAAATGCTATAGACATAGGTATTCATTTAAAATAGAAACAACAACAACAACAACAACAAGAAAAAATACTGGGGCTTCTGTTTAGAACATAGGTTTTCAGACAAGCCTCAGAGGCTCTGTTATCACTGCAACATGGTCTCCAAATGGGAATTTCAGCAGGGGCATCGCCACAGGGTTACTGCCTAGAAAAGACCATGAAACATTTCCTTTTAATTCTCACTCAAGATATTTGAACCACAAACTATGAGTTCCTCAACCAAGTCCCATTTACTTGTCCCTATCCTCAATGATTTTAGAAAAAAAATTTTAAAGGAAGATCCAAAACGCCTCCATTTGGAGAGGTCATGTACTGCAAGAGTTCGTGGTTCAACTCAGAGACCAGACTGTCCAAAATTCCAACTTTGGGGCTGTTCCTTCCTACCCAAATGACCTTTGGGCAGTCACTGTATTTCTGTGTGTCTCAATTGCTTCATCTGTTAAAAAAGGCAATATTTCCATTGATGTTATTAGGAATAATCATGTAAAGTGCATAGAAAAATGCCCGCCACAGGGTAAGCACCATATAGAATTAGGTATCATTATTATCACTATGGATATTAATGGTAGGGGAAATTGAGCATTAATCTTTTATTTTTTACAAATTCACTGGATGGTTTTAAAAGCATTCTAAGCGCTTAGCAATTTATTTTACATTCAAAGAAAATAGTCAACAGTTAATATCTAAGATTTCTTGTCAGAGAAGCTTAGTTGTTCTCTGATAAGAACAAGTAAGAGGAGGAAGAATTTCTTTGGGGTTCATGGTCTTAGAAGTCCCAGTCCATGGCTGGAGGGGCTTGTCCAGGGAATGCTGTTTAGCTCATGGCAGACAGGAAGGAGAGAGAGAGAGAGAGGGAGAGAGAGAGAGAGAGAGAGAGAGAGAGAGAGAGAGAGAGAGAGAGAGAGAGATAGATACACCAGGGACAAGATATACAACAGCAAAGGTGGTCCTTGTATCTACTTCCTCTAGCCACACCCTTTCTTTCACAGTTACCACCCAGTACTGTAATCCTCTCAAATTATTCACCAAATGGATCAATCCACTGATTAGGTTACATCTCACATTATCTCATCAATCTGTTCACCTCTGAACAGTTCTTCATTGTCTCACCCATGAACTTTATAGGGGACACCTTATGTCCAAACCATAACAACCTCCTTGAACACTAAAAATACAAATAATACAGAATTTTCTTTCCTGTAACTTATGCCTTTCAAACTGAAAAAAAGTTGTTCTTAAAATGTTTAAAATTAAGAGTAATTATGACTGCCTTACTCTTGAATTAGATGGTGAAGATAACCTTTTAGATATTACAGAATAAACATTTTTGAAATTTTAATCAACTTCATACACATTTTCCACATTTTTTTTCGAATTATTTTTATCTAATATTATTATTGATGTATGCATTGTTTACCTTGAATCACTATTTATAATTGTTTCTAGGTAGAAGAAAATGTTGAAATGCACCGTTTCTTTCTCTATAATGAAATCCTAGTGGATGGATGAATCGGAAATTTCTTCTCATATCAATTCATTTCACATATAATATTACATAGCCTGAAGTATAAACAAAAGCTAAAAATAAAAACACATATTCCTTAGCTTGTAATAAACATGATCTGCTTCCTATAAAGAATAAATAAATGTATCAAAATATTAGTTTCTGGAAGTATATCCTCAAAGAGAAATTATTTAGAAAAAAAACAGTCTTAGATTAAAAAAAAAAAAGAAAAGAAAAACCTGTCATGTCAAATAGTTAACATTTCACCTAATATACCAAATTCCTGCACTGCATCCTGTATTCTAATAAACATTGACCACCGGCTCAAAAATAGAGGGAAATAGGTTCTCAATACTTAACAAAGCATTCATTCCATTGCATTTCTAAAACACCCAATTTAAGTCAAAGTTGTCTTTGTGACATTGCCCTGCAGAAGTCTTCTGGAATACAAAATAAGTGCATAACCTCCAGTTGTTTCTGATGATCTAATTTTTAGCTTTTGGCTATTCTAATTACTCTTCCCTTATCATATTCTTTCTTTCTAGTTTCCCTCTGAAAATCTCAGGCTATTTCCAAACCCTTTCTTGTTTTCATTTAAATGTACAACATTAAAAATATCAATTATATAGTGCAGAGTAAAATTCAGAAGTCTGAATTATTCTTCTTCTTTCCAAAGTGACAATTTTTATTCTGCTTCATCGGCAATTTACTTAGAAAACAGCAGCAACTAAAACATAAATTTTTTTAATCCAAAAGTTAAAATGTCCTGTTTGGGTGTATCCTCAAATCGAAAGCCTTCCAAAAATTTTTGATTTCCAAGTTACCATTAAGCACTGTGTTATTGATTTCAAAGCCCATTACATTGCTTATGTATTTTCTTTTGTGGAAGGATTTAATTTCTCTAAGTTTTTTTCCCCCCTGGAGCACATCAATTTTATAAACAAGTGAAAATGTTATGTCTTTATGATAAGATTAGGGAACTGAAAGTCAACCTGTTTAAACATATTGTTCAATGTCAAAATGGATAGTAAGAAGAAAATAAAGTTCTCTTTCTCAATTTGTGAGAAACAAAATCCTTGTCTTCTTCAGAATAATGAGATTTCCTGGATAACTTAATTCTGAAGAGATATGTGCACACCTGTTACCTTTATCCATTCGTTATGGTGTGGATGTGATGTGTCCCTCAAAAGCTCGAGTGTAAGACAATATATAAGACAATATAACAAATAATTGGGTTGTAAGAGCCTTAACACAATCAGTAAATTAATTCACTGATGGGATTAATTAAGTGGTAACTGAATATGGGTAAGGTATAGCTAGAGGAGGTGGGTCATTGGGGGTGTGCCTTTAGAATATAAATTTTTACTCTGGCGAGTCTCTCTCTCTCTCTCTCTCTCTCTCTCTCTCTCTCTCTCTCTCTCTCTCTCTCTTTCTGCTTTCTGATCATCATGTGGGAGGTTTCCCTCTGCCACACTCTTCGACCATGATGTTCTGCCTCACCTTGAGCTCAGAGGAATGGAGCTGGCTGTCGGTGGACTGAGATCTCTGAATCTAGGAGCACTGAAACTTATCCTCTCCTAAAATTGTTCTGGTCAGATCTTTTAGCCTTTTTAGCAGTGAAAATGCTAACTAAAACACTGTTCCTAGAGGAATAAGGAATAATAAAGACGGGTACTTGGCAAACAATACAATAAAAGATGCCCCACTCAGTGTCCAGGTAATTCCTTCAGAGCCAGAGCTACATGACAGTGTGAAATTCTCTTTCACATGTAGAGGTTCCAGAATGATTAGAAGAATGATTAGAAGCAAGAGGAAAAGGAAAAAAGGAAAGATTCTTTGGGGGGGGGGGGCATTTGAACTAGCTTAAACTACAAAAATCATATGAAAACACCCCAAATCAATGGTCATGATATTGCTGTTAGTAATAGTGTGGGTGGGAGACAAAAGAAGAGGGTTGTTGTTAATATAAATGAATCACACTGGGGAGAGAAACATTCTAATATGTTTGCATTTTGAAGAACATGTTTTATACGTTTATAAAAGTGCCCCCCAAATTAAGTGACATATTAAAGAATGTGAGAGAAAGCAAACATTCTACTGGAACCAGTTGAGTTTCATTTCCCAGTTTTATTATACAGCATGGGAATATGATTTAGAATTCATAAGTAAACCCTGAATAACATCAGAAAAGAATCTCCTACTCCATTTTAAAAATTTATTTTTAAAGGATAAAAGATGTACTTAGCTGAGACATTTTGTATCTTTCACTTATAAGAAAACTTTGGCTTGTTTTGTAATACTTTGGCCAGAAACTTTTACTTTTATTCTGTGTACTTACACTTATCTGATGCAACCTAACAATAAATCTCTGACCATTTAGACAATGCCAGTAAAGAGAATTTTGAATTGAACTAAACCAAAGGTCTGCTGAGGGTTGAAACATAATCTTTTGCAATTTCTTAGTGAAGTGGGCAAACTCTTATGTTTCAAACCCAATCATCAGCCATGACTATACTTGAGAAAACTGTCTCACACAACTTGGAGACAATCCCAAGTCTTAGTCTTAGGCCTTTGTGAGACCTGGGAGGGAATTTAATTCTAGATACTATCTGAGCACTCAGAAATGGATACATAACTTAATTGCATAGTTTGGATTTGGAGTTCAGTCTTCTTATTCATCCACTGGGAAGGCGCAACTGACTCAATAAATAAGTGAATCTTTTTAAACCTACGCTCTATCTTATAATTCTTTACCAGTTATGGTCTATTTAGAATGCCATTCTGGTCAATAAATCTTGATGACACTAAATTTGGTACTTTCAAAATGGGTACAGCTATGGTTTTACTGTTCTTATTCAATATAAGGTATCTTTACAAGAGAATCATTTAAAATGCCCTTGTTGTCTATTAATACTACCCAGGGACATAGCTCACTAATTACTGATGATAGGCACATGAATGTGAAGTTTGAAGTTTTTATATTTATTCATGCATTAGGTCACTAGAATTTCATCAAAGCTGTTATTTTATTTCTTAAGATAGAAATTGCTAATGTCTAACAAACAGTGATAAGAATACTACTAATTATCGACTTGGGAAATTTACAAAGAAAAACAATTCAACAGATGAAAATTTAATTTAAAAATATTAATTGCAGTATTATTTATAATTGTAAACCATTGTAAATATTATTAAATGTCCAGCAGAGAAAAGAAGACTTCTGTATATCTACTCAGATAAATATTTTATAGGCATAAAATTTTAATTATGAAGATAATTTGATGACTATTGTGAAGATATTTATGAAATAATGTGAACTGATAAAAGCACAATATGATATTAATGATGTAAGAAATAAATGTGCATGTGAAATTGTTTAGAAAGACAAATAGACTTGTCTGCAAAGGATTTTAAAATTCTAAACAGATTTTTTTTTCTTAAAAATGCCCTGTAACAATATTTTCATACATATTTCACATTGCAGAACATAAAATCTGTTTGATCATCTGATTTATAATATGGTGCAAACACAATCATACCTCTAACCAGAAAAGTTAGCCAAGTTTGTGAGCTTGCCTAGTTAAAACAATATATGTTTGACCTTAGGCTCTTTATTTATGACAGGAGGTCACTGCACATTAGAAATAAGACCTATGGTGTCTTATGAAGGAAAAGAGTCTAAAATATATGAATGAGTCTAAAATATATGAATCTAACCCATACTGAGCAGAATAGTTTGACTACTATTATAAAGCCCATTATTGTTCTTCAATATACTTCATCTTTATTTTGTCACTTCATTGACACAGTTATGTTTTGTGATTCATAATCTTATGATCTCTATATTCAATGAGGAAACCAATTCCTAAAAAAAAGAAAAAAAGAATGAGTGATTTACCCAGGCATGATGGTGCCTGTAATCTCAGATGCTCAGAAGGCAGAGGCAGGAGAATTGGGAGTTCAAAACCAGCCTGCTCAACATAGAACCATGTCTCAAAACACAAAGAATTGAGAGACTTACTTGAAATACTTATGCAGATCAATGCATAATTACCATGTGTTAAGTATCATGAAAGTAAAGAGTAAGAGTTTTAATTAATATCTCAGGGGTTAGAATATTCCCTGAGAAATTGCTCTGTCATCAGAGGGCTAAGGGCTAAGTAGAAAATTGATACACGATTGCGGGTGGGGGAGGCTTCTGGCAAAGGTAGGGTATGTAAAGACCTGGAGCAGGAAAAAGTGTGTTGGAGACTTCAAAATAAGGTAAGTAAGTAACCTTTCATCCTGGAGCAAAAGAGCTACATAAATGAGTTCTCTCATTGGAGAGAGAAAAATAAGCCTGATACTGAAGACCATTTCAGACTCTTTTTAAAATGCCATCTTTCTCTAGGAGGAATGATAAAGCATCAAGAATTTCAAGTAGAAGAGTGATCTAATTTAATTTGAGTTTAAAAAAGTATTGGGGAACTGTAGAGGAAGCTAGGAATGGATAGATGTAGGCAGATTAACTGGTACATACAGGAGGAAGAGTAAAAGGTGCCTTGGACTATGGCTAAACTCTATTTCCAACATTTAAATGTTGGATGGAAGAGAATGAGCCAACCAAGCCCCTGGACAAAGAATAGTGAGGGGGCTGGAAGAAAAACAAAGTTATATGGTGTTAGAGAAGCCTGGGGCAGGGTCCAGCAGAAGAGCCAAGGGTTGTTAAAATGTCAAAGATTTGATAATAAAAAATGCCACTGGAGTCAGGGACATGGAACTTGTTATCGTGGGAAATGACTTCTTGGTTTTTATTGTTCCCAGGGATTTAGTTTTTTTTTGGTTCTGCTTCTAATCACACTGTTTATTTGTTTGCTCTGCTTTTACAATTTTCTTTTCAAGCAACAGTTACCACCATTGAACTTTAGAGTAATTGACAAGGATATCTCATGTATAAAAAGAGAATATAACTTTCTCCTTTATCCCTATGCGTTACTAATTAATTAATTTTGTAACTATTTCTGGTCTAAATATATATTTAACTAAGCAAGGTATGGTACTCCTGTAACCCCAGAGACTGAGGTGGCTAAAGCAGGAGGATCAAGAGTTCAAAGCCAGCCTCAGCAAAAGCAAGGAGCTAAGCAACTCAGTGAGTCTCTAAATAAAATACAAATAGGGCTGGGGATGTGGTTCAGGGGTTGAGTGCCCCTACATTCAATCCTCTGTACCAAAACAAAAACAAAAAAATCTGTATTTCCTTGTTCCTAATAATATCAAAAGTTTTTTACTCTCATTTTAATTCTCTACAATAAATCACTCATAAATCATGCACGTATTCAAATATTCTTTGGAAAACATCTAAAATACGAACTCCACTCCTTTTTTTTTAAAGAGAGAGAGAGAGAGAGAGAGAGAGAGAATTTTTAATATTTATTTTTTAGTTCTCGGCGGACACAACATCTTTGTTGGTATGTGGTGCTGAGGATCGAACCCGGGCCGCACGCATGCGAGGCGAGCGCGCTACCGCTTGAGCCACATCCCCAGCCCGTGAACTTCACTTCTAACCCTCTATTTTCTCACAGCTAGCACAAGGAGTTATCATTGGAATTTGTAGGCACACGAAAGTATACAGAGTGGTAAGGTAGAGGTTTTCCTAAGTTAGACGAGGTTGTCCTACCACAAGGTAAAGCAGAAGCTGCTAAAGTGGAAAGAAAACAAGGAAAAGAAAGGAAAGGAACTTAAGCAGTCAGACATTTGAGGGCCTGGAGGAGCGATGCCTTCCCCTTCTCCAGGACCAGAATGATATTTATGAAAATATTGCTCTTTCTGTGCTCTGCTTTGGTCTTTTGGTAGACCCCCTTCGGCTTTTCAAGTGTTGCAAAAAGCGGAGCTCCTGTTGTTGCCATTCTTTCAAGCCAGCTGCTTGCACATGGACAGAGATTAAAACCAAACTAATGCATTCTTACAGGACTGTTTTAGTTTTAGGAAAATGTAGTATGTTCATACCAGGAGAAGGACAACACTAGGCGGTGTCTTCCTCCCATGATGACAGAAGATGATAAGACGTGAGCAATCTGCTGTTGAGGAAGAGTTTGGGGAGACATTTCTTCAATTTTCTTTTTCTCATCCTTACATTTCCCATATCTTCTAGTTCTGAATTTCTTATGGAAGAGTTTATTTGGAGAAAGTTCGGCCTACTGTTTCATTTACTCATTTTTTTTTTTCAGCCATTGTTTCCTGAGCATGTACTTACAATTTGTTACATCCTGGGCAACAGTGAAGAAATATGAACCTCCCCTGCACTCTCTTGGTGATTTTTATCAGGTTGCAAAGAATGAACAATCAAGTTATCAGTGAAAGTGCCACAGTCCACTCTCACCACCTGTAGAGGAAAGGTTCACAGGGATTTGCTATAACCAGGGGAGCCAGGGGAGGCTGAGTCTATTACACTAAGGAATTGACCATAGAAAGAACTGACTCTACCTAGAGGGGAGCGAAGATGCAGAGATGCTACAAAGAAGTGGAGTGGGCACATGACACAGAAATGATTTTACCCTGGCTGGAGTGGAGGAAAACAACGAATCAGGTAGAGAGGTGGGTAAACACAGATCATGGAGAGCTTCCCAGACTGAGTTAAGAATATTGTTTTTATGCTAAGAAGAACTGCAAGGCCCTGAAAATTTTGAGCAGATGATGGAGTTTTGAAAAGGCTGCTGTAATTGCATAGGGCAGAGCAGATCATGAAGAGGACACTCTAGTTATGGATACGTCAGTCGAAGGTTCATTCTGTGTGTTAAACAATAGGGCAAATGATATCTTTAATCAGGTGGATTGGAAAGCTCCTCAAAGCATAGAACAGAGAGTGGTCATCAATTATATATAAAAGTTCAGGAAATAGCAATTGTACCAGGCAAACACTTTTTTTTTTTTTTTTTTTTTTGGCTGGGGGCCGTTATTCTATGAAATAAATGAATTTGTAGCTTTGAAAGTCTAGAAGTGGACTGTTTAGTTGGATTTTGTAGATGTTGAGTTTATCAGGAAAAGCTAACTTTGTTCTCAAAAACAGAGGTCACAAAACCTGGTCCAATCCAGGACAATCATTGAGTGCTTCTGTAAATATATTTCAATGGATTCCAGCCAAGCCCACCCCTTTATGCATCATCTACAGATGCATTTGCACAGTGCTCAAGTTGAGTACTTCCAAGAGAGATTATGTGGCCCATGAAGCAGATAACATTTTCTATTTTTATATAAAAGATTGTTGGCTCCTGCTCACAAAGATGAAGATGGTTTTATTTTTATTTTGTTTGTTACCTACTGCATTGATTTTTATAGCGAAAAAGATAATCCCTCCTTCTAAATGCCACATCAATAAATTTACTTACTCATTTAAGAAATTATTCTTAAAATTTCCACTACCAGTATGGACTGGTGATACTTAAGATGTTTATCCTAGTTAAATCTGGCTCATCTTTGTTAATGGTATGTATATCCCCATTGATGGGAAAGTCTCTGTGATATGGTCAATTCCTTTTCAAAGCATATTTGCCAAAAAATAAGTGCTCCCCAGTTCCTAGGTTTTGATCAACTTTGCATTAATTACTGTGCAGAGTGAGAAACAGGGATCCAGTTTCATTCCTCTACTTATGAACATCCAGGTTTCCCAGCACCATTTGTTTAAAAGGCTCTCTTTTCTACAACATATTCTTTTGGACCATGTTCAAGGATCAGGTCACCGTATCTATCTGAGTTTGTCTCTGTGCCTTCTATTCTGTTCCATTAGTCTTAGTGTCTGTTTTGATGCCAATACCATTTTATTTTTGTTACTACAGCTCCTCAGTATGATTTGAAGGTTGGGAATTAAGATGTCTCTAGCATTGCTTTTATTGCTCTGGATTGGTCTTTTAATTTTTCATATGATTTTTAGGACTGTTTTTTTCTAGTTCTGCAAAGAAGGTCATTGGTATTTTGATGGGAATGGCACTGAATCTGTAGATTCCTTTTTGTAATATGGCCATTTTTGACAGTTTTGATTCTATGAATCCATGACCATGGGGGGCCTTTCTATCTTCTAAGGTCTTCTTCAATTTATTTCTTCAGTGTTCTCTGATTTTCATTCTGGAGAGCCTTCGTTTATTACTACTTGCTTAGATTTAGTCATTCCCAGGTTTTTGTTTGTTTGTTTGTTGTTTTGTTTTGTTTTTTGAGTCAATTGTAGATGGGATTTTTTTCCTGATTTCTTTCTCAGCAGATTCATCATTGGAGTATAGGAAGACTGTTGATTTTGTATGTTGTCTTGTCTACTGCTATTTTGTTGAATTTGTTTAGACAAGTTATGGAACCAGCCTAGGTGCCCATCAACAGACTAACAAATAAGGAAAATGTGGTATATACACACAATGGAGTGTAAGGGTCCGGCGAAACGTCGGAGAAGGAAAGACCACACGAGACTAGCTTCATGCAATGGCAAGGGGGATTTTTTTATTAGGGATCCGTTCCAACGCGTTGGGACTCTGTGCTCACTCAAGAAGGGAGAGCAGCCCAGAGCCCAGAGCAGAGGTCAAGCAGAGCTTAAGTACACTTTTTGGAGGGGGGGGGGCTTTGCATGCATCAGAACAAATCATCATGAGGCGCGGGAAAATTGAACAACAATTCTGATACATGATTAGTCCATTCATTGGCGGGAACAGTTTGGGTAGGGGTGATTGGTCACTTCTAAGTGGGGCACACATTCAAACTGATTGGTCCTGGGGCCTGGATGCCTACGTGCCATGCTACCTGGAGCCCTTAGCTATTAAACAACCAGGGAATCAATGGAGATATTTACTGAGCAGCTCCCGCATTGTCCTAACAACTTACAGGTTCCGGGGATAGCAGGGGAATTGTAACAATAGTCTTTTACCTTTTAGCCCAGGCCTTGTAATCTAGAAGCTTTACAATGCCCTAGTTTTTTACACTTTAACTCAGACTTTTGCAGCTTAGAATCAGCTTAGAAATTTTACCCTTACAGGAGTTTTATTCAGCCATGAAGAAGAGTGAAATCATGTCATTTCTGGTAAATGGTTAGAAGTATAAAACACTGTATTAAGGGAAATAAGCCAGATATGAAAAGAAAAAGATCAAATGTTTTCTCTTGTATGTGGAAGCTAGAGAGAGTGGGAAAAAAATAATAATTTTTTAAAAAACAGGGATCTCACAGAAATAGAACGGAAACCACTAAAGCAGAGGAAGGTGATCCAGAGGGAGGAAGGAGGGGAGGGGATAGGGAAGTATTGGGGAATGAAGTCTACCAAATTATTTATGCTATGTCCATGTACCAACAAATCACAATAAGTCCCTCTCTCTCTCACACACACCACACACACACAAACACACACACACACGTACACACACAGCACTAATTAAAATACTGCTACTAATAACAATAGAAGGGATATAATTAGAGTAGAACAAGAGGATGGCGGAGGGAGGTGGGAAGGGAAAAGGAAGGTACTAGGGAATGAGATTGATCAAATTATGTTTTGTGAATGTTCAAATATGTCATAATTGAATTCCATTATTTTGTATAATTATAATGCACTAATAAAAAAGTCTAAAAGATGTTCCCCCAAAGCAAAACAAACATTCAAGTCTAATTTCACTTTAGAAAATATTTAATATTTTAGAAAGTTATCAAAGCATAACTTAATTTTATGTTTTTGAGTACTTTCCTACAATATCTCTTTTTCAATCTTATGAAGTAAACAGGAAGTGTACATATGGTCATTCAGTAGCAGAACTAGGATTCTAACCTACCTTATGTGATGAAGAAACTGTCCTCTTAAACTCAATCATTGACTTAATGTTCTAGAAAAATCACGCTGTCAAGATTCTAAAGGCTTAACTGAGTACGTACTGTTGTTACCCAGTTGCCTCATTCAATTCAACCAAGAATAACTACAGAACATATCGAAACTTGAATGCATACAATTGAGGAATAGATCTCTCTTCTCCTAGAATGAAAAATTATTCGGAGGCATATACCATTAAAAGTGTTTATGCACCCTCCATGGCAAAGACTGCTCTTCTATAGTAAGACCTCTAAAGTATTATGGAGTGAAAAAGTGTGCTGAGTTAGTTAATATGAAAAGCATTCGAGTAAGCCTTCTGACATAGTCAGAGGAGCAAACTATATTATCTTTCATGTAGTTCATTTCAATTAAGCTGTTGTGAGCAGCATGCAACCTCCCTGGGGTGAAAACACGCATCGAATACAAGGGGAAAGAGATATGTGAATCATATTGTTTAGTGTATTCTCAGCATCATTCTTCTTGTGTAAATAAGACACCTACTTGAACAAGATTATACAAAGAAACAGCCACTAGCTTCTAGAAACATGAGAAATGAAATACACCAAAATATTAATTTGGTTTTCTTTGGTGAAATACTGGTGCATTTTCTTTTTGTTTAATCTGTTTTCTTTAAATGCCTGGCCTTTTCAACAAAAAATGGATTTTTATATAAAGAGGTAAAATATTATTAGATTTGTTTCAAAGTTTTGTGCCCATTAAATTTAATCACCATTCCATATCCATGATAAATGAATATTATTAAGTTATAAATTATAAATAAAATGAATTGTCAAGGGTAATAGAGAGGCCAGGACATAAATGTTAACAGAAATCCTCTCTTGATTTTCAAGTCCTAAGAACATTGATATTCACGTAATTTCTAAATACAGCATAGCATTGCATGTTTAATCATAAATTGAGTATCTCTATCCAAAATGCTTGGGATAAGATGTGTTTGAAAGTCAGATTTTTTAAATTATTTGGGGATATTTATATGTACATAATGAGAAATATTGGGAACAGGATCAACATCTAAAAACACCATTCATTTATTCCATATATACCTAATACACATAGTATTAAGATAATTTTATACAATATTTTCAGCATCCCTGTAGGTTTTTTTTAACCTTTATTTTTTTTTATTTTCATATGGTGCTGAGGATCAAATCCAGTGCCTCATATGGGCTAGACAAGTGCTCTACCACTGAGCCACAACCCTAACCCTCATCCCTGTGTTTTGACTACAATCTAGCACACTAGGTTATGTAAATGTCACAAAAAGGGCATCAATCATGCATAGAAAGTTTTGCATTTTGGGCCTTTTCGATTTCAGATTTTTGGATTAGGAATGCTCAAACTATATGCACAAATCATTCTTAAATTATACTCACCATCCTGTTTGTGACAAGCAATACCATAAATTCTATACCATAAATTCTATACACAGATGTATGGTCATTAAGAAGTTCATTTGTTCTTAAGTGTGTATTAAATGATCTTAGAGTGGAAGTTTAGAATAACCTGGATCTCTGTAATCTCTATTTGTTATTCCCAAACTTGAAGTCTTAGCCTCTTCATCTATAAGAATGGGATTTAAAATCTCTGATATGATTCACTAGGTATTAATTCTTATTTATAACAAAATAGCTAGCTTTTGTGGAGTGTTTTCTATGAAACAGGTACTTTTCTTTTATCAAAATTATCTAATTAAAGAGATCCTATTTGAATACTGGTGAACAGATGGGAACATTCAAGATCCAAGTGGTCTGGTAACCAGTAGGAGCACCTCCAAATCATCCGACAGTCTGGTTCATTTGAATTCAGACTTATAACTGTGCATACCATCTCTCATTCTCAGAGAAACTTGTTTTATGCTTTTTCATCTCAACTAATCTGCTAATACTGATTACCAGATTTTGATTGACTTCAGTTTCTTTCCTATCAAAAAATTTTTAAGGCTTTCCGGTCTAAAGCAAATCTTCTTTACTTTACAAGAATTTTTTCTTGACTTAGGTGAAAGCAAATCCCACAAATGATTTTATGGCAGACTTCTGTTATTTCTTGCTGATAATTCTATTGGAAACAGCAAAAGGAAAAAAAAAAAAAGAAAGAAAAGCTTTTTTTGTTTTTATTTTTTTGACTTGTTAATCCTCACAAAGTTCATCCTGCTAGGAAGCTGCAGGGTACTTTAAACCAGGTCATTTTAACCAAACATAAATACAGCACAAATTGGATGTCCCCTCAGGCCTTTGAACTGACTTGAAGCTAAGACTGTTTCGCAGGCCTTTGGTTTTATCTATGCATGTCCTTGGACTAGAGCCAGATTCTCAGCAGAAACACACATTTGCAGGAAAAGGACCAGCTGCAGAAGGTTTTGAATCTATGAGCACTACCACTTTTTAAAAGCTGAAAAATATGAACCATTTCTGAACTTTAATTACTCAACTTTTCCAAAGGCCCATGTAGAAACCCCCCTGTCTGTGCCTAAACTGCTCACTACTGTGGGGTGTGATGGAAAGGCAATTAGCTTCAGAGCTGGACTTGTTTTGCAATCGTGGTCTACTGTTTAGATTTGGCAAGTTATTTATGTTGTATCTTCAGTTTTATCATAATTTAAGGGTTTGTGTGTATGTTCCTGGAATAGAGAGGAATACCAACAAACAGTTATATGTTGAAACTGACTACTTTGCATTTCCAGTATTTGGTAGTATGTCCGTTTAGATATTCATTATTTAATAAGATTTTAAACATCTATTCCCTTCTACAGATTTCTTTCCTTTTTCAGTGGGAACTGCCTTCACTGTAGCTGTCTTTCTGATGGTGTATCATTTCTGATTTCTGATCATTATACAGAAGGTTTATCCTTTGCAGCAGATAAAACACTCAAATCTGTAAGCATTCATAAAACGCACCTTCAAACTTCTGGAAGCTGATTTGAGATGGCCTCCAGTATGAAATTCCTACGAAAAATCTGAAAGGTTTTGACATTACATGGTGGGAATTCGGGTGGGAATTTTCTCAAGTCTTATGAAAAGAAAGGTATATAAACAGTTTAATCAGAAAAGGAAAAACCGATTTGCTCTTCTGAGTTTTTCAGCAGAAAGAGACATTGTACCAGGTAGGGTCTTTTGAACTCGGGTATCTCTATTGAATTTTCAAGATCAGCTTATCTTAGTGAATTCAACAATGATATCCTGTAATATCAATATTCTACCCTGGTTTAATGGTGTCAAACTGAGAAACAGGCTGAAGGAGATTTTTACCCACTTCTTCCAAATACAGAGATGACACTACCTACTGTTTCTCTGCTGCTGACACCACTCTGAAGTCTACCCATTTAGATCACACACACACACAAATATGACAAGTGCCAACTTTGAAAGAGTACAAAGAAAATGATTTTGAAATGAATCTGAACTACAAGAAGGCCCATTTTCTTTTTTCTGGATTCTTGGGGCTAATTGAGGTTCTGAGAAATGCCACCTAAGTATCCTGGAGTCCTTTCAAATTAGTCCTGTAATTTATAGTCACTTAATAACTGAAAATACTCAAACCAATATTGATTAAAAACTCCTGACTTCCAGCTGTGCTGAGCACTCTGAGGGTTTCCAGTACTTTCTAGGATATACAAAAGACGCCCACAGCTGAAACTCTGGGACACAGAAAAGAAGACCTTCAAAGTCTGATGAATTGTATGCCAACCCAAGGCCCTTGGACCCGCAGACTAGCCCACACTTAGAGGGATAAATCAAAGCTTTAATGGGTCTTGTCAGTAAAGCAGGTGTTTTGACTGCCTTTATGGTTCATTTTCATGCAAAAGCGTTGTGGGACACAGAAATCGCAAGGGATTGCAAATAAATGGCACTGACAGGATTGATCCCAACAGGAGAGGGGGCTGAAATCGGCCTGTCTTTTCATATTATGAAATATACCTAATAGCAGTGCCTTTTTTTCAGGCTGGCTCCACAATAGCCTGTTTGTGGCTCAGGATTTTTCTTCTCTTGTTTTTCTTGTCTTTTCTTTTTTTTGATATGCCAAAGGCATTTCTTTTCTTTTCATGATAAACTATTCCAGCAACCATAGCAGGTTCAGAATGTTAAAGAACCACGGTGCACAAGACTCGACAAAAGGATTTTTGTTTTGAAAGGACTTCGAGGACAGGATATACAAACTGTGTAATCTGGTTCCAAGATGGAAAGGGAGGAGAGAGGAGGAGGTAGACAGGCAGCATTCATTCCACCCCCGTTTCAAAATTCAACCATAACAGAAATATCTTTTTTAAAGTTCAGGAGCTCACAAGTATTGGTCTGCTTGAGCCTTTATGTTTTAAAGGGTGATTACATTCGAAAAAAATGATTTCAAACTTGGGAAATTAAATAAGAGAATGGTTAACCTGGCATTCAATAGAAAGGCAATTTTGATTTATGATTTCATAATATGCTAGTTTGGTTTACTATCATAAAATATAATTCAAAACAATTGAAATTAAAGTAGTAAATTCTCTAGCAGATTTCATGATTATTCTTTTGAATGGTAATATACATTTGAATAAATCCCAAAATAAAATGCCAACTTGTTAATAGATAATTATTAAGTACTTTCTATATTCTGGAAATTATTGTAAGTACTTTACATGTGTAGTACTAATAACTGTATGTGGCAAATAATATTATTATTCCCATAAGGAAGCATAAGCAGACCAAGGATAAGTAATTAGTTCTAGGTAGTAAAGTTCCTAGGCTGGAATTTCACCATCTGATTCCAGAGCTCTGATGCTCATGAATACCTCTTCTGCCTCTAGAGATTAATTTATCAGATTCCTTGTTTTTATATTAATGTTAACAGCTTGAATTATTACCCTAAATATATAGATGTTTTTGTAATACCTTTTAAAGAAAGCATGCTACGTAAGAGCTTCTTAAATCAAATTATGTTTTCCACATAGCTTTACAGAGAACACCTAGTTCAGAATACATAATAAAATCTTGCTCGCTGGTTCACATTATCTTTTCTAATGTTGATTTTTAAGAAAACCTCATTTCCCAGCATGTTCTAGAACCTATGGTTTAGGAAAAAGAAGTGGCCTTGTAAGACAAAGAAACTCAAAGGAGATTTGAATCAAGCAATACCTCATCTTGCAATTTGATATAAATCATGTTTCATCTCTGTGTTATGGGACTGGCAAGATCTGTCAGGAGAAGATTTATATGCAAACTTCTAGAACCATAAATTTCCAGGGGAATGAAATGGGCCGCATCATCTGGCTAGTACATTAGCAGCATGCAGACAATCTGTGTGAGGAATCTGCTCAAAACCAGGAATTTGTTTGTTGAATACAGATTCCCCTGGGAAAAGACTTAAGTGTTTTGTGACTTCAGGTTAAGAATACCCCACAAATCCATCACCACAAATGGGAGGTGGAGTTCGTGTGTTAGAACAATTTCTTTTGATGTCAGTATTTCTCTAGGTGATTCAACCTTCATTACCATCTACAGCTGATTAACCCCTTTCAATTGACCCATCAGACTTAGGGCTGCAAAAACAACAGGTATAACCACACAGCAAACACAACTTATTTTCTCTGAATTCTTAACTCAGACATTTGTAGATACATCTTAGAATGTCTCTCATATAATTGCTTATTAACTGAAATTGAATGTTGAATTTCAATATGAAGAGTTTATGAATTTTTGTATTTCTGAGAACATGAGCTAGGAATTTCATCATAGTTTCAGAGAGAATAGGTTTCATAAAAATAAGAAAACCTAACTAAAATAATTTTATTAAACTCTTAATCCATTCAGTGTGTTGTCCGTACATGATTCCAACTGTCCATCTTCAAAACTTCATCATCCCAATAATCTGTTACTTTAAAAAAAATACTTTAATAGTTCTTTCAACTTAAGTATGAAAAAAATGAAACATGAATATAATTAAGACAATAATTTCTCACCTTCATGTCCATTCTCTCTCCAAATAATAATCTATTCTTGCACATGAAGTATTTCTGAGAGTGTGTTATAAGATGATCCAATATGAACATTCATAGAATTTTACATATTTTAACTTGATCTCCATTGAAAATGAACTTATGTTAAAAGCTAATATTTTGGGCTGGGATTGAGGCTCAATGGCAGAGTTCTTGCTTTGCATATATGAGGCACTGGGTTCGATCCTCAGCATCACATAAAAATAAATAAATAAATAAATAAATAAATAAATAAATAAAGGTATTTTGTCCATATAAAACTAAAAAAAAAATTTAAAAAGCTAATATTTTTCTAATACTTTTGACTGAAATATGAGTGTGGTTTTAAAGAAAATTACTACTGTGATGAAAAGACACAGGTTAAGTGTATAATGACAAAAGCCTAAGAAATTAATATACACACACATCAAAAAATATAAAACCATGCAATAGAATATTACTCAACCATAAAAAAGCAGGGCTATGATTTTTTTCCAGTAAATGGATGGATCTGGAGACTATCATGCAAAGTGAAATAAGTCAATCCCCAAAAAACAAAGACTGAATGTTTTCTCTGACATGTGGATGCTAACACACAATAAGTGGGGGGAGGAAGAACAGAAGTTGAGTGGATTAGACAAAGGGGAATGAAGGGAAGAGAGGAGGATAGGAACAGGAAAGACAGTAGAAGGAACAGGACATAACTTTCCTATGTTGATGTATGAATATACCACCGGTAAAAACCCACATCATGAACACCCACAAGATTGGGATAAGCTATACTCCATGTGTGTATATATATCAAAATACACTCTACTGTCATGTATATCTTAAAAAAATGAACAAAAACTCAGAAAACCCTTCAGTTAATATTACTGAAAAAGATGTGACCCTACTTTTTTACCTCTGTGTTGTAAACTTCTCTATTGTTTTAATCTCTGACAATTTCAGAATAAATTCCTTTGGTTCTTAAAAGTCTTTTTTTATTAGTGAAAATAATTATAGAGATTATAAAATATGGATAAACGTGGAAAGAAAGAAAAGAATAACCTCTTCATTTCCTGTAAAATAAATTTACTTTTAGGCAACATTGTTACAATTTTAAAATGCTGTATTTTATATACAGATTGTATATTAACTTCTCTAGTAACCTCTTTTTTTAACCAAAAATTAAAATTTATCCTAACATATTTGTGTTACATTATCATAAAGTGCACTACAGATATAAATATGTGAAATTGTTTATCATTTATGTAACAAATATTTATTGCAAATAATGTGATCTCATACTGTAATTATAGCAGAAAACATTTCCACTCTTGTTTATATAGTACACAAAATATGGATATAAAGAGAACCAATCAAGCAGTAGCTCACAATGATGAATTGAAAGCAGTCCTGAGGAATTTATGGCAGCACATTTATTTCTAAGTATGATTTAGGATGCTTTCACAGGATTGCATGCAGACACTTTCCATAATTAGGGTTGGTCCAGAATGAGATTTGGAAATTTGCCTTCTAGAGCCTGTCCCAGCAAGTCGCTTTGGAAATAGCACAGCATAAGGGAAGTGCTGTTGCGTCTCAGCACTCACTTTGCAGATAGGCTTTCTGCCATTAGTTTGGTTTTCTAACTTCATTTTCATGTAGAGGCAAATTGATCAGGGATGTAGGAAACAGTGTTCCTAACACTACAAACAACCTCTGTAAATAATGCCTCAAGGTAAATTCAGCTGCGAATTGTCTGTGTGTAGAAGAGACATACATCGCCTTTTCTTCTATATTTGAATACTCAAGAGTAATATACATTAATATAAAATATTAATATAAACGTGATGAATTAAAAAAAAATCTAATCCACAGCATACACTCCACTGGGCTTCGGCAACACATTTTCTAGCAATAAGGAGAGCTACTTTCAAACTGAAGATATTATATATTCCTCCCGAACAATTTATCTTGGGTAGAAAAGTTGGATCAGAACAGTTTAGAAACATATTTACAAATGGTTGGCTTTCTTATGGGAAAACAAATCTTTTAATAAAAGCAATGTTTCTCTCAGGGATATGAAGACTGTCTTAAGTAGATCCCATACAAGGCCACCTGCATGCCTTACTGCCACATGCCTCCATCAAAGCTCCTTATTGATCTACTGAACCAAGAGCAATTTTGACATTGAGCTGTGGGCCAATCAAACAGCCTAAGTTCTAGTTTTTAAATTAGGTCCAATAATAGCCACATGTGGCACCTTAATCCAAAACACTTAACAGATTTACAGCTGCTAGTCTGTGAAATTGAACATTAGCTGCTATTTGTCATCAGTTTTATGTAGGGCTAAAACACAGAGGGGAAAAAAAGGCATAGTCCTGTGTACTAAGAGGTGGAATAACCAGATCTTCCACTGTATTAGTTTCTTGGGGCTGCTGTAACAAATTGCCATAGATTTGGTGTCTTGAACCAACAGAAATTTTTTCTCCTACACTTCTCAAGACAAACTTGGAGACTCAAGGTGCTCTCAAGGGGGGAACTCAGCCCTCCCTATTCCTGTTTTTGGTGGCTGCAGTTATTGTGTAGTGTGTAGTCTGTAGCTTCATGACCCTAATCTCTGTCTCTGTCCCTCCATGGCCTTCTCCACCTCTCTGTGTCTTCTCTCCTGCCTCCTTTGGAGACACTTGTATTGGATTTAGGACCCATCCAAATAATCCAAGATGAGCTCATATTAAAATCCTTAATTTAATTGCATCTGCAAAAACCTTTAGTAGGAACACATTCACAGGCTACAGGATTAGGAAATGACAGATCTAGTGTGTGTGTGTGTGTGTGTGTGTGTGTGTGTGTATGTGTTGGGTGGGGGTGAAATATAACCAAATGCAATGTTGTCACTATTGTGCTATTATCTTGTGCTTTATTGAATTTAATGATGTCAGGTTTTCTTTTGTAATGGAGACCACCTGCCAATCTTCTCCAATAGAACAGCACATAATTAAGCACATTATTTAATGATAAAATAACTGATAATGAATATATACATATAGTGAATTTCATTATGTGCCAGTCATTCTTTATTTACAATTTAATTGCTTCTCACAGGAGCTCCATAAAGTAGTATATCATTATGATGATTTTACAAATCAGGAATCAAAGATACAAAATTGAATTTGTCTATTGTTTGAAGATAAAAAGTAGAGAAACTGGAATTTGAGTCTAAGCAAGCTGACTTCAGAATCCTTACTGATAAATTGACTTCTATGTTATATAGACTTTCATGTGATTTAACCAAATTATCTATGAAAAATAATGTTTTCCATTTTCCAAATTTAAGAAAATTTCTATACTCGTGTTTCAAAAAATTCATAGGAAGCTGAAACCATAATACCTTCATTAAATTTTACCTTGATAATTAGCTGCCATTCATGGGTAATTTCATTTATGGATAATTTCATTTATGGATAATATTAAAATATTTTAGAATCCTAAGCTGAAAGGGTCATGTGATCATCTATCAAAAACAAAAATTTTACAAAAACAAAACCCTAACTTAATAAAATTTACAGAGTAAATTAGGAAGTTTTAAAAGGAATCTGAGACATATGGGTGAGTGGCCTTTGGGTGACACCAATCCCACCCACTTCAAGTTTCTCCCTGAAGCTTCAGACACCCTGTGACACTGTGTCCTGTCTAAGTTCCTGTGCTACAGAATCACAAGGAATAAGCATGATCATTATTTTTAAGTCACTAAGTTTGGGAGTAATTTGTTACACAGCATTAGAGAATTCATATAGGGACACATCATTATAGCCTTTTTTCCACATTGAATAAATATTACTTTGCCTTTTTTTTTGTACTAGTGATTGAACTCAGGGGCACTAACCATTGAGCCACTTCCCCAGCCCTGTTTTGTATTTTATTTGGAGACAGGGTCTCACTGAGTTACTTAATGCCTCGCTTTTTGCTGAGGCTGGTTTTGTACTTGGATCCTCTTTTCTCAGCCTCCAGAGCTGCTGGGATTACAGGTGTGTGCCACTGCGCCTGGCTTTTACTTTGCTTTTAAAAATATGGGTTTATTCTTTTGACCAGTCAAGATTCCATTATTTGTAGAAGAGGCTTCTTTCTTTTTCTGTACAACAGTACAAACCTACATCAACAGACATGGAACAGGGTCTACCAAAATAGAATATTCTAGTCATGGTTTGAGTCTTAACTCAAGTTCCCTGGAGGCAGACCCTGATTGGGATATTGGTATACAAGTAATTCAGTTTTTTAAAAATAAAACAGTCCAGAAACACACACACACACACACACACACACACACACACACACACACACACAAGGGGAAGCAGGAAGTGAAAGCTGAAGACAAGCAATAGTACAGGTTTAAGGCAAAGTCCCAGCCTCTGCTTAATTCCAAACGTTGGCTCCAGGAGTGCACTGCTCCAGAGAATTTATCTCCACCAGAAATGGCTAAGCTGGGTGTCTACACTCGCGCATCAGTCACTGGTCTTGAGGGGTATATACTCCCAGACACTTCTGATAAGGGAAGCTTGGGGAAGAGACCAGTGCACTGAAGACAGGGAAGAGTTACACAGAGATAATACAACGCAATCGTGAGGGACTTGGCTGAGCCCGGGTTTATCCCCTTTGGTGAATCTTCATAATTTAAGGAAAGAAAAAATAAGATATTTAAGCATTAAATCTGTAGGAAGAAAAACAAGTATGTAAATACGGAATTAGACTTCCAGAAAGTGAAATGTTTTATACTCCCAAAAGGAAAGCATACTTTGTGACCTAAAATATATATATGTTGGAAAAGATATGCACCAAAGAATATGGAATTCTAAATTTGATAATCCCTATGGTTTATGACATATTTTCTCAGAAACTAACAAAGAAGAGACATAATCAGCATACTTTGTTAATGAGAGATTTTTTTTTTAACCTGAACAGGAAGTTATGGAAACTTAAAACTCCATGAATCCTCAGCTTCACACAACATTGAAGATACTGCTATGTTATAGAAGAAATATCACCAAATTAGTGTATATCTTTTCCAAAAAAAAAATATGATTGCATTTTGCTAACAACCTGATTGAAACATATTTCTGGGATTTTTTTCAGTGAATGCGATATGAAAAAATTTCAGCCATAAATTAATCACTTGGAATACAAGAGTGGTTGAATATCTAGGCACCAATATCTCATCAAATTTCTCTTGAGTCTGTTCTCTAAATTTGCAGGTACTTTTCAGTTGTTAGCTTTGCTTGATAACATGAACAGTGGGTTGTTTTGTTTTGGGACACAAAATATTGAACCTAGGGGAACTCTACCACTGGGATAGATCCCAGTCATTTTTATTTTTTATTTCAAAAGATAGTCCCATTAAGTTGCCAAAGCTGGACTCAATTTTGCAATCTTTCTGCCTCATCCTCACAAATAGCCAGGAGTAAATTTATGCAACACTGAGAACTGGAAACAATGGGTTTTAGCTCATAGAGCTTGGATTCACAACCTGACTCCCCCACTATTGACTGAGTAGCTTTAATATGTACCTCAATTGTTTCTCCATCTACAAAATAGGGAAAGTAGGATAAAAATACACAATGTTAGCTACTTAAAAAAATAACACAGATAAGATTCTCAGTGTGTTTATGACCCATAGAAAATAGTGAATAAAAACTGTCTACAAACTGTAAATATATATTATATATATGTATATATATATATATATATATACACACACACACACACACACACACATATATATATATATATATATATATATATATATATATATATATATGTTGGTGCATGGATTATTCTGTTACTTTGTATTTAAAGTTAATTGCTGATGTGATATGACTTCCATATTCAAGCCAACAATAATGTAGATAGATGTAAGAGTGGACAAAGAAAACACAAAGTTTGTGTTAACAGGTCACAGATATGACTCTTCTTCTCTCAGTTTGATTAGACTTTTATTGGGGGGAGGGTGGATACTGAACTCAGGGTCACTCATCCACTGAGCCACATCCCAAGCCATGACATGAATCCTCCTGCCTCAACCTCCCTAGTTGCTGGGATTACAGGCATATGCCACCATACCCAGCTAGAACTGCCTAATTATTAAATTTAAATTTTTTTTATCTTTTTTTCTATAAATATTTTCTTATTAGCCTGAATATTTATGCTTTTTCTTTTCATTCTGTCCTCTTTATCCAAACAGGTTTTTGGAATAAATATTCTAATTTAACTTGAAATATATATATATCTTCACTCTTACTTTATTTATTTATTTATTTAATAACTCCAGATAATATTTTGTATTTTATTTAGACACAGGGTCTCATTGAGTTGCTTAGCACCTCACTGTTGCTAAGTCTTGCTCTCGATTCTCCTGTTTCAGCCTCTGGAGCCTCAGGGTGATTACAGCTTCATTATGATTCGATTAAATTCTGCTTTGACTACCTTTTTAGTGCTTTCCACCACATAGAAATTATTTATTTCTGCATAATCTATACTCAGGTAGAACCAATGACTCCCTCTCTTGAGTCTGTTCACCTGAGCCAAAGAGAGACACATGGAACATGTTTTTTTATGCTTATCATACTTATTTTAATAGTAATAATTTTTATGAACCAATATTATGTTTAAATGGAGAACAAATAGGCTAATTACTAAATATAGTCTATCAAGGAGAAATCTTTAAACTGTCTTCATTGATTTCTCTTATGCTCAAGGTAGAATGAATCAGACTCAGTACTCCTATTAGGATTTTTTTTTTTTTTTTTTGATGTTCCAGTAAAGGGCTGACTTCTGTTATTTGCTCTTTGCTAGGTTAAAATGGATATAAAAATATCCATGTGATAATTTATTAAATATTTTTGTTGGACTATTCATTTGTAGACAGTATGTTTTTTAAAAAAAAACATCATTTTATAAAACAATTAATGAGGTAAAGTGTGACTAAATATATAGAGTTGTGTCAGTTATCTATTGTGTGTAGCAAATTGCCACAGATGTATGAGTGAGGAACCCAGACAGCTCAACGGGGTTCTCTGAGTCAGCTTGTCTCTCAAAGTTTCAATCAAAATATCAGCTAGACTGGAGGTTCATGTGAAGCTTAAGTGAAAACGGGTCTGTTTCCCAGCTTATGTGGTTTAGGGCAGGACTCATTACATGGTGTTCTTTCTAATTGGAGATCTGAGGTGCTTCCTGTCTCACCTGCATCTCTGTATGGCAGGTTACTTCATCAAGTTCAGCAAGAGCCAACAGGAAGTTTCTGCTAGCAAGACAAAAGTTACCACTTAAGGTAAAATAATCACTAGAGTGACCTCCCATTATCTTTTCCTAATCTCTTGGTTGGAAAGAAACTGCAGATCCCACCCACACTCAAGGAGAGGGGGTCACATGAAATCATCAACCACAGGAAGCAGCAATGACTGGGAGCCACCTCACAGTGTGTCTGTCACCACATTTGATGTGGTGGCATGCATGCGGTGGGAATGAAAGACTTGACTCAATGAGCAAAGCAGCTCTTTGTTCTAGGAGATCAAAATCTAATCATGAGGGCTGAGACTGTGGCTCAGTGGTAGAGTGCTTGCCTAGCACATGCGAGGCCCTGGGCTCAATCCTCAGCACCACATAAAAATAAATAAATAAAGGTATTGTGTCCAACTACAACTAAAAAATAAATATTTTTTAAAAATCTAATCATGAAAATATGATGATAACAGTGAATGTTGTAACATCCTGATTGTAATATGTTGACATGCTCTCATGTCCTTTATGAGCTGTGCTAAAGGTCAAGTTTCTGAGTAAGCGAACACCAGACTATGCCACTTGGCTTTCACAGGATGATGATTAAACCAAGAGGACTGATGGAGCAGTCAATAGGCATGTGCACCGCATACATTACTACTGGGGAAAAAAAGAGATGAGTGCAGCAATAACACAATTTTCCTCTTGCCAATTATGATCAGAGGCTGCACATATTAAAAGAATGGAACAAGAATTTAGATTTTGGAAGAGAGGCCAGTGCTTTGGCTGTAGGCTTGCACAGCTTCATACTAGAGGAGCACACGTGTCTCCTCTGCCTGGATCAGGAGCTGGAGTCCAGCCCTTGAGCTTGCAGCTGTGTGGTGTGCTACTCCAGTGACTTCCAGTCCTGGCCCCTCAACTCAGCTCTTCCTGAAATGAATGACTCCAGCACTTATGTCTGCAGCTGGTTTCAATAGAATAGATCTGGCTTGCAAATATTCTGCAAGAGGTCAGTTCCTATATAGACCCCCTAGGCTCTAAAGAATGGCCTGTGTACTTCCTGTCCCACCTGCAACCCTTACCATTTCAACCTGTTTGCTAACATCCCTGCAGAAAAGCTCCAGCACTTTATTGATATACATGGGGCTAGTTCATTTCAAAAGGGGTTGTTTAGTTCATGTTTAGAACTGCATGCTATTTTATTTATTTATTTATTTTGGCACCAGGGATTGAGTTTCTGGGATGCTTAACCACTGAGCCACATCCCCAGTCCTTTTTTATTTTTTTATTTTGAGACAGGATCTCACTAAGTTGCTTGGGGCCTCACTAAGTTGTTTGATTTGGCTTTGACACGAATCCTCCTGCCCCAGCCTCCTAGTTGCTGGGATTAGAGGCATATGCTACCATGCCCAGTTAGAACTGCCTAATTATTTAAAAGTTTACATATTTTTTTTTCTATAAGTATTTTCCTATTAACGTAAATATTTATGCTTTTTTTCCCATTCTATTCCCCTTATTCGAACATAATTTCTGGAATAAATGTTAAAACTTACCTTGAAGAATATATATCTTCATTATTACTTTATTTCATAACTCCAGATAATATTTTAATATATTCTACTGAGTGGAATTGCCTTATAGGAACTGTAGGAGAGTCTGATTTAAGGACTGTTTTATTATAATGTTTTCTGAGTTTCTCAAGAATACTAACTGTGTTAAGTTGATCCAAGAGATATACTTCTTATTCCAAATTCTGTCTGAAGCCAATAATACTAGGAAAAAAAATTCAATACTTTTTTTTTTGTCTTTTATAAAGGTTAATGGTCTAGTTTCAGAAACAACCATTTAGGAAACGTTAACTTTATGTTAATTCAAATTATTCTCCAAAATCTATACTGAAATAACTTCTTGCCATTTTTATATTTTACCTAGTAGGAAATAAAAATGCTAAGATTCCCATGGTGGATCTTTCAAATGCAAAGAAAATGCACTCCAAATATATTATTAAATCAGCTACAGAAAGTTTGTTTTTTTCCTTAGTGCTACTTTTTGGCATATACTTATTTATTCTTTTTAACTGGGTAAAATAAAAAAATAACCACTAATTTGCAGAGTCAACATTTTTGATGTGGTATTTATGTCAAAATAAATAAACCCAGTTAGGAAACAAGAAAACATTCAGATAGGTACGTTGAAGCTTATGGTGTGAGTTGCAAAGGATAATAGCATCTCTGAAGTACAAAACAGAGAACTGATGACCCAGGCCTGGTTTGGAGACTTGTGTTCTTTGAAAATTCAATGATGGGAGATGAATGGACAGTGACCTTTTCACAATCCTTCAGGAATTCAAAATATCAAGACAAAACATCGCCTGAGGGGAAAAGGTTAAATTTCCCAGACACCTTAACATTAAAATATGGGAGCAAGGAGACAAAAGATTGAACAATAATTGCTAACTACAGTTTGCTCTACTGTAGACAATTCGTACTCTTCAGACATTTCCTATGCCATTCTAAATGCTAAATTCATTAAACTCTAGCCATTTCTTTAAGCCCCAAATGAAAATGTGCACAATAATATTTGCTATTATGTCCTTCAAATTACTGCTGCATGTATAATGTGTAGTGTTCTCAAAAAGCAATTAGCCTTGGCAAGCAGTATGTGTTAAGTCAGTATTTTTGAAATGGCTAGAGTCCGTTTCTCATTTTGAAAAAGACAACAAAAATTAAAAAAATAAAACCAAGTCCTCTTTTATAATATTCTTTGAGTTTCTAACTAGAATATATTGTGAATATAAACAAATAAGAGAAAATAAATGGCAGAATGTATGTTTTATAACCAGGCATGTACTTTCTGTTAAATTAAAATTCTTTGCATTGTCAAAGACTCTTTCTGCCTGTTCTTCCTGATGCCCCAGCATAAGAATCATAAAAAGGATATTTACTGGGTTTCTCATTTGGGGAACACAGATATAAACTACAATGATAATTTGTGTTTTCCTCAAATTTAGACCAGGAATGAATTCTCTGAAATGGAGAGAAAGCACCAGTGTCGTGTTGGTGAGCAGAAAAGGGTAGTGAGGGGAAGGTACAAATGGAAAGGAGGCACCTGCGGAAAACGCAAGAATCCTCACAATCCCCAAATCAGGGGGCTGCAGTGGATGTAAGATAAACCCATAAATTGTTTTATATTCCTTCCTTCAGGAGGCAGAGGCAAATCCCTCTCATTCTAAGTGTGGCTAGACTTAGTGATTCCCTCCTAGTGAAGATAATGAAGCTGCAGTGGCGGGATGTGGCTTGGGAGATCAGGACTTAGGAGGTACAGCAGTGTCACGTCACAGGACTAAACCAGTCAGGATCACTCCAAGTGAATTTGGGGAATAAATAAAAACACGGACAACAGAGAGTATCTTTTCTTTGGGTTCAGTGGGCGCTCCTCGGCTGCAGCTCCCACAAGGGGGGCAAGGCAGGCAAAAGAGAGAGAAAGCAGGCTTCGAACCCGTGTTTTATTGGAGGAGGCTGTTTCATGGAATATTCTGTCCCCAAAAGGGCAAAAGGGTAGGACTACAAAGGAATAGGTGAGTGTACCTCAACCCACCTGGAGCCCGCCTCGTTATCCGAGGTGGGGTAACACCCATGTTACTGGGACCTGGCACTAGGGTATCACACTGAAGGCAATAATTGGTCAGAACCTGCTGCATCAGGACTTAAAGGCATCTGCATCCAGGGCAGCTCCCGATACAGCAGATTCTGCATCTCTCAGTCTCTCATGGGTCCCTCTGAGCAGCCTCTTAGTCTCTCTGTGATGAAGAGAGGTTCACAGGGTAAAGAACTATTGCCATGCAAAGAACAGCCATGCAGGCAAGCCTTCTGGGAAAACAACAACCCAGCCTTTGAATGAGATAGTCCTGCTGCCAACAACGTAGATGCAATTTTATGAGAGATCATGAGCAAGGCCCACCCTTCTGTGCCATTCCTGAATTTCTAACACACAGGACAATAAATGTGGGTGCTATTAATCAAACTAAGAACATCCAGTGGTTTTATCAACTTGGAAGCTATTCATGACCTTAATCAGAGCCACTGGATGGAAAGGTAGGAACAGAAAGCTACAGAATGTGGCTAGGGCTGGGGATACAGCTCAGCTGGCAGAGTGCTTGCCTCGTATGCACAAGGCCCAGGTTCAATTCCCAGAACCATAAAAAAAAATGTGGCTAGTGAGTATAAAAAATATATTCAAGAAATTTTGTTATGGAGAGGAATAAGGGAAGGGGAGACAGGATGGTTATTGGAATACTGTGAGCTCCAGAAAGGGTTACTTAAAAAGAATGCACTAGAAAATGAGTTGACAATATGGGATTTGACATGCAGAGAGGATAAGTAGAAGTTTGAAAATACTGGGTGGCAGGCAAAAATGAGACCATAATCCCTGGGAACAGAAGTTCAAAGAAAAGTGGTGGTAAGATAATTTATCCATTCTTAATCCAAAAACAGTAGAAATTAGAGACACAGTTGTAGATTTGCATGCAAAAAGAAAGTATGTCATTTTGAATGATTACACTTCATCTGTAAAGTTAAACTCCAAGTTTAAGAACATGGAGACAGGAAATTTTAAAATAGTGGCTTAAAGACAGAACATTTTATCCTTCTGACATATTATCTAAAAATTAACCAAAAGTTATAAGAAACAAATACAACTAAGTTTTTTAAAAAACTAGGAGATATCTGTAACCTTCATCCATATGTCAGGAAGAAAGAATTGCCACCTTATCCATAGTTAAAAAGACAAATAAGATCATATTAATATTCTGGAGTGGATGAATAAAGGCCCCAAAACTGATATGTCCATCCAGCACCTTCAACATCACCTGTTTTAGTCAGCTTTTTTTGTGATTGTCACCAAAAGACCTGACAAGAACTATTAGAGGAGAAAAAATTTATTTGGGGTCTCACGGTATCAGTCCATAGATGGCTGATTCCATTGCTTTGGGACATGGCAGAAAGGTGTGGAGAAATAAAGTAGCTCAGATCATTGCACCAAGAAGCAGAGAAATAGAGAGAGTCCTCCTCTTGCCAAGGATAGAATATAACCCCAAGACCCACCTCCTCCAGCCATACCCCACCTGCCTAAATTAACACCAAGTCAATCCCTATCGGGGGATTAACACACTGATTATGTTTAGGCCTCACAACCCAGTCATTTTACTTCCTTGCATTGTCTCACACAGGAGTGTTTGGTGGATACTTCCTAAACCATAACATGACCTTACTTGGAAAACTATTTTTTGCAGATGTAACTAATTTGAAGATCTTAGGAGGAGATATCCTGGGTGAGGACAGAGTCTTCAATTCAAATGGCATGTGTCCTTTTAGGTGGAGCAAAGAAAAAAGACAAATGGGAAAAGGCCACCTGAGCACTCATGGGAAGATTGAAGCTGAGGCAGGAGCAGTAATAACATAAGCCAAGAATTGCTGTAAGCCTCCAGAAGCTAGAGAGGCCATGAAGATCCCCCACTAGTGGCTTCAGAAAGCTCAGGGCTTTGTTGACACCGTGATTTCAGATTTCTGGCCTATAGAACTCTGAGGCAATAGATTTCTAAGCTTTCAACATAACTGATTTGTGATGATTTGCTAAGGTAGACCTAGGATAGCAATGCAGATTTCTTTGATTTTAGAATTCAGAACAAAGAACCAAAACACCTTCTTCAAAGGCCAATTCTGGGGACAATTTACCAACTAAACAATAATTTGGAAACTTGAGTGGACAATAAGACCTTGCAGGATGGCTTTGGATTAAAACCTCAAGATTCATAGAAGATAGAGATGAAAAAAAAAAGAATTACAGGCATCAACCATATGTGCAGGAAGCACAGTGAAGTGATACTAAATTAAACCAAATGCACAAACTATAGCTCAAAAGTCTCTGGCAAGTTATGGTGAGAATTCAGAAGGAAAGGAAATATAATGGACAAAACAGAAAATGAAAGCCTAGACAAATAACTACGTGAATTCAACACTCATAAAACTATTAGAAAAATTAAGCTTAATTAGATTAGGAACTAATAAATAGACACTGATGAAAACCCACTATAAAATTAAACTGTTAAATTGGCAATCAACTAAAATTAGGAAAAACAGGGAATAAACGGAAATGAAAGGGAGAATAAATATTGAATAATACCATTGCTTATTATAATAGATGTCTAAACAAAAACAAAGAGGATTAAAGTTGTTATATAGTTCAAATTATAAATGTATAAAACCTGGAAATATTTCACAATAAAAAAATGAAACTAAAGGTTACCAAAATTCATAAAAAGAAAAAATAGGGTAGCCTAAGCATAAAATATGAAAAGCCATCTAATATTGGCCTACACATAGGTCAAGCCACTAAATATAAATGGATGATACTTGTTTATTAAAATAATAAAATATTTGGAATATAAAATAAAATATGCTATAATAAGCAAACACTCTTAAAACAAAAACACTTTTATTCATTTAAAATGCATAAATAGTCAAGGGCACACAAGACATTATCTACGTACCTCTTCCCCACAAAATAAAAACAAAACAAAACAAAGCATCAACATTGATAGAGCAAACTCCACAGAAAAAACACAAGGAGAAATAGAAACACATATTTCTCAATGTGAACAGACCCAGAACACCAAAAATAAATAAACTTTAAAAAGTAAATAATATAGTATTATTATATACTCTTTGTTTTTGCAGTGCTAGAGATCAAGACCAGGGTCTTATGCAGATTAGACAAGTGCTGTACCCATAGAGCTACTCCCCAATCCTGTCTATTCTTCATTTTTAAACGTTTGTGTATGTCTGTTTGTGCATACTTACAAAAGACAAGACAGTGCATACACTTTTCAAATTACTAAATAATATTCATAAATTAACCATATATTGGACCCCTAAGAACAGCTTAATAAATCCCAAAAGATAAAAATAACATGACCTCAATGAAACTAAATAAAAATTAATTTTTAACAAAAGCAAGGAAATGATTCTCTCACCAGCAAAATTAAAGTTTCTCTCTTCCATACACCTTTGAGAATAAAGGGAAATCAAAGCAACTAGGAATTGATTTAGGAAAATATGCCAATTGAAACACATTTTAGAACCCGTCAGATAAAAATTTTCATAGAACAAAAAAGAAACATAATCAGGGATACAGTACACATTCATTTTATGTGATTTAAAAAGAGAAAATATAAGGGAAGAAATGACAAATAAAGATAAAAAACAAAATTTGAGTAAGTATCAAATATTAAATTATAGAACTAATAAATCTCATTGCTCTTTCTTAGGGATAAAGTTGATAATATAAATAGGAAGGACAAATAATTATCAGATCTTATCAAAGATAATTATAATAACATTGTAAAGATTAGTAGAATTATATAAAAAAAAATAATCTTTGCCAGTCAGTTTGAGAAAATGGATGCTTTCCTTAGGAACTACAAACTACCAAAAAGACCTCAGAATGTGAGTCTGGAAATGTAGACAAATCATTTACCATTCAAGAGATAAAGTTTTCTAATAGCTACAGCCAGATGGTTTCACAAGGGAATTCTTCCAAAACGTCAAATAACAGATAACTGCAATTAAATTTCAATTGTTCAGAGCAGAGAAAAAAAGGAAAAATTTCCTAATTCCTTTAAAATACATATCACATGGATCCCCAATCCCATTAAACTACACACAGAAAACTACAGAACAGTTTGTTCAAGCATTTTAAAATAAAAACATTTAAAAATAATTAGCAAAATTCAGCTGCTGATTTAATAAGGCAAATGCAATTTATTCCTGGAATATTAGTGAAGTTAAAAACGAGGATAGAGAAAATAGAAATCAATATATTTAGCAAGTCAGAAAAGACAGTCACATGAATCTCAACAGATGTACAAAAAACAAGTTTAATAAAATCTAACATTTATTCTTGATTTTAAAAGTCAAAATAAGCCAGACTCGATAGCACACACCTATATTCCCAGCAGGTTGGGAGGCTGAGGCAGGAGGATGGAAATTTCAAAGTCAGCCTCAGCAACCACTTAGCAAAGTCAACTCAGCAAGGCCCTAATCGGTGTAGTGAGACCCTGTTTCATTATAAAATAGAAAAGGAGCTGGGGATGTGGCTCAATGGTTACATGCCCCTATGGTGTCATTCATTGGTTCTAATTAGATGTTCTCTTCCTGAAGCAGCCTGAAGTTTTAATTCCTGGTATGAAACAAACAAACAAAAAGTCATAATAAATTAAGATAGTTTCAACATAGCATATGAAAAATAACCTACATATTTGAATTAAGGAATTATCTGAAATATAAATTTAAAAATTAAAAGTATTTTCTATTAATATTTTCATTATAATTTTTCTCTGCAGATTATACCTAATGAAATTGGATAATTAATTGGGAAGTAAATTTAAAAGTTGAAAAATAGAATTTTAAATTATCATTATTTGAAAATAATAGATTTTTTTTTCCCCTTTGGAAAATCCAGGTGAATTCATTGGAAGACCTTTATAAATAATAAGTAAAAGCAGTTGCAGGGATGGGCAGAAAATTGATAAATAAGAATAAAGTGGTTCTCATATGGAGTATAACTAGGTACAAGAATAAAATGTCAAAAGATAAAATAGAAAACAAGAAGTTACAATCTTCTATGAGGAAATCAAACATGCCACTGAGAAACAAAAGAAAGTTTCAGCACAAGGAAAGACACATTTTGGGACTTGGGAATGCAACATCATAAGAATATCTGCTCTCCCCCTTAAATGAATCTACAAAGTTAAAGTGATCATAGTTAAAATACCAACAGCATATTTTTGGAAACTAGGCAAACAACTCGAAGACTAAAATAGGAATAGAATAGCCAAAAATGCCCTAAATATAGAAAGAGAGAGAAAGGAAGAGAGAGTTAAGTTTTCCCAGTTCTATTATTTTAAGCTTACAATAATTAAAACAGCATGATACTGAATAGAAAGGCAATTCATGTACTGTTAAGTGCGACCACAGTGAATGTTTTTACGATATTATCATATTTAAATCTGAAACCAATTAATTGCTCAATATTATAGAGTTCACTTATTGATAAATATTTAGTCAGAAGATTTATCAAATGAAAAGCCAAACTGTATACAAAAATATATAAAATACAAATTAAAGAAACCATTTATCAGCAGTAGCTTTTGCCTGAATTAGAACCAAATAAAAAGAGAAAAGTGTGAAGAGTCATGGAGAGTTGTGATTAAATCAAATTTTCTTCTCATGAAGGGGGATGATATTCAGGATCTAATATCCTGAGAAGTGATTAACTTTTGAAGGCATGTTAGCAAAAAAAAAAAAAAGGAAAACTGAAAGACACTTAGAATGAAAGTTCTAATTTATTTAAGAAAATTTTCCTGCAAAAAATGAAACGAATTATTCTGAATCAGAGTCTAAACCACCACCCAAACTAACAGCAATTAGTGGTTCGCAATTTAGCTATTTTCACAGAAATTCGGAATGTTAAATCAATGGAGATTTGAGCATCCTTCTAGCTTTCCAATTATTCCCTAAGTCCTTTACATTATGCAATCCTTCATCTGGGCAGTAACTTAATATATGCATGCCATTGCTTTTCTGCAGACTGGATGCATTATAATAACAAGAGGGATATGGAAGGGCAGATTGTGCTCTTAGTTTATTGGTTTGCTTTTGCTTTTTTCCCTTTGCTTATTTGCTTATTTGTTTTCATAAAAGAGCTAATTAATGCAACTTATGGACTTTCTACAGTGACTTGCACAATTCAAGAGCAAGTTTCTGCAAACACTTTTGAGTGACATCTTTGTTTATTCATTCCACAGGTATTTTCCAACACTGCAGCATCAAGCAGGGGCCTACTGGGTGGTGTCTAATTACAGGCTAGGGGCTGCTGCATAGTTAGACAGCATTTCTCCCTGTTTCATTATTATAATTTTAAAGCAACAATGTGATTGCTTTTCAAAATCTTCATGTGATAATTCTGGGTAAGCCTCCGGTTTCTCTTCTATTGAGCTGTCAGGAAATACTACAAAAATATTTTCAGAGCACTTGGTAAAAATTTTGTCTGTGCATGCATTCTTTCCCTGTCTCTTTCACACATACTGTATATATACATATATATGTATATTAGAGTGGAGGTTGGTGTACCTGCTTTCCCACAATATCACATACCCTGGAAAAGCAAGTAGATTTCTCCTCTGTGCTATAGGAACTAATCTGGTTTTCTGTCAAAACAGAACAAAATCGAAATTCAAGTATTCTCCTAAATGTGAGAAGGCTTCAATGAAGTTTGGTTTGAATGTTCATGATAGTTTCTTCAACACTGTGGCCTTTGTCACTAGTGATGGTGCAGAGATGGCTTTCATTGGATCTCATTAGATATTCTCTTCCTGACGCAGCCTGAAGTTTTAAGAGAAAGACAAGAAGCTAAGTTGCAGAACCAAATCTGTGCCCATGCAGAATGGCAGAGAACATCTCGTTGTAACTACTTTGTCTGAACTGAATTATTGTTGAATCATAGTTAAATTGATGTGATTCACTATTTTTTTTTTTGCTTATTTGGTAATTTTTCCTATTTTTTAAGTTGTGATTTTCCTTTTTAAAATTTTTTGAGGTATAATTTATATACAAAAAACTCACAGAGGTTAAATCTACATTTTCATGAATTTTGACCAATGTGATGTGCCATTCCTAATCAGGACAGAGAACATTTTCTTAACCTTAAAAATTCTCCTCATTTTACAGATGACCTCTACCCTCCAATTTCTCCTCCACACAGCCCAGGGAATCAATTCTAGGATATCCATCAAAATCTGTGAAAGAGTGACTTATTATATTTATTTTTTTAAAAATATGTTGATTCTAATAATCAGTAGATCAACCAACACTTGCCCTGTGGAATTCCGCATTCTGCTCTTGCCCTCTACCTCTGGGAAATTAGAAATGACTGTGTAGGATGAGAATAGAACTTAAATGCTATTCTTTTTATCATATTTCTTACTTATTCATAGATTGAATACCTTTGAAAGGTCAAAAGTGTAGTTGTCTCTGGGGACACAAGAATAAATAGAAAATAAAAATATACTCCCCCTTCTATCAAAGTTTTGCTGTTGTCGAGTGGGACTTAGAAAAGTGATTTAATAATTACAGCAGATATTATATGAAAGACTCACAGAGACATTTGGATGTGTGAGACCTTCTAAGAATGGCATTGTGCAATCAGTGCTGCTCACCAAAATTCAGCATCCAGCACTTCATAGCGTCCCTGTGTGGCCATGTGATCGTTTCCAGCCAATGAGCTCTCAGTGGAAGTGACATGACATTTTCAGGACTAGTCCCTAACCCTCTAAGCATTCATGGCTATTATTTCCCTGTGTCTGGTTGGAAATGAGATCCCTCCCATATTATGAGTTAAAGATGGTGCAGTCTCCAGGAGACCAGTCTCCAAATGAGCTCTTAAAAGAGTGTAGCTCCCTCAGGATTTGTACCTTCCCTTAACACTAGCTGTTATGTGAGGAAAAAAAGAAATTTATTTGATATATGAAAAGTTATTCATTTTGAGCTTATTATATTTTCTGCAACTCTTACCCTTCCTCCACTAACACCAATATGGAACATGGTTTCTCTATTTTCTATAAAATTACATTTTTCCTTTCAATTCATTTGGCATGATCTCAGAGAGGGGAGAATCTTATCACTGAATTCTCTATATCTGCTGGAATACCTGAGGTAATGAATCCTTAGGAAGCAAAATGAAACTAGGAAACAACTAGTTTTAATGATAATAATGCAGTAGTTTTTCAGCCTTTTACCTATAAGAAGTATCATGAAAACATTCATATCTTTAACAATGAATAAAGGGACAGGGTCTCTTTGGGGGCCTGAGGGTGCATTGGTAAGCAAATCAGGGCCTCTGGCCTTGTCCCTAATCCTCCTGCTCATTGCTCTGGCTGGAGAGTCTCCTCCTTCAGGTGAGTGTGGTCCATTCTGCCCTAACGCTTACAGCCTGGTGCTCTTGGCTTGCTCCTCATCATTTCTTTGGTCTGATTTGCTCAACAGTGTCTCCCAAACACCAAGCACAGAATCTGACACCAAGTAAGTGCAGCGATTATGTGTTGAGAAGAGGCATGATTATGGGTTGACCCTCTATTTAGATTCCAGCCGAGGGGAAGGTGAGGACAGAGTATGAGGGGAACAAAGGGAAGGATGTGGGACACGTGCTAAAAGCTGTCTCCTTTAGCAACAGACTCTGACTCATCACCCCTTGTGCCCCCCCCCTTGTGTATTTGTCCCCCAACCCTCTTGGCAATCACCATGGGTCTGCAGAGGAAGCTGGAAAAGCCCACTCTGACAGTGTTATGGTTTGGATATAAAGTGTCCCCCCAAATCTCCTGTATCAGTGCAGGAAAATTCAGAGGTAAAATGCTTACATGATAAGAACTGTAACCGGATCATCCCATTCTAGTTTGAATGGAGTGACTGGGTGGTAACTATAGGCAGGTGGGGTATGGCTGGTGGAGGAAGGTCACTGGAGAGGTCTTCTTCCCTATGGCCTCCTTTTTCCTCTGCTTTCTGACCTGCTATGAGCTGAGCTGCTTTTACCAACATGCCCTTCTCCCTTGATGTTTGGCCTCACCTAAGGCCCAGAGCAATGGAGTCAGCCATCTGTGGACTGAGACCTCCAAAACTGTGATCCCCAAATAAACGTTCCCTCCTCTCAGTTCTTCTGGTAGGGTATTTTGGTCACGGATATTCTAAAGCTAACTAAAACAGAGAGCTTCCAGGACAAGTTTACAGGAGAGATTCAAATCTCAAGGTAGCAACTGGCAAAACACTTCTCTAGTTAGAATTCATAACACATTCTGAGCTGTGTATTTCGAGATTTATTTCTTCACATTTAACACCATTTACTGGAAGTTGTGTAGATAATTTAGAACCTAAAACACTAACACAAGGGTCCTCTTCCATAAGAAAGTTCTGTGCTGTTTCTGCCAGGAATACCTTGTGGTTCGCTATTTTAAGCTGCAGAATGTACCTTTTAATAAAACAAGAATGTACCTGGAGCTTTTAGAAAGCCTGCCCTCATTTAGATAAAAGCACTCTGAATTGTAGTAGGGTTTATACTATCGACCCCCTCCCCCATTTAGACATAGGCTATCCAACCATCCAAAAGCACTGAAAGGTGACCTGCTTTCCAAAAATACAAGTACCTCAACACTACCTCCTCACCCTGGGCCCCTGTAAGGAGGTCCAGGGAAGGGGTACCATGATTCCAACCTTTGTCCTATAACTTCTTGAAAGATCATTGGCAGTGGGAATAAAGAAGACACAAACATCTGATATTTTTCCCTCCTCAATTTATTCATCTCCCAGACTTTATATTCCCAACCATCAGCTATATATATAATTTTTTTTTTTCGTGTGGCAAGGGGCCTTCCTTACTTAATATTCTATTTTTATGCCTGAACTTAACTTCACCTTATAGTCAAATTCCAAGCTTACCTTTTCCAGCCCAACCCTTCATACATATAGAAAAGTGGTTTATATTTAGAAAAAAACAACAACAAAAAAGTTTCCCTCCCTACATAAACAATGTTTTCTATACTGGTGTTTTTACATATTTAAAATATTTAATTTAAAATTTAAGACAAAGAAAAAAATGACCCCTTTGTTCTTGATTGTATAAACTTACCTGTCTATTAAATTAATGAATTGGAAGATCAGAAAAGCAAGCTTTATTCAGAATGAAAAGTAATAGCTTTATCAAAAATATGACCCCTATTATGTCAGTAATAAAGAAAAGACACCAGGGGAGTTGATAAAAAATCTAGGTGATTATAGGAGAAACTGTATACATGTGAGAATTTGAAAAGGGGTGCTATAAATGGGGACAGTAGAATAAATTATCAAGGATGAGTACCATTAAAAAAATAAATTAAAGAGATAAAGTCTGAGAAAACAGCAAGAATTAAGAGCATCTTTAGAAGTCATAAAAGGAAATAGAAACTATTATTTTAAAATGCCAAAGTAGAATGTGTTATTGCAATTTTAAAAGTCAGAAAGTATGTAAATTTTGGTAGCAATTTTTGTGATGCTAGCTCCTTATAAATTCTTTTTACAGCTCCTCAAGCCATATAAGAAAGCATATAATAAAAATATAATAAATTAATGAGGAATATAAACAACAACTTTCGAATCTGTTATATAATGTCTCTGCAGTATTTTTTTGTTATTGTTGTTTAGATTATTAGCAATCTGTCTTTGTTCTAGTATTAAGAGTATATATACTTGACTATGACTCCAGTTACACAGAAAAATGAAACACATTGTAGGCAATAAAGTTTTTAATCACAGTTTAATGTTATAGATATTCAGTTATTTCAGAAAAAAAATTATTCTAGGTATCTAGCTGAACTAAGTGATTCTTCAGTGACCCAAATATTGCCTAATATATCAAATTAAAACCTTAACTTATGTAAGCACATATAATTATTTCTATCAATCACAGTTAGAGACATCCTAAAGCATTGTAAATGATTATGATTTTCTTGGTATCTTACACTTTCACATCATAAGGCAGCTTCCAAACCTAAGGAAAGCTTTGTTTTGTGAGTTCAACCTGAAATTATTCTTAATAATTTAAAAATGTTAGCTCTTTTGAAATGCCCACACTTTTCAATTTTTTTTTGAAATTTGTCATAAATTTTTAAGATTTCACATAATTTGATTTTAATTTTATTTATTGCTTACTCAGAGTTCACTCTCCTTAATCATCAATGTTGTGATAATACATTATCAAAATATCCTGAATTGGAATGGAAATATAAACACATTTTCAACAGTCCTGAATTGTTTTTTGAAAGGCTATACAAAATTATGAAACACAAAGGGACATTATATAAAAAATAAATTAATTCCCAAATATGAGATTACATGAGATTAAAAGTGGCCATACACTTTTCTCCCATGAAAATAATTCACTGAATGATTGTTTGACATTGGGGGCCTCTTTGAATTGCAACCTGTCAATAATAAAACTCAGCTTTGAGTATTTTAGGGCATTAGTACTAAAGAAGGACACCAAGGTGATTTTCATAAATGTGACTGCATCAGTGCCTCCAATATGACCACTCACCCAGATTTTGTCTTAATAATTACCCAAAAATAAAGGGTAAATTTGATATACACATGAAAGGAGAAGAATTTCAATGACTAATAAAATTTAAGCCTTGCCTTTTTAATACTAGAAAGAAATGAATGATAAGTGAATAATAATGTTAATAACTTGTAATAGTTTGAAGAAAGCTAATTCTAATCATTCAATAAATAAACATTTTAAAAGAGGATTTGTAAGCAACAGATGTAATGTTGAATTACATTATGGAAGATAATTCCTTTAATAGATGGTTATCATCGAAGAATATTTAAAGGAATTCAGTGTGGTCATAGGGATTAAGGAATAATGAATGGAGAAAGGAATCTTCAAATGCTTTTTTGTTTGTTTCAATCTGAAGACAGGTGTGACATCAAAAAAGAGGAGACATAAACTCGCTGAGAGGTTCAACTGCTATGGTACATTCGGACATCCCAGCTTTTGCTAAAATATTACTAATAGTGTCTTGCATGCCTGTAATCCCAGCAATTTGTGAGATCAAAGCAGGAGGATCCCGAGTTGCAAGTAAGTCTCAGCAATTTAGCAAGTCCCTGAGCAACTTAGCAAGACTCTGACTCAAAATTTTAAAAATAAATAAATAAAAATGGCTAGGGATGTGGCTCAGTGGTTGAGCACCTCTGGTTCAGTCCCTGGTATACAACAAGTGTGTGTGTGTGTGTGTGTGTGTGTGTGTGTAACTAGTAAAAGGAATATGAATAAAGCTAAAATCCTGCACTAATATTTCCCTAAATGGTGAACAGGAGAAGCAATAATAAAATAATAAAAGGAAAAGCCTGGAGAAGCAAGGAGTTGGTGGCATGAAATGGTATAAGAACAATAGACAAAGAATTTTTTTGTGGAATATAATACTGCATTTTATTTACTTCACATATTCAAAATATCTATTTCCAGCTTTGTTTCCTCAATTACTATTGATGCTTTAAATTAAGAACAGTGAGGTTATAAAAGACTTTCCCTTCGTGATAATATGTATTGAAAGGAAGTGAGCTCAATTAACTTCTCTTCCAGTAGGTGGGAACTGGGCCAGGCTTCTCTGCACACTACAGGGATACTGCCACATCAATGTTCATAGCAGCACAATTCACAATTGCTAGACTGTGGAATCAACCCAGATGCCCTTCAATAGATGAATGGATAAAAAAATGTGGCATTTATACACCATGGAGTATTACGCAGCACTAAAAAATGACAAAATCACGGAATTTGCAGGGAAATGGATGGCACTAGAGCAGATTATGCTTAGTGAAGCTAGCCAATCCCTAAAAAACAAATACCAAATGTCTTCTTTGATATAATGAGAGCAACTAAGAACAGAACAGGGAGGAAGAGCAGGAAGAAAAGATTAACATTAAACAGAGACATGAGGTGGGAGGGAAAGGGAGAAAAAAAGGGAAATCACATGGAAATGGAGGGAGAGCCTCATTGTTATACAAAATTACATATAAGAGGTTATGAGGGGAATGGGATAACAAACATGGAGGGAAATGAATTACAGTAGATGGGGTAGAGAGAGAAGATGGGAGGGGAGGGGAGGGGGGATAGTAGAGGATAGGAAAGGTAGCAGAATACAACAGTCACTAATATGGCAGTATGTAAAAATGTGATGTGTAACCGATGTGATTCTGCAATCTGTATTTGGGGTAAAAATGGGAGTTCATAACCCACTTGATTCTAATGTATGAAATATGATATGTCAAGAGCTTTGTAATGTTGTGAACAACCAATAAAAAAAAAGAAAGGAAGTGAAGTTGAAAGGCAAAATGTATTTAAATGTGGTTAGCATTTGTGTGTGTAATCTACTGAAAAATAAACTGAAATTTCACTTGTAATTGCAATCCCTCCAATGAAGGCAAATGTGCCTTCTGAAAGAGATAATACATTCTACTTAATGTGGTACTCATTTGAGAATTCAAATATCTTAGTTTTAGCCACTTTTAGGTTACTTAACTTTCCCTAGTATTTTAATTCTCCTCAGATAAGCTAGGAAGGATATTTTAGCCTGTTGGAAAAAATATTGAGGATACCTTTTTTTCTTCTACAACTTAATACAAAATGTTCTGATACAGCATTGTGTGTGTGTGTGTGTGTGTGTGTGTGTGATTTGAATAATATTTCAACTGTTATTTCCCATTTTTTTAACCTTTGCATTCCAAATACTTTTACGTAAACTAGTTAAAATCTGATCAACTAATTCCATTCCCATGACAGATGTCAGGTTCATTTCCATTGGGTTCTTGTTTGCCAGGGCAGTTGGAAGTCCCCTCTCTATTATTTGGAAGCCAGCACTGAGTTACCTTCTCAAGAAGGTGAGGTGCAGGCAAACCTTTCCAACACATGTATAGGAACAGGACACTGATTATGGACAGCTCCTTAGCTTTACTTTAATTTTCCTTTTATTTTCACTGACAGTAAAATCTTCTGGAGAATACAATCAAGATAGTGTACTAAGAGAAATAACATTAATAGATGCTTGATCATAAATGATAATAGTCATAATAAGGATCGCTCTTAGCAAGGCATTCCACACAGAGAGATAACAGCACAATAAATAAAGAACTTCTAATTTGTCACACAGCAAATAGAACAAAATTGCCATAACAAAAATGTGATTTTTATAAATGTTCATGTACTAAAAATATAACAAAATATGAAGTCATGCACTGGAGAAAAAGCTAAAAGTGAATAGTTGTAGCAAACAATAACATTGCAAAGGATAAAAACATTCAAGTATTGTGAGAGGAAGGAAAGATTCAAATAGATGGTTTCAAAATAAATCAATTATATTTACTACACTAGGAGGGACACTGGCATGACTTTGTCCATTAATACTTGGCACTGTTCAAATGCATACTGTTACCCATTTAAAGAACAAATTCTATTTCCTTCAATGGCATCTCGTATTACAAGGATGGAATGAAATCCACTTTTTGCCTTAATTATAAATTCACTACAATACTCTTAAGACCCAGCCAGTGTGACATCCTGCATGGGCCTGGGAGTCAGAAAAAAAAATAACTGACTTTATTCCTGCTTACATCATTGTCTAAAAAATTTATTTGAAATAGTCATCTCATAAATATTCTTCAGATGCTTTTTAGTCCTCAAATAAAAATTTCACTTCCCTTTTCAATTTAGCTGTGAGAGTTGAACCATAGGAGCTACCAGAGAGCAGTGAAAATAATAATAATAAAATAGCTTAACATTTTTTACTAATGCTTAATATTTTAAAGCATGGGGGGAAAAAAAAAAGATGGAGAGCTTAATGGAACTAAGAATTACGCAATGCATTAATGGGGTTGTCCATAGGGCATAATAATCCACCCCAGCTCAACTAATCTAAGCAGTACCTTTACACTTTGTGGTTGAATAGTACATCAGATTGAAACAGTGGCTAGTTTCTATATGATTAGGAAAGACATGTTTGTCATGGGAGTAAAAAAATAAAATTTGTTTGTTAAATTACACATAAATATAAGGTACAAATGTATTTTTAAAATACAGATTAAAATAATCACACTTGCATTGTGTACATACGAAAATACAGTATTTAATATTCAATATACACAGACACATTTATGATAAATGCAACTATTTGGCAACGCCAGTTCTTTCAGGGCTTTTCCTGTCCCCCATTTTCCATATACCTATGGAAAGCAAAAAGCTTGGCTAAAATCTCCTAGCTCTGGCGCACGTCTTGGAGCAGTTTGTTGATCTCAGCCACCAGCTCACTGGCATCCATGAGTTCGTGCTTCCCATCATTCAGGTGGTTGAGCACATTGTCAAAATCATCTTCTTCGTAATTCTCAGGGATCTCCTCCATGGCTGGCAGCCACTTGGAAGAAGGCTGCACGCTCGAGTGGGTTCCCAGTGCAGGGTTGTTGGTGGGATTTTGGAAGTGGGTACTGGCTGCCCAGGTCGCCACCCCTGGTGGGTAACCCACGGTTTTTGTGGGCGCTGGTCCCTTCCGACGCTCCAGGGAGTTGGACCGATCCACCTCGCTGCACTCGGGGTAGGTGTCCAGGGAAGGGGGCAAGAGGCGCTGGAACACGCTGCTCATTTCCGAGAGCAGGGAGGACGTGCTGGTGTCCCCGGGGTCCTCGTCGGCTGGGGAGTCCTTCCCGAAGGTGGAGAAACTCTTCTTCTTCTCACCGGCTTCTGCAGCCTGGGGGTCGTCCTCAAGGCTCTGATGGGCATGCTGCTGCTGGGGCTGCGACGGGAACTCCTCCCCGGGAATGAACATGTTGCTCCTGTAGTCCGAGGAAGGCGAGGGCAGCGGGGGCATCCAGCACTGGTCAGAGTGGCCCAGGACTCTGCACTCCTCTGTGCACAGCCTCATAGCTGCACTCAAGGAAAAGCATTGAGGGTTCGTTATTATAGGTAGCATGCCTCAAAACGGGGGGAACATGCAATGAATATATATATTTTTTAATTAGATACAAGGAGAGAGGTTTAAACTGCCACCATGATGCTAACCTGCTCTGGGATACATTAGCTGGACCACAATAGTGGTTTTAATCTGAATACAATTTTTATAGACCTCCATAAGTCATATCTGCTGGTGTACTTTTTTCTCATTTATTGAATGAGGAAATTCGTGCTTTGCAGGAATATCCTCTACTTAAATAATGAGAAGCAGCGAATGGATAATTTATACATGAAAATGACTGGAAAACCTCTAAGATATGGGTAATGAACAAAAAGCTGGACACAATTCTAAAAAGACAGCTTTTGGAAGGTGAAATCCATAACTTTAGAATACGGCCAGATGATCTCCTTCAGTGGTGACTTTCTTGATGTTGAGGTTTATCTGACCTGTTTTAGTCTTTATGGAGTCACTGAAAATATGATTGGCTATCAGGTACTTATCCTTGTTAATTTCTCTCAAACATTATATAATTTATTGATTGATTGATTACTTAAAGTAGCAGTGAGAAGTATCCTTAACTTATTTGTCATCTGCAGTTATCCTGTTACAAAGTTTTCATTTAAAGCTCCAAAGTACACTAATAGTCAAATGCATGGAAAAGTCACCAAAAGTCAAAGAAGATGGAAAATCCATTACTCAGTTCTTGTAGACATCCCGATGCCCTAGTGAAATGTGAGTGGCCATACTCAGTGCAAATAAAACACAGGAGAAAAGCAGACAAAGAGGAGGAAAGACCTCCACATTAGGCAAATACAAAAACTGACCCACATGAAAGACAGGAAATGCAATGATGGAAATTATACTCCAGGAACCACCCATTTATTTCAGAAGCGAGGTCTTAAGCAGAATCATGATTTCAAATTAGACCAAAGAACAGAATTTTGGACAATGCTAAATGACTCCCTTAAATTTGAAAAAAAAATATTGGATTGACATTAGCCATATGCAGATATTCAGAGCCATGTTTATAGATTTAGCTACTTAAGAAAGATTTCCCTTCCTCGCAACTACTGCAATAGGGATGGCTTTTGAGGGATGACAGGCCCCTTGGCAGGGGAGAGAGTCATCTACTGTGCTGGCTGTGGTATCCCCACCACCTGGTGAATCATCTGCCTAGAATACACTTTCACTATGTTTTGTCTGATGAAAAGTGAAGAAACTGATGTTGAGTTTCAGGAAAAGAAAAATAATTGTCTTCATTTAAAGGTATAGGAAACACTCTTCTTCAATCCTGAAAACTTTGAGATAGCTCTGTTCTTAAACTCCCTCTGGACCTCAAACCTTCATGGAAAGGGGGAAAATTTGAGGAACAAAAATGAGAGCAAGTACTGTGAGGGAAATAGCTGGACTGCTTTGAAGGGTGGAAATACAACAGAAATATGTTGCAGTGTGGGGAAATGCAGAGAAGTGTGAATACAAACAGCATGTGAATCAAGGTGGGGGTGCAAGAGGACACACATGGGTTATCATTTATGTTACTTTGCTATTTAGACCAATTAAATTCAAATAAGCAAGGGTGACTGAAGAATCAAAGCAGACTTAGATGTCTTGACTTCCTACATTCCTACTTGAAAATATGTACCACATGATGATTTGATGTGGACAACAGCAAAGCAAGTTGAAAGTAACTGGAAAAACTTACATAGCAGTGAGGTTTTCTCATCAGTGAAATGACTAGTATAGTAGTAATGATTTTTTTTTCTCCTTAATTCCTTGGGTTTCTGAAAATGGAAATGGAACCTGTACCCACTGTCTTACTCACATCCTGTCAAAAGGAAGGAGGCCAGACCTGCTGACACCTCTTCAGTTGTTTTTTTCTGGCCTTAAACTCTGTGGCTTTAGGCTTGGGAAGGACTCCCTTGATAGCTGATTGGCTTTGTTTTGTTTTAAAGTTTAATGATGGAGTGGGGGGAGAATTATATAAGCTTCTAAGAATCCTGAACATGATCAAGTTTCCTAGATATCTGAATACAATGAATGTGTAGACAGCAATAAAATATTTTTTTAAAAAAATGGGGCATTAAAACAATCTGACAGTTCACACTCAAATTATTTTGACCACTGGAATTATCTTTAAACAATGAATGCTATTTACAGCTCCACCACAATAAGTAAATGGGACTTTAGTTATAAATAAATCGGCTTCAAAATGAAAATTAATAAGAAAAATGATGAAGAATGACTAACAGAAAGATAGCAAAAACAATAAGAGAGGAAGAGAGAAGGAGGAGGAGGAGAATTGGTACAGAAGACAGCGTTTCTTGCAATTTCATTGATATTCTCTGCCTTCTCCCTGGAGACTCAACTGTTGGAAAATATTCTCAGTGTAGATGTAACTCAGCTGCCAAGGTCCCATCCTACACCCCACGGATCAGGATTCACTGGCAAGTGTCTATTTGTTCTGTTACTCCTTGAAAACTCACCAGGTAGTTAATTTTCCTTGGGAGATGGAGGGAATGGTGGAAAAGGAGACTTACCATCACATGAATCTATATTTTGTTACTGTGTGTCTTATTGTAAAGGTGGGGCAGAAGGCAGAACATAGAATGTAAGGGGCAAAAAAAAAAAAGCCAAGCTTCTAACAAGCCATCAGTCACAGGGTGACCAGTCATTTATCTACTAAGAGCCCACAACACATAAAAAGCACCCTGTCCTCAAAAGGCTTAAGATCTAGTTCTGAGTCAAGGGTAATAAATGAGGTCATAAAAGCCTGATGTATCAAAATAGATGATGCTGAGGAAATGCCAAGAAAGAGGGAAGAGTAGAGGTGGAGGTCGGTGTCATTAAGAAAGAGCAGCTTGAAATAAACTTTGAGAAATGAAAAGCATATACAGTGTCAAAGTGAGGAAAAATCAGGTTTTCATGAAGGCAGGGCAAAATGAACAAAGGATCAGGGTAGCATGGGAAGGGGTGCCTTCATCTATTGCAAAAGGTACAGATACGGCAGAATTGAGAGTTGCGAAGCTAAGAGTGAATTTCACTGACCTTCAAATACCAAGCTAGTTTTGTTCAGTGTTGCTGAGCAACAAGAATCAGGTATTAATTTCAAGCCAAAAAAGGAAAAAAAAAAACATGTGAATTAAAATGCTCTGAAAATGTTCCTTAAGCTGTATGAAATACAGATTTGACTAGGGGAGGAGCCACTAGAGAGGAATATTAGCTCATATATAATAAGCTCGCCGTGGAAGAAAGGCCAGAACAGAGCTTGGACATCTACCAGGAGAACAGAGAAAAATGAGAAAGAATGCTTAGAATGAGTACTCACAGATGACTGATGATAAAAAGTAGATTAGACTCAATGAAGAAGGAGTATCAAAAAAAAAAAAATCAAAAGCTATTACAAATCATCCTGGTAGAGCAAAATACATTGGGAAAAGGGAGATTTTGTAGACATATGCTTGATATTATGGTTCAAAGTTGAATGAATAAGAAAGAAAATAGTTGACAAAACACAAGCCAAAAGACAAAAATGCAAGCTGACTTGACTGCTCAGAGTGTAGTGTATTTGTGTGGGAATTAAAAGAATGAGTGACCAGAAATGACCCTCCCTTTTGGCAAGCAATGCAGCACAACATAATCTATATTTGTTCACAGGCTAATGCAGAAGAACAGTTGGAATAAGATACTTAAATCCTAAAAACATACATGCTTTAGAGAAAACAGTCCTGAACTCTGCTAATGACATTCAGATGTGGACTTACATTTTTCTCTACTTAGAATATTTCCTGGGAATTTACATTTACAAAGGATAAGTTCTGTACCTTAATGTGCCTGTGGAAATTGCTAGGATTAAATAATAATCAGAATGATTCACCCAATTAAGGCAAACCATCTAAAGGTTCTCAATATTCACATTGCCATCTATGCTGGCCAAACATGAATACACTCCCTAGATGGACCTTGGGTAACTTCCTGGAGCTCTGTGCCTCCAGAAGAGCTAAGACCATGCACCATGCAGAGGCAGGTAGCTAGCTAGTGAGGTGAAAATGTTTCTTTTATAATATAACTTCTATAATACAACATCAGGCACCAGCAAAAGAGTTCTCATTATATCCCTGAATTTTGTGATTGTACAAACATGGAATGTTTGGCAAAGGGTTGTCTACAACTCAGTGGAGTGATTTGTAGTGACCCCTCCTCATTTTGAAAAGAAATGTGACAAGGATGGAGCTCAAAGTTACTCACTGAACAAGAAACACACAGTTTTCCTAGAGTCCTGGTCTATTGTCCAATGTTTTAATTCCTTAACATTTATTGTTATTATTCAATTGGTACATAACTCTCCTGCTATAAATATATTAGAGAGGTGGTAAATTTGAAAACATGGGAATTAACAAAGAGGAGTCTTCACCTCTTAATAAAATTAAAAAAAGAAATATATATATATATATATATATATATATATATATATATATATGGGTTGGAGGTGTAGCTAAGTGGTAGAGCATGGGCTTAACATGCACAAGGCTCTGGGTTCAATCTCCAGCACCAAAAATAAATTAATTAATTCTAAAAAATAGAAAATAAAAAATATACTTATGATTAGCCATTAAAATTATATAATTCTAGAATTTATAAAGTCACTAGCATAATTTAGTGCCTCAAATGGCAAGGTTATTTATTTAAGGGCAGTTTATTCTCCATTTTACTCTGATGAAAAAAATAATCTATATTTTAATGAATAACTTCATACAAATTTTAATATATAATACAAGATTGATATCATGCCCATTGCGTTGTTTTTTTTTTTTTTTGCATTTTTTTATAGATAATATAACATTATGTTTTTCAAGGGTGGGGTTCTATGAGAATCACAGTAGCACAGAGTCATGGAAACTCAGTCAGTTTCTTCATTACCCAAATAAGAATAATAAAACTGATTGTTTTTGAGTAAGGTGTCTTGGGTCATACATAGTCAGAGATTTCCCTTAAAAGTGGTCTCTAGGGTCTATTAATTTAAAAAAAAAATGGATAATTGGGCAAATACAAGATGCATTGTACATCACAGCTCTTTCTGCACATTCATCCTTCCAGAGATGTCCCACTCATTGCTGAACAACAGAAATAAGCAACATTTAATGGTAATAGGGAGGCTAGTAAGTCCTCCTATAAAAACAAATAGGCCATTCAATTTATTAAGGGGGAAACCTGTTACTTTATATATATGCTAAAGTAGTGTTTAGAAAGGTGGAGATTGGTTCAAATCTCCCATCTACCATGTACAAAATGCCTGATATGGGATCCATTTTCTAACCTCTATAAGCTTTGGTTTTCAAATCTGGGGGAAAAAAATAAAAAGATATGAACATCCTGTAGCCACCACCACTAAAATCCAGTGTCAAAGCAGACAATGCAGGTAAAGAACTCCAGTGGGCCCAGAGTGCTGAGCCTGGCCCAGAGTCACCCTGGGGCATGGTTGGTAACCATTCCTGCTGCCACTGCTGCTCTGGAGTCCTGCCACCATGACTTCTACAACTTGTAACAGCTGTGTTCATTTTCTACACTCCCTTATTTATCTGTATTTGGAAATGTTAGAACCAAGATGAGCAATAGAATGCTGTTCTATCTTTCTTTCCTTTGTCAAATGGCAGTCATTTGCTCCACCTTCAAAGAAGTTAAGAATGTAAGTAGCCAAAAGAACACTTCTGTGTTCCTGTAAGTTGATCTAACATTGTAGCCTTTAGGAATAGAATTGCTACAATGAGGCAGTCAGCATTTACCCAGTTGGTTTAGTTTCTCCTGTACAATTAGAGAGAAGGGAAACTAAGGAAAATGGGTTCAAAACTTAGCAGACTCTCCACCATCCAGCTGAGTGCTTGTATAGTTCCCCCTGGCTCCCTGTTCTGAGACATCACGGTATAGATGTACAATGAAAGGTAGCAAGACATATTCTATGCTCACCACCTTTTCTTTCTCTTATTTTTAGTGCTTAAAGTGTACCCTTTCCAGTGTATTTTAGTCTCTGATTTTGTGAGTTGGTTTCCATCACAGGAAATGCATCTTTCAAATTACAGTTCAGTTCACCACCATGCACCAAAACAGACTGAATAAAAACAACCACCCAGTAATTTTATACAGAGTTGCTCAAGAGTGTCCTAAGGCTCACTAGTTGGGGTAGAAAGAGGGGGGAAGTGGTTTGGTTTTCTATTCTTCCCTTCACATCCCTTCTTTCTTGTCTTATTAAGTCCACATTCTCACTCCTTCTCTCCCAACTGCTTACTATGAATTTTAAGAAAATAATTTAAAAGTGTTTCAATTCTGTTCGTTGTGCTAATAGTATCCAGACACAGATATCTTAGTGCAAAGGACAAATAAATAGGAAATAGAAGCACTGGAGGAATGTTCATTTTAGTGGTGTTAGAGTAGACCTAGAAATAAAGTGTTATCTGTCATTACTCTCTTACCTGCTGGAATTCTTCCATCTGTGAGAAACAGGTCACTGAATCCCTCACCCAGTAGCCTGTCTATTGGAGAATCTCGCCCCAAATCATAATCACTGTCTCCTGCTTCACTGTCACCACGACCACTGTCTTTCAAGCTAAATTTGTCCATGTCTTGAAGGGCATATCTAGAAACATCAATCATAGAAAATATGGTTTTTACACTTCAGCATTTATGTTATCTGAGACATAACAGGGAACACAAGGATAATGCATACCTATAACTCCTGGAGTATTTGTTTCCTCGAAAACTTGGCCTTGGCTGATATTGCCCTTGGTGAAGCATGGAAAGAAGCTGGGAGACCTGCTGGAAACCAAATAGACAGAACTGATTCCTGGAAAAAAAAATCCTCCAAGTACTCACAGGCTTTAAGCAAAGAAAAACAGTTGCTTGTTATTTCATACAAAGTAATGGAACATGTTATATCCATTTTAAAGATTTGCATATGTTGGATTGTGGCAGGCTGGGCAGCTAGTCACCAAATATAACTGAATTCCATCCCAGGGAGAGTTGGGTGATCTAATAATACAATTGACTTTTTAAAAGACTCCCTTTTAAATAACTGATTGATTTCCTTTATAGTTCAACATGGTCAGTTGCAAAACATATCTAAAAAAAATGCTGTAAAATGCATTTTAAAATATCTAGATATCCAAAATATTTACAAAGTTGGATAAATAAAACAACATTCACTGAGATGGGGTTCTGGAGGCTTTTTTTTTTTTTTTTCCCAGTAGAGACTATAACAATACCCTTTAACTTTTGGCTGTGCTGCTTCTTGACCTGGAAAGTGAGTGTCTATATTTAGATATTTCCTTGTGTGCTTCGGGCTTACTTTTCAATATCATACATATTACATGCAAATAAATTATTTATGAAAAACTGAAAGCAGTATGCTAAGATGTGTGTACTTGCTACATGTACACATGTAGCTTGAATCCTGCTTAATTTGCATATTGTTACTCATTAATGAAGACATTTAAGAACTGATACATATACAACTTCTGAATATTAACACCTGACATTATCAGTGAATCTATGCAGTATATGATCTTACCTCAACAGCAGGAGTGGCGTGGGTGAGTTCTAATGAGAAATTCTCCGGCACATGGTTCGATGAGATTGTCACCAAACTGTTGAGTGACTGGTGACTGTTGTGACTCTGGCGGCTGCCCATCTGCCCTCTTTCTAAGGTAGGTGATGAAGATGGGGATGATCTGTGATGGGATCTGATGGGAAGAGTGCCATTTATGGTAGGCACCAATGTGATGTCCCCCTTGTGAATCTGCCTGGATGGTCTTTTAGGGTGATGCTGGTAAGTTGATTCTGCTACTCTGCAGTTGTAGGATCTAGTGTCTTTCTTTTCTCGGTTACACCTAGTTGCAAATAGCACCATAATAACCAACAGCACTGCACAAATTGCTCCTAAGGAAATAATTATAATCATGGAGACATCCAAGGATGCCTGGCTGACTGAGGTCATGGCTGTACTTGTCACTGATTCTGCATATTCAAAGATCATGCACTTCAGAAGGACTTTGGTATGCAGCTGAGGATTGCCTTTGTCCTGGATGATGACTGAGAGCTCCCATTCTGTGTGGGGAACAGATTCCATGCTCACATTGGTGTGGATGTCACATGATCGTGGATCAATTACGAAGATACCCTCCTCATTACCTGCTACTATGGAGCAGCTGAGCTCAGCATTGACACCAGAGTCCCTGTCAATGGCCCTTATTCTGGTGACATGAAAGCCACTTTCAGCTCCTTTGGGGATGGAGATCTCTGCAGTATTATTGTGCAGTGCAGGCCCTATCACCACAGGAACATTGTCATTTTCGTCAATGATGGTGAGCACAACAGTGGTATTGCTTACAAGTTGCTTCGGGCTCCCTCCGTCTCTCGCTTCCACCACAAAAGTGATCTGACTCACTTCTTCATGATCAAAGATTCTGAGCGCATAAATAGCTCCATTGGATGGGTCAATGGTTACATATGTAGTTATGGAACTTCCCAGGATAAAGCTCTCCAAAATGGTATATGTCACTTGCCCATTTTCTCCAAGATCAGGATCTGTGGCTGTAACAGTGGTGATAAATGCCCCTGGCGAGTTATTCTCCGAGATTACAAATTCATATCGGCTTCTCTGGAAGTGTGGTGGATTGTCATTTATATCATTGATTTGAACAGTAAAATGTTTGACTGTAGAGAGACTAGGTGTTCCTTTATCCTCAGCGATTACAGTCAAACTATATTCAGATCTCTTTTCTCTATCCAGAGTGGCATTGGTCAAGATTAAATAATTGTTTTCATAAGTCTTTTGAAGTTTAAAGTGACCATGTCCATGAAGCTTACAAACTACTTCTCCATTCAGCCCAGAATCTTTGTCTTGAACCCTGACCAAAGCAACAAATGTTTCAATAGGATCCCCTTCGAAAATATAAGATATTTCTTCTTTGCCAGGTGACATGAGGTTTAGGTTAATTTCAGGTTTATTGTCATTAACATCTACAACCTTAATTATAATTTTGCAATGAGCTGGGATTGAATTTGGACCCAGATCTTGAGCCTGGACATCGATCTCATAGGATTTGGTGATTTCATAATCCACTTGCTTGAAAAGAGTTAAATGTCCTCTTTCTGAATCAATTTTGAAAGTCTCTATAATTTTGGGAGACACATGACTGCTGAAAGAATAGACAATTTTCCCATTAGCGCCCTCATCTGGATCAGTGGCATTCAGATCCAGGAGCAAAGTGCCCACCGGGGAGTTTTCTAAGAGTTGTATTACATAAGACTGCTGCTCAAAAGCAGGGCTGTTGTCATTGGAGTCCGAAATGCTTATTTTCAGTATGGAGGAGCCAGACCTCTGAGGCACTCCCATGTCTGAGGCAGTGAGCTGGAGCTCGTAGCTGGACTTCAGCTCCCGATCCAGCTCTCTGACCACTATGAGTTCTGCATACTTGGCACCATCAGTCCTGGTCCGAACCTCGATGCTAAAAAAATCATTGGCAGAGAGGGAGTAGGTGTGGAGGGCATTTTCTCCAACATCTGGATCAAATGCACTGTCCAGGGGAATATGAGTCCCCACTGCCGCGCTCTCGGATATCTCAATAGGTATGAGAGATCTTGAAAACTGGGGAGAATTGTCATTAATATCCAGCACTTCGACTTCAATATGGAAGAGCTGCAGATGCTCTGTGGGGAGAGTGATCACATCGAACTCTATGGAACAGTTCAAGTTTTTCTGGCACAGTTGCTCGCGGTCGATTGTAGCTCCTATGCTGATTTCCCCGGTATTCTCATTTACTACAAGTAGAGGAGAATTCCCCCTCTGCATGGCTCGAAAACGAACAGCAGAAGGATTAGGTAGCTTCAGTAAAACATCAGCCACATCCTCTGATAGTCTTGCAATTACTGATCCAACCCTCTGCTCCTCATAAATCCTGTATTTCAGATTCTTGCCCAGGACCTCGCGGTTGAGAGACATGATCAGGAGTGCAAAAGCGAACGTAAAGTGCATTTTAGTATCCATTTGGTGCATTGGTCAGTTTATGAGGTTTCCCTCACAGAGCAAGTTAAAACGGCCAAGCAATTCCCTTCAACTTCCTTGGGCAACTTAAAGCTAAGCGACATTTGGTACTTGAAACTTGAAAGCGTCTCTTAATAACCCAGCACAGCAATTAATAGCTCCCAAACTTTTGTTTCATACACACCGTGTCACGACTTCCAGATTTCGGCAAGGAGTCCGAGGCTGGCATTTGCTCGGCCATTTGTCCTCTCTCTCTCCCCAGGCAGAAGAGTGTCACCTCCGCGTCGCTGTCCCCCTGGTGGAGTCGGAATCCATCTATTGCAGGGTGCCCGCGCAGTCTGCAGTGTCTCTCCCCGGAGCGGTTCTTTCTCCCTTTCTCTGCTCGGCTGCAGACTAAACACCCGCGATTGCTGACTCCAGTCGAAAATCTGTACAACTTCACTTCAACTCAGACAAAGCTCTTGCCCGGCGTGTGTTGAATCGCTTCCAGCCAATCAGCTTGCTTCCAAATCAAAAGCCGATGGAGTCACCAAAGCGAGGGAGGGCGCGAGCCGAGGGTGGGAGCTGGGAAGGGATGGAGGAGCCCAGGAGGAGGAAGGCGGGGGCCGGGGGCGCGCGGCGGGGAGAGGGGACCAGGCTGGGGGCTGGGGGCCGGGGAGGAGGGCGCCCTTCCTCTGAGCTCTTCCCTCCCTTCCCGCCTCCCTCCCTCCCTCCTTTCAATCCAATGCATTCACTTTCCCTGAGCGTGCCACGACAAAGGGGAGACAAATTACAGAAGAAAAACTTTAAATCAACTTCTGGTCGCCTTTATTTCTATGGCACTCCAAATTGTTCTTGTTTTCTTAATTGCCCTTTCTTCTGCCACAAACATGCACTCGTCTTGCTTTTCATAGTCCTTGAGTGCTGGTTTAACTTAAAATACCTCTAAGTGCATTTTGTTGGTGGAGGAATTTAATAAAATTTGAAAACTTGCTTCTAATTATGCTTCGCTGACCGCCTCCTTCCCCTCCCCCTCTGCAAATTCTTGGGTCTTTCTCTGCCTCTGTTCACCAGCAGGTTTTCTTGGGGCTCTGTGTTAAAGAACAGAACAAGTAAAGAGGTTTCATTTTCTGTTTTCTTTCATCTTAATTCTTTGAAGATAAGAAAAGGGCTATCATGCACTCTTGGTTTCTCTTAATTAGCGAGATTTAAAGGAACACCTCAGAATTTGGAACTAATTAACAATAGACTTCTACCTTATGTCATTCCTTTCCTAAGTCTGGAAAAAATTCTTTATTTCTTTGTCCTGTACTTCAAAAAAATCCTATTTACCTTAGGTAAAAGATATATCATGCTGTAGCTTGCCAATTTCTACCAAAAAGTCCTATCTATACGTGTTGGTGAGTCTCCACGATGATACAGAGGGGACATGAACTCAATCGTTTACAAGTCAAATTTTTATAATATATGCATTATTTATGAAAATACTTTTCAGATATGCATTTCTAAGAACCCAAAGCTTGTTTACACTGACAAATAAAATGCCTGAGCTGAAAATTGCATTTTGTGTGCATCAAAATGCTGGAAATATCACGGGAGGCTGTGCTCTATCCAGGTCACAGAAACTGATATGGTATTCTTATTTGAAAATATGATTATTTATGATGTTCTTTCTGCTCTGCAACTCCTTTTAAGTTTATCATTGTGGCTCCATTCTTGCTGCTTTTCCCTACCTGCTGCATGATTCCTCAGCTGTCTCCATCCACTTACGAATTGGCTGTTTCACACTGTCACTTTTTTTTTCCATTTATTTTCTCCCAGTCTCTATTTTGCCCCCCAGAAACATATATCTGTATAAAAAGTAATTTTCTGATTTTTCCACTTTGCTTACTCTCAGCAGAGCTCAGCTAAAGTCACTAAGAAGGTTCTTTCCTTTAAAAAAGAAAGCAGAGGAGTCTCAGTGTGAACTCTCCCTCTTTTTAGGCATTCAAAAGCATTTTATAAGCCATTGTCTTTTTTTCCCCCTCCTGAAACCAGTGCTGTGTGGCAAATTGTGCAGAATAGAAATGGCTGTAATGAATGTATTTAGTACTAGGTCACGCTGATGAACATTCTGCCCCCATGAATAATACTGTTTTACAAGTTTGTAGCCCTTTCAAATTGCTGGTCTCCAAACCCTATAGACAAACTAGGAAAACTACCATAAGCAACTGGGACGTTAGACACCCATAGCCATCTGGCCTAGATCTCTAACAATCTGAGCCAATAATTATATCAATTCAGGCTTTAGTGAACCCCTTTGCAAACTCCAAAAGAGCAAAGAAAGGAATTAGTGACTATTCAAAGTTGGGGTGAGAATTCAAAGGTAATCTAATTCCATTAGTTCTAGGAGAGTTTTCTTTGTGAATTTGATAAGTCTACCCCAGAAAAATCCAAGAGCATTGGATTTGATTACCTTAATGTAGAGGACATTATTTCCCTATGCTTAAAAAGTAAAAGTATTTTTTTAATTCTTTTATTTCCAACAGTGTATTTAAATCTAATTGTGAAAAAGAGCTTCAATGTAACTTAACAAAATATTTCAAATAAGCTGTAAATTAATATGTGGTCATAAAGAATATGTTTCTAGGTGTAAATCTTTGAAAAACGTCAAATCCTTTCATGAAGAATGGATTTCTTCCCTTGCGATATTATCGTCACCCAATATTATTTCAATTTCAGCCTGCTAATCTCTGCCTGAGAAGTAATATGTATCTACTTGAAATTACTGTGCTTTTAATTGATCCTCGGGATATACTAGTTTGTTCTGCATACGCATTCTTTTCCTTTGTTTGCCATGGTGGGGTTAGAACCCAGGGTCCTGGACATCAAATGCTCTACCACTGGGTCACACCCTAGCCCTAATCTGATTTTTCTCTTTCAAAAAAAATCACAAGATTCATCTTTTATTTATACTTTTGGATAGTTCCAGCAATTTAAAATTTCCTCATTTGGTATCCCTTCAAAGAAAATACTAATTAAAACTATCTCCCAAGTTATTCATCATCTGTGAAGGGTTTGCATTAGAGAAGAAAACTGATAATATTTTACGAGTAGTGATCTGATGATGACCTGGTTGTGCTCAACTTTTTCTAGAATTTTACACAGTCTTGAAAAGATGGTAACTTTCTAAAAGCAACCTTTCAGATGGCCAGTGAAGGAGGATGTATTGACTGCTCTTAAAATTCCATCTGCCTTTGATGACAAGACAGCCTTTGCTGACAAGGAAAATAGGTGGTTTCACCTTTTGAAGTCCACTGCACTGTCAGTGTCTTTAGGCCTGAGAGCAAAGTGCCCCTGGACTTCTGGGAGGAGACTGGGCTACATCTACCCTGTTGTGCATATTTTATCTACAAACCTCCTTTAACCACATTAGCCTAATATGTCTGAAAATTACTAACCTAGAGAGATGATACCAGCCAGTATATGCAATATGGCACCTCTAATAATCCTGTCACCTTCCTTATGACATTTATTTTAATTACCTCTGTTTTAAGGAAAGTTAATCTTTGTATTTATAATTCTTTAATGTTTGCCTTCCTTTTGTGGTGAAAGGGAAACCTAGGATTTGACAATAAAGCTCAAACTTTATCTGTATAAAAAGTAATTTTCTGATTTTTCCATTTTGCTTACTCTCAGCACAGAGTATTCTGTGTTACATGAATACTACTAGGCACAATTTTTTTTTTTAATATTGAAATGCCAGATTAAAGTCACTAACATTTTTAAACAGCAGATGAGGATTTTATTTAATTATCTTAGCTAATAATTTGTATTTTGTCAGAATATATGAAATTAAAAAAGCTGAAGTAACAAATATTCATTTCCACTTCATAATAGAATATCTTTTTCACCTCCAAGAATATAACATGGATCTCACAATCTTCTTGCAGATTGGCACACAGTTCCATCTTTCCTCCTGGTATTTGTTGTCAAATGCCTGGTAGAAGGAATGCATGGTCCTCTGTGGCAGCATATGGCCATAATAAGCCCAAATAATTACTTTACTATGTATCCTGGGAAATTAGGAGAGGGAAAAAGCTTTACCACACAAAGGCTAGTAAAATTAAGGAATTCCAATACTCCAGAACTACCTAAAGTAAAGAGTTTGCTTTTTTTCTGAGCCCAACTCATGCATGGTTTCATTTGCTGAAAACGGATAGCTGTGTAATCCTGGAAAAGATGCCTAACTTCTCTGAGTCTATATTGTCTTGTACAAGATTGGCATAGTAACGATTTTCTGTAAAGAATTCTCCCAAGAATCTAAATGATTGGGATTTTTCACAAAGGCTGGGTCAGAGTAGACATAAAATGAAGCTTGGTTTCCTTTATTTAGCCTCTGTACATCTATTTTCTGCCTAACACCCTTGAAGAAAAATGTGTTGATTCTATCTATACTCCTTATAGCTTTTTAGATTTTTTGGTTTAGATGCTCGCATAATTTTATGCTGGAATGATAAAGTTCTCTCCATTTGATTTATGAAGGTCACTTGTGAAACAATCAACAAAACTTATAATACTGAACTATGATGTTCTCAAAAAGTTCCTGCTTCCCAAAAGAAAATTCCACAAAATCAACCAAGTAAACTCAAGTACACCTCCAGATCCTGAGCCACCAAAAAGTGTCTAATTGTACAACTAAGAAAATCTGCCAGGTGCTTAATTATCCTCTTTTATATTAGGACCAGATACACATCTGGTATTGTCTGTTCCTGTTCCCAAATCATATAAGCTAATAGTCTTATTTTTTAAATATGTCCAACTATAGCAGGAAGACAAAAGGATATAATTTTGTATGATGGTTTGGCAATGACAAAGATAAAATTTGTCAAATAGCATTTCACTGAAAAAGCACTATTAAGCCTTCTATCAAGCATATTTTATCTTTCTGTTTTCTCTTTGCATTCCATTTACCCATCTACTCAGGAATATAATAATGAAAAAAGAAATCACTGAACAGTATGAATGCTTTATTGGAATCAAGTTATCAACATAAGATCAAGGGTTAGGAAATGAGAATGTATCCCAGAATCTCCTTGGACTTGTAGAAAGGAAATAGACTTCAGTAGATTCTGATCAAAACTATATGGGCTAAGTGCCCAGACGAGGGGCCACACTCCTGGAGACATAGCTATACAGAGGCCAGGAGACAGCGTAAGTCTGGGGCCAGCAAGAGTTGAAGTCTATGAAATACAGCGACAGGTGCTAGGTCAGTTTTATCCAAGTAGGCAATCAGTATTTGGGATGTCCTGCCAATAGTAGCATGCCAAGTTCCAGCAGGTGACTTAGGATCTGGCAAGAGGCTCTCTACAGAGTCCAAGCAAGGAGCATGTAGGTGAACTGCTGTTCATTTTATACTTCCAATTCTTCTGAACCAGGCAGGTTATGAAATTGGAGATTAAAATGAAGAGAGTAAAACAGGCACCTTGGGATCCAGTATTTTGAAAATGGACACATATGAAGAGCTTAATCAAAATTTGAGACTAGATCACAAAGTTAAACTAGGTGGCAGGAAGTCTGATTTTAGGATTGATCATCCAAACTATTCTAGAATCCCTTAATTCCCTCTCACCAGGGCGGTATCCTGAGGCCAGCATCTAAGTCTAAAAAGAATATACCTACAGTTGGATCTGTGAAGATTTAAGTGGCAATAAGACTTTAAATGAGTTGAGCCTCAGTTCTTAGTTGAAAGCACTGCTACTCAAAGCCTGGTCTGGCAAGCAGCAGACTGGGCATCATCTGGAAGATTGTTGGAAATGCAGAATTTCAGACAGCACCCCAGACCTCCTCAAACACACTGTGCATTTTAATAAGGTCCTCGGGTGATTCCCATGCACATTAGAGTTTGAGACACACTGCCATGAGGAGTAATCTATTGTCTGAAGTGGTAGAAATCCTACCATGATGGTACTTAAATTCTATACACTGTGAGATTTTGCTCCTCCAGGGAGTTTAGAGACAATTGGCATATGGAGAAGATTACCTAGAAAGGACTAGGGCCTAAACATCACTAATTCACAAACACAAGTCAAAGATATATATAAAAAAGAAACTTCTCTATTTAGGTAAATTCATAGAAAGAGAAGGGAAATTAAACTTCCCTCTGAATCCAATGTTTTATACGTGTATTATGCTGTTTTATCCATTTAGGCAATGAAGTTTTCATTAGCAAGGAAAACACTTTTCAGAAAAAAAAGGTCTAATTCTTTTTGAACAGCTATTTCTCAAGGCAAAAATATTTCCAGTGCCATTAATATATACACACACACACACACACACACACACACACACACACACACACACACATTGGTACATGTGCATATGCTTAAGTCTCTTAGGTTGAGTATTTTGCATTTGTCAAGAGTATATAAGGTACAAGCTTGCTTTATGTTTTTTCATGGAAACACTGCTTGCTCATCCTTCATCAAATGGGAATTTTGAGTACTGTTCATTTATCCTTAAGTACTTCCAACTCAGAAAGCAAGTGGGAGTGGGAAAAAAGTTAATTGCCAATGGTGGGCTCTTTCGCATTGATATTAAATCCATTTAATGTACAATATTTCTGGATGCGCCCAATAAGTGTCTGATTTATCCGATCATGTTTTATTCCAACTAGAAGTATCTTACTCTTCATAGACTGATGATTATTCTCAAAGATAAAACTTCTGAAAGGATGAAGAAGAGCTAATATGACTTGGAAATATGAGCATCTACTTTAAATGGTGGAATTCAAGTCAATTATTTTAGGATCTATTTCATTATTTGCATTTGAAAAGATGTTTCAGTATAGCGTGTAAAGTATAAGTAATAGTTGAAACATTACCATCAATTGTATAGCAAAACGTACTACTAGTAAATAGAGCTAGGTAGTTTGGAATTTTAGGGTCCAGTTGCTTATTTTCTTAGAATTTGTTAGAAATTATTCACTTCCTGATTATCAGTCATCATCTGGACCTCTTCCAAGAAGGCAAAATCTAGGATATTTATAGTGCATTTAAGAGCAGAGTTATCAAATTGTGAGATGCTTAATTTTTCAAAAAAAAGAGGATTTTTTTTCAAATAATAACTTCCATTAAAAATTAAAACTTTATAAAATAAAGGGAAAATGGATTAATAGATGGACAACATGCAGCAGATACCTAGCTCTAAATGTGATCTCTGGACATGCATGTGTCTGTTATTTCTTCAGTAACCTACAGGGAAACAAGCAGTTAAATATATTAATAACTGAAATGACAGCAATGAACTGTACAGAGATTTTTTTTTCTTTTTTTGTACAAGAGACTGAACTCAGGTGCACTGAGCCATGTCCGAAGCCTTTATTTTATTTTATTTTATTTTATTTTATTTTATTTTATTTTATTTTATTCTATTTTGAGACAGGGTCTCACTAAGTTGCTCAGAGCTCAACCAAACTGCTGAGGCTGGTTTTGAACTTGGGATCCTCTTGCCTTAGCCTCCTGTGCTGCTGGGATAACAGGCATGCACCACTATGCCCAGCTCATATAGAGAGATTTTTTTCAATTTGTTTTGATTAGTTACACATGATAGTAGAATACATTTATGCACTTTGACATATCATACACAGATGGGATATAATTTCCTCTTGTTCTGAGTGTCCAAGTTGCACAATCATATTGGTCATGTAGTCACATATATACATAAAGTAATAATGTCTGTTTCGTTCTACTATCTTTCCTATCCCCACATCCCCTCTCCCCTCCCATCACAATCTAAGGTAATGCTATTCTTCTCTACTGCTCCCTGCCTTATTGTGAATTAGCATTCATATATTAGAGAAAACATTTGGCCTTTAGTTTTTTGGGATTGGCTTATTTTGCTTAGCATGATATTTTCCAACTCCATCCATTTACTGGCGAATGCCATAATTTCACTCTTCTTTAAAGTTGAGTAATATTCCACTGAGTATACATACCACATTTTCTTTATCCATTCATCTATTAAGGGACACCTAGATTGGTTTCATAGTTTAGCTATTGTGAATTGAGCTGCTATAAACATTGACGTAGCTGCATTTCTGTAATATGTTTAATTTAAGTCCTTTGGGTATAAAGTGAAGAGTGGGATAGCTAGGTTACCTTCCTGTTCAAAATACTAGAAAAACTAGGGATAGTAGGAATATATCTTAACATTATAAAAGCTATATACACTAAACCCAAAGCCAACATCATTCTAAATATAGAAAAATTGAAAGCATTCCCTGTAAAGACTGGAACAAGACAAGGATGTCCTCTTTCACTACTTCTATTCAACATGATCCTGAAAACTCTAGCCAGAGCAATTAGATAAAAGAAAGAAATTTAAAGGATACAAATAGGTAAAGAAGAACTCAAACTATCACTATTTGCTGATGACATGATTCTATATCTAGAAGATTCAAGACATTCCACCAGAAAACTTCTAGACTAATAAATGAATTCAGCAAAGTTGTAGAATATAAAATCAACATCCATAAATCTAACACATTCCTATACATCAAGGATGAATCCACTGAAAGAAAAATTTGGAAAACTACCCTGTTCACAATAGCCTCACAACACACACACACACACACACACACACACACACACACACACCTGGGAATAAATCTAACAAAAGAGGTGAAAGACCTCTACAATGAAAACTAAAGAACGCTAAAGAAAGAAATTGAAGAAAACCTCAGAAGATGGAACGATCTCCCATGCTCCTTGGTAGGCAGAATTAATATTGTCAAAATGGCCACACTGCCAAAAGCATTATACAGACTTAATGCAATTCCTATTAAAATCCCAGTGACATTCTTCATAGAAATAGAAAAAGCAATCATGAAATTTATTTGGAAAAATAAAATAAGAGACCCAGAATAGCTAAACCAATCCTTAGCAAGAAAATTTTGAAGCAGGAGGCTTCACTATACCAGAACTTAAACTATACTACAGAGCTATAATCACAAAAAAAGGCATTGTATTGGCACCAATATAGACTTGTAGACCAATGGTACAGAATAGAGGACACAGAGACAAACCCAAATACATATGGTTATGTCATACTAGACAAAGGTGCCAAAAGACACCTATTCAACAAATGGTGTTGGCAAAACTGGAAATTCGTATGTAGCAAAATGAAATTAAATCTCTACATCTCACCCTGCACAAAAATTAACTCAATATGGATCAAAGACTTGGGCACTAGAACAGAGACCCTGTGCCTAATAGAGGAAAAAATAGGCCCAAATCTTCACCATGTTGGCCTAGGACTAGACTCCCTTAACCAGACTCCTAAAGCACAAGAAGTAAAATTAAGAATCAATAAATGAGATAGATCCAAATTAAGAAGCTTCTTCTCAGCGAAGGAAACAATAAAGTGAGGAGAGAAAGACCATACAGACTGGGAGAAAATCTTTACCACATGCACCTCTGATAAAGCATTAATCTCTAGGGTATATAAAGAACTCAAAATAATTTAACAGCAAAAAAAAATAATAATAATCCAATCAATAAATGGGCTAAGGAACTGAACAGACACTTCACAGAAGAAGAAATACAATCTATCAACAAATATATGAAAAAGGGTTCAACATCTCTAGCAATTAGAGAATTGCAAATCAAAACTACACTAAGATTTCATCTCACTCCAGTCAAAATGGCAATCATCAAGAACACAGGCAGCAATAAGTGTTGGCGAGGATGTGGGGGAAAAGGCACACTCATACATTGCTGGTGAGACTGCAAATTGGTGCAACCACTATGGAAAACAGTATGGAGATTCCTCATATAGGGATATTTTAAAACATTAAGACCATATGTTGTGGTGGTTTAAAAAGATCATATTGCCTAATGAAGTTTCAGTCAACTTAATTTGTGTAATTATACTCTGTGATGTCCACACAATGACAACTAGTGATGAATTTCTCGGAATGCATCCCTGTCATTGTCACATGACAGTATATAAAAGATCTTCAAAGGATTGCGAGACCTTGATTGAAAATAATGACTATTTTAAGACACTTGGCAAGCTACCATTTATGAGAACATAGTGCATTTTTTACCATCTAATATTTATTTTAAATTTGGATAAGTTAATTGTAAAAAAATTAATCGATTAATTATAGCTGATATTAGCTATCCAAGAGAATTTGACTTCCAAAGCAGTTTCTCATATAGGCATCTTATAAAATATGTGCAAAATATCAGTAAACCATTTCAGAAAACATATCTTCCACAATGCAATTAAAAGGGCAAATTTAACAGTATAGATTGTTTACTATAAAAGTACTATCTAAAATAGCAACATCTCGACTAATGCTTAAAGAGCCTTAGAGTAAAATGAAAGTAAACATTACAGTTGCTGCACATTTTGTGCCAGCAATTTACATATATTTCTTCTTTTATTACTCTACTGTAATTTTAATAATGCAATGTTTACAATTGTTAGAGTCATGTAGCATATAAACAAAGGAACCAAGCCAAAGCTGTCAAGAATAAGTTTATTATTTCTAAACACAAGATACAAAAGATAAGACATTTCCAATGTTGAATGATTAAGCAGCTCATTGACACCACCATGAGCCAGGACTCTCTCACCTTCCTGAGCTTTGATCTCCAATTGTTCTGGTTTGTCCACTCTTCATGGGTTCATTCATTATCTCAGGATAGCTGCTGCAGTTCTAAGAAATGTATCTTTACTCAGATACAGAGTTACCAAAAAGATAATATCTCCTAATATATCTTCTTTCATCAAGAAATAAAGTGTTTTCTAGAAGTTTCCTATTGATATTCTCTAAAAGCCCATTGGTCAGAATTGTGTCACAGGCATTCTTTAACCAATCTCTAGCAACAAGAATGGAATTGTCCTGATTGGCATAAACTAAGACTGTCTTAACCCTGGGGTGAAAGGAGAGTTTTGTCCCTTTGTATAGAACAAAGTGCTGAGGTTCAGTTAACAAGGTTGAATAGAGACCGAATGTTGCATGGAGAACAAGGTATGTCCACCATTTTAATCCTAGAACCATTTAATGTATAAGAGGACTAAAAGTCACACAGTTTAAGTAGATGTTTACACAGCTAAAGTATAGTAGGTGATAAATTTAGGTACTTTGTCACCCTCCAAAATCCACTTCTTTGTAGTATTGACCACTTTAAAAATTATTTCCTTTTCCTAAACTGTAAAGCTATGAAGGAAAGAATATTAATATGCAGTAAAGTGAATTGTCTTGTGGAACATTATTGCAACCTATACTACAAAAAATAAAAACAAAACAAAAAAATTGTCTCCATTTTGTACTTTGAATGCTATCCATGTGAATGATCATTCTACAGGATTAATGGAAGTGATTCCAAGACAGAGGTGAAGGAACACTGAGGAGGTGAAGCTAGAGATGATGCTTTTTTTTGGGGGGGGCAAATACTTCAGACCCCTTAGGAAGGACATCTGCACAAACCATTTCATATTTCCTGAGACCAGGATCCTCTAGAAAGAATCACAACCTAATCATCTCTAAATTAACAGATGCAACAGGTGCAAGGAGAAGGTGAGTAGAAAAGGAAAGTAAGTATTTAGATTCTTATGTTAGAGTCAGAAACATTGTGAACTCTGAGTAAGAGCTGAGCAGGGCGTGGACACAGAAGGGTAGCTTAGTGAAGGATGGTGATGCCAACCTGAGATCAGAGACCCCCCACCTTCCCCCCTGGTGACCTTCTGGCACTGTGTCATGGTGTGTACCACCACTGGGCTCCAACGGGACAAGTTACTCTCCACAATATATTTTTGAATAAATGATTGAATTCTAAGTTTGGGAGGAAGGCCTAAAATGTTCACCTGGATATCCTACATACTTTGACTATTCAAGAATGCATCATTTATTTTGATAGACTTTTCTAGAAAGTTGGCTTTGTTTTGTGAGGCTCAATGAAAGGCATTAACATTTTTTTGGTAAAACAATATAATTTAAGGCAAGCAAATGTGCTTTATCTTAGACAAAAATATTGGATTTAACCATCCAAATGAATAACACAAAACTTTCTTTAAACTTAAAGAAACAAATAATCTACATAAGCTTTCTGAATTTCTAACATGAATATAATGAAATCATAAAGCAATATTCACATTCTCCACAACTCTCAATAAAAATTTTTTATAGACAAAATGGCTGCACATTCCTGTTTTAATGTGTTCTTCTAGTAATAGGAATATATTAAAGCAAATCTCAAAATGCTCCTTTTTGTTTTCCAGATCAGTTCACAAAAGCACAATAAAATAATTTAAAAGATCTTACTGGATAGTGGTAAACTTATAGAAATCCCTAATTTGCAAAAAAATAAAATAAAAATAAAAAATAAAAATATTTGAGTTTTTTCACATATAATCAGCAAGTACAACATTTGCTGTGGTTGGTTCTGTTTTGCTGCAACTCACAATATTTTAAATTCAAAAGGTTTCTGCTAGGATTGGATTATGATTATTATGCAGGAGCATATCCCAGTATAAACAGCTTACTTGGCATTTACATATTGTTCCCACATGCTTCCATATCTGACTTCTCAGTAAGTCAGAAGCACATATTTTATTGTTATGGAAATAACACAGTTTTTTATTTACTATAGAATCTTGTATCTCTACAAACAGAATAATCCAGCACCACTGAGTGTATGTAGCCAATACCTGAATTCATAATAATGTTATAAATTGACAAAGCATGTAAATATTTCAATCTAAAATCTGCATTTTTAAATTCATGATTATCAAAGGTTTTATACAATGCATTCAGAATTTCCAGCCTAACTAATTGCATTTATAGCAATGAGAGTCAACTAGTTGAATCAAAACTTGAGGTCTTAAGCATCTTTTGTTTGACATGGAAACAGGGAGGCTCCCTCCTAGGGCCATATAAGCAGCACAAATCTGCCATATCTGCAGTAGTCATTTAAATTAATCCTCTTTTCTGATACTAGAAATAAGTCCACTATTTCCTATAAGGAATATAATACCAAGATTTCTTGAAAAAGCAAACATTAACGTCCTTAGAAATGAAAGTAACTCATATATTTGAGTTCTTAGAATTCATGCCATTTTGCTGTTCTCATAGAAAGTGTCCAACTGTCACATGGAAAACTGCCACACATACCTGAATAGCCAGTGGATGAGGGTCACTTCGAATTTTACTTGTCTCCATTTTGTTCATTCACTTTCCTAAAACAAGGATAATTTGCTAAGTGCTAATAACAATAATTTGCTAAATGATCACTGGCAACAACTCAAACTCGATAAAAATAGGTCATTCACAGAACATTTTGGCTAAAACGATTCAAAACACCAAATTTAAGCTTTTTATTTAGACATGAATTTTTACAACAATTCTAAACTTTTTCACTTTTGATTTATCTGTAGGGACAAAAAGAAAGACCCCTTTTCTTGAGATCATCAAAAAACATAGGGTCTTAAAAAAATCTGCTACTGAAAAAAAATAGCCTCAGGTAGAGTCACAAGAGGAAAGGGCAGACATGGTTTATCAGAAGGATATGCATCATATACGGAACACGGAACACCTTTCTTGTTAGTTGTTGCCTGTTTTGTGTGCAAGCACATCTTCAAAATCAGATGCTCCATTCCTCTACTGTGGTAAAGCTGGTGCCATAAAGTCATGGCAAAGGACTGCAAACAACTTTGTTATTGTAATGGACCTTTCTTTTTCTTTTTTTTTTTTTTTTTAAACAATAGGTCAAGCAGGTGGCATGTGGCTATGGCTGGGTCTATCTCCATCTCCAGGGTGCCAAGATGTCCCTCAGAGTTCTGTGGGAGGAATTTGTTGGTGGGATTTGGATTGTAAAGGCAGGAGCATCTGCTGCCTTCCTGGTCTCATTACCATCCACACAATTAACTCCTGCTGCTCTGGCTCAGCAGCCAGAACCAAGGACTCAATTTTCCTGGTCATTACCATTCATCTGAACTTAAGAGTTCTCAGGCTTTCAGCTCAATTGAAACTTCTCTCTGGGAAAAGAGAGCACATACAAGAAATCACTAGGAGTGAAGAATGAAGAAGCAAATAGAGGCTCCAACCGACCCCTGAAAGCAATGGAGGTTCTGGAATGTGGGGCTGCATTTCACTTTATAAAAACACACACATCTTCCAAGATTGCATCTTCAAAGGCCTGTGCTGAGTCTTCTAACATTTTCATTTAACCACTGTAGCTATTTCTACTCTTTTTACTGATTACAGGTCTGATTTTGCTTCCTATAGAAGATTTGGCCAAGACTAAAACTGTCTGCAAACAAAGCTTTGAGTAATTTTCAGTGGAAATTAAACAGAATGTGTTGCTATGCAAAGAGGGAAAGATTCACAAAAGATATGACAAATTCAGATACCTATATATTTAAAGCCACAGTCGTCGGATTAACCAGTGTTAAATGACACAAATATCAGAAGTGCTACCTGAAAATCAGAGTGGTACAGTCTGTCTCTTTAACTATTTTGTCTTGTGATAAATATTCATAAACCTCAGTTATTAACAAGTTTATGTTAGCCAGGAATGAGGTGATAATACATTATTTTTTCCCCAGGGCTTAAATAGCAGACATCTGTCATTTATTGACATGTAGACTACAAAGCGGTTAAAAGGAAACCTGCTTTCTTGTTATAGAATAGTGATGTAAAGGCTGTACCTTTTCTTAAAGATAAAACTTAATTTTGAAAAAGAAACATTTAAAACAATCTGCTCAAATGGAATAAGGCTTCTTTGTTTGAAACAACAAAAGAACGATTAGGCTGTTAAGAGCTGAAGAGGCCCTACACCATGAAAGCTATGAAGCTTTATTGTGTCCTTTTATGAAAAAATTAGGTCCTGACAGAAAAGTTGACAGACCTGTAGGCAAAAAGTAAGATTCTACTCCAATCACTACATTAAGAAAAAATGATAATATTTGTGATACCACAACAGAAAATGTGGCATTCATTGAGCTTCATATTATTGATTCTAATTATGCTGTTTTTCCTTTGAATTCCAAAAGTCAAACAATTTCATTTATGTGTGTGCAAGTGTGCATATTTTAAATTTGGCATCAGGAATAAACAAACTGTGTGAGAATTATGTAGCTTGTCTTAATTTTAAATTTTATATATCATTTTGTACTGCCCTTCAAAATGCAAATTCGCTCCAATAAAATTCAAGAGAAAATAAATGTCTGGAGTGACATATAACATACTCACCAGCATGTGGGTGGAGAAAGAAATCTTTATTTCAGACGTTCTAATGCTTATAATTTGTTATAATTCTTATGTGAAGAATAACTAATGGATAGTTGAGTCTGCAGAAAGTGTATTGCCCCAGGCTGCTTAGACCAAAAATATGGCAGTATCTGAGTTCTTTATATTTTTGTCCTGACTTAAGTGATAGCACTCCATTAAGAAACTCTGCATACCTAAATGTTCTTAACAGGTTAGGATAAAATATTTAAATTATTTCTGTTATGCCAGGGGTCTAGTACAAGCATCTCTGGTTAATTATATGACTCATGACAAAACTATAAAACTCAAATTTTGATTGTTCCTTTTTTCTGCAGAAGTGTGTTTGCAGATAGTGCTAAAATTCGCATCCCATAGGAATAAAAATTTTATTATAATTTGTTTCTAGAATTCTGGTATCCAACCTTTGCATTTCTCTTTTTTACCATCTCAGATCACTTGAACACCCCAACCCCTTTCCATCAGAGCTTGGAACCTCTGTCCCAGCTCATCTGGAGCCAATCCTGTCCTGAGTCAGGAGATACAGGAAAGCTGGTGTTCAGCAGTAACTGATGCCCACCTTGAGTGTGGACACTAAGCCTGTTCCCTACCTCTTTCTCCTTTTCTGTTCCATCTGATAATTGACCTTCACACATTCTTTGGTTTCACTAACTTCATTGCCCCACCATTCGAACTCCAAGTTACATAATCCTCCTCTAAATTCTTTTGGCTCTTGCCTCTCCACCAGCTGGTGAAATACTATGATGCTGACTCTCTTATGGGGATCTCCACTGGAGTCCTTATTCTTTGCGCTACCTCTGTGCATGTGTGTGTATACACACACATACACACACACACACACACACACACACACACACACACACACCTGGAGAGTACTCATGATCCCCTGTGGTGTTGCCAAGCACTCACTGAGCCAGGGTATGTGGCTTGCTGCCAACCCCCCTCATGTTCTGCTCTCTGCACTTGATTATCTTCCAATGCCCCTAGGTGTATTTCCTCTCATTTGCTCTGCTCTGAAACAGGATTTGTTCTAGTCTTTCCCCTCATGGACTTGCACCGTCATGGTGGTTAGCCAAGCCTTGCTTGTCGTGCTTGCTTATGCTTACAATAAACTTTTAGTAATACTTCTGCTTGTTCATGCGTCACATTGAATGTGAGCGTCACAGAAACTGGAACATGTGCCGATGACTTAACTTCCATTTCAAATGGTGTAGAATTCTATAATATGGGATATTGTGGAAAATGATGAAACACAAACAGATAGGTTATTAATATAAGTAGATCTCCAAAAATAACAGATTGTGTTTTATCTTTGTGAATCTCGTTACTGATATTGTCTCAGGTATCATTGTTTTTTTTTAGTTGTAGTGTACCTAAACCAAAACAAACCTATATTAATTAATAGGACAGATATTTTGACTAGAACTACTTCAATACTTGGTTTAAGCATTTTTATGCAAAAAGAAATAAGAATTGACCATAACTCATAGCACATATATGTTATATTTTCTCTAAAGAATTCAGCTTGCATGAGTACAATTCATATATATGTGTATGCATACTTTCATTGTTTAGTTTTATATGTATATGTATAGTCATATATCAAAATCACTTTTTAGAGGAATGTAATGATACACAGCCACATGCAAAAATATAATTAAAATAATAGAATGCACTTTCTCTCCAGAGTTGTGACAACGTCCAAATGTTCACTAAACATTTACTAAAATGTTTTCTAAAAAGCATATGCTCCCAGGCACATGAGTTAAGTCCCTGAACTGATACAATGTATAATGGAACAGCTGGTATCACCTTCTACACTTAAGGAATATACAAATTATAATATTTCCATGATGACAATGAAAATTAACCTGAGTCTTTAAACTTTAACATACATAAAAATATAATCAGTAATTAACTTATTCCTCCTTGTGTGTTAAAAAAAAATTGATTTTCCTCATAATAAGATTTTACCATTTACTCAAAAGGAAAGAATATCTGTGTAAGTCAGATATTGACATGCTGAATTTAGCTTTTAGATGGAATATCTACATTATACTCATGTTACTAATCAATGTTAAAATGCCACATTCACATTTTGCCTTGAGTGCCCTTTTAAAACCATCTTGTTATTAAGATATTTTTGACTGTTTTGCCCTTACGAACGTCACCTTAAATCATGGAATATGGCTGTTAAGCAAATGCAAAATATGTCAACCATGCATCGTACAGCATATGGGCAATTTCTATTAAAGAAGTTGGTATGTGGATAAAAGTCAAACTATAGAATGAGAGTATTAGAATCTAAATGGATTTGGAAGTTAACTATTATGAAGGCTACACTCATCAAAATCCTTGGGTAAGCTGAATATCATTCCTGGTGATTTATAGTCTGTATCTTGCATAGGTAGTTTAAATATCATCACTTAACTCTTTCTTCATTACAATTTAGTCAAAATAGAGTTATAATTTATTTTTTATTTTTTTATTTTTTTTAAAGAGAGAGTGAAAGAGGAGAGAGAGAGAGAGAGAGAAATTTTTTTTTAATATTTATTTTTTTTAGATTTTTAGATCTCGGCGGACACAACATCTTTTGTTGGTATGTGGTGCTGAGGATCCAACCCAGGCTGCACGCATGCCAGGCGAGCGCGCTACCGCTTGAGCCACATCCCCAGCCCTATAATTTATTTTTTAAAATATTATTTTATCTCATTTTGTTTATAAATGGTAGATTGGTTATTGAGGTTTGTAATGAATGATTGCTTTACAGAACTGATGACATTTGATTATTCTGTTCAGGGTCATCACAGTCTCCTTACATTATCAGTGGCTTATTCTTTTTTTTTTTTTTTTTAGTTGTTAATATAACTTTAATTTTATTTATCTCTATGTGGTGTTGAGAACCCAGTGCCTCACACCTGCTGGGCTAGTGCTCCACCACTGAGCTACAACCCCAGCCCCAGCAGTGGCTTATTCTTAAGGATTCAGAAATGTAGATGTAGGGTACTCAAGAGATGCATGCCCCTGCCTGGTGGTTCTTCCCCTTGGTTTCACCTTAGAATCACCAGAGGGGCTTTACAAAACACTGATGCCTGGGCCCCATGCCCAGGGTATCTGGTTTCATTGTCTGTTTTGCCTGGGCATTTCAAAAACTTCCACAAGGGGACTATAATCTTACAAACAAGGGAATTTCTCAAAACAAGCAACTTGCCTATGAAAGACATGTTTGTAGTAGTCATAAAATATGAAAACGAGTAAACTAAACTCTAATTTGATAGAAAGACTGTTATTTGTTTCTTTTCCACATTGGAATATAACAGTGGTGAGGTACATAGAGGAAATGGTCATAATGATAAAAATATAAGGGAAAGGGATATAAGAATCTTATGAAGTACAGAAGTCAGCACGCACATGGGTAATTGAGGAGGACAGGAATAGGGTGGATAAAAGCTGAGCTGTCAATCTTTTTCTTTATCTTCATAGAATGCACATAAGAGTAGAAATGATAGTACATAAGAGGAAAAAATGACAAAACATCCATATTAAACAATAGTTATTAGCTGCTCTGTTATGGAAAAAAAAAAGACTTTAAATTGGAAACAAATCTGCCTTTGACAATTCTCTAGAAATGAATTCTTTCTTGATGAAGGACAAGTTAGGACTCAGTTGTGTATATGATATTCCAGATTTCCATGCAACCATGCTAACAGCATACAAATCACATCCTTGATTCCTGCTTAAAAGTCACCTTCGCTCTCCCTGAAAAATGAACTGTCAATTCAGAGACGATTGCAAAGAGAAATGGTGATAGTTGAATTCCAATACAAATGTTACACTTTAAATAACTTGAAATGTTGTGAGAGGGGCTGCCAAGGATGGTTCGAGGCAAACTGGGAAGATGGCCCTGGGAAAGCATGTATTTAGGCTCAGTTAGTGGTTCTCTGAAAGAAATGGGCTGGGTCACCCCTGTAAGGGAAATGGAATATTTAGGGCCACAGGGATGGCAGATGGTAGAGTTTTAAAATTTAAAGACTTTTCCTTTTCCCATCACCATGAGGGAGTGCCTGGAAGACTATTTAGTACTTTCACTGTGTGCCAAGTGACTTGAGCAATGTGGAATTGATACCTTACTCTCAACAGCTCAAGTACTGAAATTATTAAACATTAATTTTTCTCTTAAATCATATATTACAGATGACAATTGACAAACAAAATTTCAAAGGGCACTGTTAAAAAAAAAGTAGACGAATGCTGTGAAGGCAAGGTATGCCATCAGAGGACGAGATCAGGCTGGTGGGATGATTTCTGATGGACATTGAGACAAGGTTGCTCCAATGTATCAGTCTGTGATATTTAACTTTCAGTCAAATGAAAGGTGAAGAAATGTTACTCTCTTCCTGCCCTGATTTCTTTCTCCAATATACATTTACAATTATTTGACTAGATCAATCAATCTGCCAAAAAATTAAAAAAAAAATTTTTAGTAGTTCATTTCCTGATCAATAGACAGGTCTTTTTTCTTTGTTAAAAGGAATGACTTATCTACCTGGTAAAATAGGTAAAATACTAAAAATTATTATAATTATTATAAAAATCAAGTAATTGAATGACAATAGCATAAAATGAATTATTTGGAGAAAGCTATCCATTATAGCAGTACATGTAATCTCAAAATATAAAAAATAAATATATAATTAAACAACTCAAGTACTTATCAACACTGGACTTTTCAAATAAGTTGTGTTAAAAAAAATCCATCTAAAATGGGACTATGCAGCTACAATGAGTAGCATTCTGTGAAGTTTTTGTCAAGTTTGGGGCTATCATATAGAATAAGGTGCAGATTATCTAGGAAAGGTTGGATATCATAATGTATGTTGGATGTACTTATTTAAATTAGAAAGTATTGGAAGTATAGTCCACAATTTTTTAATAGTTTATCAATGGAGAAATGAGAATAAGGTAAAAGTGAGAATATAAGCTAAATTTCTTTGCCTATATTCTACATGTAGATTGGATTTTGAAATTTGTGAAAATATGCTATGTAATCATAAAACAAAGGTAAATTTTAAAAATATCTAAAAATAAATGTAGCTTGAAATAAATGATCATATATGTTCTAATTGTGATCTCTTAATATTATTTCCATTGAAAGAATCCAGAGCTTATTGTGGAAATAGTTTCTTCTGGTCTGAGACAGGAAATGTATAAGATCACCCTTGATCAATTTGTAATAACAAAAATCAAAAACATCAACAAAACCTTTAAAAATAATGTCTTAATGATTCTGGGTCACACCTAAATAAACTCCCACTGGCCAAAGATGGATTCAGTTGAGCATCATGAAGGATCATAACTATCATGTGTTAAAACACATAAGACAAGTATAAATCCATGAATTCACAATGAAAATTAAAAAAAAACACAAAAATTTTATCGATCACCTTTTAAAGATGAAAGAGAACCACATATCTTGTAATTAAAGAGAAAGAATTAAGAACCATACCCCTTTTCTAAACAACTTATACTTCTGATTAACCAAAGAGTCAATATGACTTCTTTAGAGCTATTCTAACAAAAGTTAATGTTAAATGGAGAATAAGATCATTTTTAAATTTGTATTGAAATAAGGGATCTAGGCAATGATCATCAGTGACTGACAATATCACAAAAAGACACCCAGAAAAATCGTATACCTCCTGATGGAAATACACCCACTCTTTAAGAAGCAAACTCACCAGAAACATTTAAACGGAATCTGCTCAATCTTCTGGAGCTATTTTCCAAATTACAAGAAATACCGTGTAAAAAAATCATGCTAAAGACACTGCTGTGACACAATCAACAAAACTCAGAATGTGGGAAATTCTGCAGGAGTAATAACCCAGATCGTCAATAAAAAATTACAGAAATATTACAGAACTGTTTGGCAAGTTCTACACTAAAAAGATTTCAATTCCTCATAAGATATGGCCTTTATTCCCATTCATGTTTCAAGCAAAGTAAACTTAAAGCAATTAGGAAATTGTTATGACATTATGAAGTTTTTTTTCAAGATATGAGAATGGCATTATGGTAAGTTTGATTAAACAGTCCTCATGAAAAAAAAATCATTACGTAAAGAAGCATAATTTTAACCCTTGGATTTTCCGAGAGGTACCTTAGAAGATACTTGCTAAAGAAATAGTCAAGAGTGTGGTAACAGTTTTATATTTTAAAAATTTACATTCACAATAACCAAAAATCACTCATTTAATTCACTTGCCACTTAAGCCTATAATTATTGCTGTTGTTTTAATCAATAAGTCAATATGGCAATATCTAGTGCCAGTAATTCAGAGACTGTTCCAAGCAATGTAGCTTTCTGGCAACTATCCTTCCTGATTCTGACTTACAACCTGAAAGTACTGGGAATTTTTAATCTCTTATTGATTTATAGTTTAACTAGTCATTTCCGGCTGCTCCTGGTGCCTGTGTTTGTGTTTGGTCAGACAGCAATACCGATGCCTGAGAATGTGGAATCAATCAGTGGGAAATAGATCCCAGAGTAACTGGAATATACGGAGGGTGAAATGGTAAAGGAAAGTTGATGCATATTCATTACCAATCCAGCTCCTTCTCTGAGCTTTCCATTTGATCATGCAAAGTCATGACTATAAGACATCGTTTGATATTGTTTTCCAATATTTACATCTTATAACTATCTAGAAGAAGATGTTTATATAAGTGTGTGTGCACTTGAGTTTGTGGAAGTGTATGTGTGTGTATCAATGAGTGACAGAAGGCGAGAACAGAGGGAGGAAGCTCAGTGTGAACCGTACAGGCACTCTGGAGTTAGATATCCTTGGGTTTGATTTCCCTTCTGCATTGGCAGTGGCCAGTCTCATACCCCAACTGAAGCACTGAGCCTCACTGAGTCTCAATGATCTTCTTTAAAATGGGTTTCTAAAAATTCTAACCCCATAGACTTATTATTTTAAGTGAGATAATAAAGCCGTAGAATTTATTACAGTTCTTGGCACCTCGTCATCTACTTAATGACACTACTAGTAAACTTAACATGAATAACTTAATCTCAGGTTTTAAAGTAAATTACTAGAGAGTACAATATAGAAAGAGGTTAGCTATGCATAGAAGAAGGTATGAAGTTTTTAGGAAAGGTTTATCAATATTTTCTTATTTCCTTTGCTTGGATTATCTTCAGTGAACCAGGAAAAAATGCTGTTTCAAACCAGTAATGCTGTAAAGATGAGTTCAGAATTCTGTGAACATTTTCCATCCCTGCGAGTAGCATACTTAATGATCAAACTTACTCTTTGATTTTCTATAAACCAGGACTCTCAGATTAGAACTCATTTAAATATTTCCCGAGGAATATCTAAGAACACAAAGAGAGACCAATATCTGGCCTACTTGTTATAGACATCAATTTCTACAAATAAAAAAATTCAATTGTTCAAATGATCTAAAAATATTTAAAAACAGCATCAATTTTACTGTTATTATTTCATTTTCTTTTAATAAATTTGATAGATTATAATAAAATATCAAACTTAATAACAAGTCAGCTCTGAAAAATCTCAATTCTTTCATTCAAAACAATCATGTTATACAAAAGCATGTCTTCACAAACTTTATTAATTTGTGCAGCAACAGTAAGGTTTTAGCATATCTGAAGCACCACATTTATCATTACTTCCCAAATTAGTTTTTTTTGTCAAATTGACTCAGTATTTTCAACTTAAAAGTTTAAAAAATAAAATTTATATCATTAATATACATGTGTCAGAGAAAAACAAGTATGTAATCAAATCAGTGGCCAATATATAAAACCATGCACAAATATATATTTATATACGTATATGCACACATACTCAATGATGACAATACATAATTTTAAAATAAAAAAATAAAATAGAATTACAGCTGGGGTTGTGGCTCAGTGGTAGAATACTTGCCTAGCACATGTGAGGCACTGGGTTCAATTCTCAGCATCCCTAAAATAATAAAAAATAAAAGAAAGTTCTAACAAATTTTTTTAAAAGAGAGAATTCAATCAGCACCCCTTGGCATGGAATTTCCTAAGCCTTTGCATGAAGCATGTCCAGTCATCTCCCTGAACATTCAGCTTCTCTTTTTATGCTTCCTTCCCCTCAGTCTTCCTCTTGCAGAACACTAAATGTCATTGATCCTGTGTGCTATTCATGATCCCATGTCCCAGGGCCTTTCTACTTATTATCTCCACTTGGTTCTCCTTCCTTTTCTCTGTAGGTAGTCAAAAATTAATTAGTCTTTTCACCTTATTTAGAGCATTGCTTTTTCAAAGAAGTCTTCCCTGATCTTCTGGACCAGGTCAAATTGCCTATTACAGGTGATCCTATTATAAGTGTTCTATCATCTATTATAGGAATCCTATGAACCTCTTGCGAAAATAGTGATTTTTCATTTGTTTTTAAGATTCTTTGGTTTTCTTTCTCATCGGATTCTAAATTGCAAGAGGGCTGTGATTACCAGTAGTTATGCATATTATTTTATCTCTAGCAAAAAGACTAGCTTGTAATGAAGGCCAAATATACTTTGATAAATAATTTCTCCATACTGCTGTCCATATTGGCTGCATGGAACCACCCAGCTATCCCACTCCTTTGTCTATACACAAAGGACTTAAAAACAACATACCATAGGGACACAGTCACATCAATGTTTATAGCAGCATAATTCACAATAGATAATAGATAAACCTATTAGATGACCTTCAGTAGATAAATGGATAAAGAAAATATGGTATATATACACAATGAAATATTAGCAGTGAAAGAGAATAAAACCATGGCATTTGCAGGTAAATGAATGGAGTTGGGGAATATAATGCTAAGTGAAGTTAGCCAATACCAAAAAAACAAATGCCAGATGTTTTCTCTGATATAAGGAGGCCGATTCATAATGGGGTTGGTGGGTGAGCAGGGAAGGATTAGATGAACTCTAGATATGGCAAATGGAAGGAGAGGAAGGAAGGGGGCATGGGGGTAAAAAAGATGGTGGAATGAGATGGACATCATTACCCTAAGTATATGTATGAATAAACGAATGGTGTGAATATACTTTATATAAAACCAGATGTGAAAAATTGTGTTCTATATGTGTAACATGAATTGTAATTAATTCTACTGTTATATATAACAAATTGGAATTAAAAAAAGAAAAACTAAAAAGGAAAAAAAAAACCAAAATGAATGAATGAATGAATGAATAAACATATTTGCACCATATTTTTGAAAATATAAGGAATCATACTTCTGTAAGTAATCCTCCAACTATGTATTTTTATTACCTATAACCACATTGAATTTAGACTTCATATATAAGTGACACTTATATATGGTTTTTGAGATATTGCTATATATTTCTCACAAACATTATATCTCATTTCTCAAGTAAAAGAGTGATTGTCAAAGCAACTTTTTGGTTCAAAATTTTTATTTTTGGAATTCTCTGAATTTTCTGAACCTTCTAAGGCAGTACCATTTTACTACTGGGATGATTTTACTTTCACATTAAATGTCTAATTTTTAAATGAAACAGGTCATTTCATAATCATTGAAATAAAAGTCAAAATTCCTTCATGGGCTACCAATACTCCCATAATGTGATCCTGGACTCAAGGTTGGTTTTCAGAGTCATATTACCTCATATTCAAGATTTGATTGTGTGCAAGATATTTTCACATAGATGTTTTATCTTCCCATAGTTACCAAAAGTTGAGCAGAGCAACTATTCATATCTCCATTTTGTAATTTGATGCCTCAGTGCAATGACCAAGATTTTCCTAATAATTTACAATAGATGTTCTGACTCCAAGAATCATAGAGTTAAAAGGGACTTAGTTACTAAAAATGAGTAGAGATTAACGAATCTCAAAAAATTATGAGGTCCTTGTTTGGAAGATTCCATTTAGACATAGAAACATGTACGTACAGTAATGAAAAGAGTTGGGATGGAAAATAATCAAATAGTTCAGTGCACCAAAAATATCATGAATGATGTAGAAGGATTAGACCTTTCAGACATAGAAACAGCATAGACAATGATATGATCATATATGAGATGACCAAATGAAGTTAGCCTCAAAGAAGAAAGGGTCTGTCCAAAGAGGCAGATTAATTATACAAAAATGTCAGTGGGAGCTCAGTGAAAACTAACACTACCCAATAATGTCAAAGCAGAGAGAATTAGGGTTCTAGACCCAAGGGAACTGTCAAAGAAAATGCATTCATTTTTACAGAGACGCAAGTGTGAGTTTCAGGTACCATTCTACTGTATGAAATGTCTGGGGCTATTTTCCTGAGACAGGAGTGTACTAAGATAAAAAGGAATGAAAAGAAAATCACTTTGAATAGTCAGAGAAGAGATCAAGAGTTGCAGCGAGTGTGGATGAGGAAAAAGTTGACCACGTAAAGTGCTGAGGTGAGAGGGGAGGGCAATTTCTGACTCAAGAGTCCTGAGCTTTTGTAGGATCATCTTCAAATTTGGAAAGAACAAAAAGACCGAACATATACAGATAGCATATTTAGACATTAATATATTGGAAAGAACTTCTGTGTCACCTTTGTGATCACAAAAAATGCCTGGAAAGTCAGAAATGGGTGAGACCTTTCTATTACTTTCTTTGCATTTTCACATCTTCTGAGATTCTAAAAGAAAATCAACAAAACCAAAGTATGGCATGTTCAATCTTGTAGTTACATTTTGACTTCAAGGAATGAAAAAATGTTGTCATTAAGTTTTCATGAAATAAGTTATTGTGTTATTTCATACAGGATACTAGAAGATAAGAAAAAGTAATGGAATTCAGCAAAACCTACTTTCTAATACCATCATCCAGAGAAAAAAGGACAGAGGGAAAATAGAAAAGGAACTGTTGAATGAAGACAGAAAAAAATCTGAGGTGATTTCTCAGATGAGATGGATGGTCCTTCTTTTACTTCTTTTTTCCTTAATTCATCACTGTATGCATGGAGAATACGTGGTTTGAAATAAAATGGGACCTCAGTTTGATTTGAATAAATATGTATGACTCATTCTGTGAAAGTCTCTGGATGAGGTATACTTTTGGGGATACAGAATAAACAAGGCTTCACAGAGATTCACTTTTGCACTGGAGATGAGATGTGCATATAAGAGTAACACAATCACAGTGCTGGCTGATGTCATGGTGGGGAGATGGGGTTCTGGGAACCAAGAGGCTTAATTTCTATTAGGAATTTCACAAGCCTTTTTAATGGATGAGATCATATATATATTTGATCCTGAGTATTTTGTGGAAATTATGTAAGTGGGAATGGAAAGAAGGGAACCAGCAGAAGCCCAGGTATATTAAAATGGAGAGCGAATTCCAAGTAAGTGCATTCTTAAGATGACAAAACTAGCATCTCAGGTCAAAAAGGAAAAGTAAATATAGACTTTCTATATTTCGTCCCTGTTGAAAGGTATTTGTAGCATATTGGTTTCAAACTCCTGTGGGGATTCAATGGAAACTCTTGCTTCTCATATTCATATGCACATTCAGGTAATATTCTGTACACTGTTTTATTAGAGTTTCAGGGAAGGCCTTATTGAGCCATCAAGGAACCCTGGTTGTAGACAGTGGAAGTCAGTGAAAATATGAACAATGTCACATGCTTTCTGAAAAAGGGTGAGCAAGCCCTGTGTTCCTTGTGAATATCATCTTCACCAACCAGAACTTGGGATGCAACATTGACTTAGAAATCTGATGACTCTTACCCAGGTGTGGAAGGACTAAACCCTTTCACAATACTAAGGGTAAGTGCTTTCAAGAAATGAACATCAACCAGCCCTGATTGAGCATATATCCCTGATTGTATGTGTGTATCTACAAAACCCCCTCTGATAAGTGTGCTGCTTTAAAGGAAAAGTATATGTGTACTTTGAAAGCTGAAAAAAAAAAATGACCGGGTTTTGTTCCTTCCTCATTATTTGCATAAAGGGATTTTTATCACTCAGACATTTCTAGAATTAGGAAACAGCTTTCACAGATTTTACCCTTTGAAAATGACAATATCTAATCTCTTTGCTTTCATGAGCCTAGCCTGCATTGCCAAATATCTCAGAAGGGGAATAGTAAACTATTTTTCACAGATCCTCCATAATAGAGGAGATATGAAATGAATCTCATGGAAGTCAAGTACCCTGGAGGTTATTAGTTTGCAATAATATATAACATTATTCTGACATCATATCATTATCATTATTATTTTCTTGTGCAACCAACCTAAAACACTTGAAAAATTTATCAATTTCACCATTTATGGATCTTAATAAAGAACATGTGTCCTTTCATGAAAACTATTAAGCTACAAAAGGCACTTATATTTTAAGTTATAAATACATGCCCTTAATATTTAGCTTATCCAACTTGAAATAAACTGAGAAAACATTTAAGCCACATTTGGACAATAAAATATAATTTTTTTTAGAACAGGTAATAGTATTCAATTAACACATCAAATTATTGAATTTAAAGTATGAAAAAGTATATACCTGCAGTATAAGATGTTTAATTTTAAAATCAAAATTATTCTTGAGTGTTAACATTTTTTTTCATATTAGTACATTTAGTACGTGTGAATACATATATGTGTGTGTGTGTATACGTGTATACATGTATGTCTATATTTTTTTCATTCCTATTCAAAGAGAGAAATCAATGTTTATTCAGTGTCTCAAAGGTTCAATTTTGAAATTCTCTTGAGAATTTTCAAGCAACCTTCAGAATCAACATTGAAGAGCTAGGAATTCAGGATTTTGTCTTTCATTAACAATTATTTCCTCACAAAGACTCTAAACTAGTATTAATCAACACAATGGTATCTGTTTGTTAAAACTAATAGAACCATACACTTAAAAGCGGCAAAAATCATATAAATTATACCCTGATAAACCTGAATTTTCAAAATATCACACATGAAGTAAATGAACAATGCAAAAGCTTTAATGCAGGGCTGGGGATGTGGCTCAAGCAGTAACATGCTCGCCTGGCATGCGCAGGGTGCTGGGTTTGATCCTCAGCACCACATACAAATAAAATAAAGATGTTGTGTCCGCCAAAAACTGAAAAATAAATATTAAAAATTCTCTCTCTTTAAAAAAAAGCTTTAATGCACCTTATTAAAAACACATAGTAATGTTATTTACAAATGTCGCTATGAGAATGAGCTAAGGAAACATTCGTCAGGCATAAAGACTGTGTCCTAAGGAGCACTACAATTAGAAAGACTTAAAAATAACTTGAAATTCTCCATTTATCAATAACATTGTTTCTTTAAAAATGTTAATTTAGCTTTGATTTCACTACAAAAATAATCAGCACATTAAATATTAAACAAATATTTCCTTTTAGGTTTCTGGTAGGAGATGTCAAAATAATATTTTTGATATATGTACTATTTTTCAGTGTTTTTATCATTTAAAAGATTTATGGTTATTTGTCTATTTAGTTAGCAGATGGGAAGTGATTTTTCTGATGTTCTGTATTCATCACAGAGTGACTGCTCATTCCTATTTTCCCTCTATTTCAGAGGAAACCAAAAGAAAAATAACTTCCATTATATTGGTGTTGCTTTCATTACTGTGCTATTGTCAGAGCTCCTTATACTACTCCTAGATATGAGTCAAAGCAATGAGTAGCCACTACAATAAAATACAGAGCCTTCTTGTGCTGTCTCCCATCATCTAGTTCTGACTCAAAGCTTCTGTCTCTGCTCACCAGATGTGTACAACTCTTATGGTCTGACGCATCTTTCCCTTCTGAATTCAATTGTTTGGCTTTTCTGCTGACCTCTTATTGATTCTGTCTCTAGACACTTTGCTTGTCTTTGGTTTTAGATAAAGCATTATTCTCCCATTACTAGTGGAGAAACTAAAACTGAAGTGCTACTGCCCTAAAAGGAGTCTAAAGAGTGTTCAAATCCTAGGCACCTGTATTTGGTGTTAAATGTTAACAAACTTTCCATATACCTTTTCAAAAATGGAGATGGTGAAAGGAGTTCTATCCACTACCATCTTAATCACTAAATATCCAATTCTCCCAGCTCAAGTAGTAGGAAGAGCGAACTGCTCCCAAGATGAGAACACAGGAGAGCACCTTCACCTTCTCCATCCTATGCATCTCCCGACTTCGCTTCCCTGGGTATCACTATCCTAGAACTCTCTTCTTCCCATAACCTATCCCACCTGTAAATGAGGAGTGTCCTATCGCTTTTCAAAACAGCATCTCACTGGAGTATCACTGTTACTTAGGCAAATCCATGTTCCCCGTTCCAAGGAAGAAGGAGAGCTCCTCATGTTGTACCTACGAGAATCTATAAAGGAAGAGCTTGTGTTAGAGTTGATTCTGTTCACTTTTATTCATTTTATCATTCTTTTCAAGGGACTTGGATTTAAAATTAGTTAAGACCTCCTCCCCCCAAAAAATAGACCACATTAGTTTTGGTTCTTGAGTTATCCTTTACAGCAAAGTCATAGCAAGTATGATTTGGTGATAATTCTTTTTCTTTTTAAAGATTTTCTTAGTATATGTTTTGTCAAATTCCAGAAGATTCTGTTTTGATAGTCTCAATAGCTATAATTTGGATTCATACACATGTGGAGACCTACTTCATATATGTGGTTTGTTATTGGAATAAATTCAAATATTCCAGTTGTTCTATTAGCTGATCACACACTCCTGTATAGGATAATACTTATGGAAAAGCATTAAACCATGTTTGAGTAATACTTACAAATTTTACGCAATCCATTCCTTTAAAAAAAACTTTATGAAGGAGGCATTACCATTAATGTCCAGTAGAGTTTTGAATAACTTTCTTAAAGACACAATGCAAACAGTAAAAATTTGTATTTATATTTGAACCCAGAAAATCTGGATCCAGAGCCTATGCTTTTAATCATTCCCTCAGTTTGACTTTAACACATGCCAACTTTAACAAAAACTCTTCCTACTTTGTGTCAGAAACCTGAAACGATTGTTATGACTCCAAGTTTTGGTGAAATCAATCAACTCTTGCTCCCCATCTCACTGTCACCTTGTTACCCCATAATATCTGAAACAGATCATTCTAAAAAAAAAAAAAAAAAAAAAAACTTGTGCCAGAGTGTGAGGACACCAAAGGAATTATAATTATTCAATTTGTAAAATTTGACAAAGAGCCCCGCAGGGTGGAAACAAGATTTTGAAGTACTGAATTTGAATTTTCATACTTCTAATCAGAAGCATGTATATCAATAGGATTTAACATACGCCAATTTTTAGCCCTCGTTCCTGAAAGAGCTGATTGATCTTTCAACTACTTGTCTTCACATACTTCAAAAATTACACAGAAGAATGATGGGTTTGCAAAATACCTAGGTTTTAAAACTCTTTTCCTTCCTCCATCTTACGACCTTGAAAAGCAATATTATATTTCTAAGAGTGAGTTACATCAAAAGGCAGTTATTTATAGAGGCCATCCCTCATGCCATTCTCATAGATTATAGCTTTCAGAGGAAGTGAAAATTCTTTTCTATTGTGGTTTAGGAAAAATTTTCTAAATATTCCTGGATCTTTTTCTCTCACACCTTTCAGTAGGGTTGGAATTTGTTTTTGTTGTATACACCACTCACTCCATTATTAGAACATTTACCTCTTGACCCAGGGTTCCTCAACCTGGGTACCAGTGCCAGACTGAGATGGACAACCATTTGTGGGGAGGGGAGGTGTCTGCTGAGTCTTTTGGGGTTTTGAGTAGCATCCCTGCCTCTCTGTTGGTGCTGGTGATACTACTCTCTCCCAGCTCCCAAGCTGTGACAAATAAAAATGTCTCTGCACTTTGCCAAATGTCCTCCAGTGAGAGTAAGGGTGAAAATTACTCTGTGGTTGAGAGTGACTGCTGTGGAGCCTTGAAAGATTCCTTGTTTCCTAAGTAGATGTAAGGTCACCTACACAGTCTTTAGCTTTAAAGTTTTTTTCAAGGAGAACTTAATGTAAAATAGCGTTAAAACATGCAGGTAATAAGAGCTGGTTATACAATCAGAAATCTCTCATGGGTTTTGGCTCCAGATTGCCTGGATCTGAACTCTGATTCTAGTCCTTGGTGACTGCATGAACCTCATCAGCTTCCTCATCTGTAAAGGATAATGACCTTGTCCTGATTACCTTCTTTTATTTCTCCAAAACATCTCCTGGCCTTGTCTTCCCTAACTGGTGGCTGGACTCCCAGGACTTCACACATTTTCCCATTTTCCAGAAGAGGAACCTAAGCTTCCTTAATAAGAAAGTGAAGATTATTAAGCTCATACATGGGAGACCTGGGTTTCGTAGCTAGGAGCAATGTCTAAAACCAGAGCTCATAATGCTGATACAATACTAACTTTCAGTTTTAACAAGACTGCTAATGAGGAGAATTTCGTGCTCTTTATTTAATATTGAATATGCTGCTAGAGCTACATGTACTTTTGCATGATCTTGCTATTATTTAATTCTCATGTATTTGTATGAAGATTATCATCAGCTCCCTTTATTGAAGGACTTCACACCCCAAGCCAGTTTTGTATGTTCTCTGACCTCTTGAACATTCTTCTCTCAATCTGCTTGATTTGTTTCCTCCCAGCTTTGGGATTTCACTGTGAAGTATCACCTCAGCAGAAAGCACTGTCGTGGCTAACACACCAAGTAAAGTCAGTCTCTCCTACTCCCTATTTATCTGCTGTATAGAATTTTTTTACTTTTTTCTTTTTTAATGTCACCTTTGCCTGTCTCTGTATTGTGATCTAAAAGCAGAGATTATACTCCCCATGTTCATCTTTGTCTCACCTTCGCCCACAATGACAACAGATGGCCGTGAATGATTAACACTGCTGCACCAATGAATAACGAGTAAAAATTTGGGAAATGGTAGCAGAAATCGAACTCAGATCTTTCTGAATTCAAAGGAAATTTTTAAATCACCATGATTCTTTCATTTTGCAATCTGAATATGAGGTCAGTCAAGGGGTACAAACTTCTTTCCCTTTCCCATTGATCCACGTCAGTTTCACCTTTGGTAATGTTTTCTTTTAACTATGGACCATTCCCTCTTCCAATACCTTTTACCATTGATAGGTTTTATTGTGCCATTTTCCAAAGTATGTAATTAGCCTAAGCACTCATTTTCAAATCCATAACTTCTGTTATGATTTAGATATGAGGTGGCCCCCAAAAGCTCATATGTAAGGCAATGTAAGGAAGTTTGGAGGTGATATGATAGATTATGGTAGTCTTAACCTAATCAGTGCATTAACCCCCTGATAGGGACGACCTGGGGGTAACTGTAGGCAGTAAGGGGTGACTGGAAGAGGTGGGTCACTGAAGGTGTGACGTTGGGTTTTATATTTTGTCCATGGTGAGGGGAGGGGCTTTCTCTGCGTCCTGGAGTGATGTCCTGAGCTACTTTCCTCTGCCATGCCCTCTGCCATGATGTCCTTCCTCACCTCTGGCCCAGAGCAGTGGAGTTGGCCATCTATGGACTGAGACCTCTGACACTGAGTGCCAAAATAAACTTTTCCTCCTCTAAAATTGTTTTTGTCAGGTCTTTTGGTTACAGCAGAAAAAAAAAATCCAGGAGAGTGTCTTTCTCTTCCTTTCTCTATCACAGTCTTCTTGTTGGTCTTGAGATAGTCTCCATTAGAACAGACAGAAGGAGTTAAAAAAAAAACCCAAAAAACAAAACATGGTTTCACTAATGAAATATTTCCCAAAAATTTCCTTTGCAATTAGAATAAATATAAAACCAAGTCTCTTCTCTGACTTCATTGTCCACTGATCTTCCCTTTTTTATTGCTTTTCAATGCACTGGCCTTCTTTAAGTCTCTTGAGTAAGACAAGCCCATCCTTTCTTGAAATCCAGATCACTGTGTGCTACGCTACTTCTGTTATTTAAGGTTTGTCTCCAAGAGGCTTTCCTGAATTATGCATCCCTAACAGTGCACCGTCCTTCTTTCTTTTATTTGTAGCACTTTTTGTCACTTGAATTTTTGTTGTTGTTGTTGTTGTTGTTGTTGTTTAATGTATACCACTCCATATGAGAGGTTTTAGTTTCTGTCTAGATCATGCTGGTATTTGCAATTCTTAGAAAAGCGCCCCAACACAAAGCAGACCCTAATTTTAAAACAAAAGAAAATTGAATAAATGAGTAAATAACAAATGATAGATACTCTTCTGGACTTTCAAAAGACTTTTAGAATAATGGCTCAATATCATGTTCCTGTTTTCTTCTAATCCAAGTATGTTTCTAAGAAAAACTCAAACTAAATCTATTATGCTTGAAATCATCAGGGGTTTTCAACTCCAAAGGACATAAACTCAACTCAAACTACCTTAGACTAACATGTAATCTGTTAGCTCTCACATCTCACAAAGCCAGGAGGTAATATAATGCTCAGTCTGTCAACTAAGTACCACTTCCTCCTGGTCTTTTCTATCTGTCTGTCTGTCTCTGTGTCTCTCTGTTTCTCTCTCATTAACTTCATTTCCAGACAGAGTCTCATAATTGGAACTTGGCCACTTGCTGCTCCAGACTTGTAGCTAGTGATTTCAGGGTAAAGAGAGCAGTCCTGACTCACAGACAGGTGTATGCGAATTCTTGCACATAGTCTCTGACATTTACATAGATTAAACTGTGTTTTCTTTTCATTTTAAATATATCAATCCCTATATATTTTGGATTGAATAAAGCATCAAACCTTAGCTTGCCAAGATTGGCTAGAATAAATTTTAAAGAATGTTAAGAGTTTAGGGGCAAATATAGCTGGAATGATCATGATCTGAACATCAGAAATCCCACATAAACCAAAGAATTCTAGTAAAAGTAAACAATATTTTTGAAAAATGCATTGTTAAAAGATCTGTTTTTTAAAACTGCTTGTCTGAATTATTCTTTAAGCATTAGTAATATAGGAACACACACACACACAAAAACCCACATAATTAAAAAAAAAAAAAAAAAAACCACTAAAAGAAAGCCTGTGTTGTGGAGTCTTGGAAGGTTGAATAACCTAACATGAATTTCTTGGGAAGAAAAATTTTGCTAAGATACTGAAGCAAAATGGTAGAATGAGATAATTTTTATAACTGACCAACTTTATATAAAGTTCAGTTCTATAAGAACAAAGACAACTGGGGGGGGACTTATATTGGCAACTATATTTAATTAGGAGACATGATAAAAATACAAGCAGATATTGTTTTAATGATGATTAACATTGTAATTTTAATGAGAAGAGTTTCTCCTGACTGAGCTATTTTATTACTTTTTATTCTATTATATCTGAAGTTATTGGGTTGACAAAAATACCAGTAAAATAATACTTTAGTCATGATATATTAATATATAAATCTCAGTGAAATTACATTGCCCCCCCAAAAAAAAAACCCTACCTATTCTACACACATACATGTTATATCCCAAGTTACCAAAAATTAAATAAATAAAAGTAAGTCAGGGCATTATTCAAGTCTTTGTTGCTGTGACCAAAATACCCAATGAGAACAATTAAATGGAGAAAACGTTTATTTTGGCTCACAGTTTCAGAGGATCAGCCCATTGTAGGCCAACTCCATTGCTCTGGACCCAAGTGAGGCAGCACATCATGGCAAAGGGAGTGACAGAGGACAGCTACTCAGCTCATGGTAACCAGGGTGCAGGGAGAGGGAGCACAAGACACCAGGGACAAAATATAAACCTGGAAGTCATGCCTCCGTGACTTACCTGCTCCAGTCACACACTACCTGCCTACAGATACCCTTCAGTCCTTTCAAAATTTTCAATCCATCAATTGGATTAATCCATTGATTAGGTCACAACTCTCATAATCTAATCATTTCAACTTTTGAACATTCCTGCAATGTCTCACACATGAGTTTTTAGAGCATATCTCAAGACTAAACCATAAAATACGGTTTGTTCTAATGATCCCTCCCTAAATTAGGAACTATGAAAAAATATTATTTACTCTTTGCTATTGGAAAATATATATGAATCTCTCTTATATTGCTACTTTTAGTAATTTAATAATAAATAAGAAGTCAGCAGTAAAAACTGAGTAGTGTGTAATGAACAAAAGTATATTTGCCGAATCAAATAGCCTAGTTTTAGTTTTCATCTTCTTAGGTTATCTGCATTTTTTAATTAACTCTCAGAACAATTCTTTCTTTAGATCATCCTTTTTCTTTTTTTCTTTCTTTTTCACATTTTTTTAAATTGTTCTTTATCGTTTTCCTTGGCTGGCTTCTCTATAGGCCTGTCCCTCCAACCCTGCAAGTAAAAATATTCCTGTAGTTCAGGTTCCATTGTGGACTTTTAGAATTTATGTCTGTAGATATCTACCATTGTTTATCTTTTCTCACATAAAGCCCATTTAATGGTCACTTCAACATTTGTCAAATGGCATTGAAATTCTCCCTTATGTATCAAACTCCAAGTGTCCTTTAGTGCAACTCAATTTAACCATCTCATGTCCAACAAGAGCAGATCTGAGCTCAGAGTTCTCAAAACCTTCCTTCTGATCTGTTCCCTCTCCATTAATGACTTCACCATTCCCATTATAAAGTATACAGCCTTAGTCATATCTCAGTTTTTACCTTCTCGAGCTAGCAACCATGAATCACTATTTAAATCATGTGATTCTATGTTCCAAAACACCTTTCCCATTGTCCTCTTACCATTTCTTGCCAATCCTACTCTAGTTGTTTCACATCCTACATAGACCAGTAGTAGCACATCTTATAGGTCTTGTGGCATCTTATACAGTCCCTTGTACCAACTAGGTATCCATGCATATGGATATAGAAAAATGGTAAACAAAAGTCCACACAGTTCATAATTGCAGTTTTTTTTCCTTTAGACAAGTAAACTATGATTTGAAGATTTCATTCAAATAAATCACATGACTAGAAATTAGTTATATTAACTTGTATCATGTTAAATATTATAATAAAAGTTATATTCAATACTAAAGTTAGAGTTTAGGTCCTGCAAGATACAGGTCTACAAACTGTATTTTCTACCTCCAAAAAATTAAACCTTAGAATAATTATTGTAAAGCTTGGGAAAAGCTGATTTGTAGGGTTTATATATATAGTATAACAAAATACTAGCATCTCATGAAAAACAATAAATTCAACTCAAAAATTGGGCAAGAAAAAGGATACCAAAATCTTTTGAGTGCCTGGTACTGGCAGGTACTATAAAAGAGAACAAACATAGGCAGCACAATTTAAACCTTGCAATAAGCTGGTGGACAGATATCATTTTATGACATTTTACACATGGGAAAACTTTCATATTTTTATTTCTCCATGATTACACATCTAGCAAATGGCTCCCTTGAAACTGAAATCTAACTTTTTACTTCCTAAACCACAGTTTCAGGGAGACATCTAATAATAGGTAACAGGCTTCTATCATACTATACAATGTCAATAAAATTTAAAAGGAAAAAGTGTGTTATGCTACATTTGGGAATTTTAAAATAAGAAATAAAAGTTTAAGTTAAGCTGAAACACTTTCAAATTTCTAAAAGCATCAATCATGCATAACCTAGCATTCAAGCATTTATATAAATGTTTTTTTTTCTGCTCAGTAAAATAAAGGTATAATATAACAATAAGTGAATGGCATTGAAATCATTCATTAACTTAACGGTCAAAAATATAGTGCATCCCATGTGCAATGGCCCCGTTGTTCATTGAGGTTACAATCATTCCTAGAGAAAGATGTTCGCCAGTTCAATATTCTATTTATTGATTGTATGGTCATAGATAATCTATTTACTTCTCTGAACTTTAATTTCCTTTTTGGTAAGCAGGATTTAAGAGTTTAAACTATATTCAACTGTTGTAACGAAAATATATAGGAGCACTATAATTTGCTTAGTAAAATTACAAGAACAGCCACATTAGACTGGTTTCAACCACAATTGTGGTTCTCTTTTGTGTTCTTGCTTCATTTTCCTAATTCTTCTTTAGGATTTAACAATCTGATTATATACATTGTTCTTCTCAAGGAAGTTTTCAGGAACCCCAGTACAAAATGGGGCATCATTTTCACATATACTTCACATAGTCATCCATAGCCATCTGTGTATATCATTATCATGTTATAAGTCACATTATTTTGTAAAAACCTACAGATATTTTACATCCCAAGTAAGATTATAAGGTTCCTAATGGTGAGGTAAGATCTGTATGTCTCAACAGTGAGTGTACTGTCTGCCATGTTCCTAGACCTCAATGGATTTCTATCGAGTGTTTGTGCTTGGAGTACAGAGAAGTAATGGTAAACTTCGAGGCAGTTGTTTTATTACTCTAAGAGAAATTGGGTCTACAATGAATGGAAGGTCATTACCAACTCAACAGTCTGCTCATAGAGCTCCAGGGGAGAGTGGCAAACAGGCTGTATGCCCAGTCTATCTGGAATACTGTTGAAAACATTCATATATTACAAGGTTACTGGGTTCAAGAACATTCGCAGACACCAAATAGAAACTTATTATCTAGTTTAATCTTGCTTAGGAAAATGTAATACCTGGTAAGTGACATCTGAAAACATAACATTTATTCTCTCTTATGTATAAGGATTGAACAACCTTGATATTTAGGCAGAACTTGTGGAATCAGGTAAATATCAGTTACAACAAATCATGGATCAAATGCTCATTATTCCATTATGGTGGCTATGAAGATTACAAACTTAGGATACAGGTAGGCCCTGTCCAACTTTTCATTTCCTCCAAGTGAGTGAATAAGTTCACTTTTGAAATGATCTTCAAAGTAATTTTATTCCAGCAACAGCTTTTTATGATAAACCGGGAGAACTTCATCCTGTATTGATGGATGTGGCCTGCTCTGCTGACATGACAGATTCACTTTTTTTGAAAGCTTTTCCTTCAAGAAATACAGTTGCTGATCCTCTCTTTAGCAATTAGGCTTAGAATGCAAGAGTGGGAACTATCATTTATAACCCTCTTCCTAACAGCAATCCAGAAAGGGTCTTCCTAATTTAGAGGAAACACAAACAAAGACAACAAGGGGAAGTGAAAAGAACAACAGCAAACAGACCACAAAAGAAGGAGGGAAGCTTTCAGAACTCATAAAGCTTTAACGCACTGTTTTTGACATATCTTGGTGGAGTGTGCATTAGAGGGGAAAAAAAGCATGTCATTGCTCTGAAACTGTCTTTTCTAATTCAGTGCATCCACGTATTGTTATAAATCTGTTTCCCAATCTTGCTTCCTCACTGAAAGATGCAGACACAAGGGAACAAGCTTCACTGCTATCTATCAGCTCAGATAAGGAGACATTTCCTCCTGCAGGACACTGACAGCTTAATGGAACCCAGGCCAAGAGGCATGCAAATGAGAAAGAGACTGGGAAGACAATGACCATACAAGGTGTTTGACACGGGCCAGAGGGAGGGTGACTTGGACCTGTTTTTATTCCCTTAGGCAAGGTCAGTGAGACCTCGGTAATGAGACTGCTTTCTCAGAATGGTTTATGGAAACTACTTTCACAATTTTATAGACACCACTTACTTACTTACAGCCTGGTGAAGTAATTGAAGCTATAACACTTTCTAAAAGGAAAAGGCTGTAGTACTTTGCCCCATTTTGATAGATGAGGAAGATGAGGGGATTTCAGACCTTCTCGAATAAACTTGTATCTCTGGTGCCTTGTGGTTCACTACCATTTTCATGGACCTTGTAGTAGGTGCTTTTTAAAATCTAAGGATGGGGTCTACATGGAATGAACTGAAAAACGGACCCAGTCCTTTACTAAAAACACTGCAGATATTTATTATCATCCATTTCCCTACTTCTTTTTGTTTCACATGCCTACACCCTTCCTTAACTTCTGTTGCAGAAGGAACACAGGGGAAAATTGGGAAGCACTTCCTGTCACACTGTCTAGATTACTAACGGGAACAGGAAGTACTCAATCTGATGAGAAAATCAGAACTGGGCAAGAATTACTGCCTTAACTTTGGTGAAAGAGGTGATGGTTGTGGAGACCTGTTTTGAATAAGAAAATAAAACGTAGTCTCCACCCAGATTGAAACTAATCACTGCTTCTGAAAAGGATCTCCTATCAGTGACTCCATTCCTGATTTGAACACATTCACACTGAATATTCATGTCTCAATATTTGTTACCAGGGTCCTCCAAAACACACATGTCTCTTTGTGAAACTTTCTTAAATGAACTTTTACATAAGATATTGTTGTTTCTGAGATTTCCTCCTTTACATGAATGTCTGCAATACCTTTAGGATTACTAGGGGAAAAGAAACTTGATTCTTACCAATTTTTAGCTAGATTTGTATTTAATGTCACTCTATATCCACAGGACATTTTAGAGCTTACCTGAAGGATAGAGTTGGAATCAGAATTAGCAGAAAGATTAATGCTGCAGCTTTAAAGTATAGGGAAACCATTCCTGGAAATCTGTTCTTAAATAGGTTTAAATCTAGTGTTTCTTCTTCATATGCAGAAGATTTTGACTTCTGTTCTATTTTCCATCTACTGTGTTCTCTGCTCTCACACCTGTAGATATAGAAAGAAGTTAAGATATATTAAGTGGGTTCACTCTTTCGCCCAAATGTAAAGTTCCCTGCTTCACATGCAAGTAAAATTTATCAAATGCCAAAATGAGAAACATAACACTGAGAGATTACTTTAAAAATACATTGTGGGGCTGGGGTTGCAGCTCAGTGGTAGAGCATTTGCCTAGTATGTGTGGGGCACTAGGTTCTATTCTCAGCACATAAAAATAAATAAATAAAACAAAGGTATTGTATCCAACTACAACTAAAAAAAATAAAAAATTTAAAACATTGTTATTTAATCAACTCTTCACAAATTGAGAATATACTCTAAGATTGGTTAGATCACCAGATAGTTCTTTATCCAGTAATTTCATTGAAACTTCAGAAAAAAAAATGCATTTATTTCATTTTGCTACTATGTCAAAAGTTATCATAAAAACAAAAGCATTTAAGCACTCATTGAGGAATCTACTATAACAATGTTTTTTATTAGCTAGAATAGGCTGATTTCTGTATACTTTAAAACAAAAGTCTTAGTAACTTAACAGAATAAAAGTTTACTCATTAATTTGTGCCTAGTTGGTCAAGGTTCTCTTAGGTGATTGAAAAACTCAGGGTAATTCTATGTAGTGGCTTTTCCATCTTAAGGGTCTGAGTTCTCTCTAGTTCCTTTGCATCTGGATCAGAGAAAAGGGACGGAACTAGCCTGAGAGATCTCATGGAAGTTATTTTAGGGGTGTGCCAAGATTGGATGAACATTATTTATCCCATATTACACTGGACAGAGAAATGGCTTCACTTGATTGCTCTGCAATATACAGTTGCTGGATTCTACAGAAATAGCATATAGGTTTAGCAGAATGTCATTGTGAAAGGTGGTTTTTGTTGTTGTTGTTTTGTTGTTTTGTTTTGTTTTAATTTACGTATTCTTGAGCTAAGGAGAATTCTCTCCAAATAGTTTGATAGGATTGATTTTCTTGTGGACATTTTGTAAAAGACAAATCTCACATGTCTTAATACAGAAATGTAAATCTTTAGGGTAAGCATCAAAATTTTGGATTGAATATAGATTACATTTAAGAAAGTGGTTTCATTTTCTTTTTATCAAATTTTATATAGATGTTATATGTATCATGTATTTAGTTATATAAACTAGTGTTATTATAATAAATATACAAACAAAAATAAATATACAAGTAAATACATAGACAACTATATAGGTAAGTAGACTGATAGAAGGACAAATGAGTTTTTAGTCCTTATTATGAACAATAAAATATAATAGGTAGTGAAGATCCAAAGATAAGACTTAATTTTCTTCAACAAAAGTACAATTTATGGGAAAGTGATAAGTATATTATAGAACTGAACACAGATACTTTAGATTGATAAGAAAGATAGAATATAAATACACAAAGAGCATTAAATGCACATAAGGATAGAAAACATAGAAATTTATGGTCAATGGAAACTTCTTGGAGAAGAGGAATCTTTCAAAATTAATCAAATAATGGTAGAAATATTCTAGGTTGCTGAAGAGTCACAAAGGTCATGAGACATGACAGAATGTTCTATTTGGGAAACTTCAATAGAAATTCTGTATGCTATAACAAGATGTTCAAGGAGAGTAATGGTCAGGTAAAAATGGGCCTTAATTTAATGCAAAGTAAATGAGAAATGAAAATCCAACTTGTAAAGCCATGTTGCATAATAGTTGCCTAAAGATCCTGTTTCCATAAATATGGCTTTAGTATATTCATTTTAAACAGAAGATGATGTGATTTTATTTATTTATCTATCTATTTATTTATTTATTTGGTTGTAGATGGAAACAATACCTTTATTTTGTTTATTTATTTTTATGTGGTGATGAGGATTGAGTCCAGTGTCTCATATGTGCTAGGCAAGCATTCTACCACTGAGCAACATAATGCAAATAAATTAGATCTTTTTTTTTTTTTTTTTTTTGGTGTTGATGATTTAACCCAGAACCTCACACATGCTAAACCTTAGATCTACCAGTGAGGTACACCCTTAGATTTAGAAGAAACTTTTAAATCTCTGTTTGATAATGGAAGTCTTATTAAAAAATAAATTAAAACAAATAGGTAGTGGAAAATAATACAAATTGGAAGTTGTTTAATATTCCAGGTGAGAAATCAAAAATATAACCAATGGCACTGCTGGGAGTGGACAAAGATGTGGAAAGAATTGCTAAAAAAGACTCATTTGGTCAGTATAAAAGCAGTTACTTTTACATGCTAAATTCCTTGCAGAGTCTAAGCAATTTAGTCATCACATGTTCATATAAAGCATATAGTTTCTACTTTCATAAATATAGAAAGTTCAAAGGTGGTTTACATAACTTGCCTTATGAAAGCAAGCAACTTGTTGAACAGGATTCCAGCTTCCACTGACTTCCAGATCCATTTGTTCACATCATGGTGGACTGCCTCTTTTATGGAACAGAGAATATGGTCTCCCCTTTGAGAAGTTTTCCTGAGAAGGGAAGGAAATAGGCCTAGGATAAGAAGGTGATTTATAGTGTAAGGAGATATTCCTTTGGGCATGATTGTAATTTTTTAAGAAGGAATAGGTTTGCTCAATTGCTGGGCAATATATTGCCAGTGATGTGCACAAGGAGAATGGGGAAATTTTAATAGCAGAATCATGCAGAAGCAGAGAGTTGGGATCCAAAACCTAACTAGAAGATTGGGCTGTGAAGATGGATACACCATTCTCTTGGCCAGAAGAATTATGTACAAAGATGAGGGTAAAGGAGCAAAACATTGAAATTTATGGAAGGAGCAGAATCGTGGGGGAAGCCAAACTTCCTTATGACTTTTACTCTCTGTGGCTGTGGTGGTTTGTATATGAGTCCCCCAAAAGCTCCTAGAGTAACAAATTCAGAAGGTGAAATGATTAGCTTAGTGAGTTAATTTATTTGATAGATTAATAATCTGAAAAGACTAAGTAGGGAGGTGGAGCATGCCTTTGGGAATTATGCATTGACCCCTGGCTTCTCCTTCTCACTCTCTTTTCTTCCTGGATGTCTTGAGCGCAGCAGTGCTTCTCTGCCACACCCTTCTGCCATGAATTGCTACCTCAGTTTTGGCAAAGCCATGGTCAGCCCACTGTACACGGAACCTCTCAAACCAGGAGCCAAAATGAACTTTTGTTTTCTAACTTGTTCTTGTCAGTTATTTCAGTGACAGTGATAAAAAGCTGACTAACATGGAAATTGATACTGAGAAGTGGAGTCATTGTTGTGACTAACCTGACCATGGGGTCCAGACGCCTTTAGAACTGCTCTGTAGGAGGAGTCTGGAAAAGTTGGATATGAGACGCAAGGCTCGAGAAGACTTAGAACACTGTAAGAAGAACTTAATTGGTGATTCTGGTAGGAGTTCAAAAGACCCGAATGCTGTTAAGAATGTGGACACTAGAGACTGAGCTCACAAGGTTTCAGAGAGCAATGGGAACTCTGTTGGGAATTGGACCAGAGGCCACCTGTGCTACATTCTGGGAAAGAACTTGTATGCATTTTTGTCCATGTCCTGAGATTTTTTATGAGGCTGAATTTAAAGGTGATGGACTAATTAATATGACAGAGGAAATGTCAAGGCACACTGCATTCAGGCTGTGGCATTAATATTACTGGCAGTCTTTAGATAACTGTTCTGTAAGAATCAAGAGCAAGAAGCAGAGAAAAAAGGATTTTTAAAACTTGCAGTTTGTTCAGAAAAGTGTGTGCAAAATTGGGTCTAGGAAGATGTGATTATTGAAGAGATTACAGTCACTAAAGAGATCATTTGTACAGAGTCAACAGGAACGATGCCTTAAGGACAGCTCAAGAATCAGCAAGACCATGCCCAAGATCCAAGGATTTAGAATGAAAACTACTTTAAAAGAAAATGAAGGCACCCTTCTTATACAGGAGTACCCAGGAAGTTGTGTAGCAAGGACTTATGCCACCTTGCTCCTAGCACTCAGACACCACTGAAACTGCAGTCCTAAGGGTCCCAGGTACTACTTGAGCTTGCAGCTGATCTTGGCATCATCAACTTGGTGCTGGTTCTGCAGGAGTGCAAGGATGCTGGTGTTAGTGGGTCATGGAGGCTTTCACCAAGATTTCTAAGGAAGACCTGGGAAAGGCCAGGCAAACTATATCAGGGTTCAAACCCCTGGAGGCACCCCCTGAGAGGGCAATGCATGAAGGTGTAACGCTGAAGCCAAAACTGGAATGGAGAATCCAGAAATTAAGAAATACCAATAACATGGACTCTTCTCCTGAGAAAAGCTGCTGTCTGCAGAGACACAGGCTGAGAGAGATGATTCCCTGAGCAGTGCAACCAACAAGGCAAATGGTCAGGACTTCCCCAGCCCTGCAGAGTGTATATCTTGTCACCATGAGCCCCAGATGCTAGAGGTGGAACTACATGAAATGTTTGTTCAGCTGGACTTAGTCCTGCTTTGAACCTAACCCTTCTTTCTATGCCCCATTTCCTCCCTTTTGGAATGGGAATGTTTAGTCTGTGCCATGATATATTGGATGTATAAAACTTGCTTTTGATTATTATAGGGACTCACCGACAAGAGTTTTCGTTGAGTCTCAGAGAAGACCTTGGACTTGAACTTTTGGACAATGTCAAAACTTTTAAGACTGTGGGAACTCTTAGAGATTGGTTAAATGCATGTTGCACTGTGAGATGGGCATGAGGTTTTGGGAGCAAGGGTAGAATATTATGGTTGGATATGAGGTGTTCCCACAAATCTCCTGTGTCAATGCAGGAGGTGAAATGATTAGACTATGAGAACTGTAACAAAATCAGTGGTTCGATTCCTTTGGTGGAATAATAATTGGAAAGGACTAACTGGGTGGAAACTGTAGGCAGGTGTGGTATGCCTAGAGGTAGTATGTCACTAGGGGCACAACCTCAGAGGTTTTATCTCCTCTCCCTGGCTCTTCCTTCTCTCTTTCTGCTTCTTGACCACCATGAGCACAGCAGTGCTCTCTGGTCATGCCCTTAGCCCTGATGGTCTGGGGCCCAGAGCAATGGAACATCTGAAACCGTGAGCCAAAATAAAGATTTTCCTTCCTGAGTAGTTCTTGTCAAGTATTTTGGTCACAGCAATGAAAGGATGACTATGAAATCAGTAACATAGTCATGTCTGTCCTAACAGATCACAGAATCTAACTATGTAGGAAATATTATCAATTTCATAGACAGCAGATAAAGTGGCCTGCAATCTAGCAATCAAGATGTAGAGTCCTAGTGGGAAAAGAACAATTGCGTTCAATGTTACTGATTTAGAGAAAGTCTAAGATGATATGGTGGTTTTCATTGTCACCTTGAATGGATGGAGAGGCGCCTAGAAAACTGGTAAAACACACACCTCTGGGTGTGTCTGCAAGGGAGTTCAGAGACCATTGGCAAGTGGGCCAGTGAACTGAGTGAGGAAGACTCTCCCTGAATGTGGGAGACTCAGGCTGATGGATATGGGACCAGATGGATCCAAAAGCAGAAGAGGAAACTCCCACACATGTACCAGCTCCACTCTTCCCGAATCGCAGCATTCTTTTGCTGCTGTCATCCTGCATGGATATAAGATTCTGACTCTCCAGTGTGCAGACAGATATTGTAGGATGCTTCAGCTACTGTTTGTATAATCCAGTCTAATAAACACCCTCTGCAAATTACATACACATCCTATTGATTGTGTTCCCCTGGAAAACCCTAATACAGATGGATACAGTACATTTTTTTTTTTTTTTGGAAGCAGAAGGATTCCAGGTAATAAAAAGTTCCCAGATGGGGCCATGGGTATAGGCAAATAAATTTTCCCTTGAAAGTTGAGTTACAAATATTTGAAAGCACAGAGAAAACCACCAGTGAAAGGAAAACATTGAAAATATTCTGAGAAATATAGAAATTTTAATAGACATTGATTGTAAGTATATTTATTTTCTATGTAATGAATCACTCTACAAGTTCTTGGCGGGGGGGTTGTTGTTGTTGTTTGTACTGGGGATTGAACCTAGTGCCTCCTGCATGCTAGGAAAGCATTCTACCACTGAGCTACATCTTCAGCCCTCTGTAATAAATCATAGTAAACTTAATATCATAACACGAATGACATATATGAAGCAGAAGTACTGTTACTTCCCTCCCATAGGTTGTATTGGTTATCAATCATAGCACTCCTAACAAATGAAGTCAAAGAAGGGACAGTCTCATATTCCTTTTTAACTTAGCTTTCTGGGCAACCACAATATTTATTACTTACCTTAAATATATCTATCACAATTGGCATATGATAAATAATTTACACTGATATTTTATAATAATAGCATTGATCATTTAGATTCTACTAGATTGTGTTTTCTAAACTATGATATGAGTATTAAACACTCATGCTACTGAAATAATTTTAAGGCTACCTGAATAAGAGCTTGCTTAATTACAAAGGCATTTTAAAGGATACAGAAAATATTTAAATATTCAATCATATGTCAGATTTTCTTCTCAATGTATATTTCAATCTATTTAAATCAATCTATTGGAGTATTTTGAAATATCAAAAAAAATTTTACAGGAAATAAGAAAAATCATGAGATCCCTTAATACACACAACACAACACACACACACACACACACACACACACACACACACACACACATCCTGATTTTAAAAGGCCCTTCATTTTGTAAGTTTCCTGGCATTTAGAGTTCCTCTGAACTCTTACTTGCAGCTGCAGCAGCAGAGCAATTTGTTCTGTAAATACTGCCATTGTGAAGACATATTATGCTCCATAATCTCCATTAAGTTTTCATTTGCCAAACTGGAGTCAGCTAAGGCAGAAGAAATATATTTTGAGTGCAAGTTAGGAAAAAAGCATTTTGCTAAAAAGAAAAAAAAAAAGAAAAAGAATCTCATGTTTAACAGACTCTTAGGTTCTCAACTTTATCTTTTTTACACAGAAAACTTAATTAATTAATTCTAGAGAATTGAATCCTAAAGCTGGAAGAGAAAGAACAGTTTCCAATTTCTGATACAACCCTAAATTGCTCTTTTGTGGCCTGTGTTGGTGGTCTCTCCCCTTCTGTATGGGCTTACTTATTTTCCTTTGTGGAAATTTGCCGGTGAACATATCTTCTTTGACACAAAAAAATTCAATCTTTTAAAATCTCATCCACCATTATCCATTCTTGCAAATACAAATGAATCTAGGTAAAGAAGAAAATAAATATATCAATGTAGGTATTAAAAATTCCTTTTTACCACAGTTTAATCATTTTAATGATTGTCAGTGCTCAACTTTAGGAAAAAATAGAAAAATTAAAACTAAAGATAAGCAGAAGTTATTACTGAAAGGAAATGGAGGATAGTGTCATTGAATCTGGGCAAACAAACAGTGATTTTTTTATATTAGTTTGTTTTCTTTTTAATAAAATAATCCTGTATAAATTAGTCCCTTTATCTTTCCCTTTGACCTTAAGCTGTTCAAGCCAGAGGAGCTGGCCCGACTCCTCTTCTGCCGTTGAACTCCATGTGAACATAGAAGTTTTGTAGTTCACACAGATCACAGACTTTTGATCTAGATGTGACAAGCAGAGAAGAAAAACTCAGGAATTTCTAACAGAAATATAAGATGACATTCTCAGAGATAAGAACTCACTTGAGTATATTTTTAAATGGTGTGATTAAGCAAAAAATAAAATAAAATAAAACAACAACAGTGTTTTAGAATACAAACCAGATCCTTAGAAGATTCCTTGTATAATATTCCTCCCTGTGCTGCCTATTAATGAGGACCTTTATTACTTCATTCCCATTATCATATCAAACCCTGCAAAAGTTTTATTTTTCTTTTTTCCAAAATATTATCATATACAAGGTGTGCACACATCAGTCTAATTGATCACAAGCTCCGCCTGAATAGTGCCAGCGTCACTCGGTGATCTGCCATCAGGATGTATTCCTCTGGGTCAGAAGTGAAGGAACCAGGGAAAACCTGGCACTGTCCCATCCTTGTGATCCAAGTGAACCAAGTGTCTTGCCTCTTGTGAAATTAGAAAAATAGAACCACTATAGATAATTTAAAATTAAGGTATATGTATTCATTTTTCAAAATATTTTTTTCAGTTGTAGATGCACACAGTACCTTTATTTTATTTACTTGTTTTTAGGTGAGGTCAAGATCAAACCCAGTGCCTCACACTTGTGAGACAAGCCCTCTACTACTGAGCCAAAACCCCAGCCCATATACTCACTTTTAAAATCTCAAAATACACTATAAATTTTGGTGCAAAAATATCCCTTCTTTGGGGGTGAGAATATATGACAACATGTTAGCTCAGTTTTGCTCCTGTGTCCTCATTTATCAGCCCTGATGCCACACACACAGGTATTCGAACATGCACACAGAGCCAGACAATACAGCACAAGATGACCCCCTCATCACTTTTGCTAAACTCAGTAATAGTTGTTAGTCCTTGAGAAGAAAATTGCAGCACTTTTTTGCTATTTAATTAAGAAGAATAAAACTTAAGATATCACTTAAAACTATTATACCATGTGTTCTTACAGTTCCTATCAATTTTTTTTCACAAGATCATATAGAAACAAGGTTATGATTAAATAACTATATCAAACAGCTCTTGAGCACTTAACAGTGTAGAAATCTTATCTACTTCAAAGCATCATGGACACAGTATAAACCTGCAATGTTTTCAGTCAATTAAAAATATTACAAATTAAAAACAAATTTAGAGTAATGATTACCAGGTGTTGGGGGTTGGAAGAAATGAGGTTTGATTGCTAGTAGGTTCAGAGTTTCTATTGGGTGAGATGAAGATGCTCTGGAATTACATATTAATGATGTTTACACAACTTTGAAAAATACAAAAAAAAATCACTTAATTGTACTCTTTAAATGAGTAAATTTTGGTGTATGAGTTAAATCTCAATAAAACTCTTATACAAAATAAAAATAGCTGGATGTGGTGGCACATGATTATAATCCCAGCAGCTCAGGAGGCTGAAGCAGAAAGATCACGAGTTCAAAGCCAGCCTCAGCAACAGCAAGGCACTAAGCAACACAGTGAGACCCTGTCTCTAAATAAAATACAAAATAGGGCTGGGGATGTGGCTCATTGGTTGAGTACCTCTGACTTTAATCCCTGGTAAAATTATAAAAAGGAAGGAAGGAAGGAAGGAAGGAAGGGAGGGAGGGAGGGAGGGAGGAAAAAACTTAGAAAAAGAAAGTTTGGAAATCCAGATCCTCAAAAATCCAAAAATGTTAATCAAATAAGGATGATGCTGAGGAGTTCCTCAATATGAAGATAAAATAATGATACACTTATATTTCATGAGAATACACATATTTAAGGCAACATAAAAATTACCTTAAACATCTCATAAGCAATTTCTGCAGTCATAGTTTAAGCAAAATTGAGATCTGTGCATTATTCCAATTTCAGAAGCAAAAAATAAAGCTTGCTTAAACTTTTACATCATATTTTACATTACCTATCCTATATGTGTCCATCAACAACTAAAAAAAAATTTTTTTAAGTGCTGTTTTAAAAAAAGTCCCTATAGGGGCTGGGGATTTGGCTCAAGTGGTAGCGCGCTCGCCTGGCATGCGTGCGGCCCGGGTTCGATCCTCAGCACCACATACCAACAAAGATGTTGTGTCCGCCGAGAGCTAAAAAAATAAATATTAAAAAAATTCTCTCTCTCTCTCTCCTCTCTCCTCTCTCCTCTCTCACTCTCTCTTTAAAAAAAAAAAAAAGTCCCTATATGTCTTATGCTCAGTTCTTTAATTGGGTAACGGGCTACCTTCTTTTTCTCTCTCTGTATTCCACATCCATAAATAATGGTCAACCAAAATGGGTGCTGATGCCTTTGAATTCTTCCAAATTTATTGACAGAAATTACTGGTTCTGAATTTTCATATACACTCAGAGCTGATTTTGGGTTACTCTCATACTGAGTTCTCATAAATACCATTTTATAACATTTTTACAACAAAAGAAGAATATTTTCATTTGTCGTATAAAGAATTATGTACAGCAAAAGAAAGCGCCTTTTATTTTCTCTCAATAGCAAATAGTACACATTTTAAGGAATTCAGTCTTTAGCATCCATTGTTTCTTGCAGGAGTAGGGATCTCATTAAGCCTGTTACTGAGGAAACAGATAGCCAAAGTTCTTTGTGTTGGTCTTATAGGAAAACACAGGTTAGCAGAAACTCTCACAGTGTTCTATGTTTCTATTTGTGTAACTGGATGATATCATATTGCCAAGTCATCATTTATTAAAGAACATTGGCTGTTCGAAGAATTTATATAAAATTAATCTGAATTATTTGAGCTATCAAATATAATAAATGAAAGAGAGAGATTGGTTGTGGTTTTGAGCCCATACATATATACATACAGGGCTTGACTCAAACTGTGATTGGAAGTGGGTTCCAGTGGGCAGGGAAATCCCTCTTTTTATTGAACACTGTCTACATAGGAGGCTTAGGATGGGGATGTAGTTAATAAAGATTAAGTGAGTCATCTTGAACTCGTATTTTCCTATGCTTATTCAGATTGGAGATTTTAGGAGTTTGTTTTGTTTATTTTGTTTTCTTGTTAACAGGGACCTAAGGAGATCATAGGGAGAAGAAACATGTGAAGTTATTGTTAATACAATCTCACAAAATACAAAATCACTGAACATTTTAGGCCTCATTTAATGATCATGCAGTTGCCTTATTTATCTCTTGTACTGCCTGTTTCATACAGAAGGAGAAATACACTTCTACTTTAAATGATAATCTTTGCTCCATCAAAGCACAGTGATTTACTTGGGTGCATTTAAATCACACTATACTTAAAAGTTTTATCCTCTAGTTAAATGAGACTTTGAAAGCTAACTTTGCTTTTTCAAATGATATGTTTGAATTTCCAATCATGTATTTTCTTCCCATATACTCTCCGAATAAGGGAAAAGCTTCTATTTTCACTATCTTGAAAGAAATATTTTCTTTGAACAACAACTGTAATCCATGCCTTCACATATAAACATCAATTTATTAATTCACAATCAGATGTTTCAGTGTATGTGATACTGCAATCAGAGCATGAGCTGAATACAATTCTTCACAGTAAATTTTTTCTTCATAAAATTTGTGCATAAACCCATGTGCCCCCCAAAAAGAACCAGATATTTTCAACCAATTCTCTCACACACAAAAATACTTCAAGAGCAAAATTACAACACATAACCCTCAATTTTTGTTTCTATAACCCCCCTACAAACAACCATCTGTGCTCCCCAGGAAGCTCCGTTCTCCAGAACACACATACAAGTTTCTCAAAACCTCTAATAGTCTAGTCTGTTCTTATGACATTCACATGACAATATGCAAAAGTAAGAGGAAGGAAAAATGTGCAGACATGCTTCCAAAAATTCTCTTTGCATCAGATTTATTGTTACCCCACTGTTCAAAGCAAGGCACACAGGGCTCCATGCAGAGTAGGCTTGGGACCAAGCTGTCAGAAGACATGGATACAGGGATGACATTAATTAGTACTGTAGATAAAATCAAGCTAGCTTCCTCCTTTAGAATACTACACACATATTCTCAATTAGATTAATAACAAAAGAGATTGAATTTTCTTTTACACTGTATGTAAAAATATTCTCTTTCCTCAAATAGCTTGAAAGTGTGGCTGGCTATATATAGAATTCTAGGTCAGAAATCTTATTTAATTACTCATAATGTCAAGTTACTCTTCCGGTGTCCTAATTTAGTGTATGGCATTGTTATTGAGAAGCGCAATGTCATTTTTTCCTCTTTTATTTATGCTATGTTTTCATATCTTTGGAAGATGCTTGGGTATTGATCACTTATACCTTTTCCTCTTATCCTATGAAGGTGTAATATTGTGCCCTTATGTTGATCAAGTAGTTCGTTTGATCATCCCTTGGGCTCCATTTATCATGCAGTCTCTTGTTCAGTTCTGGGGGATTTTCCTGTATAGTGCCTTTGGTAATTTCCCTCCTTCTATTTATGTTGGCCTCTCTTTCTGAAGTACCTGAATATCAAAAATCCTGAATTAATCATTTAAACCTTTGATCTTATTTTGAACATCAGCCATTTCTCTGGAAATTCCAGTGAATTTAACTTGCATATATAGGCCTACAATTTCTCTCTTTTGGTAGCAAACTGACTCTCAATATTACTCACTCACAAACCTAATGTTCCTAGCCTTTAACTCTTTCTATTTAATATTATCAGGAATTAAATTCCAATATTCTTGTCATACACCAAAAACTTGGTGTCAGGAATTCTGTGAATAGTTCAGGATAGAAAACAGTTTTTATACTGACTTATATAAATATCTTGTTATCACTCCGTCATTCATATTTTTTTCCTTGTAGAGCAATCTTCCCTTTGTTATGTATCTTTCAAAGTAAAGTCTTTTACCCTCATTTTGCTGATGTCTAAAAGAGAGTAGTTGAGTAAATGTGGCAAATTTTGCACCTTAAAATGGAAGTTCCGCCGGGCATGGTGGCACCTGCCTGAAATCCCAGCCGTTCAAAAGGCTGAGGCAGGAGGATTACAAATTTTAAGCCAGCCTCAGCAATGTAGCAAGGCCCTAAACAATTTAGTGAGACCCTGCCTCAAAATCAAATATATAAAGGGCTGAGGATGTGGCTCAGTGGTTAAGCTCCCCTGGGTTCCATCCATCATTCCCCCTCAAAATAAGCTCATTAGTCTTTTGTTTTTAATATTCACATTATGGTTATTTTGCCATAAATCTAACTTCCAGATGGGAATTATTATGTGAATGTTCTACTTTTTGCCGGAATCAATGTACCCCCACAGAACAAGCACCACATTTCCTTTAATATCTATGCAATCTCAAGTCATATTCTGGTATCTGGGAAGGAGAAGATTTTATATAGAACCTGGAATAAGATCCACACACAAATATAGGACTGATACTAATCAATACTTGGACTAACTTTAGACAGTTAAGCTAGCTGTGCATGTTCAGCATTTATCATTTACCCTGCCTTTTTATCAATTTCCAAAACATATTATAATAGCACTCATCAGACTAGGCATTTATGAAAGGCAGGCAAAATTCGAAGATTGAGATTTGCAAAAGTGAATAGATCTCAAGATAGGACAAGAAGTCAGTCCATTCCGGAAGAATTTAAGGTAAGAATAAGACAATATTATGGCAGTAAGGGTTGAAGGGTGAATCCTAGACTGCACTATTACATAGGAATTTTGATAATAAATTTAGATTTGAAACAGAATAGAAAAAAAGGGAAACAACAGAAGTCCAAGCAGGTATGGTGAGGACTCCAGGGGTCTTTAAAATGGACATTTGAGAGTAATTATTTAGAGGAATATTATATACTTGGAGTAATTGGCACTGAATAAAAATTAAGCAGCAAAATGGGAATTTCCTATTCATTCAGTGATTACTAATCTCTGAGTCCATGAGGTGGACCTATTACCATCATTTAACAGACTGGTGGGACAGGAGAATGTAGTACAATTTTATTGGGAGTAAATGGCACTGGGAGGGAGATTCAGCATTTGGCAGAAGAGAAGACATGACAACCAATAATTGGAATCAAAGCTGCTTTACCTTGCTAGTGCCATGAATGCTAAGCTGCCCATTCAAAGCCTTGAAATTTTAGACTCAGTCTTAAATCTTTCCTTTTTACTTTCTAAATTTAAAATCAACTGAAAAATTAATCTACTGCAACATATATTGCTTTTTTGTTTATGTACTCTCATTTAGATTATAATAATTGTATCTTTAATACATTCGTTTCTAATAGTATCTCATTTAATCCACCTATTTGACCTAAGAATGGCATTTTTGGAGCCTGATTTAGACCATTGACTTTCCTATGTTTAACCCAAGCTGCCCCATCAGTCTAGATGTGCAGCAGCTATAAAAACTTAAATTGAGCAATAAATACAGACCTTTTACGATAACTTTGAAATAATATTTGAAGATGGGTACATTGGCTCATACCTATAATGCCAGTGACTCGGGAGGTCAAGACAGGAGGATTCCAAGTTCAAGGACAGCCTCAACAATTTAGTGAGGCCCTAAGCAACTTAGTGAGATCTATCTCAAAATAAAAACTAAAAAGTATTAGAGGTGTAGTTCAGTGGTAGAGAGTCCCTGGGTTCAATCCCCAGTACCAAAAAAAAAAAAAAAAAAAAAAAAAGAAAGAAAGAGAAAAAGAAAGAAAAAATGAAATGAAAGAATGAATATTTGAATATTTATTATGTTCACATAATTATTGAAAACTTGGAACTTAATGGATAAATAACTGTTAGCTAAGTGAAATATGATGTTCTTCATTTTCTCTTTTGACCTAAAGCACTTAATAGTTTTTATGTGCTGTGTGAAATTCACCTTCTATAGAAACATTTTTTAAATCTCTATACTTGAAAGCTGACGATGTATTCTATGTACTTTAATGTATATAAAATTAACAGTTTCCTTAAGTTTTTATTATGCTCAGTCAACCTATAAATTGTTGGTTTCTGTTAAAATTAGAAAATGGATGGAATCGTGCTTACACTTAGACTGCATAGGTGTATGGAAAATTATGTGGGTTTCATGCCAAAAAGATGTCACAATGCTAATAGTCAAATAAAGGTTAGTGATGTTGGTAGACATATGTCTCCTCTTTTATGAAGATAATAAGTAGTAAGCTAAAATAATTTATTTGAGTTGAGATTCAGTTTGTTGTCAATGTGCAGACTGAGATTTACTGCCAAAAAAGGGAAAAGAAAATACTCTGGGCATAGAAAAACTTCCTAGGACCCAGCACTTTTTGAACATTGAGCATTGTAATAGTGTTACCCAGTAAGTTTAGATAGTCAATTACAGTTTTACAAACAAAATATGCAAAACTGGAAAGTTCTCAAGGAAGTAAGTGGAAGCCAGTGACCTTCAAGACCATGAAGAGTAAGTTAAAATAATCAAATGAGACCAGTTATAGGAAGAAACAAACAAGATAAAGTCTAGACGAGTTTGCAAAAACAATAGTGTTGAAAATAAAGACATTCTGATATGTTCTTCCAAAACAGTCCATGTGAAATGCTAAATTTATAAAAACAAATAAAAGTCCAAATAAGACTCATAACTTGCATGAGAAATCTCAAAAAAAGCGGTGAAACAATTACTTGCAGCACAGTTAAACATTTCCTGGAGTAGAGAATGAAGCCAAGCTAAGATTAACTGGACAGAAAAGAAAGTGACATTTCAATATGGAAGATGAACCTTTATTTCACAGAAATCATCTTTCAGTATTTCTAAAAGTAGTTATAAAACTTTGGTACTACTCTAATTTGAGACACGGGAAGTAAAAAAAGGGGAGATTTATGTGCCTTTTACTGAACCAGCTTTACTCATGCTCAGCCTTGGCATTATTCTTTTCTTTCAACTGTGGATATATCTTGGGATGAATAAATAATTTGCAAATATATGAGTCAACAAAGAAAGAAATGCAGAGTTGCAGACTGATAATGGAAATTACAGGGGTTATAAAATATCGTACATTGTGTTGCCATTAAGAAGAAAGGAATACGGGAAGTTATAAATAACCCACATCATTTTTTAAAGGACTGCTTTTTAAATATTCTTGGTGGAAGCATAACTGATAAAAGTCCAGTCATTTTTCATGTGAAATTATTCTTTGCAAAGTGAAAAACCAGTAATAGACAACGGTGCCCCTGTTTGATCAGTACTTCTGAATCAAGCGTCACATCTGCCTTCATTCTCAGACAAGAGCAAAATGTTGAATAGCTTCGAAATGTATCTCTACTACCCAACAAAAGAGCAAGGAATTCTATGAACATAATGCTTAGATCGTTAAATAATAAAGAAGCCAAAAAAGAAGGAGTGACTTGTGATGTTACCAACATATTGTGGTCTTAGCAATTCACTAACGATTTTGCAGTACATTATTCAGCTTAACTCTCCTAAGAACCTGGTAACCTAACTACATTTAATCTTATCTTACTGATTGACACACCTCTTTCCATTTTTAAGTCAAAGCAGTGGAGAAGTGGTATAGTGAAACGGTGAAAAAAAAAGATGTGGGAGAAAATAATATCTGTGATTTGCGAGAATAATCTTGGCCGTGTACTCATTAACTGACTTTTGCTGTACTTACTGTGAGATACAAAGGAATAAGATATCAGGAGCAAGAGCAACAACGATCAAACTTAAGGTATAGAAAAATCTTCATTGATTTTTCAAGACCCACTCATTGAGTTTTTTAATCTTCCGCTTCACATGAAATCATTTCATATTATTCCTGATTATTAGTCATATAACGTTCAGCAGAGAGAAGGGACCTAACTTCTTCAAGTTTCACATTCGAACCAGCATGAAACCTGGGGCAGATCAGATCTAAATTTCTCAGAAGGCTGCAGGTGGTGAGTAGTAATGCCGTGGATGACTTGGAGAAGGATCTCTAAATATGTGATCCTAATATCAACATTAGGGTGTCGTTTGTATACTCGTGTTTGTAATAGTTTTTGAAGAGGCTAGCAGTTAATAAAATTGGTTTAAAGGTGAAAGAGTTATTCAGAGGAACTAGTGTTCTGAAAAACTGATTGGTTATATAGCACAAAGAATGTTCTCTGACCAACTTATCTGATTTACTAGTCACCCCATCTGTTTTCTTATGTCTGGGAAATGCTTGTCAAAGTGCTTTCTCTAGGGACAAAGATGACTAACAATTGCATATTTTCTGACTATGTAAATGAATTAAGCATCTTAAATAATTCATATGCTCCAGAATCAATTTTCTTTGTCCTTTTCTCACATTTAAATTTCTGTAGTCGCTGCTGCTTACAAAAATAGTTTAAAATCCACCAAATGAAATATTTTTAACCTCTCTTTTCCATTAAGATGATTTTATTTATATTAATCCAGCTGTTATAATACTTTGGGGATTTTTGTTTCTTATTGTTTCCTTATGAGAAAAATTAATCATTCAAACTGATTAAAAAAGTTGGCTGAGCAATATACATTCAACTAAGAAAGCCAGCAGGTGTCTGGGAAGGTAGATGTTTAAAATTAGTTCCACTTTTTTTTTATCATTGTGTCCAAAAATGTGAATTTGTTAAAGAAAAATACCCACTCATTGATATTTTTCTAGCTTATAATAATGAACACATGGGGGAAATTACAAAACATGTGTGAGAAAAGATACTCAAATATTATGAAAGTATATTAAGAGTACAAAATTCATTTTTGCTCAAAATCTTTGAACAAAATGACATGCCAGAAAGGTAAGTTATTTTTCCCTGAGGATTAAAGGGATCCATCCTGATACCTGACATACAAGGAACACTGTGTTTTACTTCTGAGCTACCATATTGAGATTATTGGTCAGGAGTAGAGTTGTGTAATGATCCAGAAAACTATTTTATCTAGGATAATTGTGGACAAAATGTTCCTTATTTTTTTTTAAAGGAAAAGGTTTTATTTTCAATTTAATATAAGTTCTCATTAGAGAAGAAAGCACAGTCATGCATGTCTAATCAATTGAAATTTTATATCTGTTTCTAAATTTACTTTCTTTTCCTTCTTCTCTTTCTCTCCTTCCTTCCTATATTTCTACCTGTTTTTTTTCTTTTTCTGTGTGTTATAAAGAATGATTACATAATTCTGTAGCCGTTTTTGAATATTTAATACAAAAATCATATATTTTATTATGATTTAATACTAGTAAATCAGACATTTCTTTCTCTGACAATATATGCAAATTTACATCATTATTTTAAAGTGCAGAATTTTATTGCACTAACATACTTATTTTACAATGTCTTTAATCAATTTCTCATGATGTATGCTTTTCTGTTCTTTTTTCTAAATAACAAACATTTAAATAACTTGTAATGCTGGTAAATTTCAACAGTGAATTTGAACAATAGAATGTCTGGGTAAAGTGTAATCCACATTTGGATTACTGATTGGGTTTTCCAAATATACTTTCCCTCTAGGAAGTATATTTAAATTGGATGGTCCTACCAACAAGATAGGAAGCACCTTATATTCTTTTCTCCATTGGCTCTTGGTCTTGTGACTTTAATACTTTCCTTTAGTTTATGATAAAGTTGAAAATATTTTCATGTCTTTTGACCTACCTATTTCAATCCCAGATTTTATGAAGCATCTGTTCATCCCTCAAATTTATTTTAACCAACTAACAAAGCTGTTTGTATACTCTACTAAAGGCATCCAAACTGCTTTTTCTTATTTGTCACAAAGTCTCTTTTCCAATATTTCATTGGATTTTCAATCTTGATTGTGGTATTTTAGCCACTCACATTTAGTTCCATATGCTCACGTCTACTGTTGTCATTCTACTTTCTGATACTGTTATACTTTTGAAATGCACTCAATGCAATCATTTTCTTTTTCTGTTACATTGCAAACTAGTACAAAGTTACTGAAGAGACTTCAGGAATACCAGCTGGGGACAGCTGCTCCAATAATTTGACCATCCCTAGAGTATTACTCATTCTGAAAATATTTTTATTGATGGGACCCAAATACATGATTTATTTGCTTTCACTCTGTTAACACTAGAACAATCCTGTGATATGATGCATTACTATTGTCATTCCTATCTTACACAAGGGGGAACTAGGGTGTAAGAGGTTAAGATGTTTGACTAAGTTTGCATGATCGTCTTATTTCAGAGTGCACAGTCTTGACCCCTTCTCTTTCACTGTCTCTGAGTGAGTCTTGACATTCTCTAATGAGCTTGCCGGTACTTCTCCTGCATGGTTGTGAGGCCAACATGCATCCTGTTAGGTAGGTCAAAACAGTTATTTTAATCTTCTCTTTCATGAACTTATTTATGACTTTTTCTTGCAGAGAATGACTGAATTTTTAAAGCTGTACTAATTTTCATGTTTTGGGTTCTATTATAGGCTCACTATAATAAAACTTTCTTTCGTGGAGACACTGAAAATCAACAGAGAATATTTTCATTTGACTCCCTAGTGCACATGTGCTAAATGCTGACTTGAAATACAATTCCACTTTTTGATACATTCAGTCTATTACATATAATTGTAGCTTTTACTCCCAAATTGTAACATTTTTCTACATTTTATTATGCTATTCCATGAATTATGATTAACTAATTAAAGCAAGCCTTGAATATATTGGTCATTTTCTTTGCTTCTGCTTCTTTCCAATATAGTGTTTCCATGGACTTTGAAGTCTTCTCTGTCACAGTCCAGGGATCATGTCACTCAATGTCATGACTGTTGTCAGATTGTCTTCATCACTGGTCACTTGGAAGTATTCTTATTTAGAGATATTATCAAACTAAAAAAGCCTCTTCACAGCAAAGAATACAATCAAGAACATGAACAGAGAGCCTACACAATGGGAGAAAGTCTTTACCACCTGCACCTCAGATAGAACATTAATCTCCAGGATATGAAAAGAACTCAAAAAATTAAAAAAGAAAAGAAAAAAGGTGATCAATAAATGGGTAAAGGAACTGAAAAGGTACTTCACAGAAGAAGAAATACAAATGGTCAAAAAACATGAAAAAATGTTCAACATCTCTAGAGAAATCAAAAATGAAACTTCACTGAGATTCCATCTCACCCCAAGTCAAAATGGTCATTACCAATAATACAAGTAACAATAAGTGTTGGCAAGGATGTGGGGGGAAAAGTTCACTTATAATTGCTGGTGGGATTGTAAATTGGTGGAACCACTCTGGAAAGCAGTATTAAAATTCCTTGGAAAAACTTGGGATGGAACTACTATTTGACCCAGTTATCCTACTCCTCAGTTTATACCAAAGTACTTAAAATCAGCATATTACAGTGATGCAACCACTTCAATGTTAATAGAAGCTAAATTCACAAGAGTCAAGCTTATGGAACCAACTAGGTGCCCCAGAACAGATGAATGGATACAGAAAAATGTGGTATGTATAAACAATGCAATATTACTCAGCCATAAAGAAGAATGAAATTATCGTATTTTCCAATAAATGGATGGAACTGGAGAATATCCTGCTAAGTGAAATAAGCCAGTTCCAAAAAACCAAAGGCAGAATGTTCTCTCTAATATGTGAATGCTAAACTACAACAAGGGAGGAGAAGGTTAGAAGTTCATTGTACTAGAAGAAGGGGAATGTGGTATGTATAAACTAGAATGTGGTATGTATAAAACTAGAAGAAGGGGAATGTGGTATGTGGGCATTGGTAATAGAAAAGATAGTAGGATAATTGGGCATAACTTTCCTATCCTTATATATGAATGTATGACTAATGTAACTCCACATCATATACAACCACAATAATGGGATCCTAATTGGAACAAGTTATTCTCTGTTTCTATAATATGTTAAAATATACTCTACTGTCATGTATATCTAGAAAGAACCCATAAATTTAAAAAATACATTCTTATTTAATAACTTCAATTTTCTAAGGAATATTGACTATTTAGAAGGTTCATTTAAGTTATAAATGAAAGAGATGGTATAATAAGAAAAGAATACAGTCAGAAGGACTAGGTAACAGTGAAATTTTTCTTACTTTGTGAACTTGTGATGTTAGATTTTAAGCTTTCAAGTCTTTCCTCAACTGTAAAATGTAAATAATACAATATATCACCTATTTTTTTGGCACAGATGTTGAGATAACTGGAATGAAAATGAGGTAATTATGGTTGAATACATTTTGTTACATAGCACCCTATACAAATGAGAATGTAAGTGTTATCTAATATGAAATTATCAATAAGATCATAGCAATATCAGAAAATGGGTATGGACAATGAAAAAGTGTATACTCATTACAGGTTGAGTATTCCTTATTTGAAATTCTTGGACAAGAAATACTTCCAATTTCAGGTTTTGAAATGTTTGCACATATAATAAGATATCTTGATGATAAGACTAAACATGAAATTTATCTGTGTTGCTTATAGATCATGTACACATATTCTGAAGGTAATTTTATGCAATATTCCAATGCACATGTATTTTGATTGCAACTGAACACATGAGGTCAGATGTGTTTTCCTCTGTGGCATTACATCAGCACTCAAAAATTTTACATTTTACAACATTTCAGAATTCTGATTTTTAGATTAGAGATGCTCCACTTGTATAAGTTCATTGAATTATTCCTACATAAATGTAAAAATAATGCATATTCAATATTACCGCTATTGTCATTCACAGAGCCATTTTAGGTAATAGATTAGTAACACAGAATCAATCTCTGATTGATAGGCAGATATTTTCCAGTACATCACAAGACAATCTTAAGTATGTTTTGGTATTGCAAATTCTTGTTAAAATTAGGTTAATTATAGTTTAGTGAGGTGTATGTGTGTTTGTTTTATGTGTCAATAAAATTGATTAATTTCTAACATATGTTTGTGTTAAATACTTTGCCTATCTGTTTCTTTTCACTCTCTTTCTAGATGGGCTGTATGAGTTTTAGAGGTAGAAAGCATTCTGAGTGAGTTTCATGATTTAGAGTTAAGATTTATTTTCGGAAATCACTGTGTTTCACAAGAAATGTTTCTACAAGTGATTGCTAATCATTTTCAGAGGCAAAAAGACTTGTCTTTTAATACCAGGAATGGCTTGCTCTGAATACACCACCTGGGGAATATCATTTTAGGGTGACTTTGGTGATGGTGCCTTTAAAGGCTGCCTTAATTGTTTCTGCATGGAGCTATATTCATGAACGTGCATTCATCAAAGAATGAAGAGCAATGTGACATTTTCAAGTTTTACTAAGTCAACCAGCATCCGTTGCCATAGTACTCAGTAGTCAGGAAACCAGGAAAATGAAGAGCTATTTTTCATTATGTGTTGAAAGATGTCAGTAGGATTAAAGTGTCATCGGAAAGAGGGAGAGAGAGAGAGAGAAAAAATTACTCACCCAATGGTCATTAATGAATATAAGAAATATATATAAAGCCAATATTTTCTGGAGGGGGACCAGATATGGAAAAGTTGTAAATAAAAGGAGAGGTAAACATTATTTTTAAAAAGCAAAACATGTCTGATTCTTCCCCTTCCTAGGTAAGAAGGAAAGTCATGTCCACATACCTAATATTTTCTTATTTGGAAAGACTCCTCAGCCAGGCAATAGTTAGTTTAACACCCGAAATGGAAAAAAGATGCCTGAGAATCATTTTTCGCCCTTCAAATATCATTTGAGTGAAATTAATAATCAAGCATGTACTTGGTAATTAGATCTAACACTTTATAAATATGTATAACATTTAAAAATAAGGATCAAACCTTATTTAAATACGATAACTCCCTTACCTGTCCTTATAATTCCTTGATTTCTCAGTGTCTATGAGTTTTGACAAGTGACACAATATTTAAGGCACCAACTTTTGTTTTCATCTTATTCTAATCTCTCTGTCTTCCATGATTATGGTTTCTAAGATTGCTTAGCCTTCATTTCTACTAACTAGTCTCATTTTCTCATGAAATAAATTTTATCCTCAGTCTAGTCAGCAAGCCAGGGACTTGACCTCCTTCCATCTTCTGCTTGACTGCAAAATATACAGTCTTGATTATCAGTCATAACTTGCTATTGAATTTCTCAACCCTTTTCTGTTCTGGGGACCGTGGCAGAGAGCTCTTCCAAAGGAGATTGATTAGACACCCCACAAATCCAAGCTGTGCAATCTCATGTAGGTCAGCACAACTGCTAAGTAGACTCTTCTTTCCTTGCTCATTGAGCCCCAATGCTTTTTGAAATTTCTGAATTTCAGTATTTTCTCTTTGAACCATTTTCCAAGTCTCCTTAAATTTAATCTAAGCTCCCTTCATGTTTTGAAATTATTCTATCCCCCTACTCAATTTGGACCTAATTTAATGTTAAATGAAATAATTTCCTTCAATCTCCCTCTCTCACTTAAACTGTACCATCCCCTATCTAGGCACTTCACCTCTACCGAATTGGAAGTAAGAATCCATTTGGGTTATGTTGGACCCTATCTAGAAGTAATACAAACCCAAGCAAATTTCTCCACAGTTTACCTGATAGTAAAATCCATCAACATTATTCTGCAACTTTCTTTGGGGAGTCTTAGGCATTTAAAATCAAACTTTTAATATTATGGCTCTGACTGAAAGCAGAGATTATTTTCTACTGAAAGCTTAGAGTTTTACAGGTAAGACTGGGTTAAAATTTAAAAAAAAAATAAGCAAACAAACAATACCTGTGGTATTTCTGTATCTTGTCTACAAAAAAGTACCATAAATAATAGTGCATTTGAGTTGTCTGCACCTTATTATTCAAATAGCACACCAATTAGAACATCATTTCACAAAACAGTCTCAGGATAGAAAAGTGCTTTATTTTCTTTCATTAGAAAAATTAAAAATGAGAAGGGATCCCCCTAATTGTGGCAGGGGATGGGGGTGGAATGTTGCAGCACCAAAATGATAAAGATACTTTAAATCTTTTGAGTGTTAATCTCTGTGAAATACACTGATAAAATTTTCAAATGCAATAATTATGATTACAAAACGATGATACCGCTTTTATTTGCCATGTCAATGCTAAAGTAGGACTTTTGAGATGAAAATGTCAGACTGATATTGGTGACTCAGAAGGGAGACATTGAAAAAATGGACTCCTAGTAAATTTTCCTAAACTGCTGGAGGCACTTCCCCATCTGCATGTGCAACATGCATTCAGCTATTGTAAAGTTTCTCTAACAGTCCTGGGAAGTGCTATGACAGTAACAAGGAAGATTGATAGCAGATTCCATGCCTCTTTGTTAATCACATTAAGAGCTCTGCTTTGTACTCTCTCATGTTGTGTCTGAAAATATATATCCCCACCACGCCATATTGGAAACTTTTATCCTATTACCCATCTGCTGCCAGCAAATGATCAGTTTAAATGCAGAAATGGGTGATGGGGTTGTGGAACTCAAAGATTTGTTAAGCATACTATTTTTCCACTCTTCATTTTTCTAATCACCTTTTTAGAAATGAAAGAAACCAACACACACCACATTTTCAAAAGTTTTCGTAGGGAATCTGGAAAATATTTTATGTTGCTTGAATTATGTGATCATGACAAGCATATCTTCCAACATTAGAATTGGCAATTTTAAACAAATAGATGTGGCATGTGACTATTACTTGCTTTTCATTTAAGAGTTTACAATAAAACTCAGAGTGGAGGCTGGGGTTCATAAAACGATGTTTTCTTCCATTTAGCTACAGGAGTTTCTCTTACTGATTTTTTGGTCCCAACCTCTATAGTCAGATAAATATAAAAAGCCCAGAACAGTTGCAGCAGGTGAACAACTAGTGTTGTGTACATTTCATCCGTTGGGGAGATATAAATATTTCTTCAATTACTTTGTGAACATCTGTATTTAACAAAGAGAGATGTGCATTAACACAATTAACTATTTCTTTTCTCTTTTAATTGCTTTTCTAGGTGCATTTCTAAGATTTCTAATCAGTTTTTTTCCTGGTGTCATGAGTAAAAGGAGAAGAAATATGACACTTATTTTCCCGCATACAGAGATTACTTGAATAATACATTTTTCCCAATGCTTTTGGAAATTACCATCTAATAAAAGAATTCTGTAACAGAAATGTGATTAATCATATCAACGAGTTGATCTGAAACTGTGGGCAGCATCACTGATTTTGACTGAGTAGTTGTGATTTGAGCATGTGTTGGAATGGCCAGTTGTAACTGGTGAAGAGCAGGCACAGTGGACATCTGCAGAGGATCAGGGGGCAGAGCATCTGAGTCCTATCCTGGCGGTCGCACTTTCCAGCTGTGATCCTAGACAAGTTTCTCCATGTGTAAAGTGATGTTAAGAATCTGTACCTGACTTTCAGGACTGCTGTAAATATTCAATTTGCAAATCAGAAAGATCTTAGAACTATACATGAACTGTTCTATTGTTTAAAATTTTTATGAATAGGGTAGTACAACTTCCTAGATGAGTCATGAATAAGTCTTGAGAATACAAACTACTACGTAGAGTGAGAGATCATGCTTGGAAGCTCTGGAAAGACACAATGGAGAGAAAGTCTTGTCAGGGAGGAAACGGAACCACTTTTTAACCCAGTGGAGTCCCAGTGAATACATTACTAGTGACCATTTTTCATTTTTCCATATGTGGCTGATGTTTTTTTTTTTTTTTTAGCTGAATCTATAAGCAGGCTTCACTTCCCATTTAATCAGGAACATGTGCATTCTCAGGAAAAGAAAACTCATTTAACATTGAGTGGAAGAAAAACCCATCAAAACTGTAATATATGCATGGCAAAATAGATGAATCAATTTCATAAGTGACAAATTAAATATTTTAGAACAGATAATAAAGAGTTAAATTTTATCACTTTCTGAGAATTTAGAAACAGAACCACTTGTATCACCAATGAGACACTTACAAATTGTCTGTCTGAAAAGTCCATAAAATTTAAGTGCAGTCTTTAAAGAGGCAGTAATTGCTAATCATTACTTTCACGTAGAATCTCAACTGTTACAGCTATAAATAATCTTCCTTCTTATTATGATTATTTAATGCATTGCCTTTTCAATGACACTTTTCATAGTTAAGGAGTATAATATTCTATTTAAAAACACTTTTTTGTAGGTACTTTGGACTACATACCATCCCCTTGGTAAACTTGGTCTTGCAGATTAGATTAGAACAATAAAAGGTAAACTAAAGGTTCTTGGCATGCTAATAGATATTCTTCAGGAAGAGTATCTTAAATCCACTGTGCCAAGAATGGAGAAGATTGGAAGAGACTGGAGAAAGTACTAAATTATTTTCAAAAGTTGAAATTATATTGAAATAGTCTATCAAAAGAAGAAAGTTCAAGCAATATGATGTCTTGAGTTCATCCTTCAATGTAAAAAATAATATGAGCTTGAGTCCATCCCATTTATTGATTCTTGATTTTAATTCTTGCATCAAAGAAATCTTATTAAGGAAGTTTGGGCCTAATCCTACATGACGGAGATTAGGGCCTACTTTTTCTTCCATTAGATGCAGGTTCTCTGGGTTTACTCCTAACTTCTTGATCCATTTTGAGTTGAGTTTTGTGCATGATGAGAGATAGGGCTTTAATTTCATTTTGTTGCATATGGATTTCCTGTTTTCCCAGCACCATTTGTTGAAGAGGCTGTCTTTTCTCCAATGTACATTCGTGGCACCTTTTTCTAATATAAGATAATTATAATTTTATGGGTTAATCTCTGTGTCCTCTATTCTGTACCAAATGGCTATTACTCAGCAATAAAAGAGAATAAAATGATGGCATTTTCAGGTAAATGGATGGAGTTAGAGAAAATAATGCTAAGTGAAGTTAGCCATTCCCAAAAAACCAAATGGCAAATGTGTTCGCTGATACAAGGAGGCAGATTCATATGGGGTAGGCAGAGGGAGCATGGGAGGAATAGACGAACTTTAGATAGGGCATAATTGTTGGAGGGGAAGGGAAGAGGCATGAGGTTAGAAATGATGGTGGAATGTGATGATCATTATTATCCACAGTACATGTACGAAGACACAAATTGGTGTGAATACACTTTGTATACAACCAGATAAAATATATGTAAAAAATTGTGCTCTATATGTGTAATAAGGATTGTAATACATTCCACTGTCATATATAAATTTAAAAACTAATTTTAAAAAAGGTTTACACAGATGATCTAGCATAAAGGAGGCCCTCAATAAAAGCTCATTAAATCTACATTTATACAACAATAACAACAACAACAACAAGAAAATAATATGAGTAAAATTAGAGAGAGAGAGAAGGAAGAGAGATAAGATGAGATGAATCCATAAGTAGGGGAGAAGAGAAGAAGGGAGAGGAAGGGGGAGGGAGGGAGGGGAACAGGAGGCAAGGGATGTCATTGCATTAAGGTCAACTCTTAAGAAAAAGAACAAAGATCCCAGATGCCAGAAAGATGAAGATGAAGGTCCAAAGTATGCATAAAACCCTCAATAGTCCAAGCATTACCTGCTCTGATAAGGGTTCTAATCTTAGGGTTTGCAGTTCTTAGATCCAAAACAGCAGAGGAAGGGTAGACCTAGAACTGAGACTCATGCAAAGAGCAGGTGTCCTGGAATGGAACTCCTCTCCCTGAACAAAGGTCAAGAAACATTGCACATTGACATTATAAAATAGGTTACTGTTTGTCTCTCCTCATGGTTACATGTAGAAAAAGTTCTGTGAAAAATTAAAACCAAATCTGTGAACTTAAGTAGGTTTAAAATCACAATATTATGTGATGTCAAAACTCAAATTCAAAAAATAACCATATACACGTGTGTATATGGTTATTTTGAGTTATTTTGAGTTACTCCACAGCAGGGCTAAAGAGTCAAGTGGCTCTAATAAGGCACTTTCACCATGTTGAGCCATGGGGATTGTTGAGAGGGAAGAAAAAAAACTTTTGAAATTATATTATGTAAAACTTTTGAGCCTTAGGAAAAGCAGTATACCATGGAGTAAAGTTACTAGGCACAAGAAAAAGATTACCTCTCCCAAAATTTGGGATAACTTGAATTATGAAGGTAAACAACTGGTATTTATACTGTTCTGAGTGCTCTTAAGATGTACTGTGATAAGTGCATTTTAAACTGACAATGTTTTAAATTATCACTATAAGTTCACTGATACTTAACCCCATCATAAATCAAGGTGCCTGGAGATATATATATATATATATATATATATAAAACACACACACACACACGCACACACACACACATGCACACACACACAAATATCTTTATAGTGTCAAACAGAAAAAGATCATTTTAGTACATCACAATAAACAAAAATGAAGGAAAAGGGTATCATTATGATTATACTAGTATTAAAGTACAATAGAATAGCCATGTTAATACTAAAACTTCAGGTTTACAAATTACCCTATAAACAGGATAAGAACATTGATTGAGAATGTATTAATAGCATTAATATATATAGAAATGTTATAATTCAACATGAAAAGACAACAATATAATAAAAGTATTTTTCAAGAATATGATAAGTCAATTCACAGAAGAGAAAAGCAGTCAAAGAAATGGAAATAAATTTTTAAAGAATGGTAAGAATTTGGGATATCTCATCTAATGCATTTCTATAACTACTTTTTCAGGTAAACCCGAACTTACAAACTCATGATCAAGGAATTCTATTTCAGTTGCTATGTGGTTGGTAGTAGTTACACCACAGAATAAATAAATGAAGCATAACTACCACAAATGGGTTACTACATACCATTAAATATACAGTGTGTGAAACATTAGCTATAATGAGGCTAGAAACTTTAATGCAAAGAAAATATTATTAAAATTAAATAAAACATTTAAGAAGCCCTGCAGGTAAATTTTCAAATGACTTTAGCATAACCCAGTTAGGGAGAGTTCATCTACAACCTTGCTTAAGTTCTTGTCTATAGTATAAGTAAGTTTATAGAGTTTGACAAATTTTATATATATATTAATAGAAAAATAAAGCTATTAATATTTTGACTAACAACCTATACAATACAAATTGATGTAAAATTTTTCAAATTCAGCAAGCATTGAAGACAGGATAGCTGTAGGTCAATTCAGAGAAGACCAAGGAAGAAAAATAATGAAAGAATAAATAAGTACACAATATATGACAATAAATTTGAATAGCTTCATTCACTAACTAAAATATAAAGGAAAAAGTCAGAAACTTCAATTTAAATCAAGCATAGAAAACATCTAATGATATATGGTACAACACATGGTCAGATTCTGCAGTATATAGACTGAATTCACAAGATTATGAAGTTATAGAAAAACAATTGGGCTTTTATTCTAGATCTGACACTCGGTGCATGAAATTCAAGGAATCTACTTAATTTGTATGAATGTGCTTTCAAAATGCAAATATGGAGTAATGACAATAGCTTTTCCTTAACATTTTCTGTAAATTTTTGATAGGACATCGTTGCCCCTGAGGCCTTTCATGAGACTTCTTTCAGCTTTATTTTCACCACTATTGTTCTCATTGACATCCTTTGCTTCAGTCAAACCTGTGCCCAGTCCCCAGAGACTCTCTACTGTTCAAGACATGTGAATTTCAGTATGTGCTGCGTTCTCCCAACTCATCTAACTGAAACTGTGCCCCTGAAAACATCTGCTGATGTAGGTGAACCTGGGGCATCTCTTGGGAAAATGACCACAGATTTTGTCAGAGAGGCATGTAAGTCAGCAAATCTGGTAGCATCTTGCATAGAAAACTATGCCTAGCAAGGAGAATAGTAATATGCTGAATTATTCACAGGGATATAAATGGAAAAAAAAATGTGATGATAACTAACCACATAGCAGCAGAAATAGAAATGAAAAAACAAGATAAGAAACATACATCAAGAGTGGAAAATGATCATATTTTTAGAAAAACAAGTAAGGAACTAATTAGTTTCCTTTCATACAATTAAAAAGAACACTTAATTGTACGCTCTTATACCCAACTATAAACAACTGTCTTCACACTTCAATTTGAAAAATAAATTGATATGGGTAATATAAGAATATAATAAATATATTGCAGGGTTAAATTATTGTTGCTCCTTTTCTTTTGATCTCATTTTTTAAAGTATGTAATTTACTTGTAATGGAAAAATTCCTCAAACTAAGAAACTACTTAGGAATCCTATTCACTTAAAAGTAAAAATCTAAATAATTTGTCAACATTTACTAGTGTTATCCTCTTTTGCGTTGTTCCTAAGGTTTCAAGGATACATAGAATGCATAAACTGAGATTCAACTGGACTTAGTTTTGTTTCTCACTTTTTGCGGGAAAGTTCACTCTCCCATTTCCTGATAGGACAAATATTGAAAATTAATTCTTCGTACTGAGTGAGATTTTTTCTGGAGTTATTAAAATAATAGAATACAAGAAATAGACCTAGTACTAAAAAACATAAGCTAAAATAATTCCTTAATTAAATGTGAAACCATATATTTTATGCCCCAAAAGAAAATTAGACCTGAACATAAAACCAGTTTTTCATGGAACATCTTCCAAGAGCAAGCAATACCCCCAGGCACCACATGGGATTAACACAGCTGATATTCTATGATACATTCTAATTCCTGAAGTAGTTAACTCTAACTCGACTAACTCTTTTCTAAGTCGAAGGTGGCTGGTGTAGTTGAAGAATGTGGTGTGGAGGGGTGGGTGAATATTAAGTTCTGAGCAGATTCCATTCCCATGAATTTGAAAATAGAAAGCAAAGGAAGCAGGAAGCAGCCCAGGCAATGGTTAAACTGCCTCTTGCTGTGAAGAGGAGAGGGGGAGGGTGGGAGAGAGGAAAAGCAAGGGAAGATAGGTCATGTAAACCATGAGCCAGGAAGTGAATTATTTAATTTGATTCTTGCCAGAAGCTAAATTCTTGTAAATGTGCATCTTTTTTTCTTCTCTTTTCTTTCTCCCTATGCTATTGCTATTGGAATGAGGAACACTTGGGGACCGGATGAGGAAAAGGTCAGAGGTCACCAAATTGTAGTTTTATGAAGAATGTAATTGCTCTACTTCAGTTTTAACACTAAAATCTGCAAGCCCATAAAAAACAATTCTCCTTCTTGCGCACCCCCATTTTCAACATTTCTTGAAGATTTATATGGTATGAGTACTGAATCTCATCCTAAAGCCTTGGTTTGTATTTTTAAAATCTGGTTTCAGTTTAGAGTTGCTGGGAGGGGCAGGCAGGGCTGGGAGGCCAGGAGGAAGTTGTTCCTCAAGAGAGGCTCCTGCTTGGGAAGAAGATGGACAAATTTAAAGACTTCATATTCAATTCTCTCAAGAAGTTGGTCTGTTTCTTATCTCAGTGTCTAAAAGAAAAATAATTTTGGCTAGTAGGCATAAAAGCTTTTCAATTATTGAGACTTCAAACATATGCTAATCCAAAGTTCAGGTTAGCTTCAATGCATTAAAGATGAGATTGAAAAGTATGTGTTCATACTACAGGACATATACTCAGACATATAATACTGACCTCCTATGCTGTAATGAAAGGCAGGTTTAAAGAATATAGCCACAATAGGCTTTGGCATTAGGAACAGAATAATGAAATGGAAGTTTCATTTCAAGTAGTATTTTTTGCAATTGCTATAAACCAACAAATTACTAGCAGGCAGCTACTGCCATTAACCAAGCAGCTAGAACAGAATGATGTTGGAAATAGTCAGTCATAAACTCTTTAAAAAAAAAAAAGTGGAAAGAGAAATGCCCCTTTAATGTTGTCCTTAGTTATGTCTTACTGTATGAACTTCAGAGTGAAAACCACACGCTTCCAAAAATTGTGCAAATTGTTGACGTGACATTTATCATTCTAAACTGCCTTGCTTTGAAATTTCCTTAGAGTGGTGGATTTTGCCCATTACATAGAATATGTTCACAGTTTGGACACTCGACAAACAATTGCATAAATATCTACCTGTGCTCAGCGGAAAAGTAGCACTTCAAGGGATAACTTCATTTTTTTTAAAGGTTGTTTTTTAGGGAGGTTTGAACTGTTTTAAAAGTCTTGTATAGAAATGTATAATCAAAGGGATCCTTTGATTTAAGCATTTAGAAGACATTTGCTTCTTTGCATGGTTAGCAGAGAGTCTATATTTTCACATTCAATATTAATATCTTTAAGGTTAGAGGTCTCTTTCTCAAGAAGTTTAGGAACAATTTTTAGAAATCCAAGTCTTAAAGAGCTATTATGGTTAACAGATTGGGTGCCACCAGGACTTTGATCAGACTACACAGACAGCTTCTAAAAATCCAAGTGACTGGCTGAGTGTGGAGCTCAGAGCTGTAACACTTGCCTAACATATGTGAGGCCCTGGGTTGATCTGTAGTTCTGAAAATAAATTAAAAAGAATACAAATAAAAATAAAGATACAGTAACAAGTATTTTTCAGAACATAAATTCAGATAAAGCACCTCCGGGTTCAATCCCCAGTACCACATAACAAAAACAAAAACAAACAAAAAACCCCCAGAAACTCAAGTTTACTCAATACCTTTGAAAGAATGATCCATTTATTTATATTCTCACTGAAAGCTATACACATCCTTTAATGCCTTCAACTATGGAGATAGGGACAACTTTTACTCTATATTTAATAATGAACATTGTTTTTCAAATAGACATCCCAGTGGAAACTAACAGGGTAAAAACCAGAAAATAAAAATTAATTAGACAAGTAGGAATGCTGACCTCATTAAGCTACTTGGGTATTTGTCACAGAAAGGGATACCTCAGTGAGTCCAGAGCACAGAGATGGCACCTTCACTACTGTATTCAAGTAAGAGCAAAGGGCAATTCTCACTCAGGTTTCCATTCTGAATACCGGATGGTGAAAGCATGATTAGACTACTCAGGCACTAGATCAAATAGTCTAGAAGTTGGTTTAAATTTGAAATGAGAATTATGGTACTTGAATAAATGAGTAAGCACAACATAATACTCATGTGAATGTGTTTCCCCTGTATTCTCTGGGGTGTGTACCTCACCTGAACATCTCTGCGGTTGGTATAAAAATAGCTCATCGATGGCTAAAGCAGACTGAGAAATAGCAACCCTGACTCCTCTGGCTCCTTTTCCAAATTACCTTTGCACACGAGGGAATGCAGCTTGCTTTTAACTCAGTGGCTGTAGAGCAAACATATTCCTCGTGGAAAACACGTGGAGGAGATCATATTTCCTCATCTCAGCAAGTGTCAGCCCTCCTGGAAAAACAGAGGAAAATGAAAGCAATTATTTCACCTCAGTTAATTTGTGAATTTCCCCAACATGGTTTGAGTTTCAAATGAGATTTTTTTAGAGAAAGGAGTTTATGAAAACGTTGAAAGCGTGTGTGTGTGTGTGTGTGTGTGTGTGTGTGTGTTATGGGTGATGTAGTAATCCCTGTTTCTTGGTGCACAAATGTTCCCATTTTTTAAATTTTTATTTTGATGAATTAAAGAAGAAAATGCATAGTTTGGTGGGGGTGGGGTAGAGGTGCTCTTTGGAATAAGATACATTATTGAACAGGCTGAAGAAGAAAAATTTACTTTATTTGATGTTACAACTGTTGAGTCATTCAACTAAGCAAAGCATTGTCCAAATGGAGAGAATTTTCCAGAGATATCCTAGCATGTGAGTCCCTTTTCCTCTCCAACCACCTCTTGTTATTACATTCCTTTCGTGTTGTTTCACTTACCCAGTGATTGCTATGTGAGCAACACTTTGCTAAACCTTGTTTGATACAGAATGTTAAAATGAAGATCCTGCTCTGTGGGAATTTATACAGTAACTGGGAAAATAAGCATAGATGCGTGAAGAAAATAAACCAGTGCTTTTCGAGCACTTCTACTTCACTCACATTTTCACACTAACTGTATTAATTTGAGCATTTTCACTATTGTTGAGGGTTTCAAATACTATTAAGATACTGGTTTTGAAACAAGAACAATGAAGTTCAAAGAGGCCCAAGGTCCTACTAGTAACAAATTTTGGACCTAGGATTTGAACAAGAGGATGCTCTTTAAACCTCAGCACTTTGTTGACTACCAAGTTCCTCACCTCTTCTACTCTTTTCTCTACCTAATTTCATGTTTACATTTTTCACCCTTTACCCATTCATTTCTTAATGAGGAAAATACTCAAAACTGTAGAAGAATTGTGACGTCCCCGGTGACATCTGAGAAATAAGAACAGATATTTTCCTTTGTGTGCAGTAAAAACAACATAAAGTCCCTATGGGTGAAAATGAACTTGGCAGAGCACTTCCTCAAATAAATTGCATAAGCCTGCACTACACAAGTAGCCCTTTTTTGTTCTATGACATAGCTCAAGTGATATTTCTTTGCATTTTAATTAAAAATAGTAGGTTAAAATTAAAGATGGCCAATGATTCAAGATTTAATTGTAATTTATCAGTTGCACTTTTATTTAGACCTAAATTATGTAATAATGCATGGCTAAAACTAATCAGTGAGCCAAGAAGTCCAAGATGCTCTACAGAACAGTATGGAGAAAGGAAATCAGAACTCTAAATTTAAGTTGTGTAGTGCACTGGGGCATCCAACTTCCAAAATGACTGAGCAATGTGATCTTTCAAGATAAAATAATATTTTTATTGTCTATAGGTCCTATTTGATAAACTTGGGTAGTGGAATTGCCTGGAGTTGAAGTCATAAGATATGTGCCTTTCTCTTTTTGTATTAGGTATATGATTTGAAACAAGATTTTGTTTTCATTTTAATTGGTGGGTTATGATTGTTTATCTTTATGGGATACAATGTCACATTATGATACATGTGTGCATCGTGTAATAATTAAATCAGGCTTATTAGCATATTCATCACTTCCAACATTTATTATTTCTTTGTGAAACAACATATTTTAATCACTTATGTTCCAGTGGCTAATAAATGGGAAGACCAATATATGTCCTACAAACTAATACAAATATTAAATAAGGGAAGTCAATTAAAATTCCTCCTCTACAACCTTGTACATAGAATTTAGTAGGACATGCTACATGATTGTAGTGGGTTTCCCCAATAATAAGGCCTCAAAATGTCGTTCTTCTGACATCTTTGACACATTGGTCTGGTCATTTGCCCAGGTTAGATCATGGTGGCTGAGATGGTTTATGTGGGGTGAGGTAGAGGAAGACTATCACAGGTAGGGAGGGGAGATGGGTCATGTGCCAACCACTTGGCGAGGCATTCATGTGTGCTGAAACACAGCAGCAGCACCAGAATAATTTAACAAGCAGAGAAGAGGAGTGGATAGATTAGACAAAATCTAGATAACAACTACACAAATGAAAAGCAGACATGCAAAGGGAGCCATCCGGGAAGGAGCCTGTAATCCCAAATCAGCATCACCATTCCTATCAGTAATTGCCATCCGTCTGCAAATCCATCCCAGGCCTGCTGCTGTGGTGTGTTTGGGGCTGAATGTCTCTCCACACCCAAACTTCATCCCCTGGGAAACATTAGATTGGGGTCAGGTCACTTTATCTTTATGTGCTATCAGTAGAGATTTTGTATATTTCAAGATTCTTTTGAGAAGAAACATGTTACAGTGATGATCTAGGTGCCAGATGTCCCACTATTATTTTCTCTTTTTATTAGTCTACTAAAACCATTAAAGAGTAATTGATGTAAAATAAAATTAAAATCTTTCTTCTAAATTTTAAAAGAAAACAAATGACTAAAAATGTATTCTAAACTTCTAATTTTTGCCTATCAATCAAAATTTTATTACATTAATACCAATAATAAATACACATTTTGTGAGCATTCTATATGTGCCTTGGACACATTTTTATCCCTCTCACCACAATGATTTGAGTTGGATATTATTATTCTTATTTAAGAGACGAGGAAACAGAAACTCAGAATAATTAAGTACCTTCATGAAACACTTAAGGCATCCAAACTTTTGAACAGAGACGCTGCTGACCCCAAGGGCCAGGCTTTTCAGTTTGTAAAAGTAACATCTCTGATGACTTTATTTGATTGTATTGACTTCAAATGATCTTCTGACATGTTTTGAGTCATTTTTCACTAGAGAATATACCCACAGCAAGTTTTTGCAATACATATTGATCACAAAAGACAAGAAATAAGGACAAAAAATAGGCCAGTTAGAATCTTTGTCTACTTCTAAACAGAGGAATACCATGTATTATCATTTGTCAAAATGTTTTGGTTATAATGGTGAAACTTAAGTTTTATTTCCAAGTTTTTCATTTAAGTTACTATATTTCAGGGCATAATCATTAACAGATCTTATGCCAATCTTCTTTTTGCAAAAGAATTATGTGAATTTTTTTAATTGTGCTAGTATTACTTAAAATTATTTCTCACTAAACTGTCTTTGGTGCAAGATTAGGAGACACAGAATGCTCATGAATATATGTCAATGCAATGGCAACAATTATGCAGTGAAATACAGTACTTGTTTTTAGAGGTAAGAGACAAATCTAGATTGCTACTTTTATTTTCCTAAATATCAGTTATTTTCTAATTAATATTCTAAAAAAAATTAATTTTAATTTTTATCCTTTATTAGTATTTTGCCTTTCACATTAAGATCAGTTCAGTTTGGGAAATGCTCTGTAGATGTATTTCTTGGCATCTGACATACTGATTTTTTTTTTCTTTTGGAAACAGGTGAGAAAAAAGAATAGTAGAATTATGTATTTTGATGGATCATATAGATTTTGGCAGAAAGAACATTAAATCATGTATTTCTTTTTGGCTGGTCCATTTCTGAGAGAAATTAGATATGGTGATTATTGTTTAGATTTCACATGAAAACGTATCACCTATTATCAATGACTCTAGTGCCTGGTGCTACTCTACTCATAGGATGATTTGTTTTCTTAACTTGGAGCTCAGAAAGTGAAAAGTTGTATGGAAAAAAAATTACACACAAGAGGGATAATGTGTACTTAGTGTATGGTTGATAGTTTAATGGCAAATCAGAGAAGTTCTCACCAAGAAGATGTCATGTAAGAAAACTCTTGGAGGAAGTGAGCAAATCTTGGAAAGAGTATATTCTAGAAAGGTCCTGAAACTGGAATGTTACTCATGCATTTTCAGAATAGGAAAGAATCCAGTTTGGCTCAGATAAGAATCAAAAGCTCATTGGTAGCCAGGTTTGTTGTTTTTTGATTTTTTAAAATTTTTATTTATTTATTTTATGGTAGAACACATTTTGACACACTGTACACAAAAGGAGCACAACTTCTCATTCCTCTGGCTGTACATGGTGCAGGGTCACCCCAGTAGTGCAATCATACATGTATATAGGGTAATAATGTCTGTCTCCTCCTACCATCCTTCCCAGCCCCTTAAGCCCCACCACTCCACTCCCTCCCCTCTACACAAAACAAAGTTCCTTCACTTTTCCCTATCCCCCCACCCCACTATGGATCAGCATCTGCTTATCAGAGAAAACATTCACCTTTTGGTTTGGGGGGATTTGCTTATTTCACTTAGCATGATATTCTCTAGTTCCATCCATTTACCTGCAGATGCCAAAATTTCATTATTTTTATAAGGCTGAGTAATAATAGCCCACTGTGTATATGTACTATATTTTCTTGATCCATTCATTGTTGAATGGCATCTAGGTTTTAGGACTTTCTTTTTTTGTTTGTTTTTGGTGGTGCTGGGGATTGAACCCATGGCCTTGTACATGCAAGGAAAACACTCTACAAACTGAGCTATACCCCCAGCCAGGTTGTTTACAAGAAGGACAAGAAATGACATAAAAATTATTTCAAAGATGCCCTGGCTGTTTTTTACACAGAAGGACAAGACATGACATAAAAATTATTTCAAAGATGCCCTGGCTGTTTTATTGCAAATGTAGTATAAGGGTAAGAATGAGACCAGTGATACCATTAAGTAGATTATTAAAATAATTTTTTAAAATGTTGGCTTGGCCAAATATGATTACAATGGAATTAATAAAAAGTGGTTAGACTCTGGATGTATTTTAAGGGTAAAATCAACAGGAATTACTGATAGAGTGGGTGTTTGGTGTGAGCAAAAGAGGACAAGTGATGATTTCTAGAATTTGGGGTGAGAGACAGTCCAGTTAGCGCTGTCCTTAAGTGACTGGGGAAGCCAGTGGCAGAAGCAGGTTAAGTGAGTACACATCAAAAATGTAGTTTTGTGTGAGGTGCCTTTTACACAAACATGAGTGTGTTGAGATGGCTGCTGGAAAGACACAGCCAAGAGTCCAAGAGTCGAGGAGATATGAGTGTGGATATCGTCATTCTATGGTAATATTTAAGCCATAAAATTAGATAAGATCCTCAAAGAAGTAAGCAAGGATGCAGATAAAAATATGTCCTAAGTTTGAACTCTGGTACATTTCAAGTTTAAGGGAGAATTTAGGAATGATCAGCAATATAAACTAACTGTTGGGTGAATAAGCAGAATAAAAATTGATAGAGTGTGGTGTGTTGACTGTCAAGTGAAAACAGGATTGGAGCAGACAAGGTAGTATCCTTTACAATCAGTTGAATAACTAATTTTATCTGAAATACATGATGACTTACTTACCTTCCCATATTATCTGACGATGTTTAAATATGCCTTAGAGTCTGTATACTAATAATTAGCATTTTCAAGTAATATCATCTTATGTCACATAAGCATGTCAGTATATGAAGTATAAAATAGTGGCACTACTTGCTGTTTCATTGATGAAATAACACAAACTATTAAACTATCCTTATGGTATAAGTGTACCTCTGCCTCTTTTGACTCACAAAACATTATCAATATAGTAGCAATTATATAACATAGAAAATAGAGGGAAAACCAAAAATTTTGCCATAATCAATACAAACATTTTCAAAACTGTCAAAATGTATTTGCATAGTGGACTCAGGTCATTTTAGCTTTAAAATCTAAAAATCATTATAAACACATCCACAAATTAGTATTCATATGGTTCCCACCTCCCAAAAATGAAAATCAAAATAAAAAAAGACACACATTATGACAACACAAGACACTCTAGACTCCTGGAAATAGCAGGCTCCCAAATGTCGTTGAAATAGAATATGGTGTTGATAGAATTGTTTGGGATTGAATCTGCTTGCTAAGGAGAAACACGTGCACATTGAAATTTGTGAACAGAGAAGCTCTAAAAAAATATTAAATAATACGTGGCACAGATATGGGAGAATGAACTATTATGATGATGATAAAGTAAGCACGGACAATTACGAATAATGGAAATAATTTTAATCCTGAGACCAAAATATAAATGAGTGTAGCATCGGTATTCCATTTTAAGTGCCATATTTGGAGAATTAGCAGAGCCAGCCTCCCACAGGAAGCAGCCGAGTTGCTCATCTGTGAAGTTTCCTATTCCAAGAACATCCGCCTGGGCAGACTCCCTGCTCGTCCCCCCATTACCCTCTGGCTTCCCAGTCCCACCCTGCCCACTCACCCCATCAATGCTGAACATGAATCAGTTTCATCTGCTGTCCCTCCATGTTCTTTCTTCCCTTCTTCTTTCACTCCCTCACTCTCCCTGTCTGTCTTTGTAAGTTGGTCTCCACTGCACCATATGGCAGCTGAGAGAAGGAGAGGGCAATTATCTGGCTCCAAACAAAAGGAGCCATGGTGTCACCCGGCCCATGAATGCATGAGACAGGGGCATGTATAGAAGGGCCTCCAGTCCTGTCAGGGAGGACTGAAGGAAAGGCTGTGGGGCTGCCTCCTCTTAGGTAGAGAAAAGAGGGAGCTCACAGAGAGCCTATTAAACTCTCTCTCTCAGTCCCTTGTCCCTCCTCTCCTTCCCTGATTTTTGATATGCTTTTTTTTTTTTAGTTGTGTTCTCCAATCATGTTATTTTATCACACACAAAGTCAGAGTGCAAAACAGGACAAGAAATTGCAGAAGTAAGTTACCTTATTTACACAATTCTAAATGGCTCCAAAACTCTTGAAAATTAGGCAAGTATTTAAACACAGAAGGAAAAACCAGATAAATTCCCAAAGGATCATCCCCTTTCCCCAACCCTTCCTTCTAAAGAATTATTCTACACACTTACACAGATTAAGTCACCGATGAAAGAACAATAATTGGATATCACAGAAAGAGGCAGGAGTTCCTGGTGGAATTCTCTGGATCTATAAGTTAACTAAGTTAACTGCAGTTTCTAAGATAATGTATTTTTATTATTCATTAGTCATTATGCCACTCAACAAAAGGGCACCTTCTCAATTTCATCCATCTTCCCTGTGTGTGTGTGTGTTTTTTTTTTTTTTTTGAGGTGGGAGTTGTACCCCTTTCTTGGACTTGGGTGTGCATGATTTGTTTCAGTGCAGAATTTCTGCAAAGTAGACACAACATTTGTATTAGTGAAGTTAACACCATGCTAGAAGAATAGTAAATTCAAGCTGTAAATTCTCTGGCTTTCAGGAGACTCATTTGTTCTGTTCCATATGAAATAAAAATCTACTGCAGAGGAAGAGTTGAATATGACCATATACATTTATGAAGGAGCTTTTTATGCTTTATTGCTGTAGGCTACTACTGGCCTTAGGGGCTGATGTTGATTTTATTTGGCTCAGAATAAGAGCATAATAAAAAGTAGAGCAGGCATCCCGCACCTCTCAACCACCACCCACATCTCCACCCACCCACCCACTCTCAGTGTGGTGTGTTGGATCACAAATGCCAGGAACCTGGGCAGATTTCCAAATTCTGGTGTCTGTGACCTTTTACAAGTAAGCAACAATAACAGTTCCTCATGAAATAAATCAATGGACATGTGTAGAGTACTTCAACAATAGCCTGTAGTTTTCTATCTAAATCTTTAAGAATAGAGGAAAGGTTACATTTCTCAGTTCAACACTGTTGCCCACATTCATAACAGGACTGCTCTTCGGAAATATTTTTGTTATGAAGATACCTCCCCCACTTTAGCTGTAATGTCACTTAATGCCTGTCCATGATGGATGCAAGTTTTTAAAATTCACACACACTAGTTTTCTTTGTACAGTGCAGCCTTAGACTGATGGTTATCTGTCAGTAGATGAAAAAGCAAAATTACATTGGCTTTTCAATTATGTTCTTCACAAATTCTCTTTCAAAATTACCATAAGTGTTTGGTCTTATATGAAATATTCATTAAAATAAACATGCATTAAAATAAATAGAGCCAAGAGCTAAGGGTGCCCATGTTTGGCAAATATCGGGTTCTGTATGTTTCTACAGCAGAAGAGTGATGTGACACATCATCTGCCAGAAAGACTTGTATAGAGAGGACCCTCTGTGGCACAAACAGAGAGCAAGAAACAAAGCAACTATTCAACCTTTTCTATTCACTGCACCCACATCTGTTTACATGGCCTCTGCTCGATCCTGAAAGGCTTTGTCCTCCCACCTCCATTTTGTTTTATACTGCTCTGAGCGGCTGGCGAGCTTGGAAGATTTTTTTCCCCTCCTTAAGAGCTAGGGATTCAAATCTATTTTGTGAAACAGAAATCTGAAAAACGTGCTTATAGGTAGCAGTTGGTCCTTTTTCTAGTCTATCCAGTTGGAGCTCTAATGAGGGTTAACTATGAACTCCAACACTCTCATTAATTTTTAAAGTAAATTTAACACACAAGCTAAATTTCTTTAGGGGGCCAGCAGCCTGTACTATTTTCCCAGTTCTGCTCATTACTAAGTGTCAGTTTGCCTTCTTTTAACACACACACAAAAAACTGTATTTTTAAAAAAATATATATATTCCCTGCATTTGAAACAGTAAGAAGCAATTGTGTTATCTAGAAATAAAATATTGTGGCAATCTCACCATAAGTATACTTCATAATAACAGGTTCTATTTTCTAACACTTTACATTTAGAAAGTGATTTACACACAGCAGCTCATCAGATCCTCAGGACGACCCAAAGAAGCAGGGTGGAGGACTTACACTATTCTGCAAAAGAAAAACTGAATCGCATAGATTTCCTCCACACTGCAGACTGCCGTTGGTAGCTCTGTTGACACAACAGACAGATTGTCTTCTCTTGCATTATACACCTATAACAACACCTCATGCACAACTTGATTTTAGACATGAATGATGAGCATAATCCTATTATCTAAGCCTCCTCATGTTTTTAAAGTTCTATGATCCATGGTCAGATCCATAATGAATAAAGTATGAAAGAGGTAAGTTAAAAATAACTATGATCAGATGATTAAGAAACTAAAATCTAAAAGATTTACATATTAAACATGCTTATCAAGGCAGGCATCAAATTTATTTTCTCATTTTCTTAAATTCTACTGGACGGTCTCACACTAGTAATTCAGAGACAGAGGAGATCATAAGAAGGCAAACAATATAGTCCAAAGTCAAAACTCCTCCTAGGTTTGGCACCAATTCTACTCCATCCTAACTGGGTGACTTTACCCACATATAGCATCCAAGAGGAAAGGATAACAAACCCAAACCATCATATTTTAGTGAGAATTAAATCAAGTACTATCCGTGAAGAGCAAATGGCAAACTGAATGTTACTATATCAAAGTTAGTGATTGTCATTAGATTAGATTGTTTCTGAATGGCTAAACATAAGATTTCAAAATCTATATCATTGAAAACGACTGACATCCTGCATCAGAAGCAGGACAAGAGTAGCTTGCAGATGAAATTTATGTTATGTGCCACCTTTTGGTTTATGTGAAAATAAGAGAATGAATGATAGAAAAATAAATGCAAACCCTTCACTGCCCCATAACAGTAGTGTACAGATGACAGAGAGAGAGAGAGAGAGAGAGAGAGAGAGAGAGAGAGAGAGAGAGAATGCTCTACCACCACATTTCTCATCTCATATAGTCAGTCAATAAATACTTTTGAATGGATGAATAACTATGGGCCCACAAAAAAAATTTTAAAGGCAAAGGAAGGTCAGAACTGAGTTACTTTAGATATATTAGTCAGGAAATTTTTAGCAAAGAGAATTGTAGAACATCATCCAGTGAGGATCAGCAATGTCATGCATTTTTTTTATTTCTAATTATTTGTATTATTTCCTAGAACTGATGTGAACATAATTTGTGGTAAATTTATATTCAAGAAATAGGATATTCTGGTCCCTAAAATAGTCACAAAATTCAAAATAGATGAGCAGTCTTAAGAACCTCTATAACTTATTTTACACAGAGAACAGAAGGTATTTCTAATCCTGCTCACAGTCAGCTTGAGTATGTGAGAAAATATACAAAACTAAACTGTGTGAACTAAAATCACATTTTCTCTTTCATTCAGAAAAAAAAAATTCTTTGAGGAAACATCAAACCTAACAACAACAAAAAAAAAAGATTAAAGGCACAAAAATAAGTGACATTGATGGAGAATTGCATGTAGTTGCCAAACTGGAATGCAAAACCATGTTTAAATTTTTAGGAGTTAAAAGCAAAAAAACAACAATAAAGATAATTGGTATTTCCTGAGCTTAAGGACTAGCTTCAGTGGAACATATGGTTTCACTTTGAGGTCTCTCCCTTCTAATGAAAATGTTACTATTTCTGTAGGCATCTCCACTGAAGGAAGTAGGAAAAATAGCTAATTAAACTAGAGTTAGTTCAGCTAATTTCAATTTTATCTTATTGTTGGCTCTTTACATTTTTATATACTAAATTATAGGATTCTTTGAAAACAATGTAGGAAAAAATAAAGCATTTAAAAACCACATTGGCTGAGATGAGACGCATTTCAAATAGCGTGTGTTAAGAAACTGTAAATCCCCTTTGATGTATATCATTGCTGATAGAATCAAGAAGTTATGGAAGCAAATAATTCAAGTCAGGGTTTCTTCTCTGATGAATCCAAAGCAAAGTAAGACTTTAAAATTTATTGAGAGAAGTGGTGTTCTGAGTGTAGTATTTTAGTTTTCTTTTATTAAAAAGTCTATATTCAACCGTAACATTTCTCTTTAAATCTATAGTCATTTTATTTGTTAACACCTAGACTTCACTAGGAATTGAGCTAGACTGCACATAGAGACCTGTACATGCATTGTATTTTTCTATTATAGTAGTTCATGGTGTCAAAATTAAATAAAATGTACAATAGCAGCTTTCAAAACAAAGTCTATTTAGTGCTATGCTATAGAAGTACATACAAAATACAAGAGGAAATTATTAATTATGCCTTCTTTAATGTAGTTGCTAAGGGTTAAATTATATATATATTTTTTTTTTAAAAAAATCAGATCAGAAGGATTGTTTGGGTCCCCTTCAAAAGCAGATCTTTCCAATGTTTGTCCTTTCACATAAACAAATTGACCTGAGTAGAGTCAAAGTGGGTACCCAGATTTCCCCTTTCATTACTCAGTCTAAGTCATTAGGAATTCTCCAAAATAAGAAAACTCTGTTGTCACATACCCTGGAGTTGATTCAGGGAAAAAAATTAGGAATGTGATAGTCTTCCTTTCTTAAAGATATTCTAGTTCCAAACTTGTTTCAGTTGGGACTTCAACTAACAAATATTTTTCCATTAGTACAATGATTTTCCCAGAATGGAAAAGCACAGAAATAGTTTAAAAGAGAAAACCTTGGTGAAATATACTCAAAGATGAGAAATCAAGAGAAAAGGAATGACAAAAATATTTATAATGGCTCCTATCACCTCCAGATTCTTAGTTTTTTTTTATTTCTATAATTTGGCAAATTAGGTCAAAACCTTCGAATGTGCCATTTATTCAAATGAGGCCACACTAAGAGCAAGTTTTCTTAAATAGCAACTGGAATAAAAGTGTTTCAATTTGTCACTTGAAATATCTGCTTATTTTTCACTGAATTAAATTTGTTTTGATTTGTTTCTTATATTCAAGAGGAAAAACCCAAACAACCCAAATATTTGTAATGAATTAAAGCTAATACAGCCTTGACCAGATGGACTAGATACAGACTTCCACTAGGAAGAGGGCTCACTTCATCTTAAATCTTATAATTGAATGATAAGATATAAGCTAAAGGAGACAGAATTGTGCACACTGAAAAATATAAGTGGTTTTGTTTGAATTTTTGATGAAGTTTTCACAAAACACTTTTACATGTTTGGCAGTTGCTAAAGTTATTCTTATTTTCTTGCTTGCAAATTACTCATTAGTCATCTACTGCTAGTAGAAAATGACAAAACATGGAATCTTTGGTTTGAAAATAAAGATCCTCAGCTGAATCTTAAACACACTTTATGTTAACGTACCTTCCCTGTTGTGGGTCTGTCTCATTTAGGAATCTTTGGTGGACACAACTGGTCTCTGATCTAACAAAGCTCAAGTCTGATGGTGAGGTGGTTGTGTGAGTCTGTCCTTCCACACACACTGGCTATGGCTAGGTGGGTTTCTGTTTACCTGTGCAACATGTGTTCCTCTCAAACCTGAGATTCTGGGAAAAACAAAGGAATGTTCTAGAATTTTATCATAGAGTGAAGTTTGCATTTTACAATTGGCAGCCACCAATAAGTCCTAGCTTGCTTCCTCTGGTCTATTTCTTACTAATTAGCTTGCTATATATAGCACTCATGGTTCTTTAAAAGGTAAAATGAACACACAAGAGAAATGCTTGTGAATCTAACATTCATTCCACTTGTCGATTAGAAGCATGGCAGTTTACAAAATAATAGAGGTGTTCTAATAAACTGTAAAGCATTTATATGTAGTAATCAGCTCCTACCCAGATTTATTGGGCATTCTGTTTTGGTCTTATAAAAGTTGTCAAATTTAAAATCTGTTTTAAACTCTGTACTTGCTGATAAATTTGCAAGGATTGGAGTCTCAAAGGAAGAGAAAAGGCATCAGTGGAAGGAAATGGGAGTGAGGTAACATGTGGGTTCCTTCAAGAGGAAGAAGAGTTTTAGTGAGTAACATCCACATTTAGATGAACTGAATAAGAGTAATTTCGTCAAGAAAGGCCTCCAAATCACAGGCATTTTTCTTTTTCCAGGAAGGAACTGTAAAGCTAGGCAGGAGAGACTTGCAAGGGATTGTTGGAGGATACCTCTGGTCTGAAAATAAAAGGAAATGCCAGGAGTCCAGCGAGAGAGGACAGAGCACTACAGCTGGGGGGAGGAGCAAGCTGACCAACGTGACAGATGCTCAATTGAACAGTAGTGTCTGATACCAGCCAATCTCCCTGTGAATCCTTCCCCGAGCTCCGTGGAGCTTGACCTTCCACAAGGAAGGCCCCAGACATTGCTGAAGTCTGCCATAAACTTCCAGTGTGACATCTGACTTACCGTTTTCACTGCTGCTATTTTTTATCTTTCTCAGGAGACTGGCCTACAACCCAATGTACAATATGTCCTCCAAAATATATCCTAAATTATAAAAGTCAAGTTCATCTGCATTGCTTGATATAGTTTACTATATACAAGTATTCCTATATCCCTTCCTTATATAAAATCCATTTGAAAATAATGATCCAAGTATGATTTAAACAAATAACTAGAAAATTGGAGAAAAAAAATAACATAACTTCAATGCTAGACTCTCAGTTTGCCTTTCTTAAAAAGGAGTTATAGGATCCTAATGGTCACCCATAAAGAAAAAGGTTAGAAATCTATAATAGGAACTAAGGGATTGGATCAGATTGGAGGCATAATAGCTCTGAAACTTTGAATTGTTTACTACTAGTTGTAGTTGAGGATTGAAAGCACTTACCAGATAAAAACAAAGTAGATGTGATTTTACGAAGCCATCTGTATGACACATGTCCTAGACACACTAGAACTGGGAACTCGGTGGATGTGTTTTAATACCACATAATCAAGAGAATCTAGACCTCTGCCACTCAGTAGAGCTATAGGGTTAATTTAATTTGGTTGATAAGTTGTATTCAGCAGCTTAAATAAAACCTACTTGCATGTGTATAATTAATAAACAATTTTATGTCTCTTTTCTTGGATAAAAGTATGAGCTAAATGCAAGCAATTACAAGTCTACAAATAAGGAAAAATATATGTGTGCACCGAGCCTGAACTGACATAGTGATTCTGGTAATTGGACATGTAGGTTTACAATGGGAATTTGGCTTGGCACATGCTCATAAAACAACAAAAGATCCTTTTATATTACCTTTTAGCTGTCATGAGTGCTGATGTTGCTGCCCTGGGATGAACTGGGGAATAGAGTCTAAAAAGTATTGTTGGAAAATTCTTAAACCAACTAGTTGGTAATTTGATTAGCAGCATTTGTCTTTCAAATGCCAAACTCAACAATAACATGTTCCATATGAAATAAATTTGGGAAATGTTGTGAAAACACAAATACATTCAGAGAAAATGTGGGTCACTTCAGGATCTTTGTCCACTCCTTTGGGCCCTTTGCCCTAACATTTTTCATATCCTATAGGTTCAAGGATAGCAGTGATCATCCTGTGGGCCCTTTCTTCCCTTAACCAATATTAATTGGCAAGAAGAAGCAGCACACTTTTAATAGATTTGCCAGAAAGTTTTGATTTGGAACATATAAATGCTCCCATTAGAAATATATGCAACTTAACCCTCAAAAAATAGGCAAAAGCCTAGAAAAATAGACAAAAACATTTACTGAGTCCAATGAGTACTTTTTCTTTAATTGCAAAAATATTTTAGGAGTTTTTGCAAGTAATCTGCCAAACTTTTTAATTAAAATGTGAATTTAAAAATTAATCAGAATGTCATGATAGCAAACATGTTTATGGCCAGCAACTTTTGGCATAAAATACCATCAAATATATAGAAATAATATAGGCATACATCTTTGTAGCAAAATGGGATGTGTAGGGTTTTTTTAATCAAAAATTGTGTTATGAAATCCATCCTATTGATTATATAGGGATGCACTTGTATATGTACAATTTTAATTGGGTGAGAAAATCACATTACCTTTGTTCTTTAGAAATATATTCCTTATTCATTAGGGTTGAGTTTAAGAAAATTCTTCTGAGCTATCTCCAACCTAAAAAGCCATTATCTAAAATTCAGTTTATATTACCAATGTACTACCACATAGTGTACCATGCTATTCTCTGCCTGTTTTCATCATCCCATTCACCAAATTACTTTGAAATATCTTCCTCTGATGTCTGTCAACATAAAAAGAAGAAAATAAACATTCAGAATCTTCACTGTGTTCAGTCAAAGCTAAAGCAAACTACAAAAATTGTGACTGGCCCAATAATTTTGTGAACACAACAGTTAAACTGAATTTCACTTGTATATCATTCCTTAGATGATTCATTGTTTTTCTTGATTATATCTTAGTTATTTTAACACAGTGGAAATTATTGATGAGTAAAGATAAAATAATTTCTAGGATTATGAAATAGCAAAATGTCTCATGGTCTATGAAGAAAATAATAGATTATTAAGATCCCACAATACATCTCTCTCTCTTTTTTTTAATAAAGGTGTCTGATAGGTCCATATGGTAATTACAAATCATTTCATTGTGTTAAAAAATGTCTCTTTGAACTCTGAAAAACTTTAAAAAAGAATTAAGAGTCACAAAATATCAATCCTTACAAAGTGTACTTTTTTTTTCAAAAATTAAAATTGAATTCAATGACCCCTGCTCTAATAGGAAGAGTTAATGGGATAAAGCCAGGAGGTCATGGAGATAGATACCTGTATCAACAGAAAATGAAGCAATCGAAGATTTTGTACTAAGTGCATTTGCTAAGATATCGTGAAATGTTAAATTGGAAGTACACTTCCACATGAAATAAGTAAAATAGAAGTGTAGTAAAAACCAATTATGCAAAAACCAATTATGAGTCTAGTAAGTTTTAGCAGCTCCTGGTGTTGAAACATCAATATTCTAGACTTTCCATATTAAGTAACAAAGAGATTTAAGGAATCTTATTTTATGGTAAATCATTATGTAGGCCTCATATAAATATAAATTTGAATTACCTTAGGGTTTGCCCATCTTGGATTTATTTCAAAGGGCAGCCCTCTGCAAGGTGAATGATGTGAATGATCTGGCTACTCCCGGAGTGTGCTATGATTTGAAGAATACCAACAAACATTGATTATCCAAATTTTCATTACTTTACATTTTCTTAAAATATAAGCTTTTATTTTATCATTATCAAATAGTTTAATTCTTTAGTTATAAACACATTCATATTTCAGACACTTAAAGAGAAATACTTCAATTGTTTATTAGTTTGATTTAGTTTAATGTTTTTTTCAGATTGTATGTGCCAAAAAAGAATTTGAGATGTACACTTGAGAAAATGAGTGTTTATATCAGCTGGTCAGCAGAAATCAGTTGGAAGAATACAATCATCTTATCTGGAGTGTGATTCTGGGTCCCATCAGAGTGCAGCATGAGAGTAGTATGTGCTGCTGTCCCACAAAGAATAGCTATTTAGAAAAGGAATGTTGCACAAAGTGAATTCAAGGTCACCAAGAGCAAACTTTACCACATCTGCAATTGCTCCAGGGATTTCATTTTCTTCATGCCCAATGTGCCTGTCTTATAAATACAAAGAATTTTACAAAAATTTTTATATACGTATCACAGATAATTCTGAAGCCACACCAGTGATGTGTTCCGCAGTTGCAACAAGAGCCTCTTTCTCTTCAATGAAGCCCAGATAAAAAGAATACCAATGCTTTAATGGTTCCTTTGTTTCCTTTCTGCATCCAAGAATGAGAAGAAGGAAGAAGAGGACAAGAAGAAAAAGAGAGGGTGAAGCAGGAGAAGGAGAGAAAAAAGGAGGTGATAAAAAAGGAGGAGGTAGACAAGAAGGAGAAAGAGGAGCAAGATGAGAAGAAGGAAGAGAGAAGGGAGGAAGAAACCTTTAAAAACTATTTGAAACAAATTTCAGAGGAGGGAGAAAATATAGATGTCATTTTGCACTGTCAGTGAGATCGATATACGTACTGATTTGGTTGCCAGCATCCTGTGGAAATCATAGAGGGATCACTTGACAGATCCGAGATGCAGCCAACAGAAGGACTATGTATTCAGGTTTGGTTCACATGATATATTCATCTAAACAGCAGGGGGTACATTTTCTAAATAGGTCACTGGGGATCCACACAAATCCCATTAGCTGGTAATAGGATTTGTGTGCATAAATTCCCTTGCCTGAAAATTTAGATTTTGGTGTTTAATTTTCCATATGACCTGTACACTCATTAGTGTAAATTAGAGTTTCTCTGGGAAATTTCACATAGTTTTCTTTTTCTTTTGTGTATTCTTTTCTAAAAGATGCTTTATAAAGGTTAATCCTTGGAAAATTCTTTAGTGTCTGAAAACATCTGAGAGGGGATTATATAGAAGAGAAAATCTTGAAATATAGTTACTCATGTTTTCTACAACTTATTGCAAAAAGCTCTAAGAGAAAAAAAGTAACTTACTATACTTTTAAACTTTTAGAACAAGAAATACTACATTAATATATTCAAATACCTCCAATTTTTGTTTGTTCATTTACACAATCATATTAACATGTTTTTGTTCGCCCATAGTGGGTATCTAAGATAATGTTAAACTATGGATTTTTAAAGGGTAGTGGAGAGTCTGTCTTTATGTGCAAAGGCCAAATGAAAATCTTAACTTTTCAAGAGATGGAGGTCAGTAGTATCAACTTCTCGTCTATCCCCTTGGGAAACTTGGGAAAGAACACAAGATACTCAATAATAATTAGAAAAAGTAAACTTGACATGCCTCTATGATTGTTGTTTTGAGTTTTTAGGTTCTCTTGAATCTCAAATCAAAGTAAAACAAGGGGTGTATCCATCTGCATCAACATGTGCTCAGGTTCCTTTGGCTGAGTCTCACACAGTTCCATATGACATAATACTAAATTTCTTATTGTTTGTGGTAAATCGTACTGTTTATCAATAATAATGACCATGAAATACAATGTTTATTTGAACAAATATACAAGGAGGGTGTCATAAAGTTGGAAACACAACGGGGTACATATCTGGTTAAAAAAAAGAAAAAGGGCTGACATTTACTGGTTTCCTGTAATTTGTCAAGTGCTCTCAAATGTTTTTCTCATTTAGTCCTCTTAATAAACTGAGAAAGAGATGATATCCACATTTTAGCACAAGTAGACAAAGATGTTTGAAAAATTTACTTAGCTTTCCAAAGCTTATATAAGTAATTGGTGCCTAGCTTAAGTAACCCAGTTCTTCTTGGTTCCAAAGACACCTCCACCTTCAGCAATGAATGCAATTTGGTTACTCTTTACTCATCCTAATTTGTATCCTCCCAAGAGGTGAGACTGATAATTCAGTGGCAGGTTTAAAGTTTCTGTTTTGTTTTAGGGATTATACATCTGAATGATCTTAGACACTGGATGTAGTTTGCATGTATCCATTCTTTACCTTTAAATGGACTATGTATTTTTCATTATTTCAAAATGAAGATAAGATTAAGCAAAGTTGTAAAAAGGAATCTGTAGTTTGATAAGAAGCCACTGTACACAGAACAGAGAGACAAAAAAAAAAAAAAGACCAGTGGAAAGGAGAGGGTGGCCTGGAATATTTGGCATTGTCCCCATGCCCCTGGTCCCCAAAGAGTTGATTGATTATAGAGGGCCAGTTTATCTGTTAAATACGGCTATGACAATCATGTGTAAAACATACCCACAAGTTCTCAGTATCATTTAAAACAGTGATTTAGCTCATGTATCTGTGGGATCTCTTGGGGTTGGTTACACCAGGCTCCTGTGGCTCTTCTCCACCTGTCATCTCTGTGGCAAAGCTGAGTATCCAAGGCAAATTCTACTCAGCAGTGACAGAGGACAAGGAGACCAAACTGAAGGGGTAAGGCTTTTGGGGGCCTGGACTTCTAGTTGGCACACCATTGTATCTGCCATGTTCTATTCACTAAAGCAAGTCACATGGCCAGACCCACAGCCAGGAAACTGGATATGCCATATCCCTCTAGTAGGAAGAACTTTAGAGTCACATGGCAAAGGGAAGACATACCAGAACACCTAAAGAATTGGGGTCATTTGAGCCAGTGGCTACAGCCAGCAGAATCTCCAACTGCAGAGAAAATACTGCAAGGAAGGACCTGACTGCTGATTCATCATACAAGGGAGTACAGCCTACTGAGTCTCAAATCCACTGTGTCAATCCTCAATTGCCAAGAATATGATGAATCTATTGACAACGGAAGTAATATAGAGTTCTAGGACTTAAAGAAGTATTAATGTCATTGCCATGCAACCTAAAAGACTAAGAGGTATGAGATATCTTGGGCAAATGATGTTTTCAGTACCTACACTTCAGGCTTCATCCTGGACTTTCTTTTAATCAGAAAGAAATCGAAGTGACTAAAGTACAGAATGATTCATAGCCTGTAAAGCCTTTTCTAGGCCTTCTATTTAGTAAATGGCTGAAACAACTTACAACTAAAACTTGTGTTTCATCTGTTGCAAGCAACAGATGATTTTTGTGAAATAGTATCAGATTTATTTTCTCAAACTATTATCTTAACATATTCCAAATAATTCTATTATATGAGAAACCCTTAATCACACCACATTATAGATGAACCCCCTTAATTAAGGTCACTTTGTTAGTTTTAGAATTATTTAAAAACTTCAAATTCTCCATCTCCCCTTTGCTTTTCATTTTCCTCTTTTCTGAATCCTTCCTACTCTGACGTCTCTAACCTCTTTTCCTATTTCTGATTTATTCTAATAACTACCCTCTATACTGGCCCACAATCTCCAACCATTATTTCTTGGGGCCCAAATCTGGGCAATCCTCTTCCCATCTGTTTTTCCTTCTGTGTGGGAGGGAGACAGTCAACACATGCTGGAGTTGAAGCAGAAGCAGAGATACTGAGCAAAAACCATGCTCCTATCAGGCAAGAACAAGGAGCTGGATCCCTTGGTCACCTCTGGGAATAAGGCTGCCCAAAGAATTTACCTTGGCCCCATTGCATAAAGAGAAAATGTAATTGGTCCAAATTTCCTCCTGGATTAGGAGGAAGAAAAAAAAAATCCTTGTAGCTGGCATGCTTGTGTGTTGAGGGTAGAGCATTGTCTACTTTGTCAAACAATAAGATACAGAATGAAGGTGACTGTTTTGACTCATGGGTTTTTTCTGCATCCTATGTGGCAAAACTGTGCATCTGTCACACAGTCACCTCTACATCCTCTCAGAATGGGCCAGAAAGAGGCTGGGTGTCTCTATTAGACAATATACACATGACCACGATTTTTTAAAACACTAGTGGATATAAGATTTCTATGTGGGTTTCATTTGGTTTAATTTCACAGGATAGGGAGGGACTCAGAAAGTACTGCAGCTCTTGTTGGAGCTGATTCTAAGATGCCAACAGGAAACTATGTCTGGGGCCACCACAGGTCTAGCAGGCAGGCTTGGTGTGCAGTATCCATTACTTTCCCATGTGGTGTTGGAACTCTCTGGAAAAGGTGTGATTTTTTACATTGTCATAGAACAAAGAGGTTAGTGTCTTATGTTTCATAATCTTTGCAGGTGTTTTTCTGTGCTGGCTAGAAGCCTATTTCATTCCTGATGGATATGCTTTGAGTTCCCTCGGGAAGTTGCGTGGGGGAATTACTTTCTTATCTTCCCATTCGTTATTTTTATGGATGGTCCTTAGGTATATATCCGTGTATGCTTGGGGAAAGCAGGTCTCTCTGAATAATGTGTTATTACATCATTTGCAAAACATTATTATAAGGTTTTAAGAGAATTCATGGAACATAAAAAGCAGAATGTTACCAGAATAACTGAAAATTAAAATATTTTTATTACATGGAATGCCTCATTTTCTTTGCATATTTTTATGTGAACTTTCTTTAAAAACGCACAACTTTATCATAGAACACATCTCTCATCATTGTTAAAGGTGTGAACTGCTATCTTAATTTTCTATATGGGCAAAGAAATTAAATTACTTTCATACTGTCTTCAAATAGCAACAATGATTAAGGCTTAACTAGACTTTCTATAGACAGGGATAGTATTAAATCACAGTTGCATTATTTCCTTAACTCTTGAGGCCATTTTCTTAAACACTATGTTTTACTAATACCCAAAACTGGCATGAAATTTATGCAATGTAATTGCAGAATTTACTTTACAATTTTTTTTATCCCATTTTAACTTAAGAAGTAGAAAAGCAGGTTGATACTGAGAGAGTTGCTTTCAGAGAACACATGAAAAATAGTACAATATCACAAGCAAACACGTATGGATAAGTTTTCTGTTTTGTAACTACTTGAACACTCCTGTGGGTTCCAGACTTCTGTATGGGAAGGGGGGGAAAGAAAAAGAAAGAAAAACAGCATCAACTCTTGGACACAAAGAAACTATGTTGCAAGAATAATGTCATCTCGCCCATGTCATGCAAGTCTATTACTCATAAAGTAGCGGGACCCAGGAAGAATGGCCACACCAAAGGCAAGCTGTCTGATTGGCCTAGGAATTATAATAGCATCTAATGTGATTAAGGACTCCACCTAAAACAAAACAAAACACAACAAAAAAAACATTATAGTGGAGCCAAGCCTGGGCTGTCAGCTTGTGGAGATGGAGCCAACAGTGGGGCTATTCATATGACAATGCACGAGACAAAATTCAGCTTAGACCATGGGGGGGCACATTTTCAAATGAGGCCTCATAGGTCCTATTATGTAGTAATGGGATTTGTGGGCATCCAGTCTCGTGCATGAAAAATCTACCTTTAGGTGACCGATTTTCCATGTGACAGAGCAATTTATTGCATCAAAAACTGAGCAAAATGGTGCAAATGTTCTGGCAACTTGCAGTCCCCTTTTTTCTTAGTGTCTGTTTTGTTGAACAATGGTAACTTTCGTTGAATGATAAACTAAGTTCAATTGTGACCTTAGCTTACAGAGTATAAAATAATAGTATGCCACAAAGTGAAATTAAAAAAATGGCAATTCATCTATGTTTGGTGGAATATATCTGATTGGAAATAACAACATAAGTGGAAGAAGCCAGCTCATTCCCTACAACACAAGACAGACTCCTTACATGTCTCTTGAATCTGATGAAATCAGCTTCTTTAAGAGACTTGGTTTTAATTATTAAACTACTACTACCATGCAGACAGTCTCTGGGTAGAACTGGATAATTTAGCTTTTCTTAGTGATCCTGTAACTAGGTTATTAAAAATGCATGCTTTATTTATTTATTTTGTCTTGAAATTAGTGGCTGAAGACTTTTTAATTTCATAAACATAGGCTTCTTCATTTCCTTGCCTCTCTTTCAGAATATAGAGGAAGTTTTATTCAGAGTCATGAATTCTGTGATGCCATTTTGCTCATATTAAGTTGAATTTTTGCCAGGTGTTATGTTAGATGCAATCACTGCTGGGGATTCTGTGGGTGTTACTGAAAATTACTTGGACAGAAAAACAATATGTTGGCTCAGTTCAGGCTGAGAAAGTGGTGATGTAGGGGCACCAGGGAGTTCTTTGCAATATGTGGCAGGGGCTGGAATTCTTTCTGCACCATTTCCAACCAAAACATCTCTGCTCAGAGCTTTGTTACTTTTCAGTGACAATACTTAGGCCAAAACTTCTTAGACTGATATCTTAGTTGAAACATTTTCTCCTTTTTCAGCGCCTAGATAATCCATTAATTTTAAACAGTTTTGAAGAGTAGGCAGTCTCAGTTTAAAACAATGAACTTAAGAAACAATTTAAAAATTATCTAACAAAATGACATCTTGATAAGAAAATTTGAAAAGAAATAAAAGAACTTTAGATAACAATAAAAAGAGAAGCTTCCCCTCCTATTTCCTCGACTAATTTCAGTTTTTCTCCTACCACTTAGAAGAGGCCTGCTTTTTACTACATGGCACATAAAGGGACCATCTGTTCTTTAGCCATCCCATCCCCATCAATGACTTTAAAACCCTTTCCTTTCATCATCCTGGCTCACCCTTCATTCTGGTTCCTTAATCCAACAAGTCAAATAGAATTTCCTACTTAGACTGTGTGCTTGAAATTTGTCTTGTTTTCTTTTTCTGTTCTCTTTTTGTTATTTTATAAAGTTTGCAAGACATGCAGCATATTTGCATGTTTTTGTTTTTGTTTTGTTTGAAATAGGGTCTTGCTAAGTTGCTTAGGGCCTTGTTAAGTTTTTGAGACTGACCTCAAATGTGTGATCCTCTTGTTTCAACCTCCCTGGTAGCTGGGGTTATAGGTGTGCACCACCATACCCAGCAGCATATATTCTTTTTTATAATAAAAAAATCAAAGAACCCCCATCAGCTTGGGAGGCTGAGGCAGGAGGATTGGAAGTTAAAAATCAGCCTCAGCAATTTGGTGTGGTCCTAAGCAACATAGGGAGACTCTGTCTCAAAAAATGACAAAAATGGCTGGGGATGTGACTCGGTGATTAAGATCTCTGGGTTCAATCCCAGATACAAAAAAAAAAAAAAAAGAAAAGAAAAGAAAAGAAAAGAAAAAAGAAAAAAGAAAGAAAAGAAAAGAAAGAAAAGTAACCAAGCAACCCCATAAGGCTGAACCTGTATGGTTTCAGTATTGAAAGGCCTGTGAGCTGAGAAACTCAGGAATACTAGGGCAATTGGTGACCTAGAAGATAATAATAGGTGTGAATGTCCTGGAAGGGAAGGCAAAGGTGAAAAATCACTATTTATCATAACTCATTACTTTGAGGAATACAATATAGTTGTTCCCATGGACCTTGGTGTATATGTGTTTACCACCTGTTGAACTGAGAGAGAAGTTGGTTAGTTGAAGTGCTATTTAGGAGGCTCTAAGTGATATACAGGAGTCTATGTCAGTTTTAAACAAATACAACAACAGAATCTGCAGGGTTAGTTCTTATATTGATTTTTGGAAAGGGAAAGAATTAAGCTGGGACAGGTAAAGGTTAAGTGAAGGTAAAATTAAATGGGAGTGATTTTCAACACCTGAAGAGCTTATGTGACAGTCTGAGCGCTCTCTCTCTCTCTCTCTCTCTCTCTCTCTCTCTCTCTCTCTTTATATATATATATATATATATATATATATATATATATATATATATCCTGTCTCCTTAAATTATCATCCATAACAATGGTTTCTTTCGCTAGACATTTAATAGAGGCAGAAGTTGCTCATTGGATCATAGACTTCACTGCCTGGTTTTCCAAATTGTTCCTCAAGACAGACGAGCTAGTGACAACCTTGTGTTGTCTGAAGAAGTGGTTCTAAATTTCTCAGATACCCAATTGCCACCTAAGTGTTTCCAGTGTTTTTATATTTTACCCAGGCAGGTGGCTATATTGGTTTGTATTTTCTTAGCCTTGCTGCTTCCCAAGATGAATTTGACCTCCTAACTAAATATTCAACCATCCATTTATTTTCTTTCTCTTTTTGTCATTCTTCCTTTCAATATCTGTTTGTTGAGCCCTTGCTTTGTGCCAATTATCATTCTAGGTAATATAACAGTGAACATAATAGACAAATCTCTGCCATCAGGCAGCTTGCAATTTGGCTGGGGGGAAATTCACAATAAACTAACAACAACCCCCAAATGGTTATACATTAGCTGACAACAGATCTTTTGCAGAAAAGGAGATTGAGACAACTGGGGAGTATTTACATTTTAAATCACAAAATGACACATGCCTAGATAAAAGGTCAAAGGAGATGAGAGATCTCATCAGAGAAGATCTCATAATTGGCACATACCTTTTTTGATACTGTATAAATACTCATTGTTTATATGTAGCAAGTAGAATAATCACAAGTCCCCATTTGTAAATATGTAATGTTAAAACAGTTAATCAGGCACAAGATTGGTGTCTTATGCCTTTCTTATATGGAAAATTATATGCAATTCTAACAAGAAAATTTTCCCATGAAAATCTTATGGCTTATATAGCATGGTATTATGGCAAATATCATTGGACTTTTAAAGGGTCAAGTTTGTCTCTGATCATGGCTACACTTCTAACTAGATGCGAAAATGTAAAGTCCATATTCTGGTTCTCAGTTTCCTTGCTTTTAAATTAACAGGAAATGCCAAGATGCACCCTACAGGAACTTACAGTCCTGGAATAATGTAATCGAAAATTCTGGAATTAAATTGTATCTATTCAATTGATCGTTCTGCTATAGAGAAAAGTTTTACTTGTCACGATCCCTCACTTTCCACCTCAGAAATGCACTGTCTTGATACTTTCAGAAAGCCATCAAAAGAACCCCTAGAGATGGGGTATTCTTTAGTGTAAGGCTGAAAGTTCCCAGTGGAGTAAGCTCTCCCTTCTTCCAGTTGTGGGTAGGTAGCATTTTAGGCAGACTTGCATGGCTCATGTCCTCGTGTAGTCTCCTCTCCTTCAGCACAGGCAGGACTTGTGAGCACTATGGGATATCATCCCGTGATTGAGCCACTTTATATAGTAAAGGGTGTGATTAAGGACTACTCTGTTGACTTTGAGTTAATAAAAGACACATTATCCTGGGTAGATCTAACCTTATCAAATATGTCATTTAAAAGCAGGGCTTCTTTCCCTGAGTGCAGAGAAACCTCAAGAAGCAAGCTCTATGAATTCTCTGTCTGCAAGAAAAGTAATTCAGCCAGCATGGAAGAACAGTCTCCTCCAGTCCAGCCTGGAAGCTCCCAAACCTCAGGACCCCTTGATTTCAGCTATGCTCAGACTCTTGACTTACAGTAAGTGTTAGCTAATAAGTAGATTGTTTCAAGCCATTAAGTTGTAATAATTTGTTATTTATTAATAGGAAAGTATGAATAGATGCATTAATAGGAAACTATTAATATGTCAGTAGACATGGAATTGTTATTGATGAGTTATTCAGTTAAAAAATTGACATTCATTAAGGATCAAGATCTCATTGTCTTTCACAATGTAGATATCATTAATAGTTCAGTGGATTTTCTTCTAGGGTGTTAATAAGCATACTCACCTTTTCTCATTACCGAACACAAACATACCAACCTTGCTGCCATACCTTTATAGCTTTGGTTCTAGCTGCAGAGAGCAGTGAGCAAATGAGCTCTGACAAATGTGAAGGCTGGCCTCTACTTCCTCTATCTAACCTTGAGGTCACTGGGCAATTCTGCCACTAGCATCTCTTTCCCATAATATTCCAACTTGAAGGAGAAACAACATATTTCTGATACTCTGGACCCAAACTGAAACCTACTGACACCCCATATAGACCACAAGTTTTATTCCCTTATGCCTTTAAGTGATTTTCTAGGCTCCCAAACTTGTACTAAACCTCTTTCTATTTTAATTAGCATAGTTTCTGTTTCCTGCACTGATTGTGACTGATGCATAACAATAACAATCAGCATTAGATTAGTCACCTGATTAGATAATTTATTAGCTAGTGGCTATAATTTTATTAAAATTGATAGCCTTAAATAAGTGAAACCCTACAGTTGAAAGTTTTTAACTTTTTAAGTTTCCAAACCATTTGGACACTTTCCCTGGCTTCCTGTTAGACTTGTGGAATCTCAAATTTTATCCAATCTTATTTATGCCCTTCTCAGCTGAAGGACTGTTTTGGAGAGGAAAGTTACTTGAGTTTATTCTGTAGTGTGTTTAAATTGAGTGCCAGTAGCTCAATCTAGAATTTGTGCCATGATTTATCACTTGCTGCATCACCCTTCGCTTTGGACAGAATCATCTTTTGAGTTGGCTTATTCGTGACAAAAAAATAAATTTTGCCTTAGATATCCCCTTGGCAAAAACTAGTTTAGTGGTGTGCACATATGCACTTTCCAGTTCTTTTTTATCTGACTGAGTTTTATAGATTTATAAGCAGCATGTGTCATTTAATGTCCTTATAAAGCATCTGCAAATGGAGACACGTATTATTATTGGAAAAAGAGAAAGCAAAGCACCTGTCTCCTGAGGCTCTTGACACCATGACTTAGGGTACCTAACATCTCTCCTACTCCTTCAGATCCCTATGCCCATCACACAGTATCTATGTAATTAATCATTTAAAACTTTACCCTTAAATCAAATATTCATGTGAACATTCAATATATATCTCCAAATGGGCTTTAATTTAAAGTCTCCACTTTCGTGACTGAGAGAGATGTACGGTAACACTCTTCCAGCTCTTGAGGGCTTGTCTGGACTGTGTCGAGACAAGACATCTCACCCCAGCAGGCACATGGAATGAGGCTGTGGAGAGAAGGACGATCTCATGGTACACACTATGAAATCTGCTCTCTAACAGGGCAAAGCATAACTGCTCAGCTATTTCTTTTAAGCTCCATTTTCCCCCACAAAAGGCTATTCTTTGGCTCTGTGGTTCAATTCACATCAGTATAATGAGAATCTTTGATGTTTAAAGCTGGCTTAACCACAGCCCAGAAACATGAAGTTTGTGTCCTGTGTGTGCGTACTGTGTTTGGTCAAACAATAAATTATATGTCTTGAACAGGGATTAACAAATTTAATAGAGACATCTTAATCTATTGGGTCTAAAGTATAATGTATAAGAAAACTTAAACGATTTACATTAAAATTTTGGGGGAAAGATGTTAAGTGAAACATTTCCAATGATAATTTAAAGGAAGCTTTATGTTTATATTGATTTTCACTACATGGAGTTAAATATCACTCTTACTGAAAAGGATAATTTAAAAACATGCAAATGAAGTTTATCCATGTATTTGGATTATTATTAAGTGTGGATTACATTTTTGATCTCTTAGGCAATACTTCTTCTTGAAAAATTTAATGCTACTGCTCTACAAAGACAAGGTCAACAGAATAAGACAAGCCATAGTCTGGAAGCATTTGCAAACGGTAGATCTGATAAAGAATAGTTAGGGAAAATACAGAAACACTTTAAAATTTATCAATAAGGAAACAAACAGCTCAATTAAAATATGGGGCAAAAACCTTGATAGACACCTCACTGAAGAAGATACACAGATGGAAAACAAGCATTTGAAAAGATGTTCCACCTGATATGTCATCAAGGAAATCCAGATTAAAACAACAATGAGATACTACTGCACGTCTACTGTCTACTAGAATGGTTGAAATTCAAAACCCTGATAACACTAAATTCTGGTGAGGATGCAGAGCAACAGAAACTTTTATTATTTTCTGCTGGATATAAGGTTATAGCCACTTTGAAAGACGTTTTGGTGATTTCTTACAAAACTAAACTTAATCTCATTATGGAATTCAGCAACTGGCTACACTGGTATTTGTCCAAAGGAGTTGAAAACATATCTGTGAAAAGACCTGCTTGTAGATGTTTATAGGAATTTTATTTATAATTGCTATAACCAGAGGTCCTTTAGTAGGTGAATGGATAGATAAAGTATGGTACATCCAGGTAATGGAATACTAGTCACTAGTCGTCTTTAAAAAGAAATGAACCATCAAGCCATGAAAAGACAGGGAGGAACCTCAAATTCTTTTACTTCTAAGTAAAAGAAGTCAATCTGAAAAGCCATATATGCATGATTACAATGTGACAGTCTGGAAAAGGCCAAACTATGGTGACTATGGAAAGGTCAATGATTGACAAAGGGTAGGGTGCAGGAGGGTTTAATAGATGACAGCAGATTTGGGAGGTATTGGAAATATGCTGTATGATAGTATAATGTCATTTATACATCTGCCCAAACCCACAAAATATACAACACAAAGAGTGAACCCTGATGTAGACTATGAACTTCAGGTGATAACCATGTGCTTGTGTGGGTTCATCAACTGTACCATTCTTTGGATACACCTGTGAGGAGATGGGGTTTGGAGGTATTCTCTGAAAGTTAATTTTGCTGTGAACATAAAATTATTCTAATAAAATAAAGCCTTAAGAAAAGTTACAATTAAAAAAATAATTAATATAGAGGAGAAGAATGATAAGTGAAGTTAGCCAATCCAAAAAAAAAAAAAAAAAAAAAACAAATGTTGAATGTTTTCTCTGATATAAGGAGGCTGTCTCATAGTGGGGTAGGGAGGGGGAACATGGGACAAATAGATGAATTCTAGATAGGGAAGAGGGGAGGGAGGGAAAGGGAGGAGGCAGGGGATTAGCAAGGATTGTGGAATGTGATGGACATCATTATCCAAAGTACATGTATGAAGACGCGAATTGGGTGTCAACCTACTTTATATACAAACAGAGATATGAAAAATTGTGGTATATATGTGTAACAAGAATTATGCAAAAAAAACCAAGTACATGTATAAAGACATGAATTGGTATGAACATACTTCATACAAAGATATGAAAAATTGTGCTCTATATGTGTAATAAGAATTGTAATACATTCCACTGTCATGTATTTAAAAAAATAAAATCAATAAAATAAAAAAAAAGAAAAGCATTGTATATCATGCTTCACATTTCAGTGTCTCATATAAAGAAGTCTCAGTTAACAGGAACACAAGAACATACTTTTCTTTCTTAATGAGAGAGAAAGAGAGAGAGAGAGAGAGAAATGTTAGGGCCAGTATTAGTGGCTACTGGCTAGACATTAAGTGGAGATTGCATGTTGAATTCTAATTAGGATTTTCCTAATGTTTACCAGCTCTACTAACAAGCCAATGGAGATGGAAACTTTTTTCTTCAGTGCTGGGGCTGGAACTGAAGAAAAGCCCTCTACTGCTGAGCTACATTCCTGCCAAAACATTGTTTTTCTGCAGCAGAGCTGGGGAATTCTATGGTGACTATGGAAAGGTCAATGATTGGAAATATGGAAATAACCACATGGTTAAAACTTATTGTTGATAAGTAATCCACAACTTGTTTTTACCCTAAACTGAAACTTAGAAGTAATAAGTTAAGGTATGCATTTTCTTTATATTTTTACAAAAATAATTCAAGCACAGGGTAAAACATTAAAATAATTCAAATATGCATATATGTAATGTATATTATATGTTTGTGTGTATAAACATATACATATACACATTGTCTATCTATGCATCTATTTATGTGAACACATAGAGAATTCTTGAGCCTCCTATAGGTGAAATGAGTGCCCAAGAACACATTACTAATATACAGCAGGGAAAATTCTAGAAGCCAGGACTCCTGATTTAAATAACAGTTTAGATGCAGATAAAAAAATCTCAATGTGACAAAAGTTACTCAAAATTCACAATTGCCCTTTCCTATAAAAATCAGAATTATATACTGCAGGGAGACCATATTATGAAAGGTTTTGCAAGCCTGCATAGATTCTTCCAAGCCATTGGGGGATAAATACATCATGTACATCCATGTTTCCTAATACCTGATTCCCAAAACAATTGATAGGTTGTGAGATAAATGCAGTAAGTTATAAAGGACATTTCTAAAAATAATTAAATAGAATGGGATGAAGCAGAACAGCTATCACTCATGATGTACATGTAACTACTGTTTTTATAAAACTAACATTTAATTTTCATTTAATATGCATAACTTGATACATTTACTCAAGTATATATTTGTGCATTCAGTTCCAATACAAAACACATTTTTGTTGCAGTCACACTAACAAAAAATTTTAAAGCCACTGGTTATATAAATTCCCTAAGGAATTTATCCTATGTGAGGCAGAAAGAAGACAAGAAACAAAGTACAAAGATTAGTTGCAAGAAATATGATGATACTTAAATACAATATATTTTCACAGAAAATTTCTTTGGAAATGGAACTTTGTTGTTTAAATGAATCATAGTGACCAATTCAAAAAGCTTTATTTTATGGGGACAGTTTGTGTCATAGAGACAAGGTTTCTACCTGTTTTTATGTTCCCTTCACTTTTTTGCAATAATTATGCCTTTTTCGAGTTTGAAGTTTATTTATGACTTACCTCTGCCTTTCACTATAACGCCAAACTAAACAGAAAATATTGAATTGGATGAGAAAAAGGGGAACATGCGCGCACACACACACACACACACAAGCGCACACACATTACTGTTACCCTCTCACTGATTCCTGATGGCAGTGTTGACAACGAGAGAAGAGAGACTGGAATTCTTAGGCTAATGTTGAAAAAGGGAAGGTGGTGGTTTTACCTCATTTTATTCACAGTTCCAAGCATTGAACTACAGACTCTTTTCATGGTAGGATTTCAAATAGATGAAATGGACCTAACTTGAAATACAAAATGAATCCTCGTCATGCCTTGATCCAAATCTAGCCCCTTTCCAGCCTAATTATGCCCTTTTTGTCATTTTTTTTTCATGCTGAGGAGGACACACTTTTAAAAGGACACTAGTACTTTCTTGAGCTCTCCCCACAGTGCTATAGTGGGTACACAACAGTGGTCCCTAGCTTCAAGGGAGGACTAGCATAGAAAGGGTTAAAAACCTCAAGTTAAGATTAAAACTTCTGATAATCAGTAACATAGTAACAATGAAACTAGCACACGAAGTAATATTTTAAAGACGAATGTAACACTTGTTTTGTGTAAGTGGCAGTGACATTTCCACAAGTTCTGATTAAGCCGTTTTCAGGTAAGTGATATTTAAGTCTAAGCATCAAGCCTAAGGGTTGCAATTGCAGGCAGCCTACTGATCTCAATAATACATCCTGGATTCACTTGGGAGTTGAGGTTGAAATCTGCAAATCCTGATCTCCAGTTCTTAAAAGCAAACTCCAAATCCAAATTTCAAACTCTGAACCACTGTATATACTCTTTTAAATGAGAAATATATTATAGGTCAAGCTATGCCCCAAATTTAGCTTCAAAATTCTTGGCACAGAAGAGACTAGACTTCGGGGATTATAGAAATCATAACATGAATATTTCTTTGGATTTTGATCACGCATAAAAATGAGCTAATTTCAGAGAATATACTCATAGTGAATAAGACATGGGAAATTAAACCTCTTTCTGAAAATAGCTTGTAGATTTATCTGTGGTCACTTTTCTGAGTTCCATCTCTGTATTGAAATTAAACTTCCTAATTTTCTTCCCTGTAGGAAAAAAAAAAATGGTGTGTCAAGTTTTATGATGCCATTAACAGACTCTTTGATTGCTGAAGTAGCAACAACATAAATTGTCATGTCTGCAACAATAAAAGCTGACCCTTGGAGATTATATATTTCTAAGTATGGCACTATCTACACACACAGAGAGTGAAAGCAGAATTGAGAAAAGGAATGTAACTTAGTAAATCCATCTACAGAACATGTCTACTAATTGAATCAAAGGAAGCCTCAATCTTCCAGATAAATTTGCCAACTTCTCATTTCATTTATAACTGAACCTCTATGATGAACCCAAAATATCATTTCTTGAATACAATATTATTCCTTAAATATCAATGGGAAATAATATCTAGGGTATGAGAATTATTTGTGATTTGATTGTTACTAATCATTCAATAATTACTAATCAGGAACTCCTCACTAGCCTATATATGAACTTTCTTACTTAATTTTCAAAACACCCATGAATGTCCATACAATGAGATGTTGCTACACAAAACAGCACAGTTAAAATCTAAAAGAAATCTTCTAAGCAAACAAAGCCAGACATTTAAAAAAAATGTAATGTTTGATTACCTTTTTATAAAATCTTAGAAGTCAAAACTATAGTGACAGGAAGAAGACCAGTGTTTGGCAGGGACTGGGTTTCAGGGAGGGAGTGACTACAAAGTGACATTTAGGCACATTTTAGGGCAATTGCAAATGTTCCATATCATGCCTGTGTTGATTGTTGCACTACTGCATACATTTGTCAATAGTAACCACACACACACAAACACACACAAAATCATATTACAGTACATCCCAGCATATTTTATTTAAAAAATCACCTGAAATAAATTATATATATGTATATGTGTGCATATATATAATATATATACATAATATGTTTGATATACATGTATAATTTTCTTTTAGAGGAACAAACTGAAGTTGAAGTTAAATCCTTTGCACAAGTCACACAGTCTGTGAACTATACTCACATTTGATTATCCCTAGAACCATGATATCTGAGAAGCCATGCAGGACCTTCCTGGGCCCTCCCCATTATATCTCCAGGGTCTGCAGCTGTTCTGGGTAGAGTAGGCTCTAGACACATATTTATAATACACACATGAGCAGGTGACTGGAGGTCCAAGTTCTGCCCATTCTGCTGAAATTTTTTGCCTCATAACTGATTCTTTCTCCTCATGTACTCTATTTCTTTAGGATAATCTGAATTGGAATATCAAAAGTTCCCCAAATGTTGAAGATGGTATATTAATACAAGTTGAATATATTTTGGCCAAAATGCTCAAACCAAAATTGTTTTGAATTTAGAATTGTTTTTTACAGATTTGGGGATATTTGCAGATACATCATGAAATAGCTTGAGAGAGGCCAAAGTCTAAATGTGAAATTAACATATGTTTCATATATATTTTATACACATAGCATGAAGGTGATTTCAATATTTGAGATACTTTTGTGCATGAAATAAAGCTTCTTGGTATGGAATTTTCCACGTGTGGCATCATGTAGGCATGCAAAAAGTTTCTGATTTTGGATTTTCATATCAGGGACACTCAACTTGTATAATTCTTTCACAAAGTATTAAGCTATTACAATATTTATCTTTTAAATCAGAGGTAATTTATTCTGTATGATTGGAAGTATGACTTTTTCTTATGATGATAAAATTCTAATGCTTCTATTTTTCCAAGGAATTCCTTTGCTTTCCTTTTGCATTTCTGAATGAGAATATTGGGAGTTAATATTAACATTTCTTTTTAGAATATTCTACCTGGGCCTTTCTCACAATAGACCTCTCATGAGTTTCATCTAAGACTTGCACACCTTGAAAGCAGTGCAGTGTTCAACACTTATTCAAGGGGCCCACCCTTGACTTGTGCAGTTTTCATTCTCTTTATAGGTGACTTTGTATTCTATTGCATAGTCTCTAGTCATACACAATTCTAAAAATTCTCAGATGCCACAATCTATCTTTGCATCTTGAACACCCATGTTTATTGGAGAGAGTTTCTTATAAACAATTTAAATGTGGTTGTCAAAAATCCATGCCAGCTGCTTTAGCTTCCTCCCCCATATTCATGGTAATTAACATCTGCAAACTGCAAGGAAATAAGGTCTGCCTCTTTCTCTGACTCCTTGTGTGTCTCTCTCTCCCTTCAAAGACTTCCAGACTCACTGCCTGAGTTTATTTCAGTTTGATGAAAAGTATAATTTAAAGAAAAGTCTTTCTTCTCCTTTCTGGAAGGGGGGGAGGAGGTTTCAATGAGGATAAAGATTGCCTCTATATGAAGTTAATTCAAGATGCCATTTTAAGATAGGAAACAGAACCAGACATAAAAACACAAAAGTGAATTTAGATTATAAGCATTTCTTCTTAAGAATCATAAGTCTCATGCTATCCACGAGCTGGAAAAACCACCAAATGGTCCATTGCATTTACATTTAATGTGAGGAAGAAAAAATAATCAAAGCAATACAATACCTAGGGCAATAGCAAGACAATCGTGTGTTCATGAGAGGGGAAAACTCACTCCAACCCAATTATTTAAAAATATTCAGCTAGTCACTTCATGCCTTGCAGGAGATGTATGGTATATACAAAGTCCAAGAAGAAAGAAAATGTGTTATTTCAAGTACAAGCTTGGTCAAACTATTGAAGAAAATAAATTCCTCAAGGAGAAAAAGAGAATTAAGGATGCTTTCCCTTCTAGCACTTGAAGTACTAGCTCAGATTCCTCAATCCATATCCACCAAAGTCACAAGCTCTGCCCCTGATACTGATAGGGGTCACAAGTTAAGATGTTTGCATTCATTATATGAACTGCATTCTTTGAAACTAACTAGAAAATGCTGATAAGGAAAGAGAGATTGGTATAAGAACCAGGAGAACGCTCCTTTTGGGAGTCTGGAAATTCTAACATAAACAGATATTCTTGGTGACAGTAAATAGATATGTTTTGACAGTAAGAAATATAGGGTAAACCAAAAATAAAAATGCATTTGAGAGTTTCTTGAAAGAACTTGGGTTAAGGTTGCCAGATTTGGAAAATAAAAATATAGAAAACTTATTTTAGTATAAGCATGTTCTATGAGATTTTTGGAACGTACTTATACTAAAAGAACATTAGTTGTTTATTGGAAATTCAAATTCAACTGGTCAGTTGGTCTTTTCTCTGGCAAACATAATTTTGATATTAAAAAGTACTCTAAAAGCAAAGCTATCCGTAACTCTGCAAGTGCTAAAATGACTTCAAAAGTACTATTATAACCTGGCACAGTAGTTCACACCTGTAATCCTAGCAACTCAGGAGGCTGAGGCGGGAGGATCTCAATTTCATGGATGCATCAACAACTTAGTGGGACTGTATCTCAAAATTAAAAAAAAAAAAACAAAGATTGGAGATGTGGCCTTAACATTTAATCCATAGTACCTCAAGAATAATAATCATAATAATGTGATATAAAGTAATTTTAAAGTTTGTGGTCAGTCTTTAGAATATAGGAGTGGGGCTGAGGATATAGCTCAGTTGATAGAGTGCTTGCCTCGCATGTACAAGGCTGTAGGTTCAATCCCTAGCACCACAAAAAAAAAAAAAGTTTGTAAGAATATAGGCGTGTTTATTAGCTTTCTATTATTGTAACAAATACCTGAAATAATAAATTTAAAAAGAGGAAAATCATATCTTTCTCACATTTTTAGAGATTAGTGCACAATTGGTGCACAGAGGAAGAGGAGGTGATGCCATCGGAGATCCAGTTTCCTCCCACGAGGCCCCCCTGCTAGCTAACGGTCCCAGGGTCTCCCCACAGCACTACAGGCTGGCCACCAGGCCTTTGACATATGGACTTTTGGGGCAGTTTGGAGAGGCAAGAAGATGAAGCTTTAAATTGTCCAGTGAGCAGCAAGGAAAAAGAAGATGTGCTTGTCACAAAGGTAGAGGGCTGTCAGGGGTGCGAGAAAGGAAGAAGGATGGACAGACAGACAAGGTATTGAAACATAGCTAGATAAAGGGACTTAAAAGAACTTCTTTTTTTTCTTTGCTATAATTTTTAAATGCATTTAGTGGAAGAAATAAAATAGCAACCATCACAATACTGGTCTTTGTTTTAAGGTCTATAAAATCCCCCAAATCCTGCTGTTTTATTATCATCTGAACTCCTACTATTTTTTTTTTTTTTGTCTAGCTCATGTTAAATTAAGGAAACTGCCTCACTTTTATTTAAATATACTTTGTATTTAGAGCAGTTTTAAAATCACAGAAAAATTAAAGGGAGAACCACAGAGATTTCCCATATATCACCAGTTCCCCCAGAAACACAGCTTCTCCCATTATCAATATTCCCCACCAGAGTTTTACCCTTTTGTGACTTTTTCTCCTTCCAGGGACCCCTGTTTATAATATTATAGCTCTTTTTCTGTTCTGACCCACGCACTGACATGCTGACATGAAGAATAATACTCTTCTGTGTTTTTAAGAAGATCTGTCAAAAATACATAGGCTGGCACTCTCAATTTACTATCGATTATGCTGCATGTGTTGACTTGAACCACTTACCATCTTAGTTCAATTTACTCTCTCCTGCACATCAATAACTTTTAACTTTTTTCCCATTAAGGATTACTCTACACAAAGCAGTTGTAGGATATTTTTAGAAATACAATCAGATAGACCCATGCTGTTGTTCAAAACCCTCTAGTGGCGTCCCACTACCCATGGCAATAAATTCCCAATGACCCAGCCCTAGTGATGGAGACCTGAGAGACCTTTCCATGACTCATTTTCTCACTTCAGGTCCAAGCTCTAATCACGTAATATGCAAGACTGGCTATTTATAGTAGGTGCTTGCTACATATTTGTGGAATGAATGAATGGACCTTATATCCCTTGACACAAAACTCTGGAGTAAGGTTCCTAAGTAACTGGATCAAAAGTCAACTGGAGTAAAATAATCTTTGTTATACTTAAAATTATATTTTCCCTGTGATCTCAATCTGTGCCTTCTTATACATTCTGTTCCAAAAAATCTTCAGCGTCTCTTGAGAAGTTTGACCTGAAGGTTAAGAAGTATCCTTTGCAGATGCCTTTGCTCGAGAGGTTAAAGGAATATTCATGCAAATTGAGACTTGTTACTTGTCCCGCTAGCTTTTTCTATTTTAGCAAACTAAATAAGAAATTATAGGAGACATATTAAAAGATTCTTTCTATAAAAGTATAAATAAAAAGGAAAACCTTTTCACCTATAAGCCACAATGGTTGTTCTCCCAATTAATTCAACAGAAATTTAATAAGGAAGCATAAATATTTCTCCCCAGCTGAGGCCAAAATACAGTTCTAAAGATAGAATACTCTTAAATCATTGTCTGAGAGTTTTCTGGACTGAATGATTCAAAGAGATCACAGCATTTTTGAGTAGCTTGGACTGAAAAGTTTACACAACCATTAGACATAAACTGGTTGGAAAACTCAAGGATGAAGGGGTTTTCCCAAGTTTCTCATAAGAGACACAAAAAGATCATTAAATACACCGAACCAAAAAAAAAGTTGTTCATCTATTAATTTTGGATAAATAAAAGAAAGACTAAGCAATTTAATTTACTTTCCCCCTTTGAAACAACTGAAAAGTTGTAATTGTAATTTACCAAAAACACTGAGTCTGGAAGCTCAAAAAAGTTTTTTACCACAACATCCTAAGGTCTCTTTTAGTGGTCCATCATTTTACCTAATAGATATCCCCTTTAAATTGTCTCCTCATTTGTTACTCTGACACTGTACAAAACTGAGTCTTTTTCAACTTTTCAATTTTTTCCTACTTTTTTTTCAACTTTTCCATTTTCTTCCTCCTCTTTCACTTTTGATTTCTTCTCTCTCTCCCTCCCACTCGTCCATATGTTGGAGTTGCTCCATGGCTGTGTATTTACCCATGGCCCTTTAAGTTCACTCCCCCAGAAAGTTCATAAATTTTCATAGCTTCTAACATTTCCTCTATGCTGATTACTTAAATAGCATTTCCAGTCCTCACAGCTCAATGAAGCTCTGGTTCCAAGACTCAGATGTCCTGCTGCCAAACTTCTGATTCCAAAGAAAAATGTTTTTCAAGAATCCACAATGACTATGACTCCACTTTGCCTCCTAAGTTATGCCAGGCAATTACACTTTGAATTTAGAGCCGGCTTCTCCTTTTCTCCCATCACAAACCTTTTCCCATGGAAGTCAGTGTGCCATATCATTACTTCCAAAGCTGAAGTCTCAGCCATGACCACAGCATCATAAGGCCTTCTCTTTCAGAACGTCTTCTTCAATGAATAGCCAAATCCAGTATGCTTTAAAAACAAAGTTGAAGGGATGATTGGGTGGTTAAGTCAGCAGGAAAAAGTGAAAAACAAAACACTGGGCATGGAGGACAAGTGGATTTATGTCACTCAGACTTTTCAGGGTCAATAAACAGTAAACAAAATGAGATTTCATAATAATTTAAGAATCTTAAATTATTGTTCCAAAGGTACTTGTTCCAAAGTTGAGCTATTGTTTCTCATAGATTTATTGAATGATCTCAAATCACCAACTTATAACCATGGAAGTTTTAGTTTTTAGTAATTGTCCAAATCAAGGAACACTGAAGCTCATGTTTTGGTGGTTCAAAGTTACACTTGTTAATAATTTTTTGGTCCTAGTCCATTATTTTAAACCACTTTCCGTGATTCTTTCGCATTTTAGTGTATCTGACCCATCTCTGTGGATTTTAAAACTTTGTTTTACATTTTAAAAATCTCTTTTCTTTCCCTTATTTATGTATGAGCTGAAACATTAATGACTACAAGAAGGGGTGGGTTCAATGTGGCTCTCAGACTTCTTCCTACTCCCTTTTCATGGTGCCAGCATCTCAGGTCCTGGGTAGGAAGAAGGAGGAAAACACAGATACTTTCCAGATCTGAGGGCTGCCCGCTTCCCCTCCCTCCCCACCACTGTCCTGTCCACCATTCTGGCATTTTGTCCCCAGGCTCAGCATGGAGACATGGTGGCTCTCTTCATCCCCCTTAGGTACTGGTAGATGCTTGAGAATTCACCTCTGCTCTTCCTGCAGAACTCCTGAAGTTGGGTGGTCACAAGCAGCCACCCTCTTGGCAACACTCTCAGCAAAACTATTGATTCCTACTACATCTAACTTGGGGCTAATTGTAGGGCCTGTGGGCACCTACACTGTTCACCTCTCAAACTGCTGGGAAGATGGTTGCTGCCCATGGGGAGTGTGACCCTGGCTTCTCTTCTAGGCTGGTCCCAGCAATCTCTCCCACAGTTTGTTTCTCCAGTGTTCCTTTAGCAAAAGATAACTCATCAAGAAGACTTCCAATCATGTAAAAGCAGTCTCATCTCTTTAGGACCCCTTCCCTCCCAATAACTTAAACAGGGAAAACAAAGCAGCTCTGAGTTTCCAGAAGTATGGACTTACATGTTGGTACTAGACAGCATAGCAGGAATCTGGGAATTTTCTCCATTCACCCATGAAGACAGAGTTTCTGAGACTGAAAAAAATGTCATTTTTTCATTTTTATCTATTTTAGCCTATAAAATTTCCATGACTTTATATAAGACAATTTGTAGCCCTTGGCATCTTAGCATTTTTATGGCCAAGAAAAGCAGAGCTATGCACTTCTGGCAAGACAATAGGATTTGAAGCTCAGCAGGCATGTGATTTTATAATAATGTCAAAGGACCAAACAACTATAACTTATAACCCTTCATATTTATAGTGATGATTCCAGGCAGTTGTAATACTTGTTTTCAGTCTCTCTTTTAAAAGTTCAGTCTTGAGATTTGATTCCTGAGGGAGAAAAAAAGTACTTCCTGCATCTTGAAGCAGGATAGCATTAAATTTCTTACTTCCTTCTCATTGTTTGGTTTAGCTGGTCAACACTCAGGGCTGACTTCGAACAGCCTTGGGAGTTGTAGGGAGGTTAACTATTGGGTTTCATCTCTAGCTTTGTGGAAAGCATCTGCAAATAATCAAGATACAGAAAGAAGCTCAGAGAGGGGGCAGCCTTCAGGATTTGATTTAACTAAACCTTCCTGTGAGCCACATTTCTTTGTTTACATACATTCCTGCTCTGAAGGCCAACTTCCTGTCATAAAGCTGCATACCAAATTTGAGTATTTAGCAAACAGTGTGGCTCAAACCATTAAACCTCTAGAAACAGACTTCCAGTAGCCATCATTTTTAAAGGGAATAGTATAAAACGCAGCCTTCAACCGAATTTTCCCAGCAGAGATCCTTTTCAGATAATCACACACATTGTCTCTCACAAATACACATGTGTGCAAATTAGTACTATTTTCTGCACAAAAATATCTGAGGGTATCGACCCTGTTCGGGAACACCGAAGTGATAGTACAAAGATTGGAAAGGAATGGAAGTTATTTTTCAAAAGTTATTTTTTCCTGGGAGAAAACACAGGGTGTGAACAATCCCACACAATATGAATTTCAGCAAGGCAAGTTTTTCAGGTAATGCAGACAGATATCATGGTCCGTTCGCATCCTTCATTATGTTGTCCTTCTATCAGCTCTTTTCTACTTTCTGCATCCATCTCTCTCTCTCTCTCTCTCTCTCTCTCTCTCTCTCTCTCTCTCTCTCTCTTCCAAAAATGTTCCTAGTTTACTCTATCCTCGTGGTTTTTCATTCTTTCTCCTCAAAAATGCTTTCCCAGGTGAAATCTATTTCTAGCATAGACTGTGAATAAGTCATTACAATCTTCCTTTTCTATTCTGCTTTTCTTCAAAATATAAATCATAAAGTTCAGGTTCATGTCTACAGCTATATCTAATCATACTTAATTAAATCAGCCTCAACAATTGCCCAGAAATAATTCCTTCCAAGGCCACCAATGACCTCTTTGTGAATAAATCAAAATGCATAGGAAACCAGAATATATATATATATATATATATATATATATATATATATATATATATATATATATATTCTGGTTCTGCCTTCTTCTAATTGTGTAAGCATGGGCAAGTTATTTAACTGCTCTATATTTTAGCTTCCACCTCAGCAAAATAAAGAGAAAGAGTAATAGGATGTGTGAATGCCATTACTAGAGTTCAATTTGCCATTTTTTTAGCCTTAGTTATAGTCATCTAACAGATTTGTACTTCTATTTTGCTTCTCTTGTAATTGATCTACAGAACAGACTGATCTTCCTGAAGTACTATATTTTTTCTCTGCATAAAATTCTTGCAGAGTTCCCTTTAATTTTCAGACTATAATTCTGCTGAACTACATTCTTCATGATATGATGCCTGCCAACCTCTCAAACCTAATCTGTTGACACAGAGGAGAATGGGACATCAAATCTTCTCTCAACTTTCAACCAATAATTTTGGTCCCCTATATCCAACATCTCAGGAACAGTATTATTTTCCCTTTGGTAAAAAATTCTATGTGACTATTTCTTTAAACTAAATTCTAAACAAATAAGCAAGTTGAAAATAAGATTTAATAATTTTGTGGGGGCAGCCAAGCCATGTATTGAAGCAGAAAACCTAAAATATGAATATCATCACACAACATCTCTATGTGGCCCCCTGCCATTTATATTCCTCTTTTGTCTGACCTCCTTTACGTTTTGTTCCTGGTGTTTCATTTTACTCTGTTATGCTTCACTGTACCATAAGCAATAACCATGGAAGTGAAATAAATTGATTGTGTTCAGCAGAGATAGAATAGATGGTGGAGGTAATTAAGTATAGAGGTAAATCTTCCTACAGAACCGAAATTGACACTTTTTTTTCTGTAGTCCTGAAACTTTGAAATGACATTTCACTTAAAAAATGATATTTGCTTAAGGGGGAAAATAGAGCCTCGTAGACAATACTCTTACATAGGTTCTAAAAATTGGGCACTGAGGTTAGTCAGTGCCTTGAGGAGAAAAAAATACCCAATTAATTAAAGCAATGTTTTGTAATGTTGCAATATTCATGTGTGCCACACTACATTTTCTTAATATCCTAGGAAATGTGGCCAAAATTTAAGTTCAAAATACTGTTGTGTATTCCTATCCTTTTATTTATGAAAAACAGAAGCAGAGAAAAACAGTGACTTCCTGTAGAAAAAAAAATTCATATACTTGAGAAAAGTAAAATACAACTATACCAATTTCAATAGTGCTTTAAAAAATAATACTGATTTTCTTCTTTTTCATAGACTTGACATGAAATACTTGGGGGCAATTTTATTGAATGAAGTAATATAAACTTATAATTCTACAATTCCCCATCTAGCTTTTTCTTATTACAATTATGTAGTTTAGTATCAGTATTTTGAAGTATTGAAGCAAAACATTGCATAAATTTACCTCCTCATTAGGGTTACTTACACAAGTTTATTTTCAAATGATGCTTGAAGCACATTCTCAGTAAATCATCCTTTCTAAGATAATGGTTAGAGTTATATATTTATTTTCCTTGGACTGGCATGGATTGATTATTAAGAAATTTCTGTATGATAGTATTCTGTGTTATTTTTTGGAAATAATTATTTCAAGTTTCTGAAATAATAAAGACTATTGAATATATATTTTACATGTCAATATAACAGATACATGCAATAAATATTTTCACACTGTTAACCAAAATTAAAACTGAATGAAAGTCTCTTTGTTTACAGGTGTTCTTGAAGCAGCAGGACTCTGTCTCCTAAGTTTGAGAACAGCAGCTGGGAGGTAAAGGCAGGTAAGGGGAGCACAGATTTCAAGCAGTTTGCTTTGAGTTGTGCCGCCTCATCAGCCCCTTGGAAGGGAGACGGGGACTGTCAGCAGAACTACTCCAAAGTTTGCTTTGTGGAATGCAGATAAGTGGTCCCTAGGTAAGTACAACTCAGACAATAAAGCTTTACAGACTGCAGGCAACACTGAAATGGTGCTAGAGAGTGAACAGGAAGTTAAGGCAGTTCTCTGAGGTACAATGAAGTTTAGATTATTAAGTAAACATGTGTTTCATTCTGTATCCATAGAAACTGCCGAACAGATGCCGGCACCATGTTAATATTTGATCAACTTTAATATTTCAGAAGTCTTAATTTGAAACAATCAAGATGCACATGGAACATTATCTTCTTGAGGGTTCATTGTTTTCTGTATTATATGTGCTTGGCCAGATGTAAAGAAGTATTTCTGTCTGAGGAGAATGGCTACATAGTCAAATACTCTATCTCACTCCAACACATACTATACATTTCCTTGCCCTTGCTACATTTTTCATTATATCACATTAGGACACTAGTTATAAGTTTGGTTTGGTTTTAAAAATCTTTCTTATCATTTAAACTGTAAGTTCTTTGAAGTCAAGATCCATGCCTATTTTGGTTTATTATTAGGTATAATTAGGAACCACTATGCCCTCTGGAACTGGAGGGAATCAATAACTACCAGACAAATGAATTAATACTCTTTCAATATTGCTTTCAAAAGGGGAGAAGAGACCACTGATTAAATCCTTGAGGATGCAAGACAGCCATGACATTCCCCCAAAGCATGCATAATAATATTAAACCAAAGATTCCTTGATAAAAATTATCATATTCTTGGGCTAGGGAATCCAGCTCCAGAAGTACTTGCATGTGTGAGGATCTGAGATTGATCTTCAACATGGCAAATAAATAAATAAGTAAATAAATAAATAAATAAATCTCGTATTCTTATTATGGGGGGAAAAACAGAAAATGAAGCTATTTATACCATACAAAATGGTATCAGCACTTAAAACTATACAAAATATCTACATTAGGATTTCAAATGTTAGAAATATTTTTCCAGAATCTATCCTCATATTATGCAGTAAATAAGAAAAAAGGAGAAGTATCGTAGAAATATAATGTGTTCATGTCCTCTGTACATGATAAATAATAAAACCGCTGACACATCATTATTCTAGGTTTCCATACTTTCACTTGTCTAGTTCCTGTTGTGACAAATAGTAGGTTTTACAAAATGACTGGCTAGGGAAAGGAACAAAATCCATATCCATGGGGTATATGAAAACTAACAGGGCTCTGCAGGCATTGAACTCTGGCCTCCGTTGTGTTAGCTCCAGGCTTACCCCAGCCCAGGGGAGCAGAGCAGCAAGGATTTGGGGTCTGTTTCTTTTCCCACACAAATCATTCACAGCTCATATCTGCGCTCTGCTTTTCGTGGGACTGCAGCTAGGAAAGTCCACGACTTCTCAGTTGTACCACTAATGTAAACTCATCCAAGGCCTTAGTATAAGCATAAGTTCAAGACCATCTCCTAATATAGACAAGATGTGCTTTCTGTTTCAATCCAGAATTCATTCGGTTAGTTTTTCTTTGGACCACCCTAGAACCTCAGTTGAATGTGGACAATTCTCAAATATTTACATAAAAATGTAAATAAAAAATTATTTCTCTGTTCTTTTATAAACCTATTGCTACTGTTATTTCTGCCCCTTTCGCTATCGCTTTTAATTTTTCTTACTTGATGGCAACCAAAATTGTCGATTTCAGAGTTGGTCTTTTTTTCTCACATAGGTATCACTTAAAGTTGGCAAGTGTTCCCATGGAAATCAGTTCATTTGATTTATTCACATGCTTCTTTAACATTCAGTGCCTCACACATTCAGTACCTTTAACATTCAACACCTGCACGTAGTGGTTGCTAAAGAATTACCATGCAACTGTGCATCCAATAAATAACTCTGACAGTTAAATTTACTTACTTTCTGAAAAATTCCATATATATATATATATATATATATTTACATGTACATGTAAATATAAATATGTATATATATGTATATAAGTGTATCGATGGTATGATATATATATGTAAATATATGATGTTGAACATTTTAAATGTATAAATATTCATGTATATTTTCTTAAATATGGGGAGGAGAAATACTGTGGGAAACAAATATACATCATTCAAAGTCACCCTAGTATGTGTGTTATGAAAGGCATGTATTTGATACAGTTTGTTTATATATAGTATTTTTGAGAACAAGGATACTAATCCTTCATTTCAAGATAGTCTATTGAAGCTAGAAGTGATATCTAAATAGAATGTTCTGAATTGAAAGCATCAAATAGTATGTTAAGAATAATGATATCATAAGACTAGAACTCCTAGTGTTTCAGGAAATGATCAATAAATAACATGAAACTTCCAACTTCAGTGCAAAGAAAACTACAGGGTTGTTCAAAGTCACTCATTCTCTACTTTTGATATAAAAACATCTATCTGAACCTTGCACCTTCGTGCCATAGGATTATAATTATCATAATATTTTGGTAATAAAAAAGTTTAGAGAAAAAGAATGTGAAGACAGAAAGGATGAGGAGAAATTTTTTTTCAGGAATTTTCTTTTATTTTTAATGTATGTTGAGATTCTTACAATTTCACTGCTTTAAAAACAAAAAATAATAAATATATCAAAAGGATAAAAAAGAAAAAAATAAAACCTGAGCTTTTAGTAAAAATGCAATAATCTAGTCTTCTTTAAATTATTTACTCTTTTATACAAAAAACCTGTTCTCAGAAAGAAAACACTCTTTTATTTTATATCATAAAATCATATACTAACTTTGAATTTGTGTTAAAAAGTATAATAATTCGTGGGTCTAAATATCAGAAGGCTTGATGGAGTCTAACTTTGAAAGAGTAATTCAATAATCAAATATCTATTTCAAATCATCTTCTTCATGGTTCATGGCTATCTGTTTATTCTAATTTAATTTATCATACTTCGTTAGAATGGGACATATTAGATTTTAATTGGTATTCATTGCTTTTATTCATCAAACTAAATAAAATTGGTTAAAGACAACTCTAGCCCAGTCGCTCCTCTTCCTAATGGTATTGCATTTCATGTATAGATTTTTTGTTTTAATTTACTTCATTCCAAAAATAATTATCATCTTGTTTAGTTTTCTTTAACAGTCCTCTAACCTTTAGAAACTTGAGGGAAACCCTTTGTATTTTATAAAATTCAGGGAACTCCACCCTAAAGCTTGGGTGAGGCACTGCTCTCCTCCTTTGCTGGTCTGAGGGCTTCTCTCCAGTTCCGATAGAAGACAGTCACATTGTGGGGGCAGGTATCTTATCATTTTGTTGTATAAGGAAGAATTGATTTGAATGAGGGCAGAATTAGATGAGCATTACTAGCCAAAAGTATTTTTCTTTTTTTTGTATTGGGGATTGAACCAGGGATACACTACCATTGAGTTACATCCCTAGAATTTATTATTGTTGTTGTTGTTATTATTATTTTAGTTTTTGAGGCAGGGTCTTTCTAAATTGCTGCAGCCCATTTTAAATTTTTGAGGCTGGCCTGGAACTTGCAATCCTCCTGCCTCAGTCTCCTGAGTCACTGGGATTACAGGTGTGTGCCACCATGCCTGGCAAAAATATATTAATGTTATCGAAAATCACAGCTTCAGTATATCCTTTCTTCAACATTTAACTGACCATATCGTTTCTCAATTTGCATAATAACATTGTGTTTTGTTTTGTTTTGTTTTATTTGCGTAATGCCTGCTAATTCAGTAAGTTTCAAATGTTGGCTGGCTCCCCTATTTACTAGGTGGTCTTCATTTCTCTTTTTAATCTCTTTAAACCTCAATTTCCTGGAACATAAATGGGGATAATTAATACTTACCTCATAGTGTTTTTTAAAGTAATGACTGAAATGATATATGCAAAGTCAGTAAGAGAGTACCTGGCATGTCATAAGTGCTAGATAAATTATAATAGCTACAACTAGCTATTACAATTTGTTCCTTATAATTGCCTCACTATGTGACAACCAGATCAAACCATGCTGTGCCCCTGCATCATACCATCCACTGAGTCTCCACTGCCCTTTCATTATCTACTAAATTCTAACGTCCCAGAATCTCTGTAGGAAGTTGTCCCACCCAGTCTCACTGCCTCAGTTTTGTGCTAATTTTTATACTTCTGTATCTCTCTGGCCCCACTGGTTTTTAATCAGTTCCTATAAACCACTGAGCTTGTTTTTACCTTTTGGTATTTATACTTGCTCTTATTTCCCAGAATTCTCATCTATAAAATTGTCATTCGACTAAATCCTCCTTACTTGGGTATCAGTTATGAACATCCAAAATACCCCACTGTTTTGATCTTTCCTTGGGATTACAACTAGTTCTTTGTTTACCTGTCTGTCCTTTATCTTCTCTGTAAGAATGTACGTTCTGTAGAGAGAAGACTTTTATCTATTATGTTCAGTATTATATTTATAGTGCTTAGAATAATGTTTGGTGTATGATAAATGCTCAATTGATTTTAATTCAATAGAAGAATTAGTAGACTGTAGCCATGGTAAGTAATTCTGCTGTGGGTTTGGCTGGCACCAGAAATTGTGAATATTTTGGTATCTCGTGCCACAGGAAGGTGCCTGGGGTAGCTGAGAGAGTAAGATATATAGTGAGCAATCTTAGCCCTTAACTATTATAATTATTCTTACCTTTCATGATTCCACACTGTGCAGAAAAGAAGACATGTTGGTACATGATATACAAGATGTACCAATGTATATTCATGGGACACAGTGTCAGGAAATCATAAAACCACCAACTCGCTCCTTTGGAATGGCACCTTGTGTTTTCTCCAGCCTGCAACCAGCCATCCATGATCCTTTTGGACACCTGGGATTACAGTTCCAAGAGTTCCAAGTCACCTCACAAGCCAGATCTTGGTTTCTAATACCATTGTCCAGTAGAAGGAACCAGGGCTGCTTGAAGAAATGGCCAAATTTAAAGCTACGCTAGAGAATATGTGAAATGAACTGGAATATCTCATGATGTCCAAAGTAAGGAAGTGGTCCAATAACAAAGGCCCACAACCATGGGACATATTGAAGGTACACAGGTGCCAACTGAAGGCGTTCTCAGTGGCCAAAAGAACAATTTCAGGCACAAATGGTCAATATTTAATTCTAACACTAAGAATAAAATGAATAACTATGCTAATATAGATAAATAATTGAATAAATAAATGGAAGAGACCGATCTACCAAATAGTGTAGCTCTCCCACTGTCACAGAGGAGGAGCAGGAGTCTCACTTCTACCTTGTACAGTATAGGGAAGGGAGGAAAGAGAAACGTTACAGGGACAAGCCTGACAAACCCTTGATCAGATGGTCACGAGAGACGGAAATCGTCATGAATTATATTTTAATGTATGCCCTTGATAATATTGTGATAAAAATGGCACTTTTCCACTGTGGTCTTCCTCCTCAAAACCCATGGCCCCAGTCCAAAATTGAGAAAAGCATCAGACAAATCTCAACTGATGGACATTCTAAAAAATACTTGATTGCTACTCCTTAAAACTGTCAAGCTTACCCCAAACAAGAAAAGTCTAAGAAACTCTCTCCATCCAGAGAAGACAGGGAGGCTAAAATAAGGTGATAAAATTTCTAGACTGGATCTTGGAACAGAAAAAGGACACGAGGTGAAAATAAGTGAACTTAAATGAAATACCAACTTTACTTAATAATATATCACCATTGGCTTATTGTTAGAAGGGTTCCTTATTAGTATAAGTTATTAACCATGAGGGAAATTGTTGAGTATATGAGAACTCTCTGTTATTTAAAAAAAAATTTCCTGAATCTAAACCTACTCTAAAATTAAAAGTTAATTAAAGAAAAAGAAACAAAAGTACAGGACATCTATCCATGCTTGCTTTATAGATGTTATGTGTTTACTGAAAGTAAGAATTTAAGTACACTTCAGAAATATTTATTGACTATTCTTATAGCTGTGAATAAATCAACTTGGGCTGATAATTTAGGATCAGAATAAATACATGATGTACCAATAAATGAATTAATAATGGATGAAGGCAATATTTTATTTTAGTCTACTAATTTCAAAAATAAATTTAGGTTTGTGTGTGATTTGGGAAGAAAAATATACAAATAAAAAAGAGGTGAGGCTTATTAGTTTCAAATAAGCAAAGGGAAATATCCTGAGGTACTCATTTTACTATAACTAAATTTAAAATAAAATACTAAACAGCACAGTTTTATGTAACTCCATCATAATAGCCAAACAATTTTTAGGAACATTATTTCATTCCTTCAAATACAATTGTGTAGGTTAAGGGGGGAAATCAAGCACATCTTTTTTATATTAAGACTAGTTCTTTAAAAATTCAGACTGTGACTAACATTTAGGCATTTCTAATTATAAATTGACCAATTTCCTTTGGGATGCATAACTGTTTTTAGCCTAAGAAAGATATTTATATAAAATTCCCAAGGAAACTATTTACTCTTGTCTCTATTCCCAGAAACTTGATTTTAAAAAACCATAAAAAAATAATGTTAAAGAGCAAGAATTAACCTAAGCTCAATTTTACCATATTTAAATTATAGAGACATTTGTCAAATTAGATAAAACATAAAAAATGATAACAGTATATGGGCTAAGATACAGTTAAACTAATATTACCCTACATCACTGGTGATAGTGTTGATTGATTTCTTCCTGGAAAACAACCAAAAAGTATCTTTCATTTCACTTGGAGCAATAATCTCATATCTTCAAAGGTATCATATATAAAATACACCAAATATTGACAAAGGAAAAATTCAATCCCTGAGAATGAGAGCAATATGGTCTACATTTTTTATAATAAGAAACAACTAACAATGTATAATGTACAAAAATAAGGAACTGAATAAGAACAGGATACCATGTTACCAGAGTGATTTGTGTGGTCATTAAAACCTTGCAAAGAGCCAGGCTTGGGGGCACATGCCTGTGATCCCCGAGTCTTGGAAGGGGAGGCAGGAGGCCAGTTTGAGGTCAGCCTGGGCAATTTAACAAGGCTCTATACAACTTAGCGAGCCCCTGCCTCAAATTTAAAAAGTAAAAAAGGACCAGGGATGTGGCTTAGTGGCAAAGCAACCCTTGGTTCAATCCCTGGTTCAAAAAGCAAAACAAACAAACAAAAAAATTGCAAAAAAAAAATATGAAACAAAGACAATATAACACCTTAATAAGAAGCCAACATAAAAACATAGATCACTCAAAAAGATTGGCCTGGTACTGATTACTCTAAAACTATTTCCCAAAGTTCAATTGATCTGTATATTATATAAGGCATATTATTAGTTTACTTATAGACGTGACTATTTTAATTTGACAAGAGTAAGGAAAGCCATGTTATCCCAAACTGACTATTCTTAAAAATATACATATCTATATCTATATCTATGTTTTTTTTTTTTTTTTAGTGCTGGGAATTAAACCCAATGATGGCAGGCAAGCACTCTACCACTGAACAAAACCCCCAGTTCCCATGTTAATCATTATCTAATGATCAAAGAGTAATGTGATAACAAGGACATTAGTCCCCATGATTTTCATTTCCTGTTATCGGACACTTGTCCCTTGTTATTTGCTACCAATTGGTTCCAGAACCTACTGTAGACATCCAAGTACCTCACATAATGTGGTGAAAAACTTGCATATTATCTCCCCACATCCTCCTATACACCCTAAAGCATCTCTAGATGACTTATAATATCTAATACATTGTAAATTCTGTGCTGTTATGGTTATTATATTGTATCATTTTGAGAATAGAGACAAGAAAAATGTCCATACAAATGTTCAGTACAAATGTTTTTAGAAAAATAATTTTGATCTGTAGTCACTTAGATCTGGGAATGCAGAATCTATGGATATGGAAGACCAACTGTACTTATGAGTATGCTGTCCTCCTTGGCAATGGGTATTTTGCATATAGAATTACAATTGCTATCAGCTGATTTTAAATTAGAGAGATTATCCTGAGCTGTCAGTTGGGCCCAATGTAATTGAATGTACCTTTCTAAGTGAAATTGGATTACATAAATTGTTTAATTTACTAATCTATTACAATTATCAATTGAAGGAGATGATATTGTATGCTACATATCTTCCATTTTCTCCTCCAATCCAAAATCCAAATATATTTTTTTAATAATTCCTTATCCCTGAAGGTAAAAAAAAAAAAAGAAAAAGAAGAAGAAGAGGAGGGGGAGGAGAGGAGGAGGAGTAGGAGGAGAGGAGTAGAAGAGTCAAAGATGACGCAGGAGAGAAGTATGAGAATGAATCGGCCATCATTGCTGCCTTTGAAAGCTAGGAGCCTCAGAATGCAAGCAGCTCTTGAAGCTGAGAACAAGCCAGGTAGTCCCAACAACTGCATGGAATTGAACTTCACAATGGCCCATGTCTACAAGCCAGGAAACAAATCTTAGCCTCCAGAAGGAACCCCAGCCCTGCTGACTCCTATGCAAACAGATTATTTCAGCCCATCTGACTTCTACAGCTGAGATACCTAAGCCCACAGAAACCATAACCTACAGACACTGAGAATAATAAATTTGTGTTGTGTTAAGCCTTTAGCTTTGTGGCGAACTAATATACCTATTGCCTTCATCAACGAATAGGACTGTCTCAAGATAACTCTCTTCAAAGGTGAGAAAGATAAAAGAGCTATTTTTTAATGAGTTGGAAAAATACAAAGCACACATTCCCTTCTAGAAAGTTAAATTGAATTGGATTAAGCCTGACAAAATTACCTTGATTCTGTTTAGAGTCACCTTCTCTTAGTTGGGTTTTTGCTTTTATAAACTTCCACTGGAAAAACTGTCATGTGAAAATTATTACTGTATTCACTTTTAAAACTTCAAAACTACTCTGTGCCTCTATTTTATTTCCTTTTGATCAATTACTTGTATAACTACATCATAGAGAAAAATGTTTTCTTCTGTGAAGCTAGTTAAAAAGTAGTATTTGTTCTATGTATTAAGAAGGTAGATAACTAATTACTGCTACTGATTGTCTTTTCCTTCACATTCTCTCCTTCCTCTTTCTTCTTCTCCTTCCCCTTCTATCTCTTCTGAATGCCAGGAATATGAGTTAATTTAACACTCAAATATAAATGTACAGTGCTGTGGTCAAAAAAGATGGCCAAGCACACATATCATCAAGATATTCTTTTTTCACTATTATTGATTGTCTACTTATATTCAAACCTCTCATGTTCTGGCTTTTGATTATTTTAATAGTTTTTTTTTTTTAATTTTTAGCTGTGTGTGTGTGTGTGTGTGTGTGTGTGTGTGTGTGTGTGTATTTCTCTGTGTTTTAGGCTGGAAATATATAAGAAATACTGCTTATTTCTGACAATTTATGCAAGCATATTTTATTTCTGGGATTTCTAAGAATTTAATTATGCATGCTTTTTATATCAACATTTGAGAAAAGCATCAAAGCTTTGGAGATTTTGTTTCCTGCTCTGCTTTACCCATCTTTTTATTCATCTTTAAACTTGTGAGTGAAATATGTCTAAAGTACATTCCTTGGCAATTTCCCTTTAATGTGGCTACTGTGCTTTAAAGATATATGAATTGTATTTGGGGAATATAATGTCACAATGTGTTAAACAGCCCTTAGAATAAAACTTTATCATCTAGTATTGTTCAGACAATATTTGTCATTATTCTCTGTGTTGGGTCCAATCCTGCATCACCTCCAAGTCCCTAATACCTGTGAATAACCTTATTAAAAATGAGGTTTTTGGCCAGGCACAGTGGTGCATGCCTGTAATCCCAGCAGCTGTGGAGGCTGAGGCTGGAGGATCTTGAGTTCAAAGTCAGCCTCAGCAAAAGCAACATGCTAAGTTACTCAGTGAGACCCTATCTCTAAAAAATATACAAAATAGGGATGGGGATGTGGCTCAGTGTTGAGTGCCCTGGATTCAATTCTCGGTACACCCCCACCCTGAAGAAAATGAGTTCTTTGGATACTTAAGCTGAAAATCTAAAAAATGACAGCATTCTGGATTTAGGGTGGGTTCTAAACCCAATGACTGATGTCCTTATCATATGAATGACAGATGAAAAGAACGCACATAGAAATGATGGTCATGTAAAGATGGAGGCAGAGATTTGAGTCATACTGCTATTAGCCAAGGACCTTTGGGTTCATAAGAAACTGGAAAATGCGAATTTTCTTCCCCAGTGCCTGCAAAGAAGAATTGCTCTGCTGACACCTTAACTTTGGACATCTAGCCTCCAGAACACCTCCAGAACTGTGAGTAAATTTGTGTTTTAAGCCACCGAGTTTGTGTCCTTTCATTAAAGCAGCCTTGAAAATTAATAGGCTCTCTAACTACATTGTTGAAAATTCTCTTAGGTACTATCTGTATAATCCTCCTCATATTAAATTCCAATCTTCCATTGTTTTCCAACAACAAAAACCACGAGAGAGAGAGAGAGAGAGAGAGAGAGAGAGAGAGAGAGAGAGAGAGAGAGAGAGGGGAGGGGTGGGTCCAGGGATACCAGAAGAAAGAGAACTAAGAAAAGAAAGGAAAAGAAATTGCAATATGCAAAAGTGAGTTTGCAAAGGAGCTTGCAGATATTTAGTTGTAAGCTATTTCTTAATTATGGAATCAAGGTTTTTGATTTAGCTACTGAATCCAGGCAAAGGAATTATTCCTTTTCTGTATATAAAATTTAAGAGCTTTGAAGCACAGATGCTGAACAGACTGCATTTGCATTTCACTATCTCAATAGTGTTTTTTCTAGAATGAAAAAGAAGTCCACTGTGTTCCAACTAACTGATATAGAATCAGAGCTAGAATTCTCCTGTGTAACTTCTCTTGAGTTTAAGTGACTGGATCATAGGCTTGTATATGGAAGGAAACTCTGATATCTAGTTTGCTAAGATCTAATCCAGTCAGAGTGCCTTTAATTACGGTCTTAAACTCAATGAGAAGCATCATTATACCATCTCCTCTTCTTCTTTTTCTCAGTAGAAACTTCATTATAAAAGATAGCTCTAGGCCTTCAGGGCAGTGGTTAAGACCAGATCTCTCGAACCCTGAAAATCCCAGGTAGGCTACAAGCACATTTTCATGTATTAAAATGAAACAGTCCATGCTGGTATTGGCTCAGAAGCAAGTTAATTCCTGTTAATGGATTTTTTATTCTAGAATAAATTCCCTTTAAAAGTTTCCCTGGTGTGGCTTTCTATTAGAATTGGCCTGAAGACAGGAATTTCCTAGAATGAGAGGCTTTTCTGCACCAGGGAAATGTTTAAACATAGCCATTGATTCTGCTCCCATATACTTAGAGATCAAAGTTGCAAAAATAAACTGTTCTTGAAGCTTCATAATACTAAGATCAAAATACAATATTTTGTATTAATACAAAATATTGCTCTGTAAGTCTACTAAGATGTTCTACTCCATGTTGAACTCAACATGGTCTCTCCATACACATAATTCTTTCAGATAGCACTCCCAAAGCCTCTTTCTTCCATCAAATAGCCTGCAGAGAATTGTGTGTTTTCTTCCTTTCTTTCTTTTCTTTCTTTCTTTCTTTCTTTTTTTTTTTTTTTTTTTTTTGTGATGCTGGGGATTGAACCCAAGGCCTTGTGCACAAAACTGTTCCTCTTGCTGCTTTCTAAATAGGATCATAGACTATCAAGTCTAAGAATCTTAGCATGAAGCCTGGATGCTAACTTTCATCTCAACCCAATCAATCTTGATTGCAGAATTTGTGGACCTGAATAATGGCCCAGTACACTAGTGTGCATGTAAAACCATTTGTAGTGACATGAGCCAAACTAAAATTTTAACAAAGGTGGATTTGATCTCCACTAATTGAAAAGGAGTGGTAGAATGTGCATACACATTCTAAATTTGTACTTTGTGCTATTCTGTACGGTTCATTTCTACATCACGTGAGTTCTTGCTATCACCCCACCTTATATACACACATTTACACACAAAAATTCTGTCTCCACAAGAATTATATGAAATATTAATGTATTCTATATTTCTCTTCTATGAATGCTGTGAACATTGTGTAATTAGGTATATTCTAATGTTTTCTAAGGCATATTTGCAAAGGAATTGGTGATCATTTTTATTTTTGTACATAGAACAAAGAGAATTCAAGTATCAAATGGGTAAAGGTACTTTCAATGTGGATGTTCTTTTGACTTTGACACTAATATTGACTTTTCGTATGCTGCCAATAGTGTGATCAGTTTCCCCTTTAATCAAGTCTCATCATGTTGCATTATTATTTAAGGCCATAGTAGTTTGGGTGTCTATAAGTTCATAACATGTGCAGTATATCCATTTTGATTTTATCAGATTAAAAAGTGGGAGAGTGCCACAAAAATATCCATTTGATTTGTTCAGTCATAATATGGTGGACGTGATGAACACCAAGACCACATAGATTGCACAATTCAGTATTTCTAATGCAGAGATCTTCTCTTACCAAAGATAGTCTTTTTGTTTTGTTTTGTTTTTCATCCAGAATGTAAGCAAAAATGTTCTGTGCTTTGCATTGAGATGCAGTGAAGGCACAGAAGTGCTGAAGGGTTGAAGTTGCAGAATATTCTGCCCTTACCACCATGAATGGGGCCTTGCCTAATGTTCAGGGGAAGACACAGAATACAAGCCAGTTCTTACTTTCATGTACCTTAGACTGCTAACTATAGCTATTATGAAAGATTGGTTTTATTTTACTTTTCCATAAGGCTCTAAAGAGCTTAAATCTTCATTTTAAATATATAGCAAATGGAAAACAGAAAACTTTATAACAAGAAATATAGAAGAATAGCAGTAGTAGTGAAAAAAAATATTTGCTGAGGACCTTGACTGCCCTGTTAAGATGCTTATTGATCACATCAAGAGACTTCCAAACATGAATAGATTTGGAAGTAGCAATAACAAATATGCAAGTCACTCATGCATCAATACTTGACTTTTGTATAAAAAATCATTCATTGATATTTGACAGCTATTTATGATTTTCAAGAGAAGCACTGTTGTTTATTTGGATGTTGATTTATAATTTGAAATAATCTTCCCAGAAGAATATTAAATATTGTGCTTGACACATCACTTGAAGTTGAATCATCATCCATAACTGAAATATACCAATATGAAATATTAGGTGATTTTCTTCTACCTGAAATATTTCTGACAGTGAATTTTAAATAGATCATTAATGTTCACACTTCTGCTGCATGATGAAAGATTCAGCTGGTGATTGAAGGGCCTTTTTAACTTTCCGAGTTGCACTGAGTTTTATAGTTCTGAGAATCATATAGCAGGAGGAACCCTAGTTATTATTTAGGTTTGGAACACCTAGAAGTTTAAAGAAGTTAAATGATTTTTAATCTACAATGTGAAAATTATGTTAAGCAAGATAACTCTTTAGTTAAGAAAACTACACAGAAAGATGATATAAGAGAAATGAGCAGAAAGCATTTCCAACTGTGGGAGTGGTATTGTGTCTGAACCTTAGATATTAAAGAAGCTGGAGAAGCACATTCAACCAGAACCACTATGTTCTGCCAGGACTCAGTGCAACTAGATGGTTGGAACACTGTTAAACACAGTTCCTAGAAAAGGTTAATGCCATTTAGACAACTAACTCTCTGTTCTGTCACTAGTGAAGTCAGTGAAATACTTTAATACAGTTTAGATAGTGGGACTTTAAAAATATTCATTCATCCAGTTTAACAAAGTTTCTTACAAAAAGTAAGTATATTAATATGTTCTGTTATGCTGACTGAAATTGCAAATGGAAAAAAAAAGCCAAACCACACAAATAGGAATGCATTTGCCTTCCAGTAATTTATTTTTACTTCCTGGTCTCCAAATTAATAGTAACTAAAACATGTCTAGAGAGAAGGTCTGCTTATTACATTTCTCCCTTTCCAGACTCTGAAAATTAATAAATCATAATTAACATTAGGGACATTTTAAATAATAGCCACTTACCACAATTTCTATAATATGTAATTGCAGCAACATTTTATGCTCCTGACTACCTACTTAAATAATTTTTTCTCAGAAAAATATATTCCTAAAATAGTAAATACTTACAAGTCAGGGGAATTATGTAACTTTTAACCCATGTCTGTTCTCATTCACATTAGTTTGTCTCTTAAATACAGAACACATATGTGTTTAATTCAGCTTATAATTATCCTTTATCATCTATGATACCATTTAGCTAATAAGAAGGTGGGTTTTATTATCATTTTGTCACTAAATTAATGAGTTGATACATGTTCCTAAATTGAAGAAGTTGCTAAATTCCCAACTTAAAAATAAAAGGCATATTTTATTGAAATATGGTTAAGCAGTAAATTTCAATGTTAGTGAATGCATCCTCAGTGGTACATGTCACTCATTACTAAAGATAATTTAAAGCGACCCTGAGCATACTGGTTCAAACAAAAATGTTTAGAATTCAAATCAACTGAGATAATTGAAGTGTTAAAAAACCTTTGAGATTCAAGTAAAGAATATGAAAAAGTATGATTTTCAATCCCATATTGCTATTAAAAAGGTCAATTCAACATGTATATTTGTTATCTCTAGTTCAATATGATGTATTTGAAGGCAACCTATGATTCTGATAAAGGTCATTGGAGTCACAAGTGCCAAATCTCATTAGTCTTATTCAGCTGATATGAAAGTTACCTACATGCCTCTATGATTAATGCCAGCTTGCTTGATTTCCTGGTTAAATAATTCTGTTAAAATTCTGTGTTTCTTGACAAATGTTTTGTTCCAGGAAATGAACTTTTTAAAGCTATTGTATTGTATATTTAAAGCTAAAAAGATTTCTGTTCTGCCAGCTTAGACATGCTGCCTTATTTGAAGTGCTTTACAGACACACTTGACCATAGATAGAAGGTTAAAATTTAGCAGAAACAAATGTATGCACAGATCACAGCATTTCTCAAATTTTTATAAGGAATTCATTTTTTTTCTTTTTTTTAAATTCATGAACTTAAACACAAAGCTGAACATTTGTGCATATGGTCACACTGTAGTGAGGGTAATTGGGACCAGCTGTTACACTTTGTAGTTTCTGAAAGCCTGTATATTGCCTTCTAGCTACATTGACTTTGTGCAGGCCTTAATAAAAGAAATTAAAGAATGTGCAGCCTGAATAGCTTCCACGTCCTCCTTCAGAAGAGCTTTAATTCCAACCAGACACGGGAGGCATGGCTTTTCCAATGTCATTCATCTATAACCCACATGCACAAGATATAATGACTTTTTTGTCATAATTTGGTGACTTGCAAAGTTTAACCATTCTGCTTTCTTCATTTAAATGTATCTTTTTACTGTAAAGCACCTAAACTAGGAAAGAGTCAAAGATTTGTAAACACATACACACCAATGATATCTAGCAACTCATTTTTCTTACCCTTGTTTAAAATGTTTTGGGGGTATAACATATTGTAAAATAGCACACATGGCTTCAGGCATGCTTCAGACATGGGAGAATTCTAATATTCGAAATTCTTCTCTCAAAACTTGAGGCTTGCATCAGTATTAGTTATAATGAGAAAAACATAGAAGAGCTCAGGAGAGGATTTTGGGAAAATAGTGGTGGCCCCTTTTCTTAATCTCACAAAACACACACTGGAGTAGACAGAATGATGCCTTCCATCCTGAGTTATTCATATCCTAGTCCCCCAAACCTGTGAATATGTTACCTTATATGACAAAAAGATCCTGCAGATACAATTAAATTAAATCTGTTGGAATGGGGGATTACTCTGGATTGTCCAGTGCGACCAGTTGAATCACACACACACAAAAAAGACAAGACTGTCATACTCAAAGAAATATACAGAACTTACAGTGTTGGCTTTGAAGATAAAGAAAGAAGTCTTGAGCCCAGGAATCAGGCAGTCTGTGTCAGTTGGAAAGGGTGAGAAAATGAATTCTCCCCTGAAGAATTCAGCTCCATGGACACCTGGGTTTTAGCCCAGTGAGACTTACGTTTGGACATCTGACCTCAAAAACACCAGGATAAAAATTTGTGTTGTTTCAAGTCAATGAGTTTGTTGGAACTTTTTAATGTTTTCTTAATCTTTTTAGTGATAATATCTGTTAGTGCTCTGTATAACATGGGGATTACATAAGTGTTATGATTTGGATATCAGGTGTCCCTCAAAAGTTCTTGTTAATGCAGGAATACTCAGAGATGCAATGATTAGATGTGAGAGCTGTAATCTAATCAGTCCATTCTAGTTTGCATGAACTGGTGAGGGGGTAACTGTAGACTGGTGGGGTACGGTTGGATAAAATGAGTCAATGGGGATGTGCTCCAGATGGGTTGTTCTTTCCCATGGACCTTCCCACCTTCCCCAGTTTCTGCTTCCTGGCTGTCATAAATGGAGCAGTGCTTTTCTACCACATTTTTCCACCATGGGCCTTATCTTGGGCCCAGAGCAATGCAGTTATCTGTCTGTGGACTGGGACCTCTGAAACAATAAGTCCCCAATAATATTTTCACAGCAATGAAAATCTACACAAGCAAGCAGTTATGTGTATCCTTGAGAAATATGATTTTGAATATGAAAGCAAAGACACATAAGCATCTGAAAAGAGGTAGAATAAAAGCTCTTCAGCCTTAATTTTAAAATGAAAATTATCAATATGATCTCATGAATTGTTTTGTCTATTTATCTACCTATCTATCTGCCTACCTATCTATCTACCGACCTATCTGACCTATCTACCTACTTACCCATCTCTGCACATGTTTCCTTGCTTGGTCTATTGGAAAATCAGTAAAGTTTTGACCAATGCAATAACAATAAACATCTATTGCTAGCATGAATTTCAAACATCTTAGAATAGTATTTCTCACTAAAATAAAATAGTTTCCTGAAAAAATGGCAAGTCCAAGGCCTGGGTAGGACATCTTGCACTAGATTGCAAAGAAGCTATCAAAGACTTAACTACAGTTCTGCCAAAGGGACTCAGGATACAGCCCCAAGAAGGCTCCACTGGCTGACAATAGGAAAACTTGAGCTTATGTTGATAACAATTTCAAGGAATTTAAATCCATTAAGTTTATATAGATTTATATGCTCATCATCTTATTTAAAAAAACTAGTCATCTTTAGATTCATAAAATGAAATTGTTAGTCATTTATACTACCTTTTCCAGTGAGCCACTGGATATCCAAATAACTGAATCTGGAATATATCTATTTAAATAGCATCCTAGGTGGTGAATAAAAGAGAAAGGATAGTATTACATACATCAATTTGTAAATTTTGATGAATCATTAGACATAGATATTAGCATTAATGGTTACTAACATCACAAAGGAGCAACTAGATAGCACATTCCTCCTATAGAACATATGTCATACAACATGCCAAAGGAATACAAGTCGCCGGATTCAGCAGCCATTTTTCAGGAAGTACATAGAAAAGGGACCATATTAACCTGGACCATGAGTATGCAGTCAATGAACTCTAGTTTTGTCACCAGGTAGATTATCAGGAAAAGAAAAGTTTGGAGGTATCGCTTATAAACTAAGATATGTTGCCATAAATCTATAAGTTTATAAACTCAAAATCACTGCTAAATTTAACTCATATAAATTTAATTCCTACCATAAACCCAGCGCTATACTAATTTTTTAGATTTCTTTTCTCTTAATTCTCACAGTTTTAATATCAGTTAACAGAGAAGAAAACTAGGTATGTAAAATTTATATATTTTATCAATATCAAAAAGTCCATAGGGTGTGATTCTAAAATTCCAGGTTATATGAAGCCTAAGCATTTTGTTGTTGTTGTTGTTTGGTACCAAGGATTGAACCCAGGACGCTTAACCTCTTAGTCATATCCCCAGCCCTTTTATTTATTTTTTTAGTTTAAAACAAGGTCTTGCTACGTTGCTTAGTGCTTCACTAAATTGATGAGGCTGGTTTTCAACTTTAAATCCTCCTACCTCAGCCTCCTAAACTGCTGGGATTACAGTTATGCACTACCACATCTGGTAAAGCCTAATTTCTAATAAAAATATATTTAGTACAATAATATATATTGCACACATATATCTTATTAATATACTATATATCTTATATACATACTATATACTCTGTAAGTATAATGAATTATTTTCTTTAAGAAATTTGAAATACAGTGGATGAATTTAGAAAGGGAAACAAAATATTATAATACACAATTAAAAAGATTTTTCTAGGGGGGCTACTGGGGATTGCTTTACCACTGAGCCATATTTCCAGCCCTTTTTTGTATTTTATTTAGAGACTGGGTCTTGCTGAGTTGCTTAGTGCCTTGCTAAGTTGCTGAGACTGTCTTTGAACTTGCGATCCTCCTGCCTCATCCTCCCAAGCTGCTGGGATTACAGACATGTGGCACCATGCCAGGCACAATTAAAATTTTCACACTCAAAATAAAGCACCTTTTATTTCATAAATATGTTGTAGTCAAGGACTTGTAACTCCTGGTAGGAGCAACACAATATTTTGTCAGTGAGGTCATTTGATTCACATATGAGTGATACAGAGATTCAAGAATTCACTGGATGGCTAGGTATATTCTATAGTAATGTATGGGTACCTGTGATTATAGCAGTCGATTTACAACAGCCTAACTATGGAAGCAAGCTACATGTCTGTAAATGGATGAATAAAGAAAATGTGGTATATGTATACAATGGAGTTTTCGTCAGCCATAAAGAAAAATGAAATCGTGTCATTTGGAGGAAAGTGGATGGAAATTGAGAACATCATCTTAAGTGAAATAAGCCAAACTCAGGAAGTCAAGGATCATATGCTTTTTTTCTCATATATGGAAGCTATAGAAGAAAGAGGAAAGGAAGGTGGGTAGCATTTCATGAGAATCAAGGGGAGATCAATACAGTGGAAGTAAGGGACAAGGGGAGGAAGAGCAGAGAGGAAAGGGAGATACTGGGGGATGATATTGGCCAAATTCTATTGTTATATTGTGTGCCTGTATGACTATGTAACAATGAATCCCACCACTATGTACAACTATAGTGAACCAATAAAAAACAGGAAAAAAGAAAAGTAAGGAGTTCCAGGCATCAAACATAGCATGTGCAAAGACACAGAGGCCTAGTGTGTTCTGGAAAAGCACATTTGATTGGAGCAACAGGACAAAGGGTGGTTCAGCAGGGGAGCTGCTATGTATAACAATACATATTGTAAAGGCCTTATGGTTCAGAAAGGGTTTTGATGTTTTTAAATCAGAGGACAACACAATCAGAATTGTACTATGGTTAACTAACTCTGGATTCTGTAAGTACAAAAGGACTTCTTAATCACCTGCATGTATACAAAGGATCTATCAAGGACTTGGAGTTTCTGGGAACCTAAGAAATTGTATGTAAATTTTAGAATATGAATGTTGGTGCATCTTTCCATGGAGACACCCAAATCCTTCAGCTGATTACCAATCAGCATTCCCTAGAAGCATGCAGGTGTTAGAAGTTATGGATATCACTTAGAAAGCGTGTTAGTTTCCAGCATTGTCGTCACAAAATAACCTCACATTGAGTGGCCTAAAAAAAATAGAAATGTATTCTTTCTCATTCCTGGAACTCTGGCACCAAGGTTCCTGGAGGACCTAGTTCTTTCTGAAGCCTCTAGGGAAAGTCCTTTCTTGCCTTTCCATCTTCTTGTGACCCCTGGCTTCTCTTGGTTTATGGCAATTAACTACACTCTGCTTTGTCTTCACATGACTTTCTTCTTTCTGTACGCCTAGGTGTGCATCTTCTCTTTCTGTAGGGATAACAGTCATCACATTGGGGCCCATCCTAAATCCAGGATGATTTCATCTTGAAATCCCTGATTAAATCTTCAGATGGTATTTCCAAATAAGATCTCATTCTGAGGTTACCAGTAGTCTGGAATTTGAGAAGGACACTGTTCAACCCACTAAAGGGAACTATTTCTTACTCTGGGAGACTTGTGATGTGACAAAGGGGTGAGTGCTTGCTTACAACACCCATTTTTTTTGTATGGTTGGATTTAATGATTAGGGGGGAAGAAAGAATCTAAGACGAATCCCAGATATCTAGCTTGGCAGAGAGAGAAAAACTACTATGCCTTGAGCTGAGGCAGGAAGTGAAAGGTATAGTTGTGAGAGTAGATCTGTATGATGTGTTTGGTTTGGGCTTAGTACCTTGGATGTACCTTTCAGCTCTTTTAGAGAAAGATGTCTCAGAAGCAATGGGAAATAAAGCTCAATCTATGTTTGTGTTGAAAGAGCTGTTTTGATGAAAGAACAAAAAGAGGAGATTATATTCAGAAATAGGATTTCTCATATGTGAAACATCTTTGAAAATAAATCAGTTCTGGATATTTTTTTTAAGATATCAGCAGAAAATCCAGAAAGCAGAGGAATCAAGATTCAATGGGAAGAGAGGAAGTATGGCAGAAAATACTGACCATCTTTTTAGCAAAGTTAGTGGAAAGAGAAGAGAAATAGCCAAGGAGACTTACAGGATTGGGTCATGGGGTTCTTTTTGAGATAAAAAAAAATGTGTTTATGTTTTTAAGGAAAGGAATTATAAAAATCAAAGTCATAAAAAATGGAATGGGAAAAATTCAGTGGGCAATATATTAAAAAAAAAAGAAAAATGAATGGAATCGTTCACGCATGGGGAAGTTTTGGCCACATTACTCCTCACTGGTGAGCAGAGAAGGTGACCCATTGGTTACATGCAAAGGTCAGAGACAGAGGCAAGAAGTGGAATGAGGTCACCCTCCGCATCTTATCTAAGGAGAAGTTACTGTTGACAGGGAGTTTGCTAATGGCTCAAGTCTGATGACAGTTTAAAAGAGCCGCAGGACAGCAGAAAGCAGTGGCAGTGGGAAAGGGATGCTGTGTGGCCTCTCATGTACTCAGGGTGTCCTTGCCACTGAGCACCTCCCAGGCTGCTGCTGTTGCTTACTGCACTTAGAGAGGGTGCTGGAAGACTCTTTGAGCTTATTTACCTCTAAGTCCAACAATGACATTGCCTTCAGTGCTTGTCTACAAACACCAAAGAAAAGTCAATTCTGTTGTTCATTATTTTCTAAAAGGCTGTAGGAAATTTATTCAGAATTTCAGCTTCCACAGAGCCTAAAGATTGTGTTTATGTCCTGCTGACATCAAGCAATTTATGAAGCCAAATAGAAAGCTCAGTCTTGGAAGCGGGTCATAATATTTCCCTGTAGCTATCGCCTAAGTAAAGTGAAATGTATTAAGGAACTCATTACAAAGAAACTTATGATACAGCAGGCCCCGAAAATGAACTAGGAAAACTTGCCAACTACACTGAGAGTCAAACAGTTTCTTAGAGAAGTTCTTGGTCCTACTTCAATCTCTAACAATAGGAGGATGTACAATTAAGTTAATTCATCTTACCACTTTTTCAAGTTGACTACTCGATCAAAGAACAGGTTGGTGATGGAGGGAATGGACCCTGGAGCCAGAAGCCCTGGACTGAATTTGCCCCTTATGGCCTCCCTGACCTTACATAAATTCCTTCATTTTTCTCTGCCTCAGTTTTGTCATATACAAAATGAATATAAAAATAGAAGCTACCTCACACCTTGTTTTCAAAAGTGTTAGTACTTGTAAATACATAGGTAGCAGCTAGAAAATGGTGTCATACCCATATAAATATAGTCATCTCATACTCGACAAAGGTGCCATAAACATACATTGGAGAGAAGTTAGCCTCTTCAACAAACAGTGCTCAGAAAACTGGAAATCAATATGTAGTAGATTGAAATCGAACCCTATATCTCACCCTGCACAAAACTCAACTCAAAGTAGATCAAGGACCTAGGCATCAGACGAGAAACCCTGAGCCTACTGGAAAGGAAAATCAGGCCCAATTCCCCATCACATCAGCTTAGGGACTGACTTCCTAATAAGACTCCTAAAGAGCCAATAGAATGGGAGAAAATCTTTACACCCTGCACCTAAGATAGAGCATTAATCTCCAGGATATATAAAGAACTCAAAATATAAATATAGGGCTGGGGATGTGGCTCAAGCGGTAACAAGCTTGCCTGGCATGTGCGGGGCGCTGGGTTTGATCCTCAGCACCACATAAAAATAAAAAAATAAAATAAAGATGTTGTGTCCACCAAAAACTAAAAATAAATATTAAAAACTTCTCTCTCTCTTTAAAAAAATATAACTATAAATATAACACTGAAAAATGAAATAACCCAGTCAATAAATGGGCAAAGGAACTGAACAGCCACTCCCAGAAGAAATACAAAAATTATATGAAAAAAAATGCTCATCATCTCTATCAATTATAGAAATGCAAATTCAAACTACACTGTGATTCTAACTCACTCCAGTCAGAATGGCAATTATCAAGAACGCAAGTAATAATAAATGTTGGTAAGGATGTGGTAAAAAGGTACACTCATACACTGCTGGTGGGCTGCAAATTGGTGCCACCACTCTGGAAAGCATTTTAGAGATTGCTAAATACATTTGGAACCACCATTTGACCCATTTACCCCACTCCTTGGTTTATACCCCAAAGATTTAAAATCAGCATACTATAGTGATGCAGCCACATCGTGTTTACAGCAGCTTGATTCACAATAGCCAAGCTATGGAACCAAACTGGGGGCCCTTCTACAGATGAATGGACAAAGAAAATGTGATACACATACACACACACACACATACAATGGAAAACTATTTAGCACACAGAAGAATGAAATGATGGTGTTTACTGGTAAATGGATGGAAATGAAGAATATTATACTAAGTGAAATAAGCCAGTCCCCAAAAAACAAAGGCAGAATGTTCTCTCTGATATGTGGATGCTAACCCATAACAAGTGAGGGTAGGGAGGTGAGGTGTAGAAGTTCATTGGATTAGACAAAAGGGGAATGAAGAGAATGGAGGGGAAATGGGAATAGGAAAGACAGTACAATGGATCAAATATAACTTGCCTATGCTCATATATGATACACGACCTGTATAACTCCCTCCGCATCATGTACAACCACAAGAATGGGATCCTAATTAGAATGAGTGGCACTACATATATGTATTAAAATATACCTACTGTCATATGCATCTAAAATTTAAAAAAACATAAAAATAAAAAAAATGGTGTCATAGGATATTTCCCAAATATATTTACTTAAATATACAAATATTTGTTATATTCTACTGAACACCAATTCCACATACTCTGTACTCTAGGTGCTTTAAAGTTTTCATGGGAGATAAGGGAGATAAGAATAAGCTTACATGCACATACAGTTATATAAATACACACAGTCTCTGTGTGATTTTCTTTTTGACAGTAGTAATTGAATAGTATCTTTTTAAGGCCACTAGAATACAACTCAAACCAATTGCAAAATAGAATGAGTCAGATTAGCAAATTAACTTTTGATAAATATATAAATGAGTCTCTTGACATTTATGAGCAATTCATCCTGTCTTCTTTTGCTTTCAAAGGCATTTATATAACTGATTATTATATAAATACTGGACAAAGTTAGGTTCACAGTGAAATTCAAATTCTTTCTAGATAGGCTATGTATACAACTTCATTTAATCCATAAAACCACTTTATGTGGTAGATATTGATATTCTCATTACACATTACAAGAATATTATAATATCTTAAGTCACTTATGAAACTATGAATATCAAAATTACATATCCTGATAATCTACTCCTTCTGTGAAAATTATACTTGTATATGTATTACCTATTCTATAAGTACTATAGAATTAATTATAAGTCTATTTGCAAATGTCAAATGAAAGTCTGTGTGCAATCTGAAAAATTCTCCAACATTTTCAAGAAAGTTTGTATTGTCATCAAAATATAATAAATACATATAAATTAAGTTAAATAAATAACTTACCATAACCAATGAGCAGGCCTATAAATATATTGAGACCATTTGAGGTTAATTTCATAAATAGGAAACTAGTGAATGAGTTTGTCTTATGGGTACTTACGCCATTTTTTTCTTGCTTCATAACTTTGCAGACTCAGCTAATAAACTTCTGCTAGTTTAATCTGTCTCAGAGTTTCAGGTATCCACTAAACTAAAAATGGAACCCCAAAGGTAAAACATTGCAAAGGAATGTGCACCTGCTAAAGATATGTCAGTACCCCAACATTTAATGGTAGAGCCTAATTCTAAAGGCACCCAAATTTTGCAACTTGCTATGCTAAAGCCCAATGCAATTGAATGGTACTTGCTCTGTAATTGATTTGACCATTATTCTTTTGTACTCAAGATATATTCTAAAGTGAATTCTCCAGAGTTCTTATCAAGAAGGACTCATGAGAGTCTCCTTGCATAGACTGCCAACTCACTCTCTTGACTGTCTAGGCTTATTCTAGTGGAACTTGAATTCCATATCATCACTACAATCCAGATTCATCTATCATTCTCCTGAATTTCTACTTTAATTTTCTATTTCTAGTAGCTTACAATTCTTTTTCAAATATCTACATACTGGAATGTGCTCTTATTTAGAAATGCCATGTATTTGCGATTTGTTTCCCAGTTAAACTGCGTGTACATTGGCAGGCTTCATATTTCTCTTGGATGGCCATTATACTTTCTTCAGTGACTTGCATATAGTAGGAAACAAGAAACACTTGAAGGATTAAAATTAATCCAACTTATGCTCATCAAATACAGGGCCAATATCTCAAATTCTTTTCCATCTTCTATATTATCTAGAATAGATGAGAGGTCATAGCATTTTTTTCCAAAAATATGTATAATGGTGGCTGTTATTCCATTGATAGTCACATGAAGGATCTGTCAAGCCATTTTCTTGCTTTAGGAAGTAGGGCGGATAAGAAGAAAAGCAAATTAATAATTTTCAAAACTACAAAATTCTCCCTAGTGACACACAGATGACACTTACATAGAAGGAAAGGTATCTGTATACAAGGAAGGAAAGCTGAAGTCAAGAGGAATAAACAGGGAGTTGAGTCTGAATGGAGTTTTACCCCTGGCCTCATCTCTGAATGGCAGTGTAATTTTGAATGTTATGTTTTTTAGCTTTTCTGAACTTCATATTTTATGCATGAAAAAACTGTTCCACGGGACCTTGCTTTAGATCATCTCTTTGACTACAATGACAAAAATGCTTCAAAATTATACAAAATTAGGATGTTTGGAATTACTGTCATATTCAAATAAAGTTATTGCCTGGTGTCTGTGGGAGATATGTTCCAGAACCCTCAGGGTACCAAAACCTATAAATGCTTAAATCCTTTATATAAAATTGCATAGTATTTATATAAAACCAACTTGTGTCCTCATATACATTTAAAATCATCTCTATGTCCCTTACAATAATTAATACAATAAAAATGTTATATAATAGCTAGTATAATATACTGTTCAGAAATAATGACCAAAGAAAAGGTTTTTGAATGTTCAGTAAATTTTTTTTCCAAATATTTTCAGTTCAAGAGTGGTTAAGTTGAATCTGAGAATGTGGAACCTAATAATAAGGAGGGTCAAATGTATTTTACTTTGCCATAATTCAAGTCTTTGATCTAAAAAATATTTAATGACAATCTCACTCAAATAATATTAAACTAAATACAAGTATGTGGGGACACACACACACACACACACATACTCATGATAGAGAGAGAGAGAGAGAAAGAAAGATGTCATAGTAGGAAATTAAAACCACCTTGTGTTTAGAGAACATTTTCTTGACAATAATTCATACATCAAAGCACATAGTTACTCATAAAGAAGCAGCAGGTCTAAAGGAGTAAAATAGCAACTGATTTGTAAATGTTGTTACTCATGTGTTTGGATTAATAATTTTTAAATCAACACTTGAAATAAAGTTGAACACATTGATAAATACTGTATTCTTCTTCAACCTCCCACATGTTTGATAAATTCTTGAAGAAATCATATTTAACCTATTTTCCATTGTTCATTCATTTGTGCATACATCGTACCTAACAAATAATATATATTTGTGTAAAACTTATGTAATAAGTATTTTTTCTCAAGTATGGTGATAAATCTCAGGTAAGTGGTTGTAAACTATATACCCTTGGTCTCCTTTCATGGAGTTGATAGCTGAGTGGAATAAATATATATATATATATATATATATATATATATATATATATGTGTGTGTGTGTGTGTGTGTGTGTGTGTGTGTGTGTGTGTGTGTGTGTTTGTTTGGGGCTAGGGCTTAAACCCAAGTCCTCACATCTGCTAAATAAGAGCTGTGCCACTGAACTAAGTCACAGGTAGGTAGTAAGTGCAAATGGGTTTAAACAATGCAGGTTTAGAGATCAGAACCCCAGGAACAACTTTAACAGGGGAGTCTGGCAGTCTTCAGTTATGTGACTAGTAAATTGAAATGTGAAGAGCAAGGGTCACTGATAGGAAGGGCAGAGAAGGAGCCTCGGCAATATTCCTGAGGGAGAAAATATCTTGGTGTGCTCAAAGAACAGCCAAGAACCAGAGTGACTGGAACAGGGAGGCCAACAGAAAGGAGGGCATGAGATGACTGTGCACCCGCCGTCAGCCATGGGACCAAGCAAGGACTTGTGAGCCGTGGTAAGAATTTTGTATTTTACTGGAAGGGCAAAAGCTAGCAAAGACTCTTAAACAGGGGGTAAATTAACTGATTTTTGCCTTTCAAAAATCAGAATTCTTTTTAAGTTAGAAAAGAGTACAAGGGAAAGGAGGGAGATAATAAGAAGCCTGCTGCAGCGACCTGGGTTGCCTAGGAGACAGGTGCTGGTGGTTGGAGTGTGGTAACAGACAGTAATAGCATCTGTCTAAGGCACACTTTACTTTTAAAAGTGGAAATGGCAGTGGAAGAAATTGAACTGGGGGTTCACTTAAAATCCTTGACTTACTTTGGGGAAAGGCGAAAACAGAGATTTTTATTAACTTCACTGCTACCAGCACAAATATATTCATAGAAAACATATCTCTGCTCTGCCCAGTCCTAAAAAGCCTTATCTTGGAGCATTCAATTACTTCAAGGAAGTCATGCTCTACAGATTGTCAGACATTATTTTTTACACATATATTTTGCAATTTCGATGTGCTAGACACAGTGATGGATGTTTTCCTTATATGTTTTCATCTAATTTCCATAACAGCAATACTATCTCCATTTTTGAGCTAAGGAAAAAGAAGAAAATAAAAAACTCGCCCAAGGTGATACTATCCATTAGATTCAGAATCTAAATTTCAGTTTGCCTCTGTCTGACGCCTTGCTTCATGCTTTCTACCCAATTCCCTTCCTTTCTCCTTTCTTCTTTTCTGCCTCCCTCCCTCTCTTCCTCCTTCTCTTCTTCCTCCCTTCCATTCTTCCTTCAAGATCCAATTTACCAATTACTTCTACTTCTTTCTTTTATTTTCTCTTTTTTTCAATAAAAGGTATTTGTATTTTAATATTCTACATCAGTTTATTTATTTTATTTTGTTCATAAAAAATACTTTCTGTGTTCTATGAAGAATTACTTAATTTCTTTTTACCATTTTGAAACTCTGCTGCACAGAGGAGTAGTATTATCTGGTAATTCATCCGGAAATAATTCTAAATTGGTGTTTCCATCTCTAGCCTCCAAGTCTCCATAGAGGCCCGGCTGGCTCTACCCAGCATGGTGATAGAAACTTGGATGAACTTGCTGTTTGTCAGTCGCCAATGGTGCATGTTCCAACTATGGCGCATTGTCAAATATTCCTATGTTTTCCTACAAATATTTCATAGTCTCAAATAAAATTGGCCCCAAAAGGGACACTGCTTCTGTGATTTCTTTAAGGTAATTCTGCCCCCAGAACCAGTTAGTATTGAAAAACAAATGGATAAATAGATAAACAGTACAGAAACCATATGAATCCATTTTAGTGGAACAGAGAATCACCTAAGAAAGGGGCTTTACAAGCTCATTCACATGGAAAGCATTATGGTTTTGCAGTCTCAGCACCATTAACATTTTGGGTCAGATCATTCTTTGCTGTGTGGGAGGTAGGCCAGTGCATTGCAGGCTGTCTAGCAGCCTCCCTGCATGTGACCTGCTTGATTTCAGCAGCAGCATACCTTTTCCTCACCAGGTTATGGAAGCCAACAGTTTTTCCTGACATTGCTGAGTTTCCCAGGAAGGAAAAAAAAATCAGCCCTCATTGAAAACACCCTGCTGCAAAATGACATGGTATTCCCATAATATTCTCAAATCACAGAGCTCTGGCAGGTGATAGATAAATAACTAAGAATGTCACAAAGGATAAAGGAAGAATGTTGGTAATCACCAAGTGAAGAAGGTTCAAAAAAAAAAAAAAGAGAAAGAGAGAATAACTTTGGAATTTGAGCTGCTTCAAAACATGACAGAGTCTAGGTGGCTGCCTTGCAAATAGACAGACTGGGGGCCAGTGGTGGGTATGGGAGAGAATGTCATTTCAGGCAGAAAAGACCCACCTCGGGCAAAGATACTGAGTGTGAAAATGCTTGTTTTTGTTTGAATAAATGAACATTGTTTTCTTCCACATTAGAGTAAAAATGAAATGTTCTTACCTGCTATTACTCGATGTAAAAAGCCTCATGATGTTGTATTCTGGAGGTAATAGAAGACATTAAAAGTTGCTATTGGAGATTTTGTGGAATCCTTACACAAATAAATAAATGTGTACATAAGTAAGAAACTTAGAACACTGAGAAGTCTATATTAGGTTCAGCAAACCACAACCTGTAGGAGCAATACAGTTCTCTGCCTCATTTTGTGAATCATTGGAACACAGCTCTCATATATTCATACTAGGGTGGCAAGAGTTGAATACTTGCAACATAAATCATATGGTCTGCAGACCATAAAATATTTACTATTATAAAAAAAGTTTGGCCTCTGTTATGGGCTGAATTGTACCACTCCCACTCCACTCTGAAATTCATGTTGAATGCCCAATGTGACGTATTTGTATATAGGGCCTTTATGGAGGTAATTTAGGTTAAATGTGGTCATAATGGTGAGCCTTAATCCACTAGGACTGATAAGGAAAAAAAAGAGACACCAGATTTCCCTGCTTCTTTCTCTTTCTCTCCCCATGTACACAGAAAAAAAAAAAAAAGATGATTGTGTGAGGACACAGCAAGAAGGCAGCCATTTCATGCTCTGAAAGTGTGAGAAAATACATGTTTGTTGTATAAGCCACTCAGTATGTGATGATTTGTCATGCAGCCTGAGTAGACTAATATTCTAAACCTTGGCTCAGGACATTTATTTATTCAAGAATATTATGCAAAGGAATTTTATGGGGTTTTAGAATAACAAAGATGAGAACACCATGATCTACTCTATCAAAGATCGATCATAGCCTTATAGAAGAAGAAAGTTATATATTTGTTAGAAAATTGTACATACACAATTTTCAAACAATTTCAAGGTATGGATTCACTTGACTCTTCCTATTTACTCCACAAGAGAATAAAATCCAAAATATCTTTCTTATCTGTTATAATTTAGCCTATTCTTGCCTTAAAAAGATAGGATAAACAGAAAGTTTGCACAAAAACTTTGGTATTTGATTTTAATGGTTTACCAAATTACAAGATGATTTGAGGGAAAAAAGCAAAGTGGGTTAAGGTATAAAAAAGATCCTTGTGTCAACCATAAAGAGATCTCCCAGGTGGAGACGGACTGGAACTGTGACGAGTGCTAGGGCCTCAGCAACCTGAGCCCTTCGCCTGGAAGCAAACTCAAGGGCATAGCAATACTGCAGAAGCACAGTTGCCTTGTGGGGTTGGGCCCCACATTATCAATGGGAGCTAATCACCTCTAAGGGAGCAAACATTGGTTATTGAGTGAAAAAAACCTTAAGTATTATAGTAGTCCAGGGCCACCTGAGAGACCACAGAATACAGAATCAGGATAGCTATAGACATGGTAAAAATGGGGGGGGGGGGCGGATAAATACTGGATTAGGGAGATGGACTGATTCAGGAAATGGCACTGGGACTCCTAACTGTATAGTCCTCTAGCACAGAAGTGTCACAGTGGTCACATCGAATGATCATGTGAACATCAGAAAATGATATTTTGACATTAAATTCAAATGAAATTCTGGTGAAGGTCATTAATTTTAGACCAAAGTTTGTAGGTTGATAGCCATTAAGCTAAATTCAGCCTCCAGAGAGCTTTGTTTGGAGTTTTGCTTTGGCAATGCTTTTAAGAATAACAGTATTTTTGAAGTAGCAAAAAATAATTTTGTGCCCATTTAAAAATCATAAAACACCTCATGATAATTCAGATTTCTACGTTCCTGCCTAACAACAAAAAAATTCAGCTTTAGTTGAGAAATGAAAGCATTTTGTAGGTGGGCATATGGTTTCCAGTTCACCAGGACCCTCCCTGCTCCCTGAGGTCTTTCCCCTCTGTTTCATTCATTACTTAACTAGCTCCACAGGGCTGCAACAAACTCCATCGCTCCAGAAGTCACACCGCCAAAGACATCATGGAACACAAAATATGTCTCCAAATCAGAGAAGGAAATGTGTTCAAAGTGCCAATGGAATCTTGACTCTAGTCCTTCATTTTCATGTCACTCCATGTGTGCAATACTTAAGAGCAAGACTAGCAAAGATAGTTCACAAGAAAATAAAAATAAGCATGAAATGAGAAAATAAGCATTCAGAAGAGAATCTATAAATAACTGCTGTTGAGAGACAAGGCTAAGTAGCATTTCTAGTTCTTTCTAATTCTGATTAAGATTTTTAAATTTTGCACATAGATGTTAAATTTTACAAATAACTATGAGCTACTCGTATTCTCTATGTCTATCCCCATGAAACTTGGCAATCACCAAATAACCAACATAATTGACGCGTGCAGAAGTTTTACCATCTCGGCCCACCTATTTTTGCCACATTCATGTTTACTTAAAAGTTATTCTCCTCTTGAATTGATTTCCTCTACTATTAGAAAGAAAAATGCTAAAGAGCAAGTTCATTTTATCACTGAAAGTTCACAGTGGTGACATTCTTCTCCAATTTCCAAAAATCCTAAGCCATTTTGCACCCAATTTGACCCAACAGCTGTAGCTCTTCTGCTCTCACTCCCTAATTTGTTTGCATTTGGCTTATATTCCCAGCTCTTTGGAGTGCTGATAATTATACTTGTCTGGGAGGCTTAGGAGCTATAAAAAATCTGGACCTCCTCACATTTCAGCACAAGTAGACAAGGCTCAGGCTCCAATTTGGAACTGCACAGACGTAAATGGAGCATGCGAGCCCAGAGACATCAACAGCAGCCTGCCAGCTTGAAGACTCTTCTCCAAAGCCCCTCACCATATGTTTGGCTACAAACTGAGGACCAAGCAGGCCAAGATGTTATACAGCATTCAAATGGGCTTCTGTTAATATATGTGGTTGGCACGGGGCAGGTGAAATGCTGATGGTTAGAACTTCATAATCCCAACTGAAATGTAATTGGAATAGTCCCTTCTTCATAGAAACACTTTTACAGTCTATTAATTTAAAAAAAATCATTAAATATAATGATTTCATGGTTTGGGGATGGAAAGAAATATAAGACCAATAATCTTATAACTAAGTTAGTTTTTTAAGAGATACTGATAAGAAACATTGTTAAACAATTTTTAAATGATGTTGATTATACTTGTGAAATTGTGAAAAGCATAGATAAATATTAAGATATATCAAGAAAATTAATCATTATCTGTCATTTATTAAAAGCTAATAATGAATTTAGTACTGATGTTCAGCACCTGGAAAATTTTAAAAGCTAGTTCTCTGTAGACTGATGATTTAAATTGAAAACCTGCATTATCGTTGTTATGGTTAGATACAAAGTGTCCCCCATAAACTCACATGTGAGACAATGCAAGAAAATTTAGAAGTAAAATGATTAGGTTATGAGAGCCTTAGCCTAATAAGTGCATTAATTCACTTGAATGAATTAACTGGTTGATAACCATAGGCAGGTAGGCTGTGGCTGGAGGAGGCAGGCCAGTGGAGGGAATGTCTATGGGGTTTACATTTTGGCCCCGTGGTGAGCAGAGGTTTCCGCTCCCTGGTGCCATGTCCTGAGCTGCTTTCTGCTGTCACAATGTTCTGTCTCATTTCAGCCCCAAGCAATGGAGTTGGCCATCTCTGAAACCATAAGCCTCAAATAAACTTTTCCTCTTCTAAAATTGTTCTTGTTGCATCTTTTGATTACAGCTATGAAAAATCTAAAACATAGTTTAAGTTCATGCTGTGATGTGCATGTGTTTTCACCCAACCGTTCGTGGGCTTGGTCCTTAATGAAGCAGTGTTAAAGAGGTGGACTTATTGAGAAGTAGTTGGGTCATTGGTTACGGTACCCTCAAAAAGCCACATCAGAAGCCAAGCAAATGGGTCTACCTGCTCTTAGGTTTCCCAGACTTCAGAACTGTGAGAACTAAATAGAGGTTGCTCATAAGCTCTCCCATTTATGGTATCAGTTATAGCAGCCCAAATAGAAGACGGCAGCTGATAATCCATTTGTTAGGATTTGAAAGTACTTTTTAAATTACTTATTTCTTCTGTTTTACATTGACCTGGTCAACATAAAACCAAAGATGATAGGCAGCAACTTCATTATCAGTATTAAGGTCATTTCTTTCCAGTTTTTGGAGAAGCAGTGGTTATATTGGTGACCAGCTCACTTATCTTAAATGATTGTCTTGCTTAAAAGATAAATTAAACCTTCAAAAAATCATCTAGGAATTTCATACTTAAAAAAAGTCCAAAAGGATTTTTTTTTACTTGTTTGGATTTGAGAATGAACAACTAAACCTTAAGGATAACACATTTCTTCTCCCTATTTTCCAAACCCTTCTGGAAATAAAATTACTACTTTGTATCTCAGAGATGTCACATACATTAAGGAGTTGTTACACTTACTTTTAACAAACATTTTGTTTGTTTGTTTGTTTGTTTGTTTGTTTCCCAAAGACTGCAAAAACCACTCATGTAAGAGTGGTTATTTAACACTAAATGGGGAACACAGGCATGTTTAGTTTTTTTCAAAGTCATGTCACGATTCCCAGGAAGAAGCAGAATAGGAGTAGATCAAGCATGGAACATGTGTTTTGGAGAGTGACTTGAGTCACAGGACTAGAACTTCTCACAGGAGTTTAAAAGACATTTTGTTTACTTTTAGCACTTAATGAGATAAGGTTCATGGTTTTGAAATGTGGCTGCCTTGGAAAAGTGCATTTGAAGACTGTATTAATAGAAAAATAAACAAAACTATACAGAGCTTTTTAGCAGGGCAGGAACTGACGAAAATCCAGATGTTCTCTTTTCTTTATATTCTTGGATCACCACCAAAGAGCAAAACTAGCATTAACTGCTGCTGACAAGTATCTCTTGCAGAGGAAGTCCTAGCCCCATAACAGCAGGAATTACTCAACATTCCTCAACAGAGGGCTGGAGATCCTCAGAATCTGACACATTTGCATAGGAGTCCCAGTTACACTTGCAGTAATGAAAACATCAGACTATCAACTATCAACATTGATCACCATCTACCACCTACACTAATGAAGTATATATTAATTACATAATTAACATATGGAAAAAGATATGATCTGATTTTGTTCTACTCCTTTAATTTTAAATTCATTTCTATTATATATACACACACACACACACACACACACACACACACACACACACATATATGAATGGAACTAAGTAAATAATACTACATCTAGAAAATATTAAAACTGTTATGTTTCCATTTAAGTTAATTTGCAATGTAGATATTTATTTTAATAAGAAATATTGTTGTCTCAATAAATATACAATTTTTTTTAATCTCCCTAAAAACCCTTCTCTTATTTTGTACTATGCAAAACATGATTTTGGCTAAAGTCATGGGAATTTTAAAAAACTTTTTAATAGTAAACCAAGATGACAACTCTAGGGAAAGTGAGTGACAATTTTTTAATCTATCTAAAAAGTAATGTTATTTCTAGATACATCATAAATATAGTTTGAATACAAAAGAATAAATCAAACAATGCAATTCATCAAAATCCATAAAGAGAATTTTTAATATGTGGCAATCCCTTTTGAGTTAATGAGTTCTCTGACTCTGGGATGATGGCTTCCATCTGCGTCTGCTCTTGGCAGGTTGATGGCTCGGCATTTAACTGGATCGCTAAAGCCTGATCCTGTCAGCTAATGATGAAAACAACCTGATGACATGCAATTATTTCAATCAATCAATCAACAAGGATTTTCACACACACATCATTTTCTTAACATTGTGCCAGATATAAAGGAAATGTGTAAAAGAGAAGTAAAAAAAAAAGTGTAAGACATATATCTTAACCTTAAAAGTATACAAATCAAGTTGAAGAGGTAAAAAACACATGCCAACTTAATGACATATTATTAAAGGGTGACTATGTACATGGGCCCCAAAGGCCACGGAACATCAGAGGTGGTGAGAAGAATAAATGACAGGATGATGAGAGACAATTTCAGTGGACAAACTGAGGAAGAGTGAGTAAGATTAGGTAAGTAAATAGGGAACCGTTTTTTCCCTAAGTGAATGGACCTGCATAACATAAACATGGAGGAATAAAAGGAAATAAATATAAATTTAAGCTAATAAAGTAAGATGAACAACTTGATGAACACTTGTGCATGTATTAGGGAACAAATTGAGAGGAAGGCAGACAACATGTAGCATGTGCATGGAGAGCCTTGGAAAGCAGGCAGAGTAACCAGGAGTCAGTAATGATTTGAGTCCAGGGGCCAATGTGATGAATAGGTGATCCCTACAGAGGTGTGGTTGAAATGAAGAGGGGAGAAAAGGCATTTAAGAAGGTCATGGTGATTTTAATGAAGACATGATATAAATTAATACTATACAAATTAATATTACTGAGCATTTTCTAAGTAGACCTGATATTCAGAAATCAACCATGCAATGGTATAAAAAATTCAATTTATTATTGACTTGATGTGAGAGACCATTATGTGCTCATATACAGGATTTGGACAAGGTGATATTAGCAGGGTTCAAAAGATTGGTGATGAATTGATCAGTTTGAACAATGACTACAGTAGAAAAAAGACAATATGGGTCACAATCATACTCAGATCCCAATTAATTTGGCTTATTTTTCTCTGGTGTGGTGTGAGTGTTTTATGTTTGGGGCTTTGTACGTACTGTATCTCCCAATATTAAAAGTGGGAAAAAAAAACAGTTTCAATCTTCTCCTTCTTCCCAATAAATTCTTCCTTTTTGAGGCAGAAACTTTCCCTTTTCTATAACAACATACCGGAATTCTTTTCATGAGGACATCATGTTACCCATTATTTCAATTTCATTGGAATATTTTTATTAGATTTTATATTAATTAGGTACATCATCACTCTGAAAATTTACTTACTTGAATTTTCAGGTTCCTTGTGGCTTTGACTAGTTTGTTCCTTTAAATGTTCCTTTGACTCTTTGTTCCTTTAAATGTTCCTGCCAAATTAATACACTGAAAAGTAGCCACTATAAAGAAATTCTACATGTGCTCTCTATTGATACTAAATGGTCATAGGAAAATAAATATTTTTTTTAATGTGTCTGATTCTTCTTTATGTACACACATTTGTGACTGTGTGGGGAAACAGTTTACTGCAGCATAGGTTCCTAGGATCTTAAATGCTTTTAGACCAGTATGAGAATAATCCTTTGAAAGTCCCTTAAAAAAAACCTCACAACTTGTCCTGTAGCCCTAGGGAGAAAGGATTACCAATTTGATTCTCTTTGTTCCTTAAGGGAAACAATGAGTAAGTAATCATATAAAAGATCAGCTCATGTGTACTCATATAAAGTGATTGACATACAAACTTATATATATAATAGTGACTATTTCATTGATATACATTATGATTGCACATTGATATAGGCTTATTTATTCAATTTAAATATATAAAAATATTCTATTAAAATTCAGTACCTAAATGCATCAAGACAAAATATTTTAATAATATGTGTTAAAATGAAACAAGAGACAGAACAAGAGTATGATAGTGAAGATATCTTATTTGTAATAATAACTATATCTTTAAACACATACTGTGAGGGAAATCATTTGACTTTCTAGAATCAGATAATTCTCACTTGTCAGATAATATTATTGGACTAGGTCAACATGTCAAAATTATGTTATACTAAGTAAAATAATTATACTGAATATAAATATTTATTAAGGAGCAAAGAAAAAATTGTTATTAATCAAAAGGCTTTGTTAAAAATATAAAGGAAATTAAAGAGGCTCCTTTATAGTAGAATTTTCTGGTAATTTCATCAATATCAGATACCTTGATGAGTATTAGATTAATTGGAAAGCTGCAAACTATGTGATTTAAAGAGTTGAGTCTAAAATCACCACACCTTTCTACATTTAACTATTCTATGTTCAATATTTTACAGTACACAATCTAGGAAATATTGGACTAGGCTCTCCACTTTCACATTTTATACAGTATTGTAAAATCTTTTGATACTGTATTTTACCTTCTCAATGAAGATGCCTTCTCCTATGATCTGCATGTCTGTATGTGTACGCATGTATAATTATTTAATCAATTTTGGGATTTGATTAATTTATTTCCCCACCTTCATCTCACATTATAAACCATTTGAGCAAAGAATCTATCTGCTTTGCTCACCAACTTTGTTAAGTCTAGCACCATGTTTCACCCATAACAATTCACAAAAAAAATGTTGAATTTTGAACTTTGAAGGCACTTAATTATAAGAGTCATTCAACACATACATATTTGCACTTTGATACAACTGCTCAAATTTAACAGATAGATGATATCCATACTTTTAGTGTAACAAAAACATTTAGTTTAGAAATGTTGATCCTTATCAAAATAAAATTGTTCCTTTAAGGGTAATTTTTGAAACTATCTTTAACCACTATTACCTTCACTGAGAATAAAGTATCTGGGAATAGTATTAAATAAGAGAGAGGAGTGGGAACAGGAGGCAGGAGGTAGAAATATGATAAATAATGTATAACTTTCTTAAATTAACTTTACCACCAAATAATTGTGTCTAAATCTGGCATTAGATTCATAATTCTCTAGCAATTCTTTCTTTTAAAAGAAACCTCAAATTTACTTTCTGTGTCCTTTATAAAATGGGCCTTGTCACCATTACATTGTAATGACAGTATGATTTTTAAAAACAGTTAATCCATCTCAGTAAAATTAGTGAGAAGTCTGCTCATATTCATTATAAGACTAATTGCAAAAAAAAACCCAAATCTGTTCACATCTCTATAGAACATATTTTGTTTTTTAAATGCAAACGTTTTAAAAATGAAATAAAGTAAAAGATAATTATGTACAAAACCCAATTTCAGAGCAATATAAGTGTTAAACTATTAAATATGTATTATGAATTTGAAATTATAGTCCCCACAGTGACCATAACCCAGCTGTCAGGTAAATATGAAGAGGTTTGTGATATTTTATACAATACTATGCTGTGTGCCATAAAACAAAATAATGTTGCTTAACACTGGCTTTCAGAGTTACTTTAGTTTGAAATTTTAAAGTTTATATCATCATGGTCTGAATTGATCTTGTTTTTAATAATAAATTCACAGTTACGTTTTATTATATAATTCTTTGCCACTAAACTTTCGAAAAGCATTGAGAAAAAAAAAAAGGAGAAGAGGTACTATATTCCTACTAATTTTTTATTGAAATTAACACTTCTATTACTTTCCGGTATGCCAACAAAAGAAAACCTAAATTTAAGTTCATAACAGTGCATCCATCACATGCAAGCAATTGTGTTAATTATTAATAGAAAATGAAAAGATGGGTAGAACATAAATGTTGTTGCCTTAGGAACTAAGGCCTTAGGAATTAATAATCAATTAGCTAAATAGGATGGTGACATGCCTACCGTGGATTCAATGTGCTGTGCCTGCACCAAAACTCATGTTGACCCTGTAACCTTCATGGTGACCGCAGTGTAACCTGTAACTGTAGTGGGGTGGTACATCTTGCAGGACTGGATTACTGATGGTGAGATGTGGTTGTTATAAAGCAAGTTTGACTTCCTGGGCTCACCTTAGTGCTGCCTTTCTCGCTGTATGATCTCTCCACTCAGCATCTTCTGCCCCCCCCCCCCCCCACACACACACACTTGCACCATGAGATTCCATTGGCTATTCTATGACACAGCATAAGGTGCTCATGAAAAACCAATAACAGCACCAGGATCTTGGACCTCCAGAACCATAAATTAAATAAAACTCATTCCTTAGAAAATACTCAGACTAATGTTTTTCTAGGGCAACACAAAAGAGAATAAGACAGTGCCTAAAACAAGGGAGTATGAGGTAAGGTCCTCAAAAGAAACACAAGGAGAACTTGTTCAGGTTTAATTGGGTCCTCAGAAAAGGCTGACTTAGAGGGTAGGTGAATCTGGGTTTATAGGGATTAGTAAAGTTTCCACATGAGCCTTCAATACAGATAAATCATATTTTAGTACCTCTCAATTACATTTGTAATTAGGATACTGTTTCATTATGGCTTTTCTATATAATCAAACCCTTGATTATAAATACAGGATTCTCAGAGCCAGGATGCTAATAAAAAAATTAAGAGAAGTTCATTTCTTAACATCAGTGTTTTAGTTTGGAATCATGAGGAACCATGAATCAACTCACATTTCAGATATATATTTACCATCATTACCATCATTTTCTTCTCTTTTCTCCATATTGATACCTATCTATATATGTATGTGTATGTATGTATATGTTTGTGTGTGTGTCTATATATATTTGTGTCTATTTATATGTATATCCACACAAACATATATGGAAATTGATGGCTAGTTCTGTGAAATACAGGGACAGGCATGTCAGTTCATCACTGACATAAACAAAGCTGTGTATTTATGAAGGCCCTTGTGTTAGCTTTTAACTAGTGTAATAAAATCCCTGAGATAATCCACCTAACATGAGGCAAGGTTTACTTTGCCTCACATTCTCCGAGGTTCTATTCCTCAAGAGACCCGGTTGCTTCTGGCCCTGTGATGAGGCAGCACATTGTGTCAGGAAGTATGCAGCCGAGTGAGCTTCCCATCTTGTGGCAGTTGAGAAGCAAAGAAGGAGACAGAAGAGACCTGCATCCCATAATCTCTTTCAAGGACACACCCCAATGACCTAAGTCCTCCAACTAGGTACTAGGTCCTATCTCTTAAGGTTTAACACCACCTTCCAACAGTGCCATACTAGAGGCCAAGTCTTTAAAAAATGCGTCTTTGGGATGCATTAAAGATCCAAATTATACCACTGCTTCTACACAGGAAAGTGCTGAATGTTGAGATTCAAAGGTTAAAAGCTACAGGTACCTTCAAGAGGAATAGTTCTAAGAGTTCTTCTATTCAAAGAATAAAAAGTTCTAGGAAACAGCTTTAGTAACTCTATTCCAGTAGAATTGGGTATTTAAGCATTTTCCATATATCAAAGATAAGATCCAGGAAAGTGTGATTTCTTTTCCCTGAGATACGGAAAATGCTTGAATATCCAATGAGATGATATGTATGAAGGGATGGGAGGGTGTGTTCTAAAGTATAATATTTGCAAACATAGGAAATGTTGTAAATTTGAGAAACTGATACGATGAAATGTCGAGAGCCATCTGTGGGCTGTGTGGACCACCTTGCTCATCACAGCCTAATGAGTACAAGAATCTGGTATCTGGGAACTTCCAGTGGACATTCCCTCTGGTTGACTGCCAGGAGCCCTATTCAGCTCTGTAAATCCTATTCAGCTCTGTCCAAGGTCCCTCACAGCACCAGAGATGGCGTGACCTGCTGTAGCTGCATGGCCCCTCTGAGATGGGCATAACTGCCAAGAAGCCAAACAACCTGCTGACTGCAAGACATCACAGAGCAAGACTCCACCCCTGAAACCTTATCATTTGTTGATGTACCTCCTTAAATAAACCACAGGTGCCATGTTCTAATGGTCTAGTTCCAGCTCCTATGTGGACTGGACCTATCAGGGGCTCCACCTTTTTGAGACTATCTTTCTGACTTTTTCTTTTGATCTTCACTAATTATTCTAGACTTTAATTTCTTACGTGGCTCACATCCTCCTTGGCAGGAAGAAGAATGCCCTATGAGGTGCCAAGTGCTTCCCCATAGTAAAATATGATCCTACATATATTCAGAGTTGGAAGAGGTACGGGATTAAGCAACAAAGCGATAACTTGGAAGTAAATAATTAAGAATGTGTAAGTTATTTGAAGTATAAATATGTTAGATGGAAAATTTTTAACTTCAGTAACTACTAAGTCCTGCAACATAGTTATAAATTACACAAAGCAATCTTGAAAAACAAATAAATTTACAAACCCATAATATTTGTGAGGTTTTTTAATAAAATTCTTTTAGAAACTGATACGTCAAACAGGGCCATAAGTATAGAAGTTTTCAGCATGTCACGTCACAAAGTTGATTTAGTGATCATAGGTTATAGCCACAAAGAAGGAGTATACATTACTCTTGAACGAACATGGGAATTGAAGTATGGTAAAATTAAAAAATAAAACATTGACTTTAAAAAATGGCAGGGAAGAAAATTAAGAAAATGATATCAAAGTGAGGTGCACAGAAAAGATCAATTTTGTCTCTATTGATTTAACTTTTGTGTGTTTTGGGAAAACGAAGCAAACAGTTGAGGCCTAGCAAAAATAGGTAGCAAGTACAAGGGTTTCATTATCTTTTTCTTTGTGTTTTCTGAAAAACATGAAATATTTAATACTCAGCAGGGGAAAGGTTAGCTCTAAAGCGAAATGGTTGCTGGAAGACAAATATGAAAGAGACAGAGAGGAAGTTAGACTTCCAGTAGAACAGGTTATGGAAGCCAAAAGAAGAGAGAAGGACTGTCCACTCCTGAAGTCTGAGAGATCTCCAGGAAGACTATAGGAAACACGCACTTGTTACACACACTAGCTTGCAAAATGAAGCTGTCAATGAAGATGATCTATGGAGAAATGTCTAGTATCTTGATGGGGCAGAGGCTAGACTTCAGTGGGTGGTAGAATGAAGGAGTGAAGAAATGAAGAGTGCACACAGCTGCAGAAGCAAACTCAGTGTGGAAAGAAGGAGCAGATTAGAGATTAGCTAGTGGGGGTCAAGGGAGTTTGCTTTGTTAATTTTAAAAATTATTTAACAAATTCTTGACATCATCTAAATGTTGATGTGATGAAACCAAGAGAAAAGGTGAGGTGACTTGGGTTGTCAGAGGAAATAAAAAGTAGAGTCATCGGGGGCTTTTAGAATATCAATCAAAGCCTCTACTTGAGCAAAGAAATGCTCCTTCTAAAACAAACAAACAAACAAAAACAGGAGAAAGATAGCCACCTGTTCAGGCTGTGTGGTGTGGCAGAGAGTTAGCAAAGAGTTCTAGATTCAGATTACTTTGTGCTTGAAGAGACAACTGCTTCTAAAAGTAACATTGACTTAGGCACTAGAACAGAGACCCTGCACCTTATAGAAGAAGAAAAAGTAGGAAAAAGTAGCCCCAAATCTCCACCACGTAGGCGTAGGAACTGACTTCCTTAACAAGACTCCTAAAGTGCAAGAAGTAAAATCATGAATCCATAAACGAGATGGATTCAAACTAAAAAGTTTCTTCACAACAGGAAACAATATCATGGAGAGAGAGCCTACTAAATGGGAGAAAATCTTTACCAAACACACCTCAGATAGAGCATAATCTGCAGGATATATATATAAAGAACTCAAAAACACCAGAAAACAAATGACACAATCAATAAATGGGAAGAGGAACTGAACAGGCACTTCACAGAAGAAGAAATATAGCCGATCAAAAAATGTATGAAAAATGTTCAATATCTTTAGCGATTAGAGAAATAGAAATCAATACTACACAGAGATTTCATCTCATTTCAATCAGAATGGCAATTATCAAGGATTCAAGCAACAATAAATGTTGGTGAGGATGTGGGGGGAAATGTACACTCAGACATTGCTGGTGGGATTGCAAATTGGTACAATCACTATGTAGTAGTATGGAGATTTCTAAGAAAACTTAGACCGGAACCACCATTTGACCCAGTTATCCCACTCCTACGTTTATACCCAAAGGACTTTAAATCAGCATACACTACAGTGACACAGCCACATTAATGTTGATAGCAGCTCAATTCACAATAGTAAACTATGGACCAATCTAGGTGTCCCTCTACAGATGAATGGATGAAGAAACTGCGGTATATACACACAATGGAATATTACTCAGCCTTAAAGAAGAATAATTTATGGCATTTGCCAGTAAATGGATGGAGCTGGAGAATAAATATGCTAAGCAAAATAAGTCAATCCCTAAGAACCAAAGGCTGAATATTTTCTCTGATATGCAAGTGTTAATTCACAACAATAGTAGGGAAAGAATAGAGGTATTTTGGAATAGACAGAAGGGAGTGAAGGAAGGGAAGAGGATGTGGGGGTCAAAATGATAGTAGAATAAATCTGACATTATTACCTTATGTAAATAGATGATTACATGACCTGCATGACTCTACATCATATCCAACAAGAAGAATGAGAAGTTATATTCCATTTATGTACGATGTGTCAAAGTGCATTCTACTGTCATGTATAACTAATTAGAACAAATTTTTAAAAAAGAGGGAGAGAGAGAAAGTAGCATTGGCAGAGATGGCAGTGTACTTTTAAAGAGGATGAAAACTATTTCCAATATCTATTGTGGAGAATAAGAAAGATAAGACAAGGTAAAATGTTCTCCTTACAAAATAAATAATCTGCTGGCAGTTCTGAGGGCCCAGTTGAGTTTGGATATCACAAATTCATAGATTCATAGATTCTGCACTAACATTTTCCTTAGTACATTTAGAAGAATCTTCAGTGTATTCCTTTGAGAAGCATCTGTGACACAAGATAAAGAAATAAAGAGCAAGGTGAAGAATAATGGGAGATGTAATTATAATGGTGCAGAATAGATTGAAATGATACATTGCTTCTCCTCATCAAGTCTTTTCTCCCTTGTATCTAATATACAGTGCTTTAATCATTTTGTTAAATTAATAAACTAGATACCAGTAGTTCATAACTGTTGATAAATAATTATATTTTTTGTAATTCATTTATAATATATGTCAGTAAGAATATTTCTTTTTATTCATCTGGGCAAATATATGATGTTTAAGAAGACGTTTTAATCATTGAAGTAGCCTATTAATATTGAGAGCTAACTATATTTCTGATAGTATCAGGAAGTATTTTTTACCCAAAGGTGTCAAGTAATTGCCCACTAAGAAATTTTCAAGAGAAGTAATTTATACTGGTGTTGATATTATTAAAAAGTCACTATTTATGTTTACTAATATTGCATGCTTTAAAGCCTATTTTATCTGATATTAATATTCTTTTGATTAGCCTTCGTATGATAAAACTATTATTTGCAATTCACTTCCACACATTCAACCTTCTTATATTTGTCTTATTCCTCTCATAAGCAGCATGTTGTTGCTTTTCTGGTGCTTTTTGTCACCATTATTTTTAGGTTTATTTTGATCCAGTTCTGTTTCTTAAATGTAATATTTAGGCCAGTTACATTTAACATAATAATATATTTAGATTTAACTTTAACATCTATAATTTGTATTGACCATTCATCTATCTTTTTCTCCCTGCCTTTTCTGTGGATTATGTCTTATTTAGTTTATGCCACTATAATGGCTTATTAGCTGTAATTCTTTACTAACATTTTAAAAGTATGTCAGTTTATCAATATTTAATGATTACTGCACTCTAGACTTAAGACACATTACTTTCAATTATACTTTTACCGTGTTTTGGACAATGCAAGGAGATGACAACACTTGACCTGCGTTTATCTTCTCATTCCATGCTATTTTTGTCATTTGATGAAAACCTGTGTAGGGGCTGGGGATGTGGCTCAGGCGGTAGCGCGCTCGCCTGGCATGCGTGCGGCCCGGGTTCAATCCTCAGCACCACATACCAACAAAGATGTTGTGTCCGCCGAGAACTAAAAAATAAATAAATAAATATTAAAAATTCTCTCTCTCTCTCTCTCTCTCTCTCTCTCTCTCTCTCTCTCTCTCTCTCTCTCTCTCTCTCTCTCTCTCTCTCTCTCTCTCTCTCTCTCTCTCTCTCTCTCTCTCTCTCTCTCTCTCTCTCTCTCTCTCTCTCTCTCTCTCTCTCTCTCTCTCTCTCTCTCTCTCCAAAAAAAAAAAAAAAACAAACCTGTGTACATTTTCAATCCCTTGTAGCCAAAGCCATCCACTAGAGGGCTTCCAGGAGCAAGCTCCTGCACTTAGGTGATTGCCTGAGGGCTGCTTCCACACCCACAGGATCACCTGGCCTGTCCTTGGGAAGCTCTAAAAGGCGAGGGAGTCACCAAGTCAACCCAGAATAAGGAGATTTCAGGTACCTGGCCTTTGGTTTAGCACATCTGTGATGTGTGTTTCTCAGAGTTGTCTAAAAGGATCGAGCTCTACTTACACTACTGGTTTTATAGCTGCCCTTTGAAGGTAATTTACCTTTTATCCCTGATATTCAATTCTTCTGTTTGTCTTTGGTTTCAGTAGTTTTATAATTCTATGCCTGGGCGTGGTTCCTTATTCTCCTTGGTACTCGCTGAGTTTTTGAATGTGTAGATTGGCATCTTTCATGTTTTAGAAATTCTCAAACATTATCTCGTTCAATATTGTTTCTGCCTCATACTTTTCCCCTCTCATTTTCTAGGATTCTAATTATCTGGGGGCTTTCCCACTATGCTCTTAATGCATTTTCTTTCTATTGTTTTTTTTTCATAATGCTTCAATTTGCAGTTTCTTTAGACTTATCTTCTAACATACTACATTGACTTCTGCTGTATGTTAGCAGAATTCTTCATTTTATATATGTATTTTTCACTTCTCTGTCTTACCATTGGTTGTTTTCATGCTGCCCACTAGTAAAATTCTCTTTTTTCTCATCACTCTTTGAAAATTTTAATCGTAGTTATAAAAGTCCATACCCAATATGCCAATAATTTTAATTCATAGGGAATGTTATAAATAATTTTTATGGTATTCATGCACATTTCTTGAATATAATTTTAATAAATCATGGAAAGTATTTCACACAAAAACTTCAAGTATCTGCAGATACCGAAAAATCTTGTAATCACTTTACTCTGCAGATATATTATCTCACTCCAGCCCAGCAACAACACAGAGTTGAAAAACACTGCTCAAGAATGTGCTGGACCTTCTCAGGTATGTGTGTGGGGTCACTGTGGCTTTTAGGAAACTGGGTTCTAACAGTTTTCTAGAAAAGTTTTGAAATAATCTTTAGGAGTGTTTATATAATACAGATAGAATTGTTGGCACTCTGTAATGAACTGTGTATTTATAACAGGCATACACATACATATACACATATAGGATATATGTGATGTGCTGTATGTTTTTGTACATGTTTATATGTAACATCGATCTAGTTTGTATTATATATCATATACCTCACACTTCCTGTAGGACTAAAATTACTTCTTGAGATTAAAATATATATAAATCTTTTATTTCAACGTTTTCCAGGGATCTTTCATAAAGCAAATTGTTATAAAACAGATTGAATCTCTTCACAGAAAAATCATTAAAATTATAAAACCGGATCAAAAACTTTGTATAAAATGAATTTTCAATATAAAAAGTTAGGTACTTCATGGGTAAAATGGACAATTTTATAAAATTGAAGGCAGTGAATAATATCCCATATCCCAGGACATGGACATTAGTATGTCTCTTTGTAAGGAACTTATAAGAAGAGCCAGGTTCTCCAGAAGCAAATCCAACCACCATGGCCTTGGTGACTAACAGCGGACATTTATTTTCACAGTTCTAGAGGTTGGGTAAGCTAAGATCAAGGTGCTGCTTTATTAGGTTTTTGGTGGAGGCCCACTTCTTTGCCTGCAGAAGATACTTTCTGGCTAGGTGCTCACCTGCCAGACAGATCACAGTGTCCTCCCTTCTTCTTATAAAGCTAGTCATTCCACCATACACATCCCACTCGAATAATCATCTAGCCCCAGATTTTGGGAAGACCCATCTCCAAACACTGGGGGGATTAGAGATTCAGCATCTGAATATCAGGGAAGACAAATTTAGGATACAGCAGAGATAAAGTAGAAAACCTTTTGTAAAAGGTCTGGAATTTTAAAAAAAAAATTAGAAAGATTGACCTTAAAATAAAATTTCAGTAGCTAAAGATAAAAGTAAAGCATTTTTTTTTCCAGAGTTGAGAACAATAAGCAGAATGCAATTGCCCCTAGTAATTCAAAATCTCACCAGGAAGCCCTATTTTAGCTGCACTTTTCTGATACACCCATCTGTTCCTCTAACATTTTAAAAAAATATTTTTTCTAGGAATGGAACCACCCTACAACTCAGTGACCCTACTCTTTAATATTTTTTCCAAAAAAAAAAAAAAAAAAAACAAACCCTAACCTCAGCATGTTGTGCATACCCATGTTGATAGCACCACGATTCACAATAACCAAGATAAGGAACCAGCCTAGATTTTCATCAATAGATGAGCAGATAAAGAGAATGTGGTATAGATACCCAGTGGAGTTCTACTCGGCCATAAAAAGAATGGAAGTATGTCCTTTGCTAGCAAATGATTGGAAATAGAGAAAATCCTCCTAAGTAAAATAAGATAAGAATTCGTAAATCAATGGTTGATGTTTTTTTTCTCATGTGTGCAGCTAGGGAGAAAAAGGGCTAGGAAAAAGGGGACTGCATGAAAATAGAAGGGAGATGGTAGAGTAGAAGCAGGGGACCAAGGAGGAGGAGGTGGAGGATAAGGGGAGGAACTAGAAAATGACATTGACCAAACTTATGCTATGTGCATATATGAGTATATCCCAATGTGCTCTAAGTTAGTACATAACTATAAAGCACCAATTAAAGTTAAATAAATAAACGGATAGAAGGAAACTCAATAGATTAGAAGAAGGGGATCACGGTAAGGGATGAGAGGAGGGTAAAGGAAGTGCTGGGGATTTCAATAGAACATGTGCATTTATGCATACGTCAAAATGAACCTCACTATCATGCATAACTATAGAATATTAATTAAAAATTTTTTAAAAATAAGTAAAAAGCTGATATTTTAAAAAATAATTAAAAGATCTTATCACTAGGTGACTGCTGCTGGCAATGAGGAGTAGCTTTTAAAAACACTAAGGTTCAAGCTGAGAATAACTAGGAAAGCTATATCTCTTTAAAAAAAAAGAAGGCATTGGAAAACAACCAAGGCATCCAGAAAGGGAAGACTTGAGCGAACAGTATCCTTGGGAAAAAAGAAAGAAAGAAGCAGTGAGCCTGACATTGTGCATGTAAACACACCTCTAGGCCTTTGAGGAAAGTCGTGCATGTGGAGGGCAAGAGCAGAAAAGTCAACAGAAGGCTCTGTGAAAAGGCTAAAAGAGCTGGACAGAGTTTTCACAACCTCATCTGCCTCTGGAGACAACACCTGGAACTCATGCCCAAGGACGAGGAGAGACCCTGGTAAGCATTCCTGTTCTGAGTTGAGATGCTTGAAATTTTCTGGGCTTGGAAAGAGACCATTTGGAGGCGATGTCTGTCTTACTTCCTATCCATGTGCAATGAAAGAACATTAGCTGCAAACAGTCCTCCTCATGTGGCAATAACACAGGAATAATCTTTAACCTTTTTTCTAACACCTTGACTATTAGCACTCTATTTCAAAAAAGTCCCACCTGTGGTTAACACCTTCAAGGAGAATTCACACTTAATTTATCACAGTCATATATATATATATATATATATATATATATATATATATATATATATATATATATATATATATATGGTGCTGCCAGGCATAATATGACTGCAGCATCAAAAACATGTCAAAAAAACTTTAAATAATTTATCAAATCTTTGTTCAACAAATACTCATGGCTGTTATATTTTCTGATAGACTTCTAAATGTATTTTATCTATAGGCATTCAGCAAATATAAGATAATGCCTCTTACAAATATGAGTTTTTGCATGTTTGAACTAATGGGTTGAATAATAATTTTATCTTAGCTATCTTGCAAACATCATATATCCTAGAAAAAGCAATCTATCAAAAGTGAGACTGTGTTCATTTCTCTTAATAAAAAGTAGGTTTTAAAAATATATATTGATAGCTATTCCTAGAATCACAATGAGATCCATGTAAACATAAACTCTTCCTTAGAAATGTAAGACTACTAATTTGAACACTAGAACCTAATAGACATAACAGGAATTTTGTCTATTATTCACTGACACAAATGCTTAACAAATTTCTATAATTTGCCAAACATATACGTGGCATTACAGGGATACAAAAGATGTACATGATAACATTCTCTTTCCAGAATCATAAATTTCACATGAAAACTGTTCCCAAAATGATTTAAAAGTTTTAAAACTATTTTAAAACAGTTATGACAAGAACCTTTTGTTTGCTAAGTTGTTTATACTATATCTTCACAAAGCTGACATGAGATAGATACTTTGTATACCAATCTAAAATTGGTGGGCCTTAAGATTCTTTAAGTAAGTAACTTAGAAAACTTCACATAGTTATTTGGTTTGAGTGCTTCAACAACTGCACTGGAACTTCAAAGAGTAAACATAAAAGGAGAGAAAGTATGATGATTTTAAAAAACTGATTATTTCTTTTTGATACCTGTGGGATTTCTACCAAAATATGTGAACTAATAGTGTCTCCACTTGGATAATGAACCCCACTCAAACAACTCAGGGACAAAAGTCTTAGTACAGATCCAATCATCACCCTAAAACAGAAAAAGAACTGGGCAATCCCATGGCTGTCTTTTTGTGGTTGAAGATATTCAGCAATGTACTTGTTAAAGAATGAAAAATCCTTTCTACAAATTAGTGTTATCTGAGAATATAATATGTGAAACTTTACTTTTGTAATTTCTGGCAAATACACATGCACACACACCTTGATGAAATTAAGTGAATTTTAACACTAGATTTGAGCTCCACATTCAAATGGTTTTTTTTTAAAGGGAGAGAGAGATTTTTTTTAATATTTATTTTTTAGTTTTCAGTGGACACAACATCTTTATTTTATTTTTACGTGGTGCTCAGGATGGAACCCAGCGCCCCACGCATACCAGGCGAGGACGTTACCACTTGGCCACATCCCCAGCCCTCAAATGTTTAATTGGTGATTTTTTAATGCTTATAATAAAATAAAAACCATGTAAAAAAAAGTTTCATTGATTTACAATCATAGGTTACAAGTGTAGTATTACTACAGAGTTGCATGAGAACACTTCTTTTCAAAAATCAAATAATGTCTAACTCTCTTTAGAAGGTGGAAGCACAATTAACAAAATTCAGTTGCTTAACAACCATTTACTATACCATGTACAGATAGGATTAAATGGATTAATTCATGAGAGATGACTTCAACTTAAAAATGACCTCTGAACTATAGAGAAAATTTCAGAAACAAGAAAGCCTTTACATCTGCCATTTCTTATTAGACTCTTAAGTTATACGAATTGTTTAGCAAAGATTTCATTTTTTTTCAGTTGCTTCCTCTAAGGAAAAGAAAATAAAAAACATCCTAAGTGTTTTTAAACACATAAATGTGGAAATAAGAAATGGAAGAAGATACTAAAAATGAATAAAATAATTTGGAAACAATGTAAATTTTGACAAACATCTGATGGGAAAGATCTTGACAGAGATTCAAACAATTACTCAATATTTAAAGAGAAATTATTTTCCTTGTTTTTAAAATACTAATTTTGGGAGAAAGTAAGTTGTTAAGAAGAACTCCAGCTACTTAGAAGTTCAAATCTGCATTTCAAAGTTATCTTGAGGAACACAGGCATCAGTTGCCCCTCATATAGATAAAAAGCATTAATGTATTAGAAATGAAGAGATAATTATCTTGAATTTCTGGACTAATGTAAGTGTGCTGAAACTGCATTGATACAAATGCCTCTCAAAGACAACGAACGCCACCAATGTTTCATTATTGTAAAAAAATATTACAAAAGAAGTAATACTGATTTTTCCTCATAAGATTAATACACATTAAAATGTGTGCATTCTTTAATATGGCTTCTATATAAGTAGATTTTATGCATACAGATATTTTCCTCAACTTAGAAATTTCTTTGTCTTAATTTTATGAAAAAGGAAAAACTTGTCTATTTTATGACGTGATCAAAAAAAAATCAAGATTTCTATAATTTTCAAAGTAAACCTTTAAAAAAATCTGTAATAATCATTCAAAGAAGGAATATTTTTTTCCTCAATTACCTGAGAACCTTTTTGAGATTCTGGAATATTCCAAAGAATTTAAGTAATGAAGACCTAATCTCTAAGAACTCTCTGCACTTCAAAACCACATATTTTTCATACTGCGGTTGCTACACCTGTGAGCAATCAGAAGTTTTTCAGTTTCCGTTTTAGAAGTTCTTTCCATCTTTCCTCAGCTATGCAGGTTCACCAGGTGTTTGGAATGCTAGTTTGGTAGCAGAGTTATGAAATCTTAATTGCACTTTTCCCCCCTGTCACTTTGAACTAACTTCTCCATCTGCTCCAACAGACTTATTGCTAGTGCATTTGTTATGTTCACAGTAAACCCAAATATCTTCCATTGACTTCAAACATTTCCACCTTTGAGGGGGAAAAAAAAAGGAAAGAAAGAATTGTATCTCAGCCACATGGCTTTAATTTTCTCTTTTTCAAAATTGCGCTTTATTAGCTGTAGCTTTTCCCCCCTCCTTATCATTAGCACCTTTTAATTTTCTTCTCTAAATTTCAATAGGGATTTTAAAAAGCATTTTACCAAAAAAAATATACAAAAGACTTCTTTAGAAATATATCAAGTTTATAATCCAAAATTGGAGTAAACTTTTAAAAGTGGATCTAAAAAGAAAAATTAATCATCTATAAGGAAGAGTTTTTTAAAGAATTAAGATACCAATTCCCCCATATCCCTTAATCAACCAGCTAGAAATTTCAATTAAGATGATGAATGGTGCGGATAATAAAGAACACAATCTACATATTTGTTGGAGTCACAGGAAAGGATAACACAAAGAGATGACACAAAAGGTGATTCAATGATACCAGAGAATCAAACTAAATTGAAAAATATATGTGGCCTAGTGACAATTAGTGCAGAATTCAAGAAGAGCAAGACACCAGTTGTTACATGCTAGGTTGTCTCTTCAGTAGTCAGTTGTGAATATTATACAATAAACCTGTATTTCATCTATGTATCTTTCTATATATCTATTCATTCATCTATCAAAATCCATCTATCTATCCATCCATGCATCAATCTATCATCCATCCTGGGGCTTGAACCCAGAGACTCTTAACCACTGAGCCACATCTCTAATGCTTTATATTTGTTATTTTGAGACAAGTTACTTAAGGCCTTGCTAAATTTGCTGAGGCTGGCTTTGAACTTGAGATCCTCTTGTTCCAGCCCCCTGAGTTGTTGGGATTACAATCTTGCACCATGGCAGCCAGCTAAATCTCTATTTTAAATATGAATCATCATGAAAAAAATATCTGTACAAAAGAAGGAGATCTGTGGAAGATGGATAATGGCAGTTTATAGAAGGAAATAGTGAAGAGCAGATTAGATTGGTATAGCTAGGCAAAAGGGTTTTGAAAAATCTTCAGGCATTATTGCTTTTAGAAACAAGGAGGAAAATATTTATTACAGAATGTTTTACTGAGCATCTGTTAAAGTAAGATGTATATTGAGTGGCTTCTAGTATATTTGGGATACAAGAAAACAATAGCTTTAGACATCAAGAAGGTTGTGGATAAACTCCCCACTAGAATGTCAAATGATATTCTTGGTAGGGAAAATGGAGAATTTCTGTTATCACAGAGAACTTGAGTAATAATAATAATAATAATAATAATAATAATAATAATGTTTATTTTATCACAATGATTGTTATTATTTTATAGAGACACCAAAGCATTGTACTTAAAAGAAAATAACCCTTACAATGACTATTCACTATATTTTCTACATTTACAAGATGCAAAAATTGAGACCCAAAGAGAAGCAATTTGCTGAGGTAAAATAGGCCACTATCTTTCAAAAAAAGTAATCATGTACAATTAAAAGAATGAAGACAGAGGCTGTGCAGTTGTACAGGGCAGGACAAAAACCTTCAAGGCTCAGGAGGCTGTGTCTGTATTAGGATAAGTATATCATGAGTGGTCCCAAGGGACCAAAAATTGTGAGAAATGGAGTCAAATTGTGACCCTGGGGACTGGAGGCTAGGGCTTCCACCACTCATTGGTTGAGATTTGCTCTGGTAAGCTAAAAAATCCTCCCAGAGAGAAGACAAAGGCTTCCAGTGAGAAGCTTTGAGAATTTGAGACTGTCCACAGTCCCAAATGTTCAATCAGATGGAGCCAGGGATCAGGGCAAGCTGCCAAGAGTGTCTGCTGCACTGCTTCCCCACAAACCTCCAGAGAACTCTCAGCAAGTGCCATCTGTCCAGAACATCACACTTTCCAATGCTGAGAAATGAGTCTGGGAGTTTACAAAGCTCTTAGGCCACAACTGGATCTTCAAAGAGAAGACCAGAATGTGTACCAGAATATTATGTCTCATAAAGTCCCCCAGATAGAAGAGAAAGTAACTTCAACCTGGCCTGTCTCACACATATCCTGCTAGAGCTGCAACCCCCAAAACACTGAATTTCTAACCCTAGCCTTACCTCTATGGAAAACAATAGTAGAATTACAAAAAAACCTCTGTTACAAGATATTATGAGAAATCGTCCTTGTAAGTCTTTCTTGTTTCCTTTCAGTCCACAATATTGTCAGGGTCTGTAAACAAGTCAAGATGGCGCCTGGCATTTTGCCAGAGGGAGTGGTTTGAGAAGTAACGCCAGGGAGCCATTAAGTGTGGAGAGTCCTTATTGGTTGACTGCTGTATCTAGTTTATGTTAATTAAGATAAGCTGTGTGGAATGTATATATACCCCTCCTGTCCTACAATAAACGGCTCCCACTCCTGCGGTATCCATGTACATAAGTTGCTCCTCACCGATCCCCCCCCCCCCCCGCCCCGGTTATTTTGCTGCAGCCAGACTGCGGCACAATAAGAATGAATTGTTAATTTAACACAGGTTTTTCTTTTTATTGCATTTGACCCAAATACACTATTAGTCTATGGTTTGCTTTAAATTTTTTTCCATATGATTGATACGGAAAACTGTTAGTTTAATGTTGTTCTACCTATTAACATAGTATTTTTTGTTTTGTCCCCTTTTTTTGGGGGGGGGCGGTTGCTAAGGATTGAACCCAGGGTCTTGCATAAGCTAGGCAAGTGCTCCACCACTGAGCCACAACCCCAGTCTTTTTTATTTTATTTTTAGACAGGATCTTGCTAAATTTCCCAGGCTGGACTGGAACTTGTTATTCTTTTGCCTCAGTTTTCTGAGTAGCTGGGGTAACAGGCATGTACCACCTCACCCAGTTTGCTGCTTTGCAATTTTCTAAAATTGTCTAAAGTTTAGAAAGTTCTCTCTCCTTACTTTTGCCATACATACACAGTTTATGTAGTTTTCATGGTTTATCTGTTTTTTTAATCAAACTTTTTGCTGTTTTTTTATAAAAATTATCTAAACAAATGTATTGTTATCTCACACAATAGATAAGTATAGTCAGTTAAATTGTTGAAACTTCTCAATACCATTATCTTTAATATTTCTCAAACACTACTGTTTCCAGAGGCAACCAGTTATAAGTTTAATATTTATTATCTTCAGCATGTTCTATGAAATAAAAAACAGAGTCATATTTTAAAAATCTATTTTACTTAACAAAAATAAGTATATATCTGGCATATTGTTCTTTCATTTCCTTTTACCAATATGTTGGGGGCTCATTCTAGATCACTGCAATGCTCTGGGTGATGAAGTTTCATTCAATAGCTGACCACTTTTATAAGAGTAAGACCTTCAGTTTGTAATGGAACTAGCACAGGAACACAGAGCTGAAGGAGAGGTGAGAGTAAAGAAAACTGAAGCAGATGAAAATAAGAACTCCCAAGAAAAGCCACAGTGAAGGGTTTAGCCAAAGCTTTGGCAGTCCTCAACAATCGCCTTAAAAGGTCTGAAAATGTGGGGCTCAAACACCAGAAGAACTTCATTAGTAGAGAGAAAAGTTCATGGTGCATTATCTGCTTATAAGTAAATCTATGATAAGAAAAAAGAAGGGGCAGCAGCCGCCAAACAAACCTCATGGACATATTTCTGAAAAGAATGACACCTGCTCAAGAAAAGCCCTTGCAGGTCCATGAGGAGGGATTCCAGAGAAGGCATTGTTGCCATTGGAGGGGACAGTTCCACGTGCATTACTGACTCCAAAGACCTTCCAAGACAAGGACTTGGAAGACAGTGATGATGATGATCCTGGCCTTGTGAAGATCTAGAAGTAAATTAAGAGGAAAAACTCATAGTAAAAGGATATAAAAGGATTATTTTTGTGCAGATACCAATAGAATATATTTTAAGCTAGATGTTATTTTAAAAAAGAGTCAAAAGGCTTATAAAGTAAAACAGTTATAGGAGGCTAAGGATAATTTGCTATTGAAGAAAAAAATTTTTAATAAATTTAGCATAGTTTGATTTATAGGCCGGGTAGGGAGGGGGAGCGTGAGAGGAATAGATGAACTCTAGACAGGGCAGAGAGGTGGGAGGGGATAGGAGAGGGCAGGGGGTTAACAATGATGGTGGGATGTGATGAACATCATTATCCAAAGTACATGTATGAAGACACAAATTGGTGTGAATATACTTTATGTACCAGAGATATGAAAAATTGTGCTCTATATGTGTAATAAGAATTGTAATGCAGGCTGGGGATGTGGCTCAAGCAGTAGCGTGCTTGCCTGGTATGCATGCAGCCCAGGTTAGATCCTCAGCACCACATACAAACAAAGATGTTGTGTCCGCCAAAAACTAAAAAATAAATATTAAAAAATTCTCTCTCTCTCTCTCTCTCTCTCTCTCTCTCTCTCTCTTAAAAAAAGAATTATAATGCATTCTGCTGTCACAAATTAAAAAATAAATAAAAATAAATTTAAAAAGAACTAGAAATAAAGCACAATATGTATAATATTTAATAAATAAATAAATGAATTTAGCATAGCCTAAATATACACTTGTTTATAAAGTGTAAAGTATTGTAAGTGATCTGCTAGGTCTTCACATTGACTCACCATTCACTCACTGACTCTCCATGGATCCTACAAGCTCTGTTTATGGAATGTGCTCTATCCAGGTTACCATCTTTCATCTTTTATATTGTATTTTCACTGTCCCTTTCTATGGTTTAGCCATATTTAGGTATAAAAGTACCACTGTGTTAAATGGTATTTAGTACAATGATGTGATGTCATCTACTAGTAACAAGGTTTTCCCCCAGGAGCAGATGTAATATATCTACAAATGTCTCATGGCGGCTCGGTTATTTTGTGCCCAGCCAGACTGCGGCATTTGTAGGTTCAAACAGGAACTCCTTTATTGCCTGAACTCCCGGGAACGCCACCCACGCGACCCTTCCAGGAACACAATACACCAACTGGAACTCCCTCCCCCGGAACTTCACCGACCAATGTGAACTCTCCAGGAATCCCTCGAGAACTCAAAAGCAGGAGCTGCCCTATTGCCAGACAGCAAGGGTCTAATATACAACTGAATACACAGCCTGTTTCAATCCAGCATCATCCAGTCACAGCAATTATACACAGCTTAACTTAATTTTCATCATCTTAATGGCTCCCTGGTGTCACCTCTCAACCATTACTTCTGGCAAAATGCCAGGGGCCATTCCGACTTGGCTGTGGCTCTCAACAGCATATTTCTCAAAGCATATCCCAGTTGTTAAATGACATATGATTGTGCATAGAAATCTACTTTGTTCCTTGGTCTTCTATAATTGTATAAATGCTATATAATTTATTTAACTACATCCTAGTGATGACAATATGATTTCTTTACAATTATTTTCACATGAATCAGGAATTTAAATTTTTCTTTACAAATTTTTATAGAACATAAATTTTGTAGTATAGATAACTAGTAATGGAATTGCTAGATCAACATAGTTGAACTTATTAAATGTACTAGAAACCATTAAATGGTTGACTAAATGAGATGTTCCAATTTATAATGATGTTAACAATACAGAAGCATGTTTACTTTTTGAGATTGATATTTTAATGCCTGAGTGAAAATATTGGCATTTCACGCTTGCTTTGTTTAAATTTCCCTGAATAATTGTTAGAGCATACTTCCACAAATGTATTGTCACATATCATTTTATTTATTCTGGAAATAGGCTGTTATTCTGTTTAAAATTTTTTATTGATTTGTAGAAGAACTTCCAATATTAATATAATACTTACAACAGAGAATTATTTATGTAGCCCTATCTATTTTCTGTAACTTTGAGTTTTTATTTACTTCTTTTCCCACCTGAAACTATTTTTCAGGTTTATATCCCTCTGATTAAATATGTTTGTATACCTGCACTTAATATTTGTATATATTTCTGTTACTAAAACACACAGACAATTCGAAAAGAAGTGAAGTTAACTGTCAATTCAGGTGGAATTTTCTTAACAAATAGCTAGCAGAACATCTATTGAGTAACTCACAATTTTCCTTCTGGTTTTCAAGCCTACTTTTATCATTAAATAAATTTTCATAGAAGAGTCAGTTTGTAGGTTTTTATTTTATGCCCCTTTGTTTGTTTATTCCATTTACTTGTTCTCTTAATTCCTAAAATTTCACAATAATCTTTCATCCTTGAAAAAGAAAGCACATTCATCATTGACATTTTGGAAGAATATTTAGAATTTTATTTCCATGCCCTTTTTCAAATACAATTTGCTTCATGCAAATTTCTGTTGTGGAATTGTTCAGAAGTGCTTTGAATATATTTATTTATTTGGGTAAACTTGCATCTTAGAGTTTTTAGTCCTTTTATCAAGGATTTTGACAAGTATCTATATCTCTTAGATCTTTTAGGGGCCTTGGTAAAGTGATGATTTTTCATTTATAAATTTTATAGCTTTATTCTTAAGTATTTTATATATTTTTGAGGCCAGAATTACACAGATATATTTCTAATTTTATGTTTTAAATAATAGTGACAGGAATGCTTTTATTTTTGTGTACACCTGAATTAAGCATGTTTTAAAATCACTAACCAAGACTGCCATCATCACTGAATAAGTAAATTTTATTTCCATGTTAGCCTTAAAGCCTACTTAACCACATGTTAATCCTGCCAATTCTGGAATCATAAATTATTCTCTTTTTATTGTATCCTTATAATCTGCTGTGAGATTATGGCCCATTCATTTCATCTTTTTTGGAGTAATTTAATACCAGCTTTCCAAATTTCAAAAATAAAATCAAATATGGTCCATGTTGAAATTACATTACTTTTTAAGAATTAATATCACAATGTTCAAATTTTCTGTCCTATAGAAACCTAAATATCTAATTTATTTATATATAATATAGTACATATTTTATATATGTGTGTATATGTATATGTGTGTACATGTGTATATATATAAATGTGTATGTGTATATATATAAATATATATATATATATATATATATATATATATATATATATATATATACTATATTATATTATATTTGACAGCTTTTGTTTCCTTCATATATGACTCATACTTTTCTTCTTAAGGTTACTTCAATGATTCTATGAATATATTTATGATTGTAAATCTGAGTTTCCCATTATATATTTCTGATTAATCCTCACAGCATATACAAATTTACTGATTTCAAATTGGTGGTTTTTCTCAGACCCATGTCTTAAACTTTCTTTATAAATCTAATCATTTAACTTTTATATATCGTATATAATGATATGCCTTACATAATTAAGGACACTTCCCATATCATCTGAACTTTTTAGTATTATGTTCTCAGATGTTAGCTGTAGTGTTGAGAAAAATACAGATAAAGGGTGATGGGCATCATCCAATTGTGCCTGAATTCGACAGAGAAGCCTCTAATGTCCTTGTTATTAATGTCCTAGGGTCAAAAGCCCTTTGAAAATTTTATGAGAGCTATTCATTCTCTTTCTTATGATGACACAAAAAAAATTTCAAGCATGTTCACAAAACTCAAATGTTTCTTAATGACTCTCAAAGACCATTTATCCTCATTTAGTAGAAATGGTCATTCTTTATGCCTGATAGTTTATAGCATAATTTTTATTTGAACTGAAAAATATATAGAATAATAAGCATAACTATTCTAATATTATATATATATATATATATATATATATATATATATATATATCCTATAAACTCAGTATAAAACAAATGGCATTATAAAGATTAAAACATAATAGAAAGGTAGTATGAATGTTCTTGAATTATAAACTGGTTATACATCTGTCAGTACATATTTTATCTTAAGCCACTCTTTCTTTTGCCAATGGTAACACAGAATTCAAGTTTGATCAAATAACTTTGAAGTAACACTATCTGAAGAAGAAAATGATTAGAATATTCCAAAATAGGTATTAATTAACAACTCACTTTGTCCCTATTGGCAGTAATAATAATAATATACACAATCATAATCATATTGACAATTCTACCAGGAAAAAAATCAAGTCAGTAGGTGCCATTACCCAAAAAGGCAGTAAAGAGGTCCAATACTACAGTAGGATGAAAAATAAAGGAAAAAAAAATAGTGACTAACTTGGCTAGCCAACTTTCTAAATTCTGCTGAAGTTGATGTCAGGAAGCTTCATACAACCCCGAAGCTCTCCTAAGGGTGCTACATCTATACCCAAGATCCCTATACATTTTCTAGACTGGTATTCTAATTTTCTCATTAGTGATGAAGCAAATATTATATTGGTACCCATCTATTGAGAAGCAAATCTGTTCCTTTTAGATATTTATAGTCAGGTGCAAATAGAGCTGGGAAAGCAGAATAGATGACAATTAACCAATACTCTGCTTTCATATTTTTATGATCCCGGACTTGGGAGCATGTTTATTATGCTTGTCTGAGAAATGCACTTCATCTCTGTCACCTTTCCCACCCGGCCCTGCTTCCTATCTCCAGATCAATAAACCTTAAAAGTGCCTTGTAATAGTTACAGTATGTTTCTCCGGGGAGAAATCGTTGTGTTTGGATTTTGATGGTTTTTGACACTATACCAATTTCATTTGACAACGAATTGAAAGTTGAACAGTGCACTGAGCCATGCTGGTAATTTAATACCATTGTTGGAATATTGCCTTTCAAACTTGAACAGGAAGCCATTATTTGTGAAAACTGGCCTAAGTTCCTTCTCATATCATCAGTTTGGTCTCTTCATCGAAGAGAGAAAAAGAAGGCATCCTTTACTGTGAACATGGTAGTGTCTTGTTATTGTTATTGTTGACAGTACTTTTTTGAGACTAAATTTCTAAGACAGCATCGTGGACAATAATTCTCCATTACCAGTGATAATCATGCTCCTCCACCCCACACTGGCTTCAGTTCCCTGGTTCACAGTAGTCAGAAGACATTTCCTGGAATCTCAGCTATAGGGCTATAGATAGGTGATTTCAAAGAGCTAAGATGTGTGACTTCATGTGTGAGAGGAAATAATGACAAAACTGTGTGTTTATATTTTTTTTATGTTGACAAATAAATTGTCATGCAAATGTCATGGTCTTGATGGCCTTGCTCCATCAGTACGAACTTTATACTGCAGCATCTTACCCGGGCAGCTTGCCGGGATCTTTCCTAACCTTTCAAGTTTTCATTTCTGAAGATATTACCTCTTTAAAACAAAGTTTCAAATTGTAACCAAGGACAAGAGGAGTTTGAGCTCCATGTAATATATAGCTGAAAGTGGAGGACTGGAGAACTGGATTAAAATGTGTTACTTCTTTTTTTTTTTGAGACAGAGAGAGAATTTTTTAATACTTATTTTTTAGTTTTCGGTGGACACAACATCTTTATTTTATTTTTATGTGGTGCTGAGGATCGAACCCAGCACCCTGCACATGCCAGGCGAACGCACTACCGCTTGAGCCACATCCCCAGCCCCCAAAATGTGTTCCTTCTAATATGCATTTTTTCAGAATTATGGCAATCAGAAAAACTATTATTGAATCTCAAAAACACCAGAAATCCATACAAAATTGAATGATGCTCTGATAGTATGATGGTGTCAACTAATAGAGGCAAAAAAGGAAACTTACGTGTCCTTTCTTGTGAGTGGTCATGTAGGTCTTAGATCTCTGACCAAGAGGCAAAAAGCTGAGCTCCGAGGGGATTTTACACTGCAGGGTTTTTCAGGCCAATTCATTGATGAGAACTGATTTTCCTGAAAAAAAAAAAAAACACAATGTGGTCATTTAAAATTATCATAATAGTATTCACTATTAAGTACTAAATTTAAATTTAGAGCTAACTCCTACTAATTTTATATGTGTTCTGAGATTTAGCAGAAAATAATTTATGTGAAGTCTAGATCTGCTGCCACTCTGATACTTTTACACATATTTCAATTTCTAGTCTAAGAATAATGTTGATAAAATATAAAACAAACAAGCAGCAAACAAACACATAAGCAAATGTCATTCTCAGTATGCTTGAAATTTTATTGCTTTCATCTTTACGTAACTGTAACTGTGCTTTGTTTAGTAAAGGAAATGACCAAATAGTTTGAACATCTTTTCTCATAGTTAGGAATAAACTTTTAGAGACTTAGAATCTAAAAACAAAGGAAGACCTTGAAATAACTATTATCAGTTAAACTCTGATATGAGAAAAAAAAAGAGAGATCAAAGGAATTGTCTTACTTATTTCAAAAGTTAAGAAGATACAAATGTTTCCATTCACAAATTTATGAAAAGAAATATTGGATGTGGGAATGTTTGTTTAGTGAGCAAAATTGCATATTTCTTCAAAAAGTCATTAAGAAAACAGAGTATAGAACAGGAACAAGAAAATATTTAAAACTGGCAAGAAGAGTATATCATGAACTACCTTACTTAAGCTTAGAGGCCTTATTTAGGAAATTGTGAATGTTTAAAGTTATGCCTTCTAGTGGAGTGGCCAAGAAGCCTAGCTCTGTCATTTAATGAAAACAGTGAGAATGTAAATCAAAGGAACTAAATACCTTATACAAGGAAAATGTTAGCTAAAAAGTGCATACACATATGCTTTTAAGTACAGGGAGTTAAAAATATCTAGTTATTATTTGATTCTGCTAAGGAAATTATGAGGTAATCATCTTTCCAAGGAAAAAGAGATAAAAGAAGTTAGATATAAATAGTCCACTATGTTTCAGTGAATTGGGGAGCCCTGCTGACAGGGCATATTTCAATATACAATGCAGAACAGATACAGGCCCACTGAAGAATTCTGTACCAAAGTACTCAATTTTAATATAATCACCCTAATATATGAAACCACGATGATTGTACTTCAGGGTTCCAAACAGAGAACCAAAAAAATCAATGAGTTTCTTCATTTGTGGAAGATAAAATGATGTTTTGAGAAATTTTCTACGTAGCTTCCTAGTGTACATATATTGATGAGTGGGTATTGTCTTCTACCATAATTTGTGTTCATGTGTTGACATCTTAATTCCCACGTACCAAAGTATGTGGACATATTGGGATATAAGGCCTTTAAACATGTAATTAAGTTAAAATGAGGTCATTAGAGTAGGGCTTAATCCAATCCTTATGAGAAGAAAAATTTGAAGGGAGATATCAACAGAGAGAAGTCCATGAGAAGCAAAAAGTATCATGGACACTCAAAGATGCAAGGAACCCACCCAGAATCAAGTGATGTTCAGGGGAACACGAAGATGTCACCTGACAGAGGAAAACAACGTAACTTATAAGAATTCTGGGAGCAAAAACTAAGAACGCAGGGAAAAGATGGCCATCTGTAAGCAAAGGAGATAAACCCTCAAAGCACTGACCTGCCAACTCTTGGATTTTGTTTTCCAGTTTCCAGAACTGTGACAGAATGAGTTTTATTGTTTATGCCATCCAGACTGTGATTCTTGGTTATGGTAGACCTAACAACTAATAAAACATCCACAAAAGCAGAAAAGCTGTTCCTTCCATTTGTGGATTTTACTTACCATAGACTGAAATAAATTAAGTTGAGGAAGGAAGATTTTTTCCATAATATGAGGTAATTTTTCCACACTGAAATACTATGCCATAGGGAAGAAATGTTATCCTGGGCTGAAATTTTATCTTTAGTGAAGGGGACAGAGCTTTTGATGAAGATGATATCAATCCCAGGGATGCTTAGCAGCCATGTTTTCAAAATTTTTGGATGATCCTTTACATTCACCACTGAAAATAGTGTTTGAGATAAACAAATTTGTGACATTCTCCAGGGTATTGGCTTTTCTTTGGAAGTTCCTGGCATAAATACTAATCCACTATGGTCTCTAACCTCACTTATTAGAATGATTGTTTAGCAGAACACTGAGGGCTTCAACAAGCCTGTCACTAAATACATATTTGTCAAATAAATTTGCACAGGGAACAATATCAAATTCTCCACACACATTTTGCTACTGAGGTTTTTTCTTAATAAAAAATTGATTATGTTCTGCATAAAGATGACCAAAGAAATTTGTTTGCAAATTGGCTAAGGTTGTTCATCTCTTTTAAATGTTGGTCAAAATAATTTTTTGCCCTCAGTATTAGCTTTCAAGATTATAGAGGTCTTCTACAATATATAGTTAAAAATGTGTGACTTTATGTAATTATAATTATGGAGAACATGTTTGTTCAAACAGATTGTTTTATCAATTACAGAAATAGATTATATTATCAGAAATATTTAGAAATAAAAATATACTAACAATTATTGACAAATGATACAAATGTTTCCATTCATAGGAGAAATTCATGTTTTCACCTTTCTATGGCATTATCTTGTCTTTTATTTAAAAAAAAATAAAATATGAGAATTTATTAGACTCTGGGAATTCACAAAAAAAAGTATTTTATCATTTAATATAAATTAAAGTACCTAGACGGAAGCACCTATAAACCAAAGATGCTAAGATAATAACTTAAAAATAGAGCTTTGTTGTTTTGTTTTGGAGGTTTTTGCTGTTGCTGTGGGCTAAGGAATATTAAGAATCAATTAGAACTGTGATTATTATAGGCTATTTCTTCTGAATTGTATTGATATATTTTATACTATCTTAAAATTGTCTTGAACAGTTATTTCAAATTTCTTATTACAATATTGAAGCATTATGTGTGATTTGGTGATGATAATTAACAGAAATAGCCCCTCGAACTCCCAGCAGCCCTTTAAACCTCTCTCAGCCTCTGTCCTGACCTATGAAACTGGAATAACAATAACTGACCCACTTAGCTCATATGGTTTCATTAAGGTCAAATAAATTAATGTCTGTAAAGGTATTTGCATAAAAGCACCAGATCAGTTCAAGAAAGATTATTGCCAATTCAACTGCCATAATTTTTATAAATTGCTGGGTGGTATCAGTGCTATCATGGGCATAATTTAAACCAAAAGCTTTTGATTTCAATCTTATCATGACCTAGAACAGGGAATATACCACATATGAACTGAGAAGTATTTAGGGTAAACCTTTGTATTAGTAAATAAATCAGTAGCAGACATTAACAGGAAGTGGACAAAAATTAAGAAAAAAAGGTTGGAAGCAATAGGAAAGCATGCTAGAGGGATGAAACTAGAATCAAGTCTTCCAGCCAGAAATTTTCCCCATGTAAGTTTATTATAATCCTGCAAATGACTGCATTGTATGAACCAGTCCAGAAAAGTGGAGCAGGTATCTGGCAACAAGAGAGATTAAAAAAGGTTTTCTCCTTTCTACAAAGATGAAGAACACATAAAAGGATGGATTCCAAGGAGAGAACCATGCCAAGTCTCCATTGCAGATGGAATTAGGCAAAGGATCCCAAATGACTTAAGATTTAAAACGAGTCAAAACAGAGACACATGCATCACAAAAATAAGATAACTTTTAGTTATCCTCTTGAATATTGATTATATTTCACAGATGTTGACACAAGAAAGTGATGATGATTTTTACATTATCAATTGCCACTATAATAAAATGTCTGGCAAATTGAAGCTTAGAATGAATATTTTTGGATTGGTGATCTACAAAACCAAAAGCTACCAATATGTTACTAATAAGAACTGTTTTGCATATGAGCTTTTTTTTTCTGTCTAATGAGACAAGGGTGAGAATCTGGAGATATTGCTATGAGATATAAAGACAGGTAAGTTAATTTAGGGTCAGGCCTGAAATTCATTATTTCCTTGGTAATGAGAAAAATTGTGGTTTAATCCATTGTTTCATACATATGGACATTAAAAGGTCTTTGAGATATCTGAGTGAAGATTTTGTAAGGGAACTGAATGTATTTTGATGGAGAAAAAGGAAGACACACCTGCAAAGGGGATGTAGATTTAAGTGTCAAAAATGTGCCTATGTGATCAAAGGACCAGACCGGTGTAATTCTATATCATGTACAACCAGAGGAATGACTAGTTATACTCCATGTATGTATGATGTGTCAAAAATGCATTCTACTGTCATTTGTAATTAATTAGAACAAATAAAAAATGTTAAAATTGAAAAAGGAAAGACTCAAGTCTCGAGAAAACATGGTGGGAAGGGAGTGAGCCACTCTCTGCTTCCGCTGCCAGACCCGCAGATCTCGCCCAGTCAGAATACTCCATCTCTGAGTGTTAGAGGACCCCTACCCAGCTCCTCTCCGCAGAAATCACCAGCGCTGTGACCCCATGCGGGGCTCTGGGCCTAGGCTATGGAGCAGGATCCAGAAGTTCCACTCCGCACAAGACTCTGCAAGCACCTTAGCAGAATCACCTGTCAATGCATCTGCACATGGTCAAGACCTCACTCCACTCCCAGGCAAGTCACTCAGCTGCTACCTACCCACGCACAACGCCATAGCCTGGTTCCCCCCACCTCACCAGGTTCCCCCCACCTCACCAGTCTCCCCTCACCTCACCAGGCTCCCCAACCTCACCAGGCTCCCTGGGGTTGAAAGCAGACCGCTGCCACCTTGACTCAACATTCTCGCCATTTATCTGGGCCAGTTCCCAGATCGGATCTCCAGCAGCCAGGAACCAGATTTCCAATTTTCCCCCCTCTCCAGCGGAGGTAACGCAACACAGTAGTTGCCCAACACAGGTGTGCCGTGCCACCAGGGTGCCGCCCACAGGAGCCCTGGGGTGAGAGTTTCCTCAATGGGAACTGCTGGGGGACAGGGAGAGACCAGGAACTGGGAAATCTCCAGGCAAGAGAGGGAGAAAGTACCAGGCGCTCACATCATACAAGCAAAAAGAGACAATGACCCGTGAGGTGCAGTCTTTCTGCAGGGACTGGTGGGTGCCACTCCCCACACCCAAGCACCTTGCACCAGGACCAGTCTTCCCACCCTGGTTTCCTCCACCATCCAGGGAGCAGAGACACCAGCTTATAACACATGGCGCCACCTACTGGATAAGAAGAGAAGCAGGAAAGATATGCATCTCTAAAGCTAGCTGCAATCCTGGCTTCTTTCTTTGAGTTTTTTGTTTGTTGATTTGTTTGTTTTTTCTCTTCAACCCTTCCATCCTCCGGTCCTCACATCCCCAACATATGTGAAACCAAGAACTTTGCATGAAATAGGACTTTGAGGACTGAGTCATCTGAATAATATGATATAGAGGTGTCGTATGTGTCCTTTTTTTCTTTTCCTTTTTATTCTTTCATTTTTCTTTCCCCCTCCAAATTTTACAGTTTTAACATCTATATTTTTCTAAATACATATGTGGGTTTGTTTTATGTACTCTACTGTCATCCCACGTACTTGCCTACCCTAAATTACTTCCTGTCTGTTCTCTTCCTACTAACCCTCTTCACTAACCCAGTTCTTCAAGACCTTTAAAGAAGAACTAATACCAATACTCTTCAATTTATTTCAGTAAATAGAAAAAGAGGCAGCACTTCCAAACTCATTCTATGAGGCCAATATCACCCTGATTCCAAAACCAGGCAAAGACACATCAAAGAAAGAAAACTTTAGACCAATATCTCTAATGAACATAGATGCAAAAAAATCTCAATAAATTTCTGGCAAATCAAATACAAAAGCATATCAAAAAGATCATGCAGCATGATCAAGTGGGATTCATCCCAGGCATGCAAGGTTGATTCAACATAAGGAAATCAATAAATGTAATTCATCACATCAATAGACTCAAAGAGAAGAATCAAATGATCATTTCAATAGATGCAGAAAAAGCATTTGACAAAATACAGCATACCTTCATGTTCAAAACACTAGAAAAACTAGGGATTATAGGAATGTATCTCAACATAAAGGCTTTCTATGCTAAGCCCCAGGCCAACGTCATTCTAAGTGGAGAAAAATTGAAGGCATTTCTTCTAAAAACTGGAACAAGACAGGAATGCCCTCTTTCACCACTTCTATTTAACATAGTCATTGAAACACTAGCCAGAGCAATTAGACAAAAGAAATTAAAGGGATATGCAGAGGAAAAGAAGAACTTAAATTAGTACTATTTACTGACGATATGATTCTATACCTAGAAGACCCAAAAAGCTCCACCAGAAAACTTCTAGAATTAGTAAACGAATTCAGCAAAGTAGCAGGTTATAAAATCAACACCCATAAATCAAAGGCATTTCTGTGTATCAGTGACAAATCCTCTGAGATGGAAATGAGGAAAACTACCCCATTTACAATAGCAAAAAAAAAAAAATACTTGGGAATCAACTTAATGAAAGACATGAAAGATCTTAAATCAAAGAAGACCTTAGAAGATGGAAAGATCTACCTTGCTCTTGGATATGCAGAATTAATATGCATATTATCAAATTGACCATACTTCCAAAAGGACTGTACAGATTTAATGCAATTCTGATCAAAATCCCAATGGCATTCCTCATAGAAGTAAAAAATGCAATCATGAAATTCATCTGGAAAAATAAGAGACTCAGAATAGCCAATGTAATCCTTAACAGAAAGAGTGAAGCAGGTGGCATCACTGTACCAGACCTTAAACTAACCTACAGAGCAATAGTAACCAAAACAGCATGATATTGGCACCAAAACAGACTGGTAGAACAATGGTACAGCATAGAGAACACAGAGACTAACCCTCAAAATTACAATTATCTTAGACAAAGGTGCCAAAAACATACATTGGAGAAAAGACAGCCTCTTCAACAAATGGTCCTGGGAAAACTGGAAATCCACATGCAACAAAATGAAATTAAACCCCTATCTCTCACCAATCACAAAACTCAAAATGGATCAAGGACTTAGGAATACAACCAGAGACTCTGAGTCTAATAGAAGAAAAAGTAGGCCCTAATCTCCATCATGTGGGATTAGCCCCCAGTTTCCTTAATAAGACTCCTATAACACAAGAATTAAAACCAAGAATCAATAAATGGAATGGTCTCAAACTAAACAGTTTCTTCTCAGAAAACAAACAAAAAAACAAACAAACAAAAAAACAATCTGTGAGGTGAATAGAGAACCTACATCCTGGGAGTAAGTTTTTACCCCTCACACATCAGATAGAGCACTAATCTCTAGGGTATATAAAGAACTCAAAAAGCTAAGCACCAAACAAATAACTCAATCAATAAATGGGACAAGGACATGAACAGGCACTTCTCAGAAGAGGATATTCAATCAATCAACAAATATATGAAAAAATGTTCATCATTTCTAGCAATTAGAGAAATATAAATCAAAACTACTCTAAGATACCATCTCATTCCTGTTAGAATGGCAACTATTATCAATATAAACAACAATAAGTGTTGGCGAGGATATGGGGAAAAAGGCACACTCACACATTGCTGGTGGGACTGCAAATTGGTGAAGCCAATATGGAAAGAAGTATGGAGATTCCTTGGAAATATGGAAATGGAACCACCAAGCTATCCCTCTCTTTGGACTATACCCAAAGGACTTAAAAACAGCATACCACAGGGACACAGCCACATCAATGTTTATAGCAGCACAATTCACAATAGCTAAACTGTGGAGCCAACCTAGATGCCCTTCAGTGGATGAATGGATAAAAAAAATGTGGCATATATACACAATGGAATTTTACTCAGCAATAAAAGAGAATAAAGTCATGGTATTTGCAGGTAAACGGATGGTGTTGTAGAAGATAATGCTAAGTGAAGTCAGCCAATCCCCAAAAAAACAAATGCCTAATATTTTCTCTAATATAAGGAGGCTGACTCATAGTGGGGTAGGGAGAGGCTATAATGCCATTGTTTTTATTAAGGTTCACTCTTTATTTTTTATTCTGATCTTTTAAATTTATTCTTAATGATTCTTTTTATTTATACATGACAGTTGCATCCACTTGATATAGTTATGCAAGCATGGAATATATCTTATTCTAATTAGGACCCCATTCTTGTGGATGTACACAAAGGTGGGATCATTACTACTACTATGACTAGACTTGGACAAATGTATAGTATTTCCAATATTTACAGGACTTAATTTTCTAAAATTTGTTGTATTAAGGTTTATCATAAGTCCACATAATTCTCAAATTTCTCCTTTGTAACCATTTCAGACTACCTTACAATCAGACAGCTCTCACTTTTTTTCATGTCCATCATAGAAAATGAATCATCATGGCCTAAATTTTGTTTTCCTAATCTTCAAACAAAAATTGATGCACAGCATCACAGACTTTTTTTTTTTAAAGAAGGCATACCACTTGAAATATATAACAGACCCAGTAAAGAGAAACATGTGGGTGAAAATATTTCATGTCCAAAGAATCTTATTCCCTAGACATAAAAGGCTCTCTAATTTTCTACAAATGAATTCCAGTTCTAGTGTATTTTATGAGTACCTTCATTGCTATTAAATCTTGAAATACAATAAAATGACCCTAATACAGGATCTCTCAAAACATTTAGTGGACTCTCCAGGAAGCTGCAGCAGCCCCAAATTGGAAGCACTCCAAGAGTGTTGCTTAGTAACTCTTTGGAGAGATTTATTCAAATGATTTTCATCTGAATAAGCAAATCCATCCCTCATTTTTAATGAATACTTGAAAATGCATTCTTTCATGTCAGTGTTTTCCCCTCCTGAACCTGCATTCTCTGAAGATGTACTAGATTCTAGTAACTTCTATGAAAACCTGCAGGGAGTGAGCTTTGGCCCATGGCCACTGTTACAGATATGTTCCTCTTTTGTCTACCTCATCAATGAGTCCTTATCCAGAAATTCCACTGTTATATAAGGTGTTAAATGACTGTGGACCACCCTGTGTGAGGTAATGTCTATAATAATCACCCTGGGGCACGATGTGCAAGTAAAACAGGAAAAGAAAAGTTTCACTGAGGAAGCTGTCATCTTAAATTAGTACCATGTAAAATGGCAGAGCACAGATGTTTTGGTGTCTTTTTAATAATTCAACCTGTGAACATAACACTGAGTCCTGGTGTTCATGTTGTGGCAGTGACTTCAACTCAACAGGGAAAGAGTACTTGGACAGCATGTTCAGAATAAAGAGTGCCTCTCACTCTTCTATCTGTAACTATAAAGAATAGTTTAAGACTTGATTATGGAACCATTTTAGTACTGCTGGGACTTGGAATAGGCAGGTCTACTTACAGCCAGCGACGCATCAGGCTTGACTTCCCTTTCCTGCCCTCTTCTCAATCCCACCACTATGAGTTGCTCCCAAAATTGCAGCTAAATGAATGAAAAGATACCTTGTTTCCAGTAGAAATCTAGAGGAAGACTGTTTACAATAGGATTATTCCTTAGCAAATGGGTTAGCTCTGGATTGTGCTTATATTAGATACATTAAAAACTGCTCAACAATGGCAAGACTCTGTTTAATTGTATTTGTTTCCATTTTCTAAAAATAAAACAAATTCACCCACAAAATCTTGAATTGAAGCCATCAGAGCCGTCTCCTTCACTCTTACCTCCAGATTGGTAGACTACTCCCTGCTGCCCCTACAAACCGGAGGGTGTTCCATCCTGGAGACCTAGGCTTTTCCTCACTTGTCCAGGAATTCTCAAATGTAACTCCAAATTTCTCAACAAAGCTTTGACTTGAAGTACTTTTTTTTTTTTTTTTTTTTGGCTGACTTTGGCACCTTTCCAGAGCACAACACAAGGTCAGACGAATCCCCCAGAAGCCAAGAAGTTAGACCACCACTCAGATCCCCTACTCTAGGAGTGCATCTGCTGCAAGGTCCCAGCTCCTCTGCCTTGACTATCGTCAAGTTCACACAGAGGCCCAGTTCCAGTGGGCAGGTCTCATGCAGTGACTGAATGCAGCAAGCATAGAGGCACACCCATCTCAAGCAGCGACAGAAACCACTGATGAGCCACTTTGGCTCTCATCATCATTCTGGACAAAACGGCTTAAAACTCCTCTCCACTTGAGAATCCCCTTAGCTTTTCTTCATTCTGTCACTTTCTTCATGGAGCCAGGCCTCTTCATTGCTCTGTGGAACTCCCCCCTGCCTCCCCAGCATCTCAGGCAGCCTCTCTTTCCTTTTCAGGTGTTGCCTGCAATCAATCATTTTTTGAACTGCTCTCACCTCATTGGTTCTTCTTAAAAGACTTAAGTAAACACATATACTCATCACGGCCTTCTACCTTCTACCTGTTTGTCAAGCCTACCCGATGTACTCTAGCTTTCATTGTTTCATCTGTACAATACTATTTTCAGTATTTGGTTACATTTTATGATTTTAATAGCCCTTAGTATTATCAGCAAAAAAAAAAAAAAAAAAAAATACCCTGACTTTCACACGGATACTGGTAGAGTAAGTCGTAGCATATTTTAGTTATTTCTAAAAACTTTTTTTGAAAAGTCAAAGTCCACATTTCTAGTGTATATACAGTTCTCCACAGTTTTTTTCAATTATTTCCAATGATTTTCCCCAGTCATTTTCTTAAAGGTTACAGTATAGAAATTTTATGACTTTTCTTAATGCTCTGTGGCTTTAAGAAAAAGGAATAAAGATTACAATTAGATCTATTTAGAAGATTTTAGAAATGTTATAATCCACTTTCTATTGAAAAAACGTATATGCAATATGAACATTGATAATATAAGGTAATTAGTTTTAAGGAAGAAAAAAGTGTATAGAGGTAATTTTTTAGGTAATGAAAATATGAATTGCTTAAATTCTTGCAAGGTAAAATCATCAGTGTTACCTGATTTGTAAAGATAACTGGAGAATATGCTCAGCATTTGCAAAAGACTTAAGATAGTTCTTTGTGGAGACCTAAGAAGCAGGACCATTGAGGGCCTCCATAAATGGTCACTCTTAGAATGTAAGCTATACAATGTAACAGGGAGGTGATGGAAAAGTACATATATAGAGAGAGTAGGTTGGTAAGGACTGTGTTAATGTACACCTAGAGTACTGGTGAGGAAATCTCATGAAGGCCAGAAGACTAGGAAGACAAATGAGGCCCACATTCAGGGACGATCTGGAAGACAGAATATTTCCAGGAAGGCAGAGAGTAGCAGGGTATGACTGTTAAACAATCTCCAAAGCCAAATAAAAGGTCAAGATTAACAAAATATTGTGCTTCTCATCAGGTTCTACAAAGAAATTCAGGGTAATTAAATAGTTACTTTTCTCCAATTAATGTGGGAAATCAAATATTCAAGAGAAAATTCCCAAACACCACCATAAAGTTCACCCAATCCTTTTCTAAGGAATGTCTCATCAACCAATGTTTGCTTTTAGCAAATAAACATTCACTGAATTAACGGCTATCAATTGTTTCTTCCACTTTCAGTGAAAAATCAACAGCAGCATTGTGTTTATCAAATCAAACTTGATATTGAAAATCAGGTAGTCAGTGTTTCACTTTTATAATAAATATGCATTGTATTTAAAAAATGGGCTACATGTGGAGGAACATACCTATAATCTCAGCTACTTGGGAAGCTGAGGCAGGAAGATGTCAAGTTCAAGAGTGCCCTCTGCAACTCAGTGAGACCTTGTCTCAAGATAAAAAATAAAAATGTCTGGGATATCACTCAGTTGAGTGCCTCTGGGTTCAGTAACTAGTACCACACACAAACTGAAAAACATGGATAAAAATAGACAATTCATAGAAGCAAGAATGTTATTAGGTAAATATATGAAAATATCCCCATATTTAATAATGATATGGAAAATATAAATAACTGTTAAAAATTTATTTGAGGGCTGGAGTTGTGGCTCAGTGGCAGAGTGCTTGCCTAGCAAATGTGAGGAACTGGGTTTGATTCTCAGTATCACATACAAATAAATAAATAAAAGTATTATGTCCATCTACAACTAAAAACATTTAAAATTTATTTGAGATATTTATCATCTATTGGATTAGCAAAAGTGAAAAAGGATCACGAATGCAGAGTGGTTTGAACATGTAGAAATAGGCCATTTTAGATATTTCCCAAATCAGACAACCTATTTTGCAGAGTAGTTTGGCAATATTAAAATTTCAAATATACTTTTTGTTAAATATAGGAAAATTCTTAAAATAAAATATTATAACTTAAATTTTCACACATGCTCATTAAATAAGTCATTTGTATTCCAGCTGTAAAATGGAATAGAGTATAAGCTGATAAAAATTTAGAAAGATCTCTGTGCAGTGATGTTGAAAACATCATATGTTGTACGTCAGTATGTAAATTATATTCTTGATTTTAAAAAATGGTTGTGTGTGTGTGTGTGTGTGTGTGTGTGTAAGCATGGGTAATTATGCTTTTTGAAAAGATTCTGGATACCATTAACAGCATGACCTATTTGTGTTTTAAATAATATACAAATTTGTAGGCTAGTTTTAAAAATCAGGAAAGGTATGAGTCACATTATTAACAGTGATTTATTTAGGCTGAGGAGATCATTGGGAATTTTCATCTTGTATTTTGTAAGATTCTATATTATTGGAATCTTTTAATGTTTTGGTAATAAGGATGAATGATTTTCATAGGAGGTAATACATCATTTCTAATTTTTATGATGATATACATTATATATTAATAATTATAGTCCTTGTATACCTTTATAATTTCATAATTATGCTTCTGTAATTATAATTATATCATTATTCATATATTATAGTTCTGGTCCCATTCTGAGTTAATTCTCTTATTTCTATTTTAATAATTTTTGGCTCCATCACTGATCAGAAAAAAAGAGTGCGTATTTAAAACTCATAAAAATTGACTCGAACAATCCTGTCATGCCATTCATGGCTAATATTTTTCTAGGTATTCTTAATATAATGGGTGTGTGTTCACATGTATGTATGTATGTGCTATTGAAATATTTTCAACTACTTGGTTTTATAACAGAGAAGTGGTTTCCCATGGATACAAAAATATTCTAAAAATTGCTGCTCTTGCTTTCATGCCCCTTTGTAAGTAATGCCTTGTCATGAAGAAGTAAAAATTTACTACTATTCTGTCTAGAGTTCAGCCAGCCTATGAGCATAGATTTATAGAGTCTGAGATCTGTTGAAGTAGTCATTCCTTAGGGTCAATTTTCAATCTCTGCTTCCCTTTTAAAGATTAAGACAATTTCATTTCCACCTATGTTTTCAATTTACACAGGGATACCTCAGATGACCTCAAGGGCCCTGTTGCCAATCACCCAAACTGAAGAGTGGGATAAATGGTCCGTTGTGTTTCATTGAAGAGTTCTAACGCAGGCTGACAGGCTGTGGGAGCTGCTGAGCTCTTAGACCACTTCACAGAAAGAGCGTAATGCCTGATGTGTGTCTCTTTTTTTTCCCTCTGCAAAAGTAATGATTCATACATAATCAGAGGAATGTCATTTCAACAGTATGGATAGAATTTTGAAAACCTCTGACAGCTTATATTTTTCAGTAGACTCATAATTCTTTTGTTGTTGTTGTTTTTGTTTTAAATTTCAGGGTGTGGGAGAGGGATGAGTACCTTGACCCGTCCTTAATCAGTGATCTTAAACAGAACATCTCTCTGCTTCTCATCCTAGATGGATGAGTAGCAGGATACCAGAGTTACTGGAAAAGAGGAGAAGATGAATACTGTAAATCATTCCTAAGTGGAGGCACAGTAAGGGAGTTCCTGCAGAATTAGCCAGAAGAACACAGAACTAGGATATTTATAAGTTCTTTTTATTTAGGAGATGAAAAGAAAGGTAGATATATGAAGAAAAAAGAGAATGTGGGAGAACCTGGTTAAAATTATGAGGAGCCCTTCAAACTGAATTCTATCCTTTAATAAACATGAAACCTAGACATAATGTAGATGGTTGAAATCTCTGTTGAGCCTGTATTTACTATCCCCATATACTTTGATAATAGACACACTGAATTTCTCTTCATACGAGGTAAAATAATTTATTGACAGGAAAGTGACTTGCTTTGTACTGTGATAAAGAAAACACATTTGCCCTACTTTATTTTCACATTGACATTTTTTCTACAGAATAATATAATTTTTATTACTTGCCACTAAACTATTTATAAATAATTGCCTATAGTATATCATAGGAGATAATAATATACATTGTTGGCCTTTAGGATCAGTTAATGTAGCATTAAAAAAAAAGAAACTAGTAAAGGTAATTCTCAAAACTCTCCTAAGCAATGTCACTAAATATTAAATATAATCATGGAATAATGAATTAAATGTAAACTATGTCCTCATTGCATGATACAGTCATAATTTTAGGATGGGAGAACTGGATTGATCAACTGTTGGCAAGGATGTGGGGGGAAAAGATACTCATACATTGCTGGCTAACTGCAAATTGGTGCAACTACCATGGAAAGCAGTATGGAGATTGCTTGGAAGACTTGGAATAGGATCACCATTTGACTCAGCTATCCCACTTCTTGGTTTACACCCCAAAGCCTTAAAAACAGCATACTATGGTGACATAGCCACATCAATGTTCATAGCAGCACAATTCACAATAGCCAAACTGTGGAACCAACCTAGGTGCCCTTCAATAGATGAATGGATAAAGAAACTGTGATATATATACACAGTGGAAATATTACTCAACATTAAAAGAGAATAAAATCATGGCATTTCAGGGAAATGGATGGAATTGGAGAATATTATGCTAAGTGAAGTTAGCCAAACCCCCAAACCCAAATGCCAAATGTTTCCTCTGATAGGAGGATGCTGATCCATAATGAAGATGGGGGGTGGGGAGTATGAGAGGAAACTTTAGATAGGGCAAAGGGGAGGGAGGGGAAAAGGAGGGAGGGGGATAGGAAAGACAGTGGAATTATATGTACATTATTATTCCAAGTACATGTATGAAGACATAAATGGTATGACTCTATTTTGTGTATAACCAAACATGAAAACGTGTGCTCTCTATGTGTACTAGGAATTTAAATGCATTCTGCTGTCTTATATAACAAATTATAATAAATAAATACATTTTTAAAAATTATAAAATCCTGTTTTCTGCCATGTTCATTAGTGTCTGAAAGCCTTTCACTATGTTTCTGTTCAATTAGGACGTATATATGATAATACTTGGAAGGATGGCTGTTTTTAGTTTTGATAATTTTTCCCACTAAAACAAAACATACTAACACAAAAACAAGTTAAACTATCCTGTTTTTTGAGATTGTATTTTCATTTATTGGCACATTTGTGTAATCAAGAGTTTAGTCTACCTAAACTTGGTGACCAGATGCTCCACTTCAGCTAGGGACTAAGGGGCTCCCAAGACACACTAACTGGGAAAGACCTGGATCAACTAGGACAAATCACTCAGCTGATCAATATAATGAGGTATAATGAATCAATATAATGAGACAACAATTAAGGTAAACCATGTCATAAGGTAAATGTAAAAGATAAACCATCTACTTTAATTTGGAAAGAAAAAGAAAAAGAAAGTTTGGTTTATGACCAAAATTGTCAAATAGTCTGGCAAGAATTAAGGCACAATAGAAAATTAATGTGTCCTGCCTAGAAAAGAACTTGGAGCCTGAATTCAGCTTTATTATTAGAAAGTGTTTTCTCCACACTTCACCATGTGGTTCTCACCCCCTTCTTCCAGATAGCCCATGTTAGCACAGTAACTGGAAGTAAAATGAGAATCATAATGACAATGGATTTTTGGATGTTCCTTTGAATGCTTTTATTATAAACATAAGCCATGTGAAAGAGCGTATGTTCCATGCTCTACATCTCATGGAATGTTGTGCACAATTGTCATTAAGTCCCCTTCCCCTTCTGTGAAATCCTTGTGTGTCAGTCACTGTATTAAGCACCTCAAGTGTATTATACAACTCAGTCCTCATGACAGACTGCTGAATAGGCAATTGGCTACTGCCCAGAGGGACCGATGGGGCACATCTCTTTCCAATTCTTTTTACAGTGATGTTACATTAGTACCTCGAAATTGGTAGGAGCCGTTATTTCATCTCTATGTCTCTATATAAATTAGAAAAATACTACAAATAAGGATTGTTTGTTCATTTAAGAGGGCAGGTTACTGGCATCACGACAGGTAAGTTTCTTCAGGTTCATTTTATATAGCACTACCTCATATTCAAAAAAGCTAAGGAACATGTGTGAATTCACAAATCGAAGAAACAATTCAGCTGGGACTTAAGAGATGTGCTGTGTGATTCTAATGCCACAGTACTTTGTGTTTCCCATTGAACTATTAAAATTCTTTTTTTTCATGGACTGTTGCAAAAGTGTAACCCTCCAGTGTTTTCAGTTCACTTTGGTTATCTAGTGACAAAATTCTATAACTTTAACTATATATTTTTACTCCTTCTTTGGCATATAAACATGTCTTGGGTTAGAAATAAAAGAAATGCAACCAATACTGTTTTAAATAAATCAGAATGGTACGACTCTTAACGCTCTAATATTAAGGGAAAACTTCAAGAGCAGCTGGTTCAACTATCAATTCACTATCATCAGGAATTTGTCTTATACATATATTATATATTGATTCTGATTGTTATTCATAGTTTTTGTGCTAAAGGACGCTCTTCCCATATATTTCTCAAAGCTACAGGTTTACCCACTATTAGATTAAGGAGGGTAGTGGGTAGGCCTGGAGGAGCAGAAAAGTTTTGCAATAAATGTCAACCTTTTTGACTAGTGGATTCATCCCTCAGCTGATTCCTATGAGAGGAGCTAAACAAAGGGCAGTGAGTTCAGCTCTAAGACACATAGTCTAGGGTTACAACAGAGAGTGAGCCCCTAAAGGAACTTCATGTGATGACAGGACAGGAGAGAGAACAGTAGATAGCTCAAGAATAGAACCTTGCTGTTGGAACAGACAAGAAGAAAAGCATGTCAAGTGGAGAGAGGCAAATGACAATTGCAGACAGTGACAAAAGTGCGTACTTGTTCCTTGTCAGCTTTCTCCTTACTCCTCTTAGAAGCCAAGTCTGAGGCCTCCTCCCAAGCACATTTTTATATCTGATTCTTTCATTAGTCTTTACCAACAAAAGTAGGGATCCAGTTCTGTTTCATTTTAGCAATAATCAAATTATTTTCTTCATTCAGCATTAAAACAGTGAGGGATATACACCCCACAAAAAGGGATGATTTCACCCTTCTCACCTTCCAAAAGACTCTGAATAGACACAACACTATCATCAACAAGGACAAAATAGTAAGCAAACAAAACAAAACAAAACAAATCTCATGGGTAAAAATCAGTAAATACACAGTTTGTAAACAGGAATCGAAAAATGGTTCTCTGGGTTACAAGATAATGTTTGTTCTGTATGACATTCACACAGATATGTAAAAAGAATGCACAATTTTACCCAATTGGGATAAAAAAATTAATTCACATGTATTTTGAGGTGTGCATGATAATGGCTCTCAGTCCTCAGCCACCTATTCATTGGGAGTCCATTGCTTCACTCAGGTTAAACTTCCCTGGTTAGCATGAATAAAGTAGCCTGGCAATACTCTTAATATTCAGTGAACTCACTTCTAATACTATTGTTCCTTCTTTTTTCATTACTAATTATCTCTAAAGTATGAAATATTTTAATTGATTTTACTGCAATTTGAAAGTGCTTTTTTCTTCTTTAATATATAGAGGCACTTGACATATGCAGATTGACCTCCCATAACCTGTTTGCCCCTCAGCCTGATTCACCTCTCATCTGTAGGACTTGGTCCACCACATGCAGAGGCCTACTGTCACAAACAGAAACACTGGATTCTTATTTTCCTACTGTTAAGAGGCTGTCTATTAAACAGAAGTTTCCCTTGAGATTTTTATACTTAGAAAAACGAGGTAATTTTTTTTTTTTTAAATCTAGATGCTTCCTCTGTAAATAGAGGAAGAATCCCAAAGCAAGATTTGGGAATTGCAATCTCTTGTCTCATTCATGTTTTCTAACAAATACAATTTATTTTCCCCTTATAAACAAGGTCATTACACCCTAAATACCATTAGTACCTTACCCCACAATAGCAGCTGGACTTTACCAACTTCACTAAAAACAAAAAGTCTAAAATGGCATTGGGAAAGACATTAATTCATAGTGTGAATTCACTTTCAAAAGATAGGCTACTTTAACCATTCATGGCAAGAAATAAACTACACAGATTATTTTTCCTACTTGTCCATTTATCACTCTGTGAGAATTAGTGGAACTCTGCATAATGGCAAATGTAGCAAGTGTACACATTTGTGTATATGTGTATTTCCACTCCCTTACAAACTCACATAGACAGATATATGCATATGAATACACACACACACACACACACACACACACACACACACACACACCTATATTTCACTTTGTACTTAGTGACATTTACAAAGTCTTGCATCAGCAATTTGCTCATTTATCTTGAGAACAGTGTTAATTGCTCTGTTATACTAATGGCTTCTATCTAGCCTAGTCTTCAAATGGGCTTCATTTAAAATTGGCAGTGCTAACTTACACCTGCAAAAAGATGAATATTTTTTCTCCTAGTTTGGGAATAGGGGAGACTATTTCTCATCACGCAGCATATGCCTCAGGAATTATATTTTTGTTTGCTTTGATTATTATTCAAAGCCAGAAGGCAGACTTCTGTACAAAAATAAATTTGCTAAAGAACTTTAGGGAAAAATTATGACTCTCACAAAGTAACCAAAGGCTGGGCAGGATGTTTATTTAAAACATTTATTTGAATATGTGTGAGGCACACTGAATAGGATTACAGAATGATCCTGTTTTCAAATTTATCATTCTATGATTAAAGTAGCATTTGCCAACTTGAAAATTATACTTTATTAAGATATTTTATTAAATGAGACTATATTTTCTTACTTTGTCTAACATGAATAGACAACATTCAACTGTTTATGGTAATCTCATTCTTGTACTTAGTTTATTTGAATAGCATAAAATAATTTAGAGATATGAGGTATAATCTAGTTCTATTGCACAAAGTATTGTAGTTAAGTATTAACTAGCAACAATCCCCACTGATATAAAATGAAGTAGTATTAAAAGATTTGGAGGCTTTGAACCTATACTGTCACTTTCAATGTGACATTTTTCTTTCCCATCCTTCTATGGTTTAGATATGGCTTGAGTGTGTCTCCCCCAGGGTTCTTGGGAAAAACTTTATTTCTTATTGTGAGGTATTCAATAAAGTAGAAATTGACCCAACAATGGCATTTAGAATTATGATCTTTGGGAGATTAGCATAAGATAAATTCATCAAGGTAGAACCCTCAAAACTGAATACTAGTAACTTTATAAGAATATGGAAAAAGACCAAAAGACAAATATGTCTCTTGCCATGTGATGCCTCCAGGCACCTTAGGACTCTGCCAGTAACAAAGTTATCACCAGATACAAGGCCTTAAACCTCTAGAACTCTGAACATTTTTAAAATAAAAAATTTTTTAAAGATACCTGTTTTATTTATAAAATTACCCAGCTTCGAGTATTTCAATGCAGTTATGCAAAATGGACTAATATACATCCCCAAACTAAGTTCAGCTTAAAGCTCCCTACCAGAACACAAACACTCTGAAGGAAGGGGGACTGACAACCCTGTTCATGTATATATCCAGAATACTTTGAACGTTACCTGGTTCAATGAATATCTGCGTAATAAGTGAGTTAACTTAAAAAGGCATTATTTGTATACAACCAGGGATATGAAAAAATGTGCTCTATATGTTTAATGAGGATTGTGATGCATTCCGATGTCATATATAAATTAAAAAATAATAAAAAAGACATTCTAAATATTTTTCTATAATATTCAAGAGTGTGTGTGTGTGTGTGTGTGTGTGTGTGTGTGTATGAGAAAGTAAAACAGAGATACTGAGTATGTACTGACTTCACTTTAACATTAAGAATTATTGAGTGAGGACTTGGAATGATAAATTCTGAAATAGTTTTATCTTTGAGTGGTTGTACCTTCCTAGAGTTCTCATCAACATTCCATTTATTGAACATCTGCTGTGTGCCTGCAAGGGGTCTGGCAGGGACTAAGGATATAAGGGGGAAAGCTTACAAATTTATCTCATTATTTTCATAGCATAAGAAATAAATGTTGCCTACAAGTGGTAATATTTTAATGCATTTGTAAGTAGTTAAAAAAAACTTTTGAAAATCATCAGCAATAGGGTTGGTTTTTATTTTGTTTTTTTGTTTACTCTAACAGCTCTTTCCCAGGTTCCTAAATAATCAACAAAATAATAAGTGAGAGAGGAGAAATTTTGAGATCTTGATTCCATCTTTGTCTTATTAATACTGTCACCATTCTGGATCACTGGAGGTAACCCTACATAGAAAGTGCCTCCTTTCTGTACATAAACCCAATCAATGAAATGAATAAGATAAGGGCATTTAGGAGGAGAAACAAAATTATGCTGACCCGTTATTATGAACATGATGCAAAATGACAGATTGCTAAAAACCAACATAGATTTGTTTTTTTTTTTTTCAACCACGTTGTGTAAGTAAGTAAGGATTCACACTCAGAAGAGCTTCTGGGCTATCCTAGTTGCAAGGAGTAAATAGATGCACAGATCATAAATTAATGCCTGAAAACTGCCTGTGAACTTTTGCCAGCAACAGCTAATTTGCAACGATGGGGGCTTCGTGAAAATGACAGTTTCAGTCGGCATGGGGAGGCAAGCAGAGCCATTTGAGAGGATAGAGAGGAATGGTGCCTGCCAATTGATGTTGGCAGGGGATTGTCAACCCACTGAGTGCCAGGACTCATCAGCATATTTCATGTTATGAGCATAGACATTGTCTGTAAAATCATGAGCCCTGAGAGGGCAATGTGGCTGCAGACTGCAGAGAACAGCATTTCAGGCAGGTGGAGGACACAGACACTTATATCAGTTGTGGCAAGTAAGAAATAAAAAAAAAAAAAAGAAATAAGCAAGTTAAATAGAGAAAAAGTTGGAAGGCCAAAAGAAAGAGTGCAGCATCTTTTATAATATTTTTCTAATGACAAAGTTCAATGCAAACAGAGAAAACAATAAATAATATTCAAAAATACTGGAAATCACAAAGGGAATAAAAATAATACAATTCTCACAACCAAATATTGCTGTCAAAACGTGACTGGGAGGTTTTTGTTGGTGGTGATGGTGTTTTCTGTTGCACTGGGGGACGAACCCCAGGGCATTCAACCACTGATACACATGCCCAGCCCTTTTTATTTTTTATTCTGAGACAGGGTTTCCTTTAGTTGCTGAGGCTGGCCTTGAATTTATGATCCTCCTGTATCAGCCTCCTGGGTAGCTGAAATTATAGGCATGTGCCCCTGCAATCAGTGATTGTAAGTTTTCTCTAGCATTTTTAGCTTAATATATATATTGAGTTGATGATTTGAATGATAAATTCTAATAAATTCTTTATATATACAAACATATAGATATGTATATATAAAGAGGTGTCAAGTAATGTTGCTCAAATATGTTATAATGAAAATATATTAACTTGTCATATGTTACAAAAAAATTGATTTGGAAGTTGTGGTAATTGTAATGAATTACCCAAAGTGTTATGAAGACCTTCTATTAACTTTTAATTTTATCTGAATAACAGCAAGTAGATGTATTATGAATAGTTACCAATGCAAATATATTATCAGAAAGTGAAACTATAAATTCGTTCTATGCTAATAACATCATATTAAACACCTCTGCTTCAAAATATTTGTGAAAAGGTGTGAATAGATCACAAGAAAACCTTTCAGTTGTTGATTAAATAAAAGTCTTACTGAACCCTATATGTGACATTCCTTTTTTAACGTATGGCATCCTTGTTGTTCAGTATCAGAAATCCAAGTAATAATGCATAATCAAGTATAAAGGAATAAAATGTTAACACAATAACTGATGAACATTCCTACTTTGATTTGGATGTGAGATGTCCCCCAAAAGGTCATGTGTGAGGCAATGCAAGAAAATTTAGAGGTGAAATGATTTGGTTAGGAGAAGCTTAACCAAATCAGTGCATTGATCCCATGATAGGGATTAAGGCTGGTAACTGCAGGCAGGTAGGGTGTGGCTGGAGGAGGTGGTGATTGAGGGCATGCCTTTGGGTCACTGAAGAGTAGGGCTTTCTCCTGCTTCCTGATGCCATGTCCTGAAATGCTTTCCTCCCTTCTCCACTCTTCCCCTATGATGTTCTGCCTCACCTGGTGCCCAGAGCAATGGAGCCAGACATCTCTGTTCTGAGACCTCTGAACCTGTAAGTAACAAACAAGCTTTTCCTACTTTAAAATTATTCTTGTCAGGTCTTTTGGTTATAGCAGCAAAAAGGCTGACTAAGACATTCGAATTTCAGGGAATTTCTCTACTTTTATCTGTTTTCTTTCCCGGCATAGGCATGGAAGTCTCTGTACTTGCAGAGACCCCACCTGTCCTTCAGCCCTTCCCAAATCCAGAACTGGTAAAGGTTCTGTCTCTAAGAAAGGATGAAGCGAGGTTAATGAAAAGTAAAAAGAAGTAGACCCCAGGGCTTGGCAGAGGTAGGGGGCTGTACATTTGTAGCAGGGCTGGATGGGTGGGGTGCTGACAGAGGATGGGAATGGGAGCTAATCCTTCCACATACTGTACCTTAGGCATCAGAATGCCAGAATGGAAATGAATTTTCCAATCTCTCCAACAAAGTGTCAGTTTTTAGTTGAAAAGAAGTAGTACTACAGAGTTTTGAGAATGAAATTAACATGAACCAGAGCAGAGAAAGGACTGTGAAGCTTGGGCACCTCGGTGGACAGTAGGGTGAAAAAAGTACCTGTTAGTCACACTTTTGTGTCTGTGACCAAAATATCCGACACAAACATCTCGGAGGAGGGAGGGTTTATGAGGCTCAGTTTCAGAGGTCTTAGTTCATGGCTGCACCTGCCAAAGGTGCATGAGGACATCATGGAGGCAGGGCTAGCCTAGGAGGCTCTCAGCTGGTGGCCAGGAAACAAGGGGTGAAAAGCAGGGGGCACAAGGGGCTTCAAAGGAAGGATCTTGGGCCAAAAGCCACAAGAACAGAGTGTGAAAAAGGTTAAAATAAAAACAAATTCTGTTTAATTAACAGAAGACAAGAAATCAATGAAAAATACAGAATTCACATAAGCCTTCAAATTCTAGCTTTATTTCTTTCCATATAAAAAATTCAAATTAAAGACTTCAGGAAAAAAGTGAACTTGAGATTACAAAACTAATTAATTTGAAGATCTCTCCTACAACTTCAGGATCATGGTCCTGCGGGTTACCAGTGTGTTATTTAGGTTCTCTGTATGAGGATTAATGAGTGGTTTTTACTCACACATATTTGAATTTCAACCGAATCAATATTTTAGGATGATATTCTAGCTGTAGACCCTATTCATGATGTCATTATCTTCCAAACAAGGTTTACTTTAGGTAGCATTATCATTTTTATTGGAAAACAGACAACCAGGTGTTATATTTTGCCACAACAAATATAAAAGGTTTTATTCAGAGTTTTAGAAACCTACTGAACACCCTGAGGTCACGGAGGAAGATCTTTGGAGGACATCAGACAGGGGCTGGATGGGCTCCTGTCTTCCTACGTGGTTTCTACTAGAGAAGATCTCCTTGATTATGTCATGTGGCTTCCATTCATAGAAACTTTATTAAAATAACTGAGAAATAGAAAAGTGATACCAACTGAAATAAATATAAGGCATTTCAATTTAAAATAACTGAGACAAACTATAGATTTACATGTGCCAAAATTTTAGGAATGCTTCATTGTTTTAATCACTGGGATTTTTAACAAATTATTTGAATAAGAATATTTTTTTTATCAAGCTGCTACATTATGTCAGGCACATTTAATAAACAGGGACTATACTGGTAAGCAATATTCTATCTCAGAACATACATTCTTGAGGGGACTAAAGAGACAGCATTAAGAAACAAAATAAATAAGCAAATGGTACGTATTGGGTAGAGTATTAGTTTCCCATGACTGTTATCACAATTCTCCCAAAATTTCTGGACTTAAAAAATGCAGATTTATTCTCTTATCATTTGTGAAGCCTGTCATATGACACAAGACTCCAAGAGAGCACCTCTTTCCTCGCCTTTGGGTTATGGAGGCCACTTGCGGTCCTTCATTCATGATACCCTCCTCACATCAGTTCAACTTTATTCTTTATCATCACACCTCCTTTTCCTCTGTCATTTTCAAATATCCTCCTGCTTCCCTCTTTTCAGTACCCATGTGATTGCCTTTTAGGGCCCTGTGTACGTGATAACCCAGTATAATCTCCCCATCCCCCAATCCTTAATTTAATCACGTCTGCATAGTCCCTTTTACCAAATAAGGTAGTACTCCCGGGTTCCCAGGGTTAGCACCTAGATGCAATAGGGACATTTTTCTTGGAATATTTGTCTCTCCTTAAACTCTTGCATGTTTGTATGCACTATCTTTCATAGTTAACTTGATCTTAATGTTCTTCAAAGCATAGACTCAGCTCTTCATGACTACCTGTCATATTTCTACACATTTTATCAAGCCCTTCTCCAAATCCTTTAGTTATTTTTTCAAAATGGGCTTGATTTATCATGTCAGGACACATGACTAAGCCTGTCAGGGTCACTCCAAGTGAATTGGGGGACTAAATAAAGACACAGATGCAGAAAGTAGCTTTTCTTTGGGTTCAGTGACCACTCCTCAGCCACAGCTCCCACAAGGAGTGCAAGGCACGCAAGAAAGAGAAGGAGCACACCTGGAACCCAGGCTTTATTGGGGAGAAGCTGTTCAAATGAGGCAAGGGGTCAGGTTTCAGGGGGTTGAGTGTATAGCTTCACGATGTCTTGCTAGCAGGCTGAATGACATCTTGGAAGGTCACATCCATCTCATGTGCTGTGTGTGACCAAAGGCAGAGCAAGCAAAAGGGACACATATGTGCACAGCCTGACAGAGCAGCATCGTCGGTCCAGTCCGCTTTGTGCACTCAGAATGCTCACAGCGCACACACACAGCCCATGGTTGGCTTGCCACATTATCATATCTGCTTTTTTTGTATTTATTTCTTCATGTCATTGATTATTTGAAATCATAAAGACTTTGTGGTCAATTTCAGGTTAGTTTACCATCTCAGGTTCCCCAGCCTCGATGTGTGGATATGGATATTGCACCTATTTGGATATGTGCAAATAATTTAATTTGCTTTCTTTAGAGTGAGTCAATTTTACTTATTTTTTCTTAATGTCTAAGTTTCAGTTCTTTAGCACATAGGTTTTGTGTGAATGTGTACTTGGCCTGAGAGAGATTAGTTGTTTCACATGTTTTCCTGTGAGACTCCCTTGAAGTGAGATGAAGGAGTTATCATTGAGGAGTGGTTCATATTTGTTTCTGCAGAATATATCCAGGGTTTCCTGAACTGTCCCCTTTTCTTCATGGTGCTTCTTTTTAGCCTCAGAATTCCTTCAAGATAGTCTAAATTCTGAATTTATAACACCTTGCACTTCAGGCTTGTATCTTAAGTCACTTGTTTCCCCAGCCTCGAGTGGAGGGGACACAATTCCCTTCCACTGCCCTCAACGAAGGGGAAGTGGCTCTCTAGTCCTTTATTCACTATTCGTCACATGGAACTTATCAGGGTGTCCTGTCTCTATGTGTGTGTCATCACACAGGAGTCCAGCGAGTCTCCAAGAATGGGGAAGACCTCCACTGGGAACTTCCAGATTCTTGACTATGTTACAGGAAAAAAAAAAAAAAAAAGTAAGGACATGTCAGGTATGAATAGCAGAGCAAGAAAGTTATAACCAAGGGACGGTACACACTGAAGAATGAGAGTGTGGGAGATATGAGAAAGTGTGAGTCACCATAGCTTGGTCAGAGACTTCAACTTTTATAGAAGGACAGTAACTAGAGGGCTGACCTGAAGTTGGAGTCTGGATGGGGTTTGGCAATTTCATACTAGTTTTTCTTGTACTTGTGCATTGCCCTCAAATGTTTTAATCATATATTTCTTACACTGCATGTCTCATTAACAAACTTCCTAAAACCTCCTTTAAAGTGGCTCCTCCAGATGACATGTAGTTACAATGTGATTTTTTTTTCAGCCAATCTGTAAACTGTGGCAAGGACATAGGCACAAGGTCACAGGCTGGGTCACTCATAGGCTGTCTGTTCTGCATTCCAGTGGTTTATGGGTGTTTTTCTTTGGAGACCCAGTGCTCTGTTTGTGTCTCTTAATTCCACCTCATGAGGACTTTATTTTCCACTCTTCACCTTTCCAGATTCATGGCATGATCTACAGTCCCTTCATAGGCATTAATGCTCTAGCATCTTTCCAAAAAGGCCAATATCTGAGCCAACCCTCCCATGACTTCCTACACTCACTTCTCTGCTTAACACACACACATTTATTCTGTAACATTTGGAAGTACATACATATTTTTACTGAGTACTTGGAACATAACTCATTCTACAAACTTACTGGATCTGGTACTTTCCCTCATTTATTTAATTTTTAATTTTGTATTCTTTTTTGGATGTGGGTGGAAAAGATTTTTTTGCTTAAATATATTAAACATAGCAAAAAGCCTGTTTTCCATACTTAATTTTTTAACCTACTTTGGGTTCCCTTGATTTTACTAATACTTTTCCAGTGATTTCCAAACCCATATAGAGTGTTCAGGCATGCAAGTATTTTCAAGATAATACTTTTAAACTAAGTAAATATTTCCACTGTGGGAAATACCAACATAATAGGCTCATTATTTAAACACTCAATAAATCCCTACATGAAACCTAATTAGAACAGTTTCCAAATTCTCAACAAACACACATTTTTAGCAATTGCAATTTATTAAATTTCTTAGGGAAAAACATTGTTTAAAACTACTCAGAATCTTAAAATATGTAAAATCAGGGAAACTCTTATGGGAAAAATTGTTTTATTATTAAGTATAATGAAAAAAACATTCAGTCTAGTTAGTTAATTATATAAATTCAATTTGCTAATTATATTAACATTAGTGGCCTGTGTCAAAATAGGCCACTATTATCATTGCAAAACAATGATAAATCTTATTGAAACTAAATGAGAAAGATATGAAGCCTTCCTCACAAAAAATAATTACCTGTTTAATAGCATGAGAATGATCTGATTTGGGTATTTTTTCAAACTCCCGTTAATAATTGATTTGTTCAAGTCATATTTGATTTTAAAAAGCAGAATACGTTTAAAATTTTAACTTGCCAATTGGAGTGGATTATATAAATAGTCAATGCAGGGTCTATATTTTCAGCCTTCTAACAAACTGTATAAAACAGAACCACATGTAAGCTTTTAAAACAATTCTCTGGTTATTAAGCCATAGTCAGAAATAGATATAATAAAATAGAAAGAAAACGTTGAAGATTAGAATTTATCAGGGAATAAGTATGAGATAGAGAAAAAATATTAGACCATATTTCTGCTCCACATAATGATGTTTTGGTCAAGGAAACTGCACATATGAGAGTGGTCTCATAAGATGATAATCACTTATTGACACTGTAGTCTTTTTAGTTTGTATAAGCAGTGATGATATCACCTATACATTTCTCACATGATTTACACATAACTCTACTTTCTTTTTTTCTAATATTTATTTTTTAGTTTTAGGTGGACACATTATCTTTAATTTATTTTTATGTGGTGCTGAGGATCTAACCCAGTGCCTCACACATGCTAGGTGAGCACTCTACTGCTTGAGTGACAACCCCAGCCCCATAACTGTACATTTTTAAAAAAATTTAGTTGTAGATGAACACAATATCTTTATTTTGTTTATTTATTTTCTTATGTGGTGCTGAAGATTGAACCCAAAGCCTTACACATGCTAAGCAAGTGCTCTACCACTAAGCCACAACCCCAGATTGTGATACTTATTTAAATATGGCAAAAAGAATTCAAAAAGGATACTATAGTTTTAATTATAGAACATATGCAAGTGAAAAACTGTATAATCAAGGACCTTCTCTTTATCATAAAAATTATGATAATCAACACCATTGTCTTTTCACTGTAGTTATCATATTCATTTTATTATCATTAATAGAGGGCAAGGAATATAGAGTAGAGAGATCAATGATTTCTAAGAACATATATCACGTCCTGGTTCCACTTATTTATTAATCAAATGGTGTTGAGTTAGGTGTATAAATTCTTTGCATTTTTTTGTTTTCTGAAAATTTGTGATCATAATGCCCATCTTACTAAACTCACACTGTTACAGGAATAAAGTTTTAAAATGCATTACAAAACACTTTGAGAACTCTTTATATTATACATTTTCATCATTAAAATGAAAAATAGGAATAAGATCTCCTTAGTATTCCTGGAACCAAGTTTTATACTAGAATAACTTAAGGGGATAAGATTCTCCTTATTTTACCCACTATAATGGATCTAAAATAAAACACCATGTTTTAGTTCTTGGCATTTGAAACACAATCAGGTTATTTTTTTTCTGATTACAAATATAAAGCAAGCTCACTTAGCATATGCATTGTTTCATCACTATATATAAAGCCATTGTTTGGACAATGTTCTGTTACTTGCTTCATTAGTGGCAGCAAACTTTTTATATCTATGCTTATTTGGCTGATTTATCTCCCAGCTGGAGTATTCATTATGCACATTTTCTAGAAAATGTTCATGAGTGGCATGATTTCTAAGTCTTTGCAAATATAATAGTTGACTTGTGTTGGTATTGTCCAGGATGTGATACTGTTGTATACGTATCCACCCAAAGAACAAATAGCTAACAATGATGAGAGATAGAGGAGGGTTATCTGCTTACTTCCAGTTTGGGTTACTTTTGTTTAGATTATTGTTATTTCCATATGTGTCTTCCATTCCAAAGATCTTTCCATTGGCCATGCAGATATGGCTATTTGACAAAATATATGGCTAATTAACATCAATTAGATTTACATAATACTAATATTACCTCCTTAGTCATAACAGACACTTTCAAGTGCTCCATAGCTACATGCAGCTAGAGGCCACCATGCCAGGCAGTGCACATATACAATATTTCCAACACAAAGGAAGATTCACTGAATGGCATTGCTCTAAATTGTCTGGCTTTGTCCAAAAAATTTTCCACAAACTGAAGTTGACCCAAGGTAGCACATTTTACTTTTTTAATATTTAGATCTTTACCTTTTTTCTGGGCATCCATTTATACCTCTATAATGAAGTAAGTATCTTTTTCTTTTAATACATGCATATTAGTTACTCAATGACTTTTTTTTGTTCTTCATTGTTCAGTTATTCTCCAAACACTTGCCTTTTAGATTCAAGTCATTGAACAGAAAAAAGCAAATTGGAAAATTTAAAAGTAATAAGGATAGAGAAGATACCACTTTTAACTAAAATAAAACTCTATGGAATAAATATAAAATTTATAAGTTCAAAGAGGACTAATCCCAGATCCATTTGATTATAAAATAATAGCATTAGTTAATTCACTATGGTCATATATATGGTGCTTACATCTTGTGATATTTTTCAGTAATAAAACTTAAATTTGTTTATTTCTGGTTTAAATGGTGTTGTGTGCTTTAAAATATACTTCCAAGTAAATATCTTTAAATTTGAATTCATACACACACACATATATATACATATATATATACACACACATATATGATATATATGTATATTCAGACTATATAAATATATATGTATATATATATATATATATATATATATATATATATATATAGAGAGAGAGAGAGAGAGAGAGAGAGAGAGAGAGAGGAACGCGAGGGAGAATTTGTTGTCAAAATCAATGATATATTTTCTCCCCTGGAAAAACCAAAGAGTACATATTGTGATGTTTAGAGTAAAGAATTATTTTCAACACAAGAGAACTGCAATATAAAAACAAATGTGTTTTCAGCCACAGATGTACTCTATAACTGAATGCCTGCAAAGCCAAACAAATGGAATAAAATAAAAGTTTTAGTCTAGTCAGTTATTTGGCACAATACAATAGAGAAAGACATTTTTAACTTTTTTTTTCTTTGCTGAACTCAATGAAATCAGAATTTGCAAGAAGATAAGCTGTTTCATCCTGAAATACTATGAAAGTATACTAGAAGCTATGGTTTTATTAATTTCGTGGGTTCATTACACAAAAAGATTTTGGTTGTGCACGTTTGTTAAACACCAGTGATCATTGTCATGATCACACAAAAAAAACAGGTCCAGGCATGTTGACGGCCTAACTACAAATGTCAATAGAATTGGACTAGGAAGGGAACAGTGAGAGCTGGGTCTCTGATTTGATTAAAGAGAAACCATAGGGGGGAAAAAAGCTTAAAGTGATATTTAATGAAAGAGAAGTGGCCCTGCTATTTCCGAAAATAAACTACAAATAGTAATGAAAAAGAACTAAATCTCCTCATTGCCTTTCTCCTACTCAGCATCTTCTCTTTTTCTCTTTTCCCAATTGCTTTTTCAGAATTATAAAGAAAGGTGAAAAGGGTTAAGAATGGGCCAATTGCCCCAGAGCAGTTTGTATATTCCCAAATGGCCATAACTAGCAGCACCACTGGATCAAAGAAACTAGAGTTGTGAACACTAAGTGAAAAACGCTCCTCATGGAAGGATGCTTTCCAAAAGACAACTGAGAGAACATAAGATCATCTTGAGTGAAGCAAAAAGATAAAGAATTTAGAAACTGGAAAATGACTGTCAGTTTTATAAATGTAGTTTGACTTAATGTTTTCATCTATTATACTTTGACAATTAAACTTGGTTTTACTATCCAAAAGAATCATGATATAAAGATACAAGTTTTATACGCAGGGAAAAATCTCTTGGGTCTCAGTGGAATAGATATTTCTAAAGATACTTCAAAAAAGGGCTATACATGTGAATCATCATCTTGGGTCTTTATGCAGATCACATATCCTTGAGGGATAACATCTATTTTAGAAAAAGGCACACACTGTTTTTCAACTGATATGACATTAGTATGTAAAGCACAACAGTTCTTCACTTTGTCGTATTCTGCTATACATTTCAAGATATTTGAAATTCCTGCTATTAAATAGTAGCCATGCTCTGTTGTCGTGCAGTGACATAAAAATTTCCTTTCTCAACATAATACCATATTTCCAAGTGTTGCCTGCAATACACAGGTGTGCTGATTTCACCTCCATTAGATATAGTAAACAAAGATTATGGAAGTAGGGGTAGCACCAACTGCCTGATGGTATTAAGAGAGGTGTAACTGAGGGAAACTAAGGTGATTAAAAAGGAAAAATAAGGTAACAATTTTAGATAAGCATTCCTTTTATTTTTGAATACAATTTTATAAACCTAAAAAACCTAAAAACTCCCTTTATATCATGGTATATGAATGAGAGAAAAATCATCAGCTAAAGCATAAAAATCATCAACATTGTGCATTAATGGGTAATGTGATGTGTCCATACACATGAACATAGTGAATGCATCAATCTCCTCAAATACTTAAAGGCATTTCTCCTCTGTGATTTCTTTACTTAACCGATGTTCCAGAGATTGATTTTTGGCATTATTTATTTATTTGTTAAGTAATTTGCTTGGTTAATTACAAAAATACAACTGTTTCCAAAAAAATAAAAGAAAAATTAGGAGAAATCATACCCATATGATTATAACAGCAGAAGGTTCCTCTCAGTTTACTGTTAGGAGTCCCCTGGGCTCCAAAGACTAACTTCCCCATCCCCCAAGAAGAGCGGTCCAATGGTGAGCCCTGCTGGCTCATATAATCCTTACCCACTAATCAGACTAGCCCTGCTGGTTAACATGATCCTTACCCACCAATCAGAAAGCACCCCATGCCAAATGTCAAAACATTCTGCCATAACTATCAAACCACCCCCGGCTCGATAAATATGCAGAGCTGTTCCTCAATAAATGGGCATTTTCTCAGATGACTAGCCTTGTTCGTTCTTTCATTTACCATATTTCTTTTTCTATTTCCCAGCAACATTTTTTATTTGATTTGAAATAACTTTTTTAAGAATTATGTATCTGTTTTAAACGAATGTCAAGCTTCAATTCTCTGTATGAGAATATTTTTCCTATCTTCATATGAAGTTTAAAAGATGTTGCTGGTTGTATCACTAGGTTAAATGGTACTGGGAAGGTAACATTTCAAGAAGATAAGGATCTCATTTGTTATGATACTTCCTTCTCCTTCCCCTGGGGCTTTCCAACCTCAATACTGACCTCTCAGCTTAGGGAAAATTGTTGTGTAAATACAGTCCAACCAAATACAACTAACATTTTTAAGTTCCCTCAACTTGAGATGGGCATAAGCAAGACTGTGTAAAGTAGTGAGTGACAGCTTTCAAAATGCTTGGTGCTCAAGTAAAGAGACTAATCTTAATGAAACATGACAAGTGCTATACCTGTATATTGGTGCTGCCACCACCCCCCAATCCATTGTAGTTTGGCTGAAGTGTCATCTATCAGCGCTGTATGGCTCAAATGGGTGATCCAATTCAAATCACAGAAGGTGCAGCTCAAAGAGTCTCAGAGATCAAAAGTTCAAGTCACCTTGTTTCATAATTGGAGTAAATATGATCCAAAGTAACAATGATGTGCACACATTTATTCAGTAAGCTTATCCATGATAAATGCTGTTGAAAGAGGGTTAAAGGACATCCAATCAACAAAGGCACATTTGCAATGGCCTCCTGAATTTGTATTCTGTTTTGTATATGTGGTTTTTAAAAATTTTATTTACTCATTTATTTTCATCAAGGGTGCCTGGTCTTGGTGCAAGGAGACAATGCAGTGAGAATTACTGGGAGTGAAAGGAAAGGAAAACATGATCATCAAAGAAAGTAATTTGGAGGGAGTCTTCTTACCAGCATGCATAAGCGTCTCACCTTTGTATGGGTCCAGGTCTGACCTCAGTTTATCTAATCAATTCTTTTACCTCCAGAGTCTCTAATTTTAAAATGATAATTTTCTTGTAAATAAATTTTACTGTACATTTTCTAAAAGTTCACAGGTTAAAAGAGTACATAATCCTGCTGTAGATCTGATATTCCCACTTTTATTAACAAGAAATCGCCACGCTATAAGAAAGCGTAGCTCACTACTTACCCATTAAAAAAGTCATTCATACCATTATAAACTAGTGGATTATGAAAATGGCTGTCTTATATAGATAAACATCATTTTTTGCTTTCTTCCAAACAGTAGACTTTTTCTTAAATGCAGAATGACATGCTATGTACAAAAGTATACTTTCCATTAAAATAAATTATTTTCTGCTATAAAGGCCCCTAGTAAAAAATCTAGACAACGTGACTTTTCTTGTTTCTTTTTCATTTTAAGACAAATGTTATTAAGAAAAATAGATATGTAAATATTTTCATAGACATAATATTAGCAAAATCTCAAAGATCTATATGATGTTTGGTTTTTATGTAGCATTAGCATCCAATCCAACTAAACCACAAATGGGATATATGGAAATTATTTCCTACATCCTCAGGCATTTTTTCTGCTTTGGTTAATGGAATGTCTCAGAGGCTCTACAGGGAAAATGAAAAATTTTCTCAAATAGAATTAAACAGTTATGTACCTCATTGGGGGATATGGGCACAGAAGTATCTTTTAATGGCATTTAGTGCTTATTAAATGCAAGTCGACAATGATGATTAATATAGGCTGCAGTAGGCATTGAGATTCATCACAACCTTGTGCTCATGGTGAGATGGTTACACACTCTGGAGATGCCAGAAATGTGAGCAAACGTTGATTTACGTAGCACACAAAAAGTATGATGATTCGAAAAACTTCGAGCAATCATTACTCACTGTGGATATTTGTCAGTATGCTAATATTTTGACCCCAAGATGAAAACGTTAGAGACAGGTGAGTAGAGGCAATATGTCAGGACTTACATCTGAGTGATCAGTCGTTAATGGTTAGTGATGCATATTTCAAGGATCATAAATCTCTGTTTTTCATTGCTGGCATATGGTAAAACTTTACTAAGAATGCATTATGATTTAGCCTTCTTAAAAAAAGAAAACATAGTCTAAGCTTCAGGTTAGAGATAGTAACTCTACTATGTACCTTACCCCACTAACAAGATAACCTTGCTCCTAAAGCTACTATTAAAATAATCAAACATGGACTTGCTCATTTACCTCTATTAAATCTCCCAGTACATTTGCATTTGTATGTTCTCTGTCTTCCTTCAGTTATACTTGGAAGAAATGTTATTTTTCCTATCACATCTAACCTCCTCTATTCTGGATGCTATCTACCTTTCTTTTCAAGGATTATTATTATTTATTATTCCAAAACCTGTTCTTCCCCCTGTCTTTAACCATGTATATGCCACCATTACCTACTCAGTTGCTCAAGATGATACCACAGAGTCATTTTTATGTTTTGATTGACACTAAGATTTATGCATATATAGGAGGTACAATGCTATGTTTTGTTTCATGTATACATTGGGTAGTGAACAACTCAGGATAATCAGCATCTCCATCACCTATATCTCTTTTATCACTTCTTTCTGGAGTGTACATTCAAAATCCTCTGAGATACATAATGCTTTATTGTTAATTTTGTTCACTCTGCTATGCTATGGAACACCAGAATTCATTCCTGCTACCAAACTATAACACTGCCCATCCTCTGTCTAATAGGTATGATATCATTCAAGTGGAATATAAGAAAGGTGATCTCATAGAAGTTGAAGAGTAGAACAATGGTGACCAGAGGCTGGCGAGAGTGTGTGGGGGGGATGGGAGGGAGAAGTTGACTGGTACCTTTTGCTCAAAAAAAGACTTGCAAATCACACACACACACACACACACACACACACACACATATTTAAAAAGTGTTCAAATCACTAATAATTAGGGAAATGCAAATCAAACCCAAAGAGTCATTTTTGATTCCTTATTTTCCTTCACCAAAACATCCAATGGACTAGCAAATCCTGTGAACTACTTACAAAATGTATTCTGAAAACAAAATCATTCCTCACTCAATCCTCCATCCAGCAATTAGAATGTTCTTTTCAAAACCAAAACAAGATCCCATTCACCCTTTAGTGACTTCTTATCACACAGTATATTCTCACCACACTTAAAATTTTCACTGGTATATCTACTTTCCCACACACAACTCCTTTCCCTCTTTCACTCTCTATTTGGAACACGTGTATCTTACTTGTATTTTTATCCATATCTTAGCATATTGTAGAAGCATTTTCCTTGGCATAACATGCTACAGTCTCTTTCTGAAGTATTCTCTCTCTTAATATTAGAATATCTGTGTCCTTCTTGTCACTTAAGCCTAGAGCTGCAGTACTGGTTAAACAAGCCACCAGAGTGACTATATTCAATTAATAGTCCAAATGTCACCCACAGAGACAAGTTTCATAATCACTTAACCTAAAACAACACCCACAACCAATTCAGCATAATTTGTTGGAATTTGGGAAGGAGAAAAAGTAAGTGAATGTGTTTGATCTCTAGTTTTACCTGAAAGTTCTTCTTGTTACTTTTTTTTTAAAAAATCAGTTGATTTTTGTTCCATTTCTCCCAGAGAATATAATTTGCAAGATAACAGAAGTGAACCTTCACCCTAGCCAGTCCATTTCCAGTACTGAGTGCCAGATACATAGCAAGCACTAAAAGACACTGTGTTCGTCACCTTTGTGTTACCATAAAAGCACCTGCAATAAATCAACTTAAAGAGGGGAAAAGGGTAATTTCAGCTCATAGTTTCAGAGACTTCAGTCCATGATCAGTCGGCACTGTCACTTTGGGGCCTGTGATGAAGCAGTACCTCATGGTGAGAGCACATGGTGGAGGAGGTCTGATAGCCTCATGAGAGTCAGGAAGCAAAAGAGAGACAGGAAAGAACTGGAGTCCCCACATCCCTCTTAAGGGCATGCTCCCAATGATATAACTTCCTGACAATAGACCCCAATTTCTAAAGGTTCCACCATCTCCCAGTAGAGCCATGGCAGGGGATAAAGCCTTCAACACATGAGCGCCTTTGGGGACATTCAACATCCAATCCATAATAGACATACTTGTTGAAAATCAAAAGTGAATAAATCAAGTAGAAAGTGTAAGTGATTTTATATCAAATCATCTCACATGAAGAGAGGGGAGGCCAGTGGATTAGAGAAAGGGGATTGAGGGGAAGGGAGGAAAGCATTGGGAAACACTAGGGGGTGAAATTTACCAAATTATGCTATGTCCATGCCCAAATATGGCATAATGAATTGCACTTGAATTTTTTTACAAAAGGACTTGAATTTTAGTCCTCAGTCCTAAGTCCTGTAGGCACTCTATAATTTTAAGCAAATTCTGTTGTGAGGTAAAATTTATTAATTGTATGCATTAAACATAAACTCACTGACAGTTTTGAGGTTAACCACAAAAAATCAAACCAGAAGATTTTACAATATAAATAATAAGGAAAATAAAACTAGGTAATGATATATTTTTAAATAAAATAGGACCTTATTGGCTAAACCTAACTCGTATACATAAAATTCCTGAGATCATTAAACCAAAGGTGAAAGAGATGAGAACATATTAATAGAATCCCTGTCATATCAAGTTTGGAGACTAGGAGGCAATTACAGCAAAGGTGTGAAGAGAGACTGCCCAGCGTCTATTATCAGAGTAAGACACCAAGAAGGTTGGGTAGGGCTTTCAGGCACAGATGGCAACTAAAATGCACCCTACCAAAATAACAGGAAGCCAGTTTTTTTTTTTTTTATTTAGTTTGGTTTTACTCATAAAACCACAGATGGAAAGAGAGTGAACCAGGAGATGAAGAATAGGGTTATTGGAGCCAGAAAGCAGATACAGTAAAGATCCAAATGCACATAAGAAAATGAAGGTTTAAGCCAGCTGTCATGCAAACTAAACACTGATCCGATTAGCAATTCAGGTACCAACAGTATCTCAGAAAATGGTTATAGAAAGGAGATACTATGATAAAAAGAACAGTTGAAAGTCTGTATAAGAACAAACCAGGTTCCTAGATTTCCCTCAAGTAGTAACTCCCTTCTACCTTCCTGGTGGAGGAATGTCCATTTGCCAATGGACTTGGTGACTCACAGCTTATTTGAGAGTAAAAGCAGCATACAGCAAAATCAGAGCTTTCAGTGAATGCATGTACACTTGTGTCTGAGGCTCCAGCCCAGCCTCAAAGATCTTCCACTGGGGTCCCAGAGCTTCACTCCCAGGGAATTTTACCCCACCCGGAAGAAAAATAGAAAGATTCTGACTTTAGAAGAATCTCAGCTAAATATCCCAGGCACGTCACTCTAAAATGAGGTTCCTGGTGACAGAACTTAGCCATAAATTTACAGATTCTAATCGGCTTTTTAATTTCCCACTCTTAAATAAGAATAATCACACAGATATTTTCAAGAGTATAAATATAAAAGATGGAGACCAAAACAAAAAAGTAAATTGAATTTGAAGGAAAAAAAAATGACTATTCTGAAAGATTAAAACTTGAAAAGAAAAACAATATACTGAGAGATAAGAGGAAATATTGAATCCAAGAGAAAACAAAACAGGATATTACTTTTTTAGGGGAGAGGGATGTTATTAGAAATTAAAACTATAGGAAGAGAATGGAGGACCAACAGAAAGCTTATAAGATGAATTTGAGAATTTTACTCAGTGAGGAAAGACACAACGGTATTAGGTTCAGGTTATTAACTTTAAGCTTTTATAGAAACCAAATGCAAATGGCTTAAATAAGAGGTCTACTTTTTAAACACAAATACATCCCATGTCTGAATTAATCATCAATTTAGGTAGCAATATCAATTAATTTTATAATCATCAATTTAGGTAGCTTAATGATATCACTTGGTACATGGATTCCTTCTGTTTTGTTGTGATCCAATTCCCTGGAATTTTGCCTGGGTTGACCTTCAATGTGGCAGAGAAAAAAGGAAGTTTTCAACTGCCTTTTTAAGGACAATGTCTATAAATGAGGTTGTAAATATTGGTACCAACAGTATCTCAGAAATATTGGTACCAACAAGTTGTACTTATCTTTAACTACATTAGCCAGAATTCAGCTCCATATAACCTACTGATAAGGAGGGAAGAAAAATATAGTATGTAGCTGGATGTTCATGTGCCAAGCTACGGATCAGGAGCCAATGTATGATGGGAATAACTGGTATTCCCTATCATATGGATAAAAGAGAACAGTTACAGGACCTTACTAGGAGTTCTACTAATTGGATGCCAGAATTCCATGAGAACAGAAGAAAAAAGAAAAGTGAAAATCATCATTGAAATATTTGAGAGAAAATTTACCTATTTCTCCAAGAAATGAAATGGAAATTGACCTATACCAAGGCACCATTACTGTAAAATTGCAGATATCCTTCAAGATTCTAAAGTGAAGTAGGGAACGGGGCATATCCAAACAATTAGAAATCAGAATGTCTTTGAGCTTTTCATAGCAGACTGGAAGCTAGAAAAGAGAGAAGCACTGCCAGAAGATTTTTGATGAAAATATAATTTCTAAACTACAATTATTTTATCCAATCTCAAAACTATAGCAAGTTTGTCATAAATTTACCTACTCCGTGCCTATGCTAAGGAAGATATTAGGAAATGGGCTCATCTGCCTACCTCAGAGCATATTAGGAAACCTGCTCCTTCTGGGCTGAGGTTGTGGCTCAGTGTTGGAGCGCTTTCCTAGCATGTGTGAGGCACTGGGTTCGATTCTCAGCACCACATATAAATTAATAAATAAATAAAAGGTTCATCAACAACTAAAAAGTATTAAAAAAAATATGAAGTAAACCAAGAAAGAGTAATACAGAAGGAAATAGAATCAGGAGATTCAACAATTGAGAGGAGAGAGGAATCTCAAGGATCCCGGTGAGGGGAAATCCCAGAACAACATCTGGGCACAGGATCAGTGGCAAACCAGGTCAGAGAGAGGGAGGTTAAAAGATCCAGCAGAGATTCCTAAAGCAAGATGAACTTGCAAGATCCTTCCATGTGTCTGAACATCTTTGTAGAACATTTAGGAAACTGTTAAAAATTCTTTATTTGAATTCACTGTGTACACAGAAAAAAAAAAAAAGGCATACCCAAACAAATCAAGGGGGTAATAGAAAGGTTGCTCTCACATGAACAGTGTAGAAAAGGAGAAAATATAATCAGACCTTTTCAAGTAAACCAACAATAAAGTTTTCAAAATAAGATTGTCAAGAAGCAGCAATACAAAAACATACTACTACATAGATCCAGTGTGAGATTACCATAACTATCTTGTTCATAACTGCCATTTTCCCTACCAGGTGACCCGGCACACATCCTAAACCACTGATTGCCACCCAGGCATTGTGCTGGCCACTGATACCTGATTTTTTTTTTCCAATGACATGGGACGTGTTAATAGTTTGGGGAACAGCCAGATACTTTCTGGTTGGCCAAGGTCATCTGCCTACCTCAGCATAAAAACCTGCTCCTTCCGGGGTGAGGTTGTGGCTCAGTGTTGGAGTGCTTTCCTAGCATGTGTGAGGCTCTGGTTCGATTCTCAGCACCATGTATAAATTAATAAATAAATAAAAGGTTCATCAACAACTAAAAAGTATTTAAAAAAATGTTCCTCCTGCCTTGATGGACAGGGATCTTCCTTTCTTATTGCTGCCCCAGACACACTCATCTGTAAGTCCACAGCAAATGACACAATGTGCAGTCTTGAATCTCTGCCTCTATCTGCAGTCTCAAGGAGTCTTCCTCCTTTGGCAGCAGGGTCTCACACACCTCGATGGGCTTTTCCCAAACGACTACGGTAAGACATAAATTAAATACCAAAATAATCCTTCTTAAATAAAAGTGGCCATCTAATGGGAAGAATAAAATGGTGGAGGAGAAAGGGAACATTGACTTTTTAAAATAGCTATTATTAAATATTTAGTAGTTATAAAATGTGGTGAGGTATAAAGAACACTTCACTAGCCAGTTTAAGGGACGGAACATTACCGTTAACTGTAAATGTCTGTCCCTCTCCAGCTCAGAATGTGCGTCCTGCACACGACTCCGCTATCCAGTTCAAGACACAGAGCTTTACCGTAAACTATAAATATCTGCCCATGTATGCTTTACTTGTTTTTTTTTAATTCAGAAATATTCTAGCTCTTCAGTGTCATGTCTCGTGTGTGTGTGTGCATGTGTGTGTGTGTGTGTTTTCAAATATCCCTAAACAATATGTTATTAACTTCTGCATGATTTTATGTACTTTTTAAATAAAATGATGGCCAAAGAAAGGAAGGAAGAGGAAAAGAAGGGACAAAAGAGGAAAGAAGAGGAGAGAGAGGAGAAGAGAGGAGAGAAGGAAGAGAAAGAGAATATCTAATCTGTTTGAATGTATCAAGGGGAGATTTATACTCATAAAGAAAGGTTAGGGAATGATCCAACTGCAGAAAAGAAAAAGTGAGGCAACTATTGAACTAAAGGTGATCATTTGGTTTACAAGAAAGAAAATACAATCATTTGACAGATGAACCACGAAGTATAGTATGATAATATTTGTAAAAACATTACAAGAAAAATACTGATACTTGATCAAACTAAAATGACCATATAGCTGAGAAAATGAGCACTATGTAAACAATGCCTGTAACAGAGTAAATCTAGTCAAGTGAGAAGACACTGTGGCTAAAGTAAAGGATCATCCAGTAGTCACTAACATGTTGCAGAGATACACAAACAAAAGAGCTAAAGAATTTTAGTGGCTGCTTCCAGAGGTAAGGGTAGGAGAAGGTAGATGAAAATTACTATGGGAAGGGGGTAAACTACTGGATTATTTTTCAACCCTGCGGCATTATTTGAATTTCAAAAGTATGTGCCTACATAAATTAAATTTTTCTTTATACAATACTGGATTTAAAAAGAAAATTGTAGTATGTGCATATAAATATACATACATACATACATATATCACAATCCACAGATTTTTTTACACTTGGAAAGATTAAATTAAAATCATTGTTTTCCACACACTAAACTTTTAATTACTGGATAATTAAGATGAATTTTAGAGTTGGGATTGTTGTCAGAGTACATATTTGGAAGTGAGCTACGTATTTCCTAACTTGGTCCTGAAGACTGGAAGCTGACAGGGTAAGACAGTTGACACAGCTCTTCTACCTGATGCACTTTGAGACTAATTAGAAGGGGTGTCCATAGAGGTGACCCCTCCGCTCAGACTGCACAGGAAGTCCCTCAGCATTCTTGCCCTTAGCCTACTGCAGTATGTTCCTGACTTTCTTCTCTCTGTAAGGTCTCCCCTGGCCACTCACACACAATAGTAAATTTAATCATCTGTGACTTGGAATTATGCACACTCAGAACGTATCACTGAGACCCATTCATCCTGGATCCTGCCTCTCAAGGAAAGGAACAGAAAAGAAGGAGGTGGGTGGGGTGGTCAGGATACGTGCCAATGAAACTCTCACAAAGGCTCCAGAACAACCTTGCTACATGCTTGTTTCCTTGTTCTCCTATGTCTGATTGGAAGCTGTGAATCCCCACCGCCCCACTGTTTCTCAGAAGTCTCATTAGAAGCAGACGTGGTTCTGAATTAGAATAAGTGCAACATTTGCCAATGACGTCTGTGTTTTGCAGGTGTCACTGCCAAGTGCCAATGCTATCCAATATTTGCTTACCACTGCCCACGTGGGACAAAACCCACACTTAATAAGACAGAGACTGCATTGTCATGACATATGTGCAATAATATTCCCTGCACTTAAGCCCCAGAAGCACAGTTATTTAGCTAACATAGTCTTCTGCTATAATCATAGCAGTTTTTCTTCCAGCAGTAAAAGTCTCACCAACTACAGTTAGGCATTTTCTGCTTTCCAATTACTTGCTGATGCTATGCCAAATGCAGAGTAATATTTTCATGTATCATTAAACAAATGCAGTTGTGCTCCCCAAACAGGTTTCAGTTTGGGCTAAACTACATCCATTAAAGCTTTCATAAATGGCACACCCTTCAGCTTGTAGTTTCTTTTTATTCATAAATATTTAAACTGCACAGATAATACCTCAACTTCCCAGCAAGTGCTGCATTAGCTGCGCAATCTTTAAAGCATAAAACTTTGTAGCAAGAGAAAACTAGGAAGAGAAAAATGAGCTGTACTACTACCAAGTAATATACCACAATTCTGATAATCTATTTGCCTTGTATACACGTAGATGTATACATGCATGTACATTTGTGCAGGTGTATAAAAGTAATCAATCGGAAGATCTTTAGATGTATGACATATGGTTACATTTGCTAGGTACTACAGATTTCCCCTGAAAGATTAAAAATATTCTTCCCAAACACTTGTGATTTTTTTTCAATGTGGGAAAAAAACTCATATCTAGAAGTATAAATAGAGGAACTATGACTGAAGTGAAGGGTAAGTCTAATGCTATGTTTTGCCAAAGAAATGTTATAAGTTTGAGGTGAACTGAGGATTGTTTTATTCAATGGGTAAACTCAGAAAATTTAGTCAGGGAACATTTGGTTGTTGAGATCTGAAACCCATGCCAACTAGCATAAGTGAAGGAAGGTTTATGTTAAAACTAAGGACAGGTCACAGAACCCAGCAATAGGAAGTCCTGCAGCTCCAACTCACTCCTCTTTCCCCAAGGCAAGAGTCCCGAGGCTCCAGGTACCCTTCCCTCTGTTCCTCTACACTGTTTCTGGAAGATCTCTGCAAGATGCACAGTTTCCGTTTCCTAATAATTTCAGTTGATGGGAGGTCCTCGGGTCAACTCTCACGACAACGCTATATTCCTGAGGATATCCTCATGATGATACGTGGAAGGAAGAGAAGGACTTTTAGATAAGTAATTTGGACACAGCTTCTTTCAGTGCTTCTGATACAACTTTACTTTTTAAGCACTTTAGCTCCTTCAAACCAAGCTCTGATATGATGATGATGATGATAATAAAAGCTATATCAGTGGGGGTTCTATGAGTAAAGAATAAAGTAGCCCCAACTATTTATTTCCTATTTTTTTTTCTACCTGGTTTACCTGAATTGTTCTTTTCAGAATCCGTTGCTTATCAAATAACTATTAAACTGGTAAAATAATGAAATACAAACGGCTCTATTGGAAATTAAGACAAGATAACAGTCATTCACCTGGGGGATGCTGGGTGAACCAAGGTGTAAGACCTCCTTTCTAAGATAGACACAGTGTTAATGATACCTGCAAGGATACAATTCAAATTTATAGATCCATTTTTTCCTGTCTTGAGGAGAACTGAAATGCTGTAGTAAATCTGAATTTCAGGATTTGGAACAGAAGGAATTTTATTATAACAGAGAATGTGCCCAGGCCTAGGATTTTCAATACTTTCCACCTACTTCCTGTATGCTAAAGATACATCTGGTTCTTACACCACACAGTGATTAGAAAGGAGGCCTCATTACCTTAGAGATATTTGAGTTGTAGAAATTCTTTAGTAAATATAAAAGAACATGGTCAGAAATACACTTTACAAATATTTTCTCCCAAATTGTAACTTACTTTAATTTATTAATGATGATTTTGACAAGTTTTAAAATTTTATTAATCAGAATCAGTTTTTATTTTGTATTTTATATAATTTGAGTTTTATATAAGAAAATTCTACTTAATCTAAATTCACAAAGCTCTTTCTTCTATAGTTAATTCCAAAAAGTTTATAGTTTTTGATTTTACAGATATATCCATGATTCACTTTGAGGCTTTTTGCATAATTTTTATGTATGCTGTAAGATAAAGGTTTTGTTCAGTTTTATTTTTTATTTATTTGCAAATGCATAGCACACTATCCAGCCTAATGAGTTTAAAAAGATTAACCTCTGCAGCTGAATATTAGACCATTGTATGGATAAGCCATGTACTTTTTTTTTTTAGTTGTTGATGAACCTTTATTTTATTTACTTATTTATATGTGGTGCTGAGAATCAAACCCAGTGCCTCAGACATTCTAGGCAAGTGCTCTACCGATGAGCTACAACCCAGGCCAGCCATGTATTATTTATCCTTTCTTCACTTGATCCTTACTTGTATTGTTTCCATTTTTTTCTATCATGAATAATGCTACTGTGAACATTGTATATAAGCTTTGTGTGGATCAATGTTTTAATTATCTTCTGTTATACACAGAAGCAAAATTACTGGGTCATGTAGTATCTCTAGGTTTAACCTCTTGAGAAATTGTCAAACTGTCTTACGGCAAATAGATACATAATCTATATTCCCACTTGCACAAACAAGAGACACTTTCATTCACATCTTTGCCAAGACTTGTTTTCTGTCTTTTTTATTACAACAATACTAGTGAGCATGAAGGGGAAACTTACTATGGTTTTATTTTGTATTACCCCAGTGACTAATTATACTGAGCATCTTTTCATGTTGGAGAAATGTCTATTCAAATCTCTTGACCATTTTTAGTTATTCGTCTTTTCTGAGGGGAGAGGGAACCCAGGGTTACTTAACCACTGAGCCACATCCCCTGACTTTTTTATACTTTATTTAGAAAGGGGGTATGGCTAAGGTGTTTAGGGCCTTGCCAAGTTGCTGAAGCTAGCTTTCTTTCTTTTTTTTTTATTGATTATTTATCGCATTACATAAGTTCATGATATATCATCTTTCATACATTAGACTCAAATTGTGCTTTGAACTCCCATTTTCACCCCAAATACAGATTGCAGAATCACATCTGTTACATATTCGCATTTTTACATAATGCCATATTAGTGACTGTTGTATTCTGCTACCTTTCCTATCCCCTACTATCCCCCCTCCCCTCCCCTCCCCTCCCATCTTCCCTCTCTACCTCCCCTGCTGTTGTTCAATTCTCTCCCTTTTTTTTTTCCCTCCCCCTTGCCCCTCATAACCTCTTATAATTTTATGTATCCTTGAAGGTCTCCTACCATTTCCATATGCTTTCCCTTCTCTCTCCGTTTCTCTCCCCCCATTCGTCTTTGTTTACTGTAGTCTTTTCCTCATGCTCTTTCTTCCTGTTCTGTTCTTAGTTTTTCTCTTTATATCAAAGCAGACATTTGGCATTTGTTTTTTAGGGCTTGGCTAGCTTCGCTTAGCATAATCTGCTCTAATGCCATCCATTTCCCCGCAAATTCTATGATTTTGTCATTTCTTAGTGCTGCATAATACTCCATTGTGTATAGATGCCACATTTTTTTTATCCATTCATCAATTGAAGGGCATCTAGGTTGGTTCCACAGTCTAGCTATTGTGAATTGTGCCGCTATAATCATTGATGCAGCCGTATCCCTATAGTGCGCTCTTTTAAGGTCCTCAGGGAATAGTCCGAGAAGTGCGATAGCTGGGTCAAATGGTGGTTCCATTCCCAGCTTTCCCAGGAATCTCCATACTGCTTTCCAAATTGGCCTCACCATTTTGCAGTCCCACCAGCAGTGTACAAGTGTACCCTTTTCCCCACATCCCCGCCAACACTTGTTGTTGTTTGACTTCATAATGGCTGCCAATCTTACTGGAGTGAGATGGTATCTTATAGAAGACACAGAGACTAATCCACAAAGTTACAACTATCTTATATTTGATAAAGGGGCTAAAAGCATGCAATGGAGGAAGGATAGCATTTTCAACAAATGGTGCTGGGAAAATTGGAAATCCATATGCAACAAAATGAAATTGAATCCCTTTCTCTCGCCATCCACAAAAATTAACTCAAAATGGATCAGGGAGCTAGGTATCAAATCAGAGACACTGCGTCTGATAGAAGAAAAAGTTGGCTACGATCTACAAATTGTGGGGTCAGGCTCCAAATTCCTCAATAGGACACCCATAGCCCAAGAGTTAACAACAAGAATAAACAAATGGGACTTAATTAAACTAAAAAGTTTTTTCTCAGCAAGAGAAACAATAAAAGAGGTAAATAGAGAGCCTACATCCTGGGAACAAATCTTTACCCCCCACACCTCCGATAGAGCCCTAATATCCAGAATGTACAAAGAACTCAAAAAATTAAACAATAAGATAACAAATAACCCAATTAACAAATGGGCCAAGGACCTCAACAGACACTTCTCAGAGGAGGACATACAATCAATCAACAAGTACATGAAAAAATGCTCACCATCTCTAGCAATCTGAAGCTAGCTTTCAACTTGTAATCCTCCTGCCTCAGCCTCCTTAGCTGCTGAGATTACAGGCTTGAACTACCACACCCAGCGTAGTTATTTGTCTTTTAATTGTTTATTTGTTAAGAGTCTCCTTTATATTTCATACAATAAACCTTTAACAGTCATATGATTTGCAAGTATTTTCTCATGTTGAGAGTTTCCTTTCACTTTTTGATAGTATTCTTTGATGCACAGTGTTTTCGACTTAATGAAGTCCAGTGTGTCTATTTTTCATGTGTGTTTGCATGTGCACATGTTGGGGGAGTGTGGGTGTGATTTAGACATTTCATTTAAGAAACTATTATTCAACCTGAGGCCACTAAGATTTACATCTATATTTTCTTCCAAATATTTGCTAGCTTTAGCTCTTATGAATTTGATTTCTATGATTGCCAGGTTTCTGTTCTCGCCACTAAAAGGCTCAGGGGTCACTCCAGGTAAACTGGGCTGACTGGGCTGTGCAAAATAACCACACAAGAGACACAAAGACCTTTTTCTTTGGGGTCACTGTGAGGGCTCCTCTGACCTTAAGGGTCCGCAGGAAGAGAGAGAGCAAGAGCATGCGCTGACCCCTTTTATTGAGGAGAAGCTATTCAAATGAGGCAAGGGGTCAGGTTTCAGGGGCTGAGTCTATCTTCATGATGTCCACTGTCAGCAAGTTGACTGACACCTTTGTAGGCCACACCCAAGGGCACAGTAAGAGAAGGGGACACACACAAGGCACTTCCATGGAAGATTCTATCCTAAACGGGGCAAGGGGTTAGTTATATTACAAAGGGACAGGTGAGCATAGCTCCACCCATGCATGCGGCTGTAGGAAGACACTCCCGGGCACGAAGACACAGTCACTGGAACCCTAGAAGATCAGGGCAGTCTAGCAGCATGGCTGCCTGATGCCACATCGCCCAGCAGGGGAGTTAACTCAGTCATGTGCAAGGTTGGTCTCCCACATATGATCTTATACTGCTTGAAGTTTGTTGAAATTTTTAGATAAATATTTTTCATCACATTTCAAAAGGTTTTGGCCCTTATTTTTTTTCTAATGTTATTACCCATTTCTCTCTTCTCTCTTTCGAGAATTCTTTCACATGTTGGTGTATTTTGTGGTGTCTCACAGGTCTCTGACATAGTTTACTTAATTTTTTCTATTCCTTAGATTGATGAGCTTAATTGATCTGTCTTCAAGTTTGTTAACTCGACTATATTTTCACATCTATTCTTGATACCTTCTAGAAAAATTATCACCTGATCATTGTACTTTTTAATGCCAGAATATCTGTTTGATTTCATTTTATAATTTCTCTTTAAAAACATTCTTTTTTAATAAAATATCTTTCTAATACTTTCCTTTAATTGGTAGACATGTTCCTTTTGTTGTTTGAACACATTCAAAATAAATAGTTTAGTGTCTTTTTCTAGGTAGATTTTCTAGGTACTGTTTCCATGGACTTCTTTTTTCTATGTATTGGCCATACTTTATTGTTTCTTTAAACACCTCACAAAGTTCTGTTGACAACTGGAAACTGGCGATACTAGAAATCATGTTTTTCCCCCAGTGGGGTTTGCTCTTTTGGATTTTTGCTATTGTTTACTGAAATATCTGTAGCAATTCTATAAGATTCCAATTATTTCTTATGTTTGACCATTGAAACCTGATATCTTAGTAAGCTAATGATTGGACAGAGATTGCCCTAGATACCTGAAACCAGCAAGGCTCCTGGACTTGGCCAAGGGGCTCTGAGCTGCTCTGGGGCATGCTTCAATCCTCATCTAGACGGTTTACAATGTTACCTTGGCCTTTACTTTCTTTTTTCAGTCTCAAGATTAACCAGCAAAGAGAGTGAAGGGCTTTCTCAGGTCTTTCTTCAGTATAATCATTTCCTTCAAGATATGCAGTCATGCTCTGTATATGGCGTATTCTACACTCCCAGGAATATAGCAAAGCCCTTCAATGCCCTTCCCATTGTGTTTTAAGCTAATCATTTGTCTGGATCTAGAATACCCACCTAGAAGTTCATGTATAGAAACTATGATCTTCAGTACTGCAAGACTCCAAGATGGGACTTTTAGGCATGATTAGGGCTCTGACCTTATCAGTGGACTAATCCATTTGCTGGTTCCATTGCTCTGTTTGGTAATAGAATAGTAATATGTGTATTCTTATGTTCAAATACTTCTATGTTTTAATTCTAATTCCATAAGAAAGCTGAAACTCACCCAAGAAAAATGCCAGAACAGCAATATACACAATGTACAGTCTCTGGATAATTTCACTAATACTCATAAGAGAATGAGAATTTAAAAAGCATGTGATGTTTCAGAACCATTAGGAAAGTGATTCTGATTTCACAGATACACTTAAAGGACCTCAGGGACTTCCAGGGTTTATCAAACCATGCTTCAAGGGTTGTTAGCATAATACTTCTCAGTAACTGTCCTCACCATTTCCTAAATTGCTGAGACAAAGAACATTGGAGAACTTTTGCCATTTTATTCCTCAAAACTCACATACAATTCATCAATAACCCTTAGATGAAATATGTGCCTATTTAGTTGTTTTGGTTGGCCTAAAGTTCAATGTGAGTTGCTGATAGGACTTCCATATTCATCACCTCCTACCATCACTGTTTTCCATCTATTGTAAGTAAATCCACATTATATAAATGTTTCTCTTCTTTTCATTTATCCATGAATCCTTTTAACAACTTTGCAAGACAGTGAGCATCTCTAAGAAGGCTAGGGCATGTCTACCCCACAGCCTACTCCGTTACTTTTCCCTGTTTTCCTCCTATTAGTAGGAACTTCCTTTCTGCCAAAAATATTCAAATATCAGAGTAGGGAGAGAATCACAGATCCCCTGAAGCTGTTTGTGACAATTTTCCTATACTCACTTGTTCTAAACCCACTTTCAAATTTACTGTGATTTTAACTTACTCCTAACTATTGGATCCACACTCTCACTGGATACTACTTCTAGCTTCACATGCTAAGTTTGTGTTTCTGGTCTTCTTAGGATTTCATAAGGTTTTTCCCAAAACAAGTTTTCATTATAAATTCTTCCATTAGAACAGACTGTTTATCTCAGGCTACAACCTGTGAAAATTCAGTCTGTGTGATGGACAACCAAGTGTCAGCCAAACTGTGCCTCCTTCATGGAGGATGGAGTTCCACCATCTTTAGCTCTTTTATATTCACTGCATTTCATTCTTTCAATAACATGCAAAAAAAATCCCACAAAAATTCTTTCATTCTTCAATACTTTCCCCTTTTATTGGTAGGATCTGATAAAATACCACTTATGAAAGTAATATTTTTCTGAGTCAGACATTTTAAAGAGAAGAAATTAACATTTTCTGTGGGAATGTAATGTTGTAGCCCACAGATTTGAAATACTATCCAAGGTCGGCCAAAAACATATGGTTTTGCTTAGAAACTGTGCTCATATTGAAATAGGATTTCGCACATCCTTTACATATCCAACTCAAAATTTCAAATATAGCTTTCTTAATTGTATACTAAAGCAACATAACATGTTTTGGAACGACTCCAAGTATGTATTATATTGAAAGAATTTCATCATAACCTCACTACAAATGACTCTAAGTGAAAAGGTCAGTCCAGAAAAAAAAAAGTCAAGTTTTAAAAATAACGTAAGATTCTTTCCTAATGTAGAATTTATTGGCAACTTTAGACATGCATTGTAAAAAATGGAAAAAATTGCAATCTTCAAAATGTTTTATATTTCAAGTAATCAGGCCCTTTCCACAATATGATATTTCTCTTTTGTAGTTATCAGAGAGAATCAAGAGTGGGATCAGTATGTATCAATCTTAGGCAGAGTCACAAGGAAAAAATTTGTTGTCACAAGGAAAAAATTCTTTGATTCTACAACAACTTCAAGTTTTTAATATGCTTTTCTGATGATTTTTATATTTTAACTATTGATAAGAATATAGCAATCTGGTAACAATATTATTTCATGTACAAATTAATCAATTATACTTTACATATTGGACATATCAACTAGATAATTAGAATCCCTTTATTTTTCTTTATTTGACTGCTGCTCAGATTCCACTCTTAGCTTTCACATTTTCTCAGTGTTTCAATATCTTATTTTATGGAATCAACTGTTGCATAAAATGTGAGTAATAAGCTTTGTGTAAGCTAAAGGGTTCTAAAAAGTAACCTGAAGCTGGGTACCATAATATACACCTGCAATCTCAGAGGCTCGGGAGACTGAAGCAGGAGGATTCCAATTTCAAAGCCAGCCTCAGCAACCTAGTGAGGCTCTAGGTAACTTAGGAGACCCTGTCTCAAAATAAATTAAAAAAATAAAATCTACCTAGGGATGTGATTCAGTGATTATGCACCACTGGGTTCAATCCCTGTTAATCACCTCCTCCCAAAAGAGTAACCTGAATATTTACTATGCTGTTTGAATTTTTTTGATTGTGATTTTCTTATGATAAGCATTAATATTTGTCAAGTGATAAATATTAAAATTAAATATAAAATAATTTATAAATATTAAATATAAAAATTTATTATCTTCATCAGTATTATTTTCAGATTCCTATGGATAAATCACACATGCAATTCTGATTCAAACCGAGGTAATCCATAGTTTTAGTTCATATCTATATTTAGATAGATTGGTTGATTTCTAACACTACACATTACCACAGTGCATCAAAGAAAGTAGTTGTGAGGACAAGGCTTCTTAAAAAATAAGAGCCTCACTCTGAAGCAAAATGAGACCACCCGGTGTGATTGTGTTAAAAGTATACCATCATTTTATATTCAGTGTGGCCCTTCACAATTGTCTTAAATCTGTTTAGGCTGTTATAATAAATTCCATAGACTAGGTGTTTTCAACAATAACTATTTATTCCTCACAGTTCTGGTTGGAAGTCCAAGATCAAGGTAACAACATGCTTGGTGTCTTGGTGAGGACTATTTTTATGATTATTTTCAATGTAGCCTTTCTTTGGTGTGTGCCAGAAAGAGCCAGATGTGATTTACAAGGGCATTTCACTAATCCCATCATTGGGAGGTGTACTCTCATGACCTAATTTACTCCAAATTTCCTTCCAATAACCCAATTTCCCAATATCAACACAATGGGGGATTTGGAACATATCGATTTCAAGGGGACACAAACATTTGGTCCATAGCAACAATGTATGTAGTACCCAAATTATTATGATAAAATTTAAATCATTATGCTGACAATCCCTAAGAACTGTTGTATGTTCCTAAATATTAAAAACTAATTTAATATTATTATAACACCTCATTATAACTCAAATTAAATGTAAAATTAAGTTTTGTTACATTCAACCTCCAGATTAGTTTTTGCCTATTCTGAACTGTTTATAAAGAACAATTAAGATAATCCAAACTGTTTCATGGGATTATTACATTCAAATAAATAATAATTGGATTTTATCCATAAACTCCTCTTTTCAAAATGATCCAACATTAGAACATGTGTAGGTAATGATGTAGATAGCACAGTATCAATTTTAAAAGTTACTTTTGTGATGATTTTATAAATCATTTATAATACCAGCAAAACCCAGCTTAATGTTGAGCTCTCCGATTGCAATAACAAAGGTTCCAGGTAATTTCTTCCCAAAATACAGGTTAAAGGTCATAATTTTGCAGTCTCTGATATTTCTCTTAACTTTTTAATAATAAAATTTAACATTTCTTGGGCTCTTCCAAGTGTACAAAGCACTTTTTCTTTATTATGTGTAATAAATTGAGCAGCCATAAGGGAGAGATGCTGTTATTATTCCCTATTTATAGATGTGGCTTAGAAGAATGAAGCCACTTGCCTATGAGCAAACCCATGAGTCTACCACATGGCCCTTAACCTCTACAAGCACACAGCATGTTAGTATGGCGCTTGTCTATGATATGAGTTTACCAGTACTTTCAATGCTAACTCATTAATTCATCTATTTTCAAAGTCAGAGACTGCTTCATTTATAGGTTTGTGCAGTTACATACAATTTTAAGGCAGACTCAATAATCCAAATAGACTAAAATAATGTAATATGTCTATAAAGAGAATAATTAAAGAATGAGTAGGTTATGAAATTATACTCCATAGCAGTCACCATTTTTTTTTTCAGTGAGAGGAGATTCCAAATACACTAAGGTTGAATATCTTTACCCTAAAGGAACAATAAATATTTTCAGAGACAGATGTTTATCCTGATTTGAACATTACTCATGACACAATATCATATAAGTATGTACAATTTATATGCATCACTTAAAATAATTGAAATATTTTTTAAAGTACCATAATGCTAGCCAGGCGCTGTGGCACACATCTGTAATCCCAGCAGCTTGGGAGGCTGAGGCAGGAGGATCACAAGTTCAAATCCAGCCTCAGCAAAAGTTAGGTGCTAAGGAACTCAGTGAGACCCTGTCTCTAAATAAAATACAACATAGGGCTGAGGATGTGGCTCAGTGGTTGAGTACCCCTGAGTTTAATCCCTGGTACCCCAACCTCCCCAAAAAGTATAATAAGGCTTAAAGAAAAATACTGAAGTAAGAGCTTGTTTCTTAAAACATCAGGAAGCATAATAACTATATGCTAACACAATTAATCACTAGGTATTTTAAACCTGTGCTCTTCAGATGTTAGCATTTGATTAATCCATTTTAATTTTCCCATAGTACCAGTTATCTAAAAGTCAAGATACTTCTTTCCCGTACAATTAAGGTTTTTATTCTTTCAAATAAGTTTATTCTGTAATTGTGAGTGTAACCAAATACAAATCAATGCTTAATATGGATGAATTATTTATTTAATATGGATATGATTATGAGTCATTATAGATGGAAAAATTCAGTTAAAATAATTTATTCAAATATTTTATTTCAAATGCAGACTGATTTCCTGAAGTAAAGTGATTGTAGTTAATTGGTTAAATAAAGCATTATAAAAACTTTTTGTCTGTTTAGGAAAGCATCTTTTTATTGTTTTATATAATTTAACTTTGTTTTTACAATAAATCTCAGTCTTCTTTGAGTTCTTTCAATGGTTTTGAAAAAAAATACACCTCATTTTTCTTTTGAAATCAGAGATTTGATTAAAAAACAAACAAACACACACTTAAACTCACTAAATTATGCCGAAGGAGTATATCTTAACACTGGTGAAATTTATATCCCATCGAGGTAAAGAGGAAAAAAAACGAAATTAAATAGAATGTATTTTGTTAGGTATCTATGCCGAGTTAAAACGAACTTTATAAACATGGTAAGATGAAGCCAGACACCAGCACATGCTTATGCACACAGGATGAGCAGAATGATCGGTCAGCACAGAGCAGGGTGTTCTCTCAGTGGTGTGGCTTTGGTGGCTGTGTGTGGTGACACTGAAGTGGTGTTGGTTTCAAATCACACTCAGATGTGCCATTGCTACCACTGCAGGGATTGTTTGACTTTTCCAACTGTTAACAGTCACTTTTCATATTGCTTATAAAAATGGTAATTTAACATATTTATTCAGCCAGTCAGTCTCAAGGTTGACTGACAAAGATTGCAGAGAATTTATTTACTTTAAATCCATATTCCCTAACTCTGAGACGTGGTCAGAATTTTAAAGACACTATATAGCTTGCAAACAGGCGTCTTATAATTCCTCAGGGCCTACTTGTGGGAAATATGTCTAAATTCTAAGACGAAATTGCACATTTATAAATCACTAAACAGCATTGTGGGAGCTTGCAATCTTAACCCTTTCAAAAGAGTTGGGTTGACCCACAAGACAAGAAAGTGAATATAACCTCCTTATCCCAAGGGCAAGCAGAGTATGGTGGCTGAAAGCATCAACTGTGATCCTGGCAGCTGGGGTTCAAGTACTGCTCTGCCAATGCCTGTGAACTTGGGGAGGACATTTTAAGCATCAGTGTCTCAGTTTTCTCACATGCAATGTAAATAAAAATAATATGCACTTCAAAGAGCTTGTTGTGAAGACTGAGTCAATGCAAAGGAAATATTTTAACTGAAACCTAATCCAGTTAACACTATGTAAGTATAAGCTAATTTTAACAAATTGATATCTTACCCCATTTTTACTGCTTTCTGGCAAAAACACACAGGAAATTAGGAAATATTCTACAAGGCATGAATGTAGTCTTATGAATGTAGTCTTCAAGGTATTGCTATGAAGAACTGTTAAAACTCTCTTCTTCAGGTAAAGATTTTTTATTGGTAGAGATGTTACCTCTCAAGATGGTTGCAAGGATTAAATGTTTTAACATATATAAAGTACATATATGCTTAGGACATTATTTGGCATATAGTAAATACTCCATAAGTGATACCTATTTTTTAAAAAAAATATTTATTTTTTAGTTTTAGCTGGACACAATATCTTTATTTTACTTTTATGTGGTGCTAAAGATCAAACCCAGTACCTCATGCATGGTAAGCAAGTACTCCACCACTGAGCCATTACCCCAGGCCAGTGATATCTATTTTTTTAAAAAAGAATAAAAGCTAAGAGGATCCAGATGGTGCTAAGTAGGAAAGAATACAGATAAGTATGGAATTAATAGTTGGATAAAGTAATTAATCAATAATAATCAGAGAAACAGATAATCTAATATGTTGGCAGAAAAAAGGAGGAGACTGAATGATGATGGTCAGGAGACTAAGTTTCAAAAATTCATTTGGTAGTGAGTTCTAATACTGTTGTACAAACTTGTGAAACTTTATTGACAAAGTATCTCTAGACTTAAAGGTCTTTATAAAATTTAGCTATTTTAACTTTCTAAAATTAATTTTTAACCATGGTTATATTTTCATCACCATAGACTCATACAACTATTGATAGTTCTAAGATTATTTAAACCCTTTGATATTCTGGGATCTCTAATAATTTAATAAATAGAAAAGATTGAAGGTACATGGTGAGAGTGGCACATATGATGAAGTGAAGCAGATTAGCCCCAGAGGAGTAATGTCATCTCATTGCTGCTACTGAGACATGAAGATGTTGCATAAGTGGACATATTCAAATAGGAAGTGAAGTTCTGTGAAGCTCTATCATATGCATACACTCACACAAACTCATGCTTTCTTATTTGGAGAGCAAAGTAAATAATCAAATTATATATACTACTTTTAAAAAAGTATTAAGTCCGGGGCTGCGGTTATAACTCAGTGGTAGAGCACTAGCCTCGCACTTGCAAGGACTGGGTTCGATCCTCAGCACCACATAAAAAATAAACAAATAAAATAAATAAAGATATTGTGTCCATCTTTAAAAAAGTATTAAATCCTAAAAATGAGGGAGGGGAGATGAATGATAATTACTCAAAAGATAACAATACAAATTACTTATCAAAGATATTGATATTGTCAGGTGATCATAAATTATTTAGCTGAATTATTTAGCTCTCCCCAAAAAACTATTTGGTATTTAATTAAAAAACGCCATTTCCAAAAATTTTTTAAGAACAATTTTTATAACCACATAATCTAGTACTTTGCTACTTAGACCATTGCAGCTGAAAGTGGTTTATAAACCCGCATTATTAAAATCACCTAGGTGCTTGCTACAAATGCAAAATCTTAAAACATAAACTTCACCCAAATTTACTGAATCAGAATCTGTATTTCAAATTCACAGGTGAATTTCATGTCCATTTAATTTCTATAACTTTAATACAGAACAATTTTTTTTTTTTTTTTTTTTTTGTGGTGCTGGGGATTGAACCCAGGGCCTTGTGTACGCAAGGCAAACACTCTATCAACTGAGGTGTATCCCCAGACCTTAGAACAATATTTTTAAGTACATTCTTCAATTAAAATTACATAAAATATATAAAAAAGTAGTAATGTACAGGTTTACCAATAGAGATTTTACTTAATTAGTCTTGAGTAGGACACTAGCTTCCCTATTTTTCTTTTGTTTTTTAGGTGATTCCTTTGTTTAGCCAACCTAAAAAACTTGTTAAAAAATAAGTAAAATTTTTCTCTTCTAAAACTTTGGCTTACCACAATAAGATATTGAGCTTTTAACAAAGTTGAAAAAATATATTCTAATATAATCCAGAACATTCCTCTTCTCCACCACTAAGGCAACAGGTTAGGGTATGTGGATGAAGATAGAGAACAAGGAATCTGGGTCAGAAACACCAAAATAACACTTAATACATGGATCAAGGTGAGTTCCCATGAATCAATGAGTCAAGTAGTTAGAATGTGGAATAATTTGAGCACTTTAAAGAGATAGAACATGCAATTACTCTGCCTCATACATAGAATACAAAACCATGAAAACCAGATAAAAGAACCAGTGGAAACAAATATCAAAAAGGAAGACAGTTTCCCAGAAATGCAAAATATGAAGGAACCAAATATTCACCAATGACACCTAGATTTTCTGTTTAATTTCCAGTCTTCGTGGTATATTTTTGATAGTCCACTGTAAGTTTTGTTTGTCCTCCAGTTCCTGCATGTACAGAGACCCTTCCCAGCTTAACATATCTCAGAATTCACAATAAAGGCTACTGTAGTCACTTGGAATAGAGAGAAGGTATTAGGAACCCCAAGAAAATGTACTCCATGTCTTCACTCATTTTATGAACTGACTGGCAAAGTGAGGTTCTTAAAGAGATTCACAATGCATCTTGCTATAATGATAGATATTATAGATCCAATTTACCATTCATAGGCCAGTCTCAGAAGTAAAATTGAAATTTCCTTTTGGTTTTGTTTCTACGCCAATAAGAATTTACAATGGAATTCCATGTATTTATAGGGACCACACATTTGAGGAAAAAAAGACTAGGAGTGGGAGAAGCTTTATTTTTAAAATGAAAGCCTGAAATACTCAGAGAATAATTTCTTTTTTTAAAATAATTGAATATTGTAAATACATTAACAAATTGAATATTTTAAGATTATTTAAAAAATATTTACAATATGTGCTTTCTTTTTGCCTAAAATATTATATAACAGACCTTTTTGGTCATTTCTATTAAGGATCAAGTCATTATTGATACAGGTGAACACTGTATTGGGTGTAGTCCTGGTAGAAGTCAGTTAAAATCACAATTACAACACAGCTAAATGTTGAAAAATTATGCAATATATAAACCTTCTTAGGCAATTCCTTTTGAAAGGGCCACCTTTTCTGAAGGCTGGTTAAATACTTTGTGGTACATTAAGCTTAATATCCCTATAAAGTTTAGAAAAATTTAATTTAGCTTTTCAACTATTTTAAAAATTACAGTATTAGCCGAAACAAGAATGTTTAAATATTACTTTTGTGTTGTTCTGAATTCATCATATAACTCCTATAGAGCCATATGCACTTACAGTTACACTTTTCATGGAAAATCTAATCCTAGATGACTATTTTACAGACCACAGAAGTTTTACTCTGCAGACTCCTTTTAATTATAAAATATTGTCTTTTTCAATGAAGTGTGATTGTAAAAACTAAAGCACCATGCCTCATATTTCATTCTTCCCAACAATTGCATCTGTAGTGCTTCTCTGTCTCACTTTGGATGAACACCACAGAAAGCCCTGTCTGTCTGTCCCAGTCCCCGAATCCTTCCTCTGCTCTCTGAAAGTTTTCCAGTGAAACTTCAAAGTCACTCTGCTTTTTTGAGCCTCTCCTCTGACATGTTCATACTAAGCTATTTCTCCTTCTTATAAGTCTCAGTTTAAACTAACAAAATCAACTTTTTTTTTTTTTTTTTTTTTTGCCACACTGATGGCAATCCACAAATGGAATGAGGATAGGGAGGTTTTCTTTCAGAGTAAGATAGGAATTTCGTAGTCTGCTAATTTGGTTGCACAATTAACCTCTGGGACTTTTTTGATTACCTTCAGAAGAATAATTTGGATCTGGGATATAAATATTCTCAAAACTAAAGGAAATGCTGTACTTGCTGAAGGTTGTTTAACACCCAATTTTTTTCTAATTAAACAAGTCTAAATTTATTTCAGAACCTGGAAGCACATATTCAGTAAACTCTAACTTGAGTGTGTCTATGAATGTTAGAATAGGTTCAATTGAAAACAAACCAAAAACACCAAAAAAAAAAAAAAAAAGAAGGTCCATGATGAAAGAAATAAAGCCAAAGTCTTAAAAAAAAATGGACATAGCCAATATCATAAACAAAATGACTTACTTCAAAACCAACCAACCAAGCAACAAATAATGAGAATTTTACAGGAGTTGGTAGAAAGGGGACATACAGGAAAACTGAAAGCGCCATGGTAAGGATTGTGGATGTGATGAGTAGGAGGTAGTTATAGGAGAGAAAAGCAAACAGGAAATCTATGGTTTATGCTGCTCTGAAAAAATATGTTGTAATTAATCCCAAAAGTACTTTTTGTCTTAGATCTGATTTTCTCTCCCTCAAAAACCATATTGTTTTACTCAAATTAAATAAACTATTTTAATACTTTTTGTTATAAGAGGAAGTTATCAGAGATTTATAGTTTTAGTTTCCTTGAATCTAAATCATTTCTCACTTTAAAATATTAATACACTGATCACTACGTTGTGTTGCTCAAAAGTATCATTTCACTACTCTGAAGGGAATAGTTGCCTATTTCTTCATATTTTTAATTTGTACATTCTGAAGGTTGGAAAACATGGACTCAAGTCTCTGACATCCCTAATTCAAGACTAGAGACAAACTCCCTGTTAAACCTAGCCCAAATTGCAGATATGTGGGCAAACTAACAGATTATAAATATTTGAAGTCACCAAGTTTTGGGATGGTTTGTGATATATTACCTGTAGAGACCCTGTTACCTAGAAGAAGGCTGATTCCACAATAGTCAACATGTGCTTGGGGCAAGTAGTGGGTGGAAGACAGAGGGTCTCAGGGACAGTTTCAGTGGAAAGGCCCAAAGGGCATTGAGGAGGCTGTTGGTGAGATTTGATATTATATAAGTAATATTATTGGAAATATTAAGTAATATAATATTATTGGAAATGGGAAGAAAGGGGAACCTTATTATGCATTGGTTATGTATAAAAGAGCCATAATTTGCTAAATTCAAAAATAAAAATACTTTGTTCTCCCAAATCTTTCTATACGACCAAAAAAAAAAAGTGTGAAGTGACAAATATTCTGATGCTCCAAATCAAATTATGACACGATAAGATGTTGTTGAGATTTAAGGAAGAATTCAGAAAGTAACTCAAAAAGCCCTTTAGACAAACAGAAGGGCCTATAAAAAAAAAATCAATTGCAAATCCTCTCAACTAAATAATGGACCTTTCAAAAGTCTTAAGACACTTAATTTACAGAGGCATCATAGGGAGTCCAGGATAGAGAAGGATTACCCTAAAAGATAAGTGGTTATAACTTTGGTCAAATAGAGAGAACCCTAGTTATATTCACTGAAAACAATTTTTAAGAGAATTTTCTGGTCAAAATGGCTCCAGGCTTAGACCAGAGCGGAAAGAGATCATTGGATCTCTAAACTTTAAGATCGGGAAGCTGGCTTATGAGGATCTCAAGGGCAAACCCAGGAGTCTGGAGAATGGAAGGAGAACCACAGAAAATGATCCCTGCAGAGCTGCACTGTGGCCTAATTACCAAAAGCCCAAATGATCCAGATGCTAAGAAGCCAAACCCAAGGAGACTCCTCTGTACTTGGAAGTTACTGCACTGATAAAACCCTGGGTTTGGAGCCTGAGCTCGATTCCATGAGAGGATAAGAAGATTTAAGGTACTGAAAGAAGGTGAGTGTCTTTTACATGAGTAGGGAATGGAGATAAATTGCGGCAAGAGGGCATACTGTGGAAATTTAGAAACATGATCCGCAAACTATGACGTTTCTCTTTCTGAGAAACAGAGTTTGTGATCTGTCCCTTTCAATACAGGTTCTTTGTCTGCCTGACCAATAGTATATCACTGAAGTGATTTCTGGAGCTAGGGTAAAAATAGGGGTTTCCATCTATGTCCCACCTCTTGAGACACTGCCACTGGGACCTAACCACCATGCTGAGAGAGAAGGCCCAGGCAGCCCATGAATAAAAGAGCAAGCCCTCAATCATCATCGGTAGCAATATGCAAGCCTGTGGTGGGGAGAGCTACCTAGGAAGTAGATCTGCTAGTGTGCTGTTTTATGTAACAAAGTTTTGAAGTAGTTTGTCACCTTATAATAAATAATTGATGCAAATGTACTCTTATACACCAAAAAAGTTATCTTTATATATAAAAACTTGTACCTTGTATGCTTCTCATCGTTCTTAAACTCCAAGCGATTTCTAAAGATTTTCCTGTTGATGGTTATCTTAACACATCTTTTGCCACCAGTTTCTTACAGTGGCATAGGAGAGGATCCTATTATTCGTACATAGGACAGACCATAATTCAAATAATATATGACAAGGAAGCTTGATAAACCCTGATAAAGGTTCAGCAAAGAAAAAGAATAGGAGATTCACCTATATAATTATTATAAGGAATCAGGCCACATAATTATGAAGGCTGGCAAGATTTGAATCTGGAGAACTGATATGTCAGGTGCGTTCTGAAAGCCAGAAATCAAGAAGAGATGGTGCACCATTTCTAATGTCTGCCGGCAGGAGAAGCGCCTCTTTCTCAAGGAAAGTTCAGATTTTTGTACCATGCAAGTTTTTAATTGGTTGGACAAGGTACATCAAATAAGGGAAGATAACCTGCCTTACTAGGTCTTATTAACTTAAGTGTTATTCTTACCTAAAAACTTCTGCACAGAATAATGCTTAATCAAATATCTGGGGACCCCATGACAAAATTATTAAAAAAAATGGTACACAAAGCACAATCATGAATTTTTATTTTTTTAAAATCAAATGTATTTAAGGTGTACAACATGATGTTTTAAAATATATACTTATATACATAAGTGGTTACTATCATGAAGTAAATTCAAATATTCATTATCTCACATACAGAGCTTTTAGAATAAATGAATATTTTATGAAATATACTGGAGGTATAGTTTTTTTCTTTTCCTCCCCAACAGGTATTCTTTGGACTCTGTCATTTTACATCTACTATTTCTTTTCCACCTCTACCCTTGAGAAAAAGAATTTCATTTTTCTCACCCTAGGAAAAATATTGCTGCTTAAATTAATTTCTATGTGTGCTTTACTTTCCAATCTATCCCTGAAAGCACCTCATCATTACCAGCCTGTGTTGCTTCCTCCCACTGGAGAGCTTTAATTGGGTGTCCTACTGCTTTGTAATTATACGTGCAAAGCATAATTCAGTCTTGCAACTGGGTTCACACCAAACTTTTCTCCATGTGAAAACATTATAGGTTAATGGCACATTCTCAGCTATTTCTATGTTCTTGAGGGGAAAAAAATATTTCAAATAAACAGAATCTTTGTTGTCCATATCTTATATAGGTTGCTGCCTTTGCAGAAATAATTTGATAAAGCAGTTACCAATGGTTAAAAAGAGCTGGTAATTACCAATTGATATTTTCAATGATATTAAGATTCTTTTGAACATTATATGTTGTTATAGAGAATTACCATTATCATTTAAAAGCAAAAATGGCATTCAAAGGGCAAAACTATAAATGTCCTCAAGAATTCTAGACACAGTGCAGGTGAAATTACACAGCTAATTATTATATCTTGCTTCAAAATGTTGAATGACTGATTCCTCTTTTTCAGAATTATAAAGGATAATATCACTTTCAGTTAAGTTTGGAAATTAGAGCATGACATAAAAAATATGTATTCCCTGTCAATACAGGTATTGCAGAGATTTGGATGTCTGTCCAGAGCCAGAATTATTATAAAAACTCTTACATATATTATTTGCTCATTTCCTACTGATTTATCACTATTGAATTTTATAACATGTAGATGTTAACATGGGACTGGATTCCTGGGCCTGTCACTTATTAATTTTGTGACCCTACACAAATCATTTGCCATATAAAAGCTCAGTTTTCTCAGCTCTACAGAAAAGGTAATTAGAGTTCCTACCAGAGAGAATGACAGTAAGAATTAAGTGACATCTGAAAAGATATCTGAAATGTTTAGTAGAGTACCTCAGACATATTAAACTTTCAGTAAGTGCTTTCTATAATAACACTCAATGTGATTTAACTAGCATTACTTCTGAAATATGAGAAAACATTCTTATTTTAATACTTCAGAATATTAGGCCTTCTTTATCAAGAAAGGCTTGAAGTCAGCAGATGGTGGTGTACCCTGTGGTCTCAGCAACTCAAGAGCCTGAGGCAGGAGGATCATAAATTCAAGGCCAGTTTCAGCAACTTAGCAAGACCCTAAGCAACTTAGTGAGACCCTGTCTCACGATAAAATATACAAAGGGCAGGTTATGTGATCCAGTGGTTAAGAACCCCCAGGTTCAATCCCAAGTCCCTCCACCCCAGAAAAAGGCTTGAAATCTCTTGAAGAGATCTTGAACTCTTGTAACCATCTGAATATGATATATGTTGGTATTATCAAATGAAAGAGAATAAATTCAAGGGTTCTTAAGTTGTTTATGTATTTCCCCCTTATGAGATAGAACTATATTCATTTTATTCTTTATATTTCTTCATATACAGTTTCTGATTTCTTTTCTTTTAATTGGTTATATATGACAGCAGAATGCACTACAGTTCATGTTACACATAAAGAGCACAATTTTTCATATCTCTGGTTGTATCAAAAATATATTTGTGTCTTAATACATGTATTTAAGGTAATGATACCCATTTCATTCCACCATCTTTTTTACTCCCATGCCCCTTCCCTTTCCCTCTCATCTTTTTGCCTTATCTAAGGTTCATCTAATCCTCCTATGCTACCCTTCCCAACCCCATTAAGAATCAGCCTCCTTATATCAGAGAAAATATTTGGCATTTGTTTTTTGGGGATTGGCTAACTTCACTTAGCATTATAGTCTCCAACTCCGCCCATTTACCTGCAAATGCCATGATTTTATTCTCTTTTATTGCTGAGTGATATTACATTGTGTATATATACCACAGTTTCTTTATCCATTCATCTACTGAAGGGCATCTAGGTTTGTTCCACAGTTTAACTATTGTGAATTGTGCTGCTATAAACATTGATGTGGCTGTATCCCTGTAGTATGCTGTTTTTAAGTCCTTTGGGGATAGACCAAGGAGTGGAATAGCTGGGTTAAATGGTGGTTCCATTCACAGCTTTCCAAGGAATCTCCATACTGCTTTCCATATTGGCTACACCAATTTGCAGTCCCACCAGCAATGTATGAGTGTGCTTTATTCCCCACATCCTCACCAACACTTATTGTTTGTCTTCATAATAGCTGCCATTCTGACTGGAGTGAGATGAAATCTTAGAGTAGTTTAGATTTGCATTTCTCTAATTACTAGAGATGTTGAGCATTTTTTCATATACTTGTTGATTGATTGTATATCATCTTCTGAGAATCATCTGTTCATTTCCTTGGCCCATTTATTGGTTGGATTATTTGGTTTTTTTTGGTGTTTAGTTTTTTGAGTTCTTTATATATGCTAGAGATTAGTGCTTTATCTGATGTGTGAGGGGTAAAAATTTGCTTCCAAGATGTAGGCTGTCTATTCACCTCACTTGTCTAATTTGCCGAGAAGAAGCTTTTTAGTTTGAATCCATCCCACTAGTTAATTAATTAATTAAATTATTATTATTAAACAATGCTGTTTTTGTTACCTTTGCCCTGTTGTATAGTTTAAGGTCTGGTATAGTGATGCCTCCTGCTTTACTCTTCCTGCTAAAAATTGCTTTAACTCTTCTGGGTCTCTTATTTTTCCAGATGAATTTCATGACTACTTTTTCTATTTCTATGAGCTATGTCATTGGGATTTTGATTGGAATTGCATTAAATCTCTATAGTGCTTTTGGCATTATGGTCATTTTGACAATATTAATTCTGCCTATCTAAGAACAAAAGAGATCTTTCCATCTTCTAAAGGTCTTCTTTTATTTCTTTATTTAATGTTGTGTAGTTTTTGTTGTAGAGGTCTTTCACCTCTTTCATTAGGTTGATTTCTAAATATTTTTTGAAGCTATTATAAATGGGGTAGTTTCCCTCATTTCCTTTTCAGACGATTTGTCACTGATATACAGAAATGCCCTTGATTTATGGGTGTTGACTTTGTGTCCTGCTATTTTGCCAAATTCATTTACTAGTTATAGAAGGTTTCTGTTGGAATTTTGGGGGGTCTTCTAGGTGTAGAATCATATTGTCAGCAAATAGTGCTAATTTGATTTCTTCTTTTCCTATCCATATCCCTTTAATTTCTTTCTTCTAATTGCTCTGGCAAGTGTTTCAAGAACTTTGTTAAATAGAGGTGGTAAAAGAGGGCATCTCTGCATTTTTCCCATTTTTAGAGAAAATGCTTTCAATTTTTCACCGTTTAGAATGCTGTTGGCCTGGGGCTTAGCTTTAATGATGTTGAGATATGTTCCTGTTATCCCTAGGTTTTCTAGTGTTTTGAACAGGTATCAGTGCTGTATTTTGTTGAATGCTTTTTCTGCATCTATTGAGATAATCATATGATTCTTATATTTAAGTCTATTGATGTGATGAATTACATTTATTGATTTCCATACATTGAACCAACGTTGCATCCTTGGGATGAACCCCACTTGATCATGGTGTACTATCTTTGTGATGTTTTTGTATTCGATTTGCCAGAATTTTATTGAGAATTTTTGCATCTATGTTCATTAGAGATATTGGTCTAAAGTTTTCTTTCTTTGATATATCTTTGCCTGATTTTGGAATGAGGGTGATATTGGCCTCATAGAATGAGTTTTGAAGTGCTGCCTCTTAGGTGGAGGGTACTGGAAATGGGGTATGGCACCCACCGGTCCTGTTGGGAGACTGCACCTCAAGAATCTCCTTTGGGGTCTGCTCCTGTGATTGTGGGTGCCAGGTCTTATCTCCTCATCTCACCTATAGACCTCACAGTTCCTGCCCTCCACATTAGTTTCTAAAGTGCGTCTCCCCCACCCTTTCCCTTTCTACTTCCTAAACAGGAACCTTTCACTCCAGGGGTCTGTGTGTTGCTCTCTGGTGGCTGCACACCTGTCATGGAGGGCTGTTTTGAATCGGACAGTCACTCTGCAGAGTTAACGGCCCCTGGGGATTAGGGGGAATTAGAAAATCATGGGTACCTGGTTATTCGGTGGGGGCAGTTGCCCCAACTAAAGATGGTGATGGAGGTGACCAAAGATGGAGGCAGCTGCTTTCAGCAATGGGGTATCTGGTCGGGTGGGGGGAGCCTACGATGGCTTTGTGCGATGCGTTCCGAGATGAGTTCTGTGTTGTGCAGTGTTGCAGCTGTCTGCTCTCCTCCGAGTGCATGATGTCCCCAGGTGCAGTCAGGCTACTGTGAGTAGGGGACTATGGCAGTAGCTGTTGAATCCCAAGATGGAGGCAACTGGGAGAGCCCCACGTTGGTAGATGGGGGTCCACACGGGAATGGCAGCCGGAGTTCCTGAATGTGGGTAGCGGCTGAGTGTCCCGCTTGGGATCAGCGTCTGGCAATTCTGCGCAGGTGCTGGTGCTGGTGGTCCCGCAAAGGCACCAGAGACCTGCGTGGGCGAGTAGTCGGAGTCAGGAGTCCTGTTCTAATGCTGAAGCCCGTGAGGCATGGTGGCTGTGATTCCTGTGCAGGATCAGCTGTGGAGGGGTCCTCTATCACTCTCAGCAAAGCAAAATTCCCAGAGTTGAGACCCGGGTCATGGAGTGACACAGAATGCTGTCTCCTCTGGCTTGCCATCTTGGATCCCAGCCAGTTTCTGATTTCTTCCATTTGGAAATCTTGGACCTTTTCCTTCCCCTTTGATCCTATGCTTGTTCTTTTTCGCTCATATTCAATCATCTCTGTTAGGCAGTGAGCACAAATTGCTCTTTATTAATAAATGCCACTGTGCAAATTTAGAAAGGGAGGTATTAGGCCATTATAAAAGCTACTCCATTAAATAAAACAACTTGTTTGAAACAAATTTTAACATCTCATAATGAAATAGATAAATTTTACAGGGGTATTTTCTCCTAGCATGACATACTTCTGCAATTCAATCACTTATTAAACATGAACTTAAAAAGATATTGCATGGCAGTTAGTTATTACTATTAGCATGCTCACACCATACAGCACATGAACACAGCACAGCTTTTTAAAGACCTTCAAGAAATCATGTGTTTTCAGATTTGATCTGCCAGAAACTTGTGAAGTATGACTACATCAACAAAGTATATTCTTGGTAAAGTTTTATGCAGATTTAAATTAAGAGTTAGCAATAATATCTTCATCCAATAATTCTGAATGTGTTTTATCAATTTTTTACCTGTTACAAAACCTGGCAACTTGTTTTCAAAATATTGTGAATAAAACATCTTTAAATATTCTGTTCCTTTAGGAGGGCATGAAATATTTACTGAAATATTGCAGTATGTGGAAATCACACATAATACATGATTTTTCTCCTGAATCAGTTTGAAGAAACAAGTTCTTCAGTTTGAAGAAACATGATGAACTTATTAAATATTGAGAAAAGAAAAATCACCGTTCTGATGCTCATATCATTGCTCTCTATTACTATGGTCACTCAACCACTTCAAAGGAAGGTCTTGACTCAGATCCCCCTTTGTCAAATGAAGAACAATCCAGCCCATGTCCACCCAGCCTAGGCCCAGCTGGATCTGCTCTTTATGTCTGAAGCATTATCTGCTTGCTGTCAGTCTGCCAGTGTGCTCCCTCCTAAGAAAAAGAGAGGTAGAGGGACAGATTCCATCAAGTGTTGCTCAGGGAACTTTCTATGTTGATGCTTAATACATGCTGGAAATTCAATCGTCAAGACCTCAGAGATGGAGAGAAAGGCCTTACTTCTAATTCTCATGACTACCTATTTTTTGAGCATTTAAGGAGAAAATACAATTATAAGATACTTTGAATCGTGTAGACTTTAAGTTAGTTTGCAAGTATGCTCTGCTCAGGTAAACTGTGGCTAGATTAAATTAGTTTTTGCCAAGATTTTAAAGTCAAAGGAGTAAAGTAAGCTCTGATGAAGAAGTAAGAATCAGGTCAGTATCTATAACCAGGGTTTTATAAATAGATTGGCATCACTATACGGTATTTACACTGGAAATGGAAATGTTGTCCCAAAATAAATGAGTTCTGTTTGAGAGTCAATATTAGAAAACTATGCAAGAGAAATATTTTTTTACCTTTAAGCTTCACATATTTTTTGAGAATTTTAAAGACACATGGTAAGTGATTTTTACTCATTAGATAGCCTTCAAATTACTCCTAATAGTTTTGAAAACAAAAATCTGCTTTCCAGAAGTTGAAAATACTGAATAATTGTATGCTACTGTCACTCTATCTCCAATTCACTATTCAGCAATGTGATATTGAAAATAGCCTGACATTAACCATGTTGGTATTTTTTTATACTACAGAAATCATCAGATCCTATAAATCAAGACTTGATTCGTTGCTTAATTGATTATCTAGAGTTAAGATAGTAATTAATAAAAGGTTAATAATGCAGATTAAATGTTAAAGATTAATATATTTTTCACCTTTCCATTGTGATGAGCTCATATTATTGAGGAAGTTGCTTTCCAGTATTTCAATATTATCTGATTCAGCAAAGAAGTCATGACATTTATTGACATATGAAGGACTGGCATACATTCCAGGGCTTCATCTCTCTCTCTCTCTCTCTCTCTCTCTCTCTCTCTCTCTCTCTCTCTCTCTCTTTCTTAATAAAAAGGAAATCCATACCAACATCATGCTGGTATTACATTTAGAAAGCTGGCTGTTAAACATTTGCCAATATACCAGTGATCTAAGGGTATGGTAGAGCAAATGATACTAAGAAGAACCAGCATACCAGGACAATATGTAAAAGAGAGCTTCCTCACAGTCCTGACTGGAAACCTATGCGGAAGAAATAAACTTATAGACAGTCTAGAAGTATCACAGTATTTGGGAATACAAATTTTTCCTTTTTTTTTTCAACACAGAATCTTAGTTTATACCTAAGAATATAACACAAGAAGGTAGAGAAAATCAGGTGGAACTTCTGCTGGACTAAACAGCTAGGTGCACAAACAGTGCCTTCCCCAGGCTGATATGGTCAGGGCTAGCCTTGGTTTCTCTTCAGCATCTTTGAAGAACTTCTTCCTTTCTCAGATACCCAATACCCTTCCCTACATCTTAGTGACTAATCGTTCTCCCATTGAATGTCCTATCTGGAGCTCACCGTACAGGCCCACCACCTACTCTAGAGTTTCCCTGATCTTTGACAAAACCAGTTGTTGTCATATAAGCCATTCCTTTCAGTTACTTTAATTTTATGTAATTAACCTAAATTATTAACTAAAATTTTACTGGCCAAAATGATATTTTGGATTATTCTAAATTGCAGTAAAGAAGAATACCATTGCAAAATCATAGAGAAAAAAAATTGTTTCACAAATGCTTTCATGTTATGGACTATATGAAGCCAACCCAAACAAGTCTTATGATAAGACTCTAACTGCAATTAGGCCTCAAAATGTGACTGTATTGTTTTTTATCTTGTTACTGATTTCTAGTTTCATTCTATTATTTGAATTAAGGACTTTAAATAGGTAATTAAAACTAAATAAGCACATATGGGTGAGTCCTAATCCAAAAAATATTAGTGTCCATATAAGAAGGAGGAAAGAAGTAGACGTCAAGCCAAAAATTAATCAAAAGAGATAAAGGAGGTCAACTTCCTATTGGTTAAGAGAATTATACAATAATAATATATAATGATTATTAAAATTTATGATTAAAATATTAAAATGTCAGTGTACCTATAAACATGAAAAACCCTACTCAATACTCAAGTACACCCTGATACAATCATACTGAATGATTTGAACACAACTCTCTCACCAATAGATATGTCATTAATATGTAAACTAAGACACTTCAGAATTAAAAAGCATTATTAATCAAATAGACCTATCAGACATTTATAAAATATTTCACTCCTAAACAATCTAATATACTTTCTTTTCAGCTCCACATGGAATCTTCTCTAAAATAGAACACATACTGGGAAACAAAGAAAGTCTGAGCAAATTAAAAAAATAGAAATAATTCCTTGCATCCTACCAGATCATAATAGAATGAAACTAGAAATCAGTAACAAGATAAAAACCAAAGCATTTTAACATGTGAAAATTGAATAATATACTTTTTTATTGATTTTTTTAAAAAAATAAATGACAACAGAATGCATTACAATTCTTATTACATGTATACAACACAATTTTTCGTATCTCTGGTTGTATATAAAGTATGTTGACACCAATTCACGTCTTCATACATGTACTTTGGATAATAATGTCTAACACATTCCACCATCCTTGCTAATCCCCTGCCCCCTCCCTTTCCCTCCCAACCCTCTACCCTATCTAGAATTCATCTATTCCTCCCATACTCCCCCTCCCTACCTCACTGTGAGTCAGCCTCCTTATATCAGAGAAAACATTTGGCATTTGTTTTTTGGGATTGGCTAACTTCACTTAGCCTTATCTTCTCCAACGCCATCCATTTACCTGCAAATGCCATGATTTTATTCTCCTTTATTGCTGAGTAAAATTCCATTGTATATATATGCCACATTTTTTTTTATCTTTACCCACTGAAGGACATCTAGGTTGGCTCCACAGTTTAGCTATTGTGAATTGTGCTGCTATAAACATTGACGTGGCTGTGTCCCTGTAATATGCTGTTATTGAGTCTTTTGGGTATAAACCAAGGAGAGGGATAGCTGGGTCAAATGGTAGGAATATACTTTTGAAAGAGGAATGAGTCATAAAACATCAGAAAGAAACTAAAAAATTTAGGAAAAATGAGAACAGAAATACAATATATCAAAATCTCTAGGACAGTATTAAGGCAGTTACAAGAGGAAAGTTTATAGCATTGATCGCCTACATTAAAAAAAAAGCAAGATGCCAAATAAATAATCTAATGTCACACCTCAAGACCCTGGAAAAGCCAATGAGACTCTGGATAGGCTGCTTCTCTGCCTTTTCCAGATTCTGGTCTAGTTCTTCTCACTAGGACTTCCAGTACTATGCTGAATAGAAGAGATAAAAGTGAACATTCTGGCTCTTATTCTCAGAGGGAAACACTGAATCTTTCACTAATGTATAGTATGTTATGTGGGGTGTTTCATATACAGTTTTTATTATGTTGAGTTAGATTTCCACTATTCCTAGCTTCGTAAGTATTGTTAGAAAAAGGTAGTGAATTTGGTCAATTGTTTTTTCTTTATTGAGACAATCATGTGGTTTTTACCTTTCCTTTTGCTAATGTGGTATATCATAATGATAAATTATTCTTTATTAAATTATCCTTGCATTCTAGTATAAATCTCACTTGATCACGTTAATCAACTTCTAGTATTTAGGTCTCGTTTTAGTATTAAGTATACAAGTACCAAACCTGTGAATATATTAAAAAATTACTTATTTCTGTTAGAAATAATTATGCTTTTGCTCTAAAATAATTTTCTTTACATTTATGCAATATAAATTTCTCATCCCTGACATGATGGTGATACAAATGAAAACACTTTGAAAACCAAAGACTGCTAAAGGCTGAGGAATAGAGAACATAACACAGTAAAAAAAAAAGTATGAAATTTATGAATGTCAGCAAGTGGGTAGTGAGAATGATGATAATTATATTAATTTTCCAGGACTGACATAATAAAGTGTGAGAAGTTGAGTGGCTTAAAATAACAGAAATTTAATAGCTTATAGTTCTAAGGGCAAGGTCCAAAATCAAGGTGTTGGCAGGTCTACAATCACTCCAAGACTCTGGAGAGAAGACTTCTCTATCTCCTCTAGATTATGGTGTTTCTAGTGATCATTAAATTTTCTTCTTTTATAGATGCAGCCCTCCAATCACATGGCCATCTTCTCATTGTGTGTATTCACATTGTCTTCTCTTTGTATCTGTCTCTGTGTCCAAATTTCCCCCTTTTTTAAAAAAATAAAGATTCAATAACCAAATTGGAGTAAAGTCCACTCTAATAACCTCATCTTAACTTGGTTAAGTTGCAAAAAAAAATCAATTTCCTAAAATAGGTCATATTCTGGGTTTAACCAACTACTGTTAAATGTTGAAGATTTAACCAAATTAAGAAGAGGTTAGCCCTAAAAAGAACTCATCTGCAAAGACATTACTTCTAGATAACCTCACATTCTGAGTTGCTGGAGGTTAGGACCTCACAATATATTGCAATTCACCACAATGGTGATAAATATGCCTTTCTGGTGTTGTAGAATGCTCAGCTCTTAAGATTCTGTTTTCCCTCAGCATAATTAAGAAGTGAGGGGAACATGTTCTTAGATCATACCAGCTCTTTGCATTCTGCTTATTTTTGTTTATGAATCCAATCCCTTCCCTTTCTATCACACCAAATACCCAGAGGCCAGTATCTGTATATGTTCTCTTCCCTTCTCTTATTTTCCTTTCATTTTAATCAAACCATTCCTGAGTCTTGTATTTGTTCTCAGCCACAAAAAAAGAAAAATACATTTCCAAGGAGTAAACTGAAAGGGAAACTTTAAGATAATGGAAAAAAGTCTGACCTCAATTAGGTGATTAACGCCAACTATTATGTGTGCATTTCCCCAGAACATGAATATAATTGTCTAGCAAATAATTCCCAATATTATTTAGAAGCTGAATGTTAGTTTGATGTCACACAAAAGCAAAATGAAGAAAATTATCTCCCCTTCTAGATTTACAAAACTGTATACATGAGGAATACTTACATCTGAATATTAGAGTGTGATCTATAATTATTTCCCCCTCAAGTATTTTATCACATGTACAAAAATCCCTAAAGAAAGACTCTTTAGTACTCACAGCCAGGTACGTAGATCTGCCTGTGCAGAAAGATTCAGATCAATGCCTCTTGTCCCTACTGTCCACCTCTTCAGCTGTACTTGAGACTTGGTTGAACAACAGTGAGTGAATGCACCTAAATGAATTATCTTTGTTAGCCTTGCATAGTCTTAAATATAAAAATTAAAGTATTTAGCATATGCTTCTTATACATATTTCATATCCCAGTTGTTATTTGGAGTACAACAGAAAGCATATGCTGCTTATACAGGCTTTTTCCGAATTTTTTATTGCTTGTTTCCTTCAATGTTCATGTTAATACCTGTGTTTCATCTTCAGACACATCCAAAATCCGAGTGTGTCAATGTATTGACCTTAAAAATAAAGTCACTTTATACTCTTATCTGTTTGGGGTATTTAAAATAATGATTTTGACCCTTCAATCTAGAAAAGTATATGGCATGCACAGTATCAGAGATATTGAGTTAAAGGAAGAACAGACAAATTGTAGCAACTGTAAGTTGCATCAAAGTAATTTCATTTTGGCAACACATAAAGTATTTAAATTTAGATAGATCCAATTGTGCTTTCCATAACAATTTCAAAACATCCCTAAGCCATTTTCAAGAATTTTGTGATTGAGAGAATATAAAAAGAAGTTAAATTAGTCAAAATGATTGGATTCTGACAGGTTTGGCAGATTAAGAGTCATGTCTATTCAAGAAAGTACAGATGCAATCAGAAGAGGAATGAAATATAAAGAATTAAATTTCTTAAATAATAATTTACATAGTTTTGCATTAATAAAAAAAACTTAGTGAATAAGGGAATATGCATATATTTATTTAACATAACATATTTAAAATGTGTTTTTAGTGAGTTTGTCTCTTTTAAAGGTATGTGATATGGCTGACATAAAACTAAATTAGTAGCATTCTGATTTCTTATCATTTTACATTACTAAATACCAGATGCATAGATAATTATCATGCATAAGTATAGGCTAGTTTTCAAAATAACTCTTCCAGTTTTAATTTTTCTCCCACTCAATCTAAATCCTGTCCTCAGGTGGACATCAGTATTTTAATTTAAAATTTTTAATACTGCATATCACTCAAAATCTACTTTTTCTTAAAATGAATACCATAAAAATGTATTTTTGAATTTGTCCTTGATATATACATTGTTTGACCTACAGAAGTGCGATACACACTTTATTGAACATAAAATATTCAAATTTTATTTTTCAGAAAGCTTGAATATCGTGTTATGTGCATTCAGAGAATGTGAAAATCAGGACCTGTGCCCACTCTCCTCTGTTCATTGGGGAACAAGCAGCACTCAGGGAACAGGTGTCCTCTCCACTCTCTGTGCCAGTTTCCTGCTCACTGCCAAACCTGTAGTTCTGTCTGGAAATGTTATCTGGGCGCCAGAGGTGGCCTCTCTCACATTTAGCTTGAGTCCTTCCTTCTATGGCTCTCAGAACAAAAAAAAAAAAAAGGGGGGGGGGAGAGAATAAATAAATAAATAAATGGGGTAACTATCTGAGCAGCATCTGGGAGAATGTCCAGAATGTCTGAATGATGATTTTGAAAGGAGAAAGGCAAGGAGACTGCCCTATTGTGATTCAAGGAAAAAGGCAACTTCTCTCAAGCGAATTCATGAAGGGAGTCATATGGTTGTAGAGCACTTTGATATTAGGTAAATAATAATAATGATGATGATGATGATAAACAGAAGAAGAAATTAAATACATACTTTATCAATGAAAACAGAAAAAAATGTTCTGAAATTTTTAATCCTTCTGTGTATATGTATATGTAAAATGTTAAAACTTTTTTTAATGTTAAAACCCATTTGGGAGCAGTTTACTGTGATTTTTTTTGTAAACTTTTTTCAAACTAAAAGTGAATTTGAATGGAAAACATTGAGATGGAGACTGATGCATACGGACAGGTAGCATTTAATAGATGGGGACGGGAGAAGCACATAGACCAAAGGATCAAATGCACTTGAGCCTGGGCTGTGGCCGGGGGCTACGAGAAGGAAACAATCCGGCAACATCAATAAGGTGTAGTAAATGGTGGTGAATATTGGAGGGAATTCAAGTGTTTTCAGAATAATCACAACTGGAAAAAAAAAAAAAAACGACCACATAAAACTTTAACCAGGGAATGAAAGAGGAAGAATGATATTTAGGAAACATAGGCAACTAGAAAATTACTAAGAAAGTTGAAAGGAATAAGGCCACTTACTATTAGACCACTTGTTACTGATACAATATTATTAATAATTATACCTAACTTCATTGAATTGTAGAAATGATCAGCTGAAAGATCCACCATGGTCTATCAATTATTTTACATTCAGGAGTAAATAGTATGTGGCCACACAGTATACCACATACTATTGACTGTAAAACACAATCTCATTTCTGAGATGTTAAAATGTGAAAAAGTATTTTATTTAGTAGATGATATAATAACAATAGTTAGTAATTTCCTTTATTTGTTAGAAATTGTGCTAAAAGTTTAATACATATTAATTCATTCTCAAAGTTCCTATGAACTATTTTAGTATCATCTCTATAAAAAACAACAACAACAAAAGACATTTCAGAAGTTGGTAAACTCCTCTTGACTATACAGCTGAACAAAGTCAAGATTGCTGCTCAAACTAGGTCTCATAAAATGATGGGTTAACAATCATTAGAAGACAAGAGAAGTGAATATTAACATAATTTCTATCACAGACATAAGAAAACACTATGAATGAAAGCAACACAGAAAATCATCCTTAAGTTCTCCAAGACAAGGAACTAAAATTAAAGAAACCACACTGGTGGTAATGGGCATATTCAGAAAGATAACTGGTTTCAGGGAATATAATATTTGTTAGAAAAGGTTGAGTTTCCAATAACCTAAGAGCCACAAAGTTGTGTTGCCATTTAGCAATTGTACAAATGGGACTAAAGCAAAAATGAAAAGTCGGGGAATCTAAAGTAAAGTGGCACTTGAAGCCACGAGAAGAAATTGGCCTTAGCATGTGAATTTTTAAGGAGGCGCAGCAGGAGACGCAGGGCCAATATTTGAGTATAAACCACAGCAATGAATCAGAGAGAAAGTGCCAGCTGCACCGAAAGATAAACTGGCCAGAAAGACTGAAAAACAAGAATAATAAAGAGGCTTATAGATCAAGAGAATCTAAAGAATCGTAGAGATTTAATAAAACATGAATTGAGAAAAGGTTATTGAATTTGAGTAGGCAGGTGGTGATATTAAGAGAATAATTTCAGTAGTAAAGTGATTTCAGAAGCCGGATTTGCAAGGGATTAAAACAGAAATAAGTAGAAGCTGTGGCCCAGGTGTAGGTCAGCATTTCATGAACTGGCAATAAAAGAAAGAAAGGAAGCAGAATGTTAGTTAACACGAAACCACAAAAAGGAGAAATTCGAAATATCAGCAAAAGCGGTAAATGTTACATGAAAGAACTGATGCAGAATGCAATTTGAAAATATGCCACAGAGAGAAGTTTGAGAGGTCCACTAGAGACAGTCCTTCTGTTCACCTCACAGGATTTTATTGAGGAACTACTGAGTTCCAAACTGCATAGCGTCTGTGGTTAAGTTGCTTAAAATCCACTGAGGAAAACAGAGGCCAAAGGCAACTAAAATAAAATAAGTAATACATATAAGGGGAAGTACAGCAGGCAAAGAAAACAGCAAGGGCAGAAGTCAGACTGTGGACAAGGTTAGCCACGCATGGGTTACCCAAGCAGACTTTTAAAACTTAAGCGTATGGAAGGAAGAGAGGGAAATGAGAAAACAACAAAATTTCAGGCAAAGCTTAGGTTTCTTAGAACCTAGAAGTAGTGTGCTAGTGTCTCCACAAAAGGAGAATAATGATGAGGGATGCAGGTGACGAGGTTAGCAGGGCACCTGCCGAGTGGAGTAACCTTTCGCTGACATTTAGATACAGACTGCTCAAAAATCAGGTTGCATACACACACAGAAACACCAGTGGAAATTTAAACTGAGTAAGAAAATCCTCTCCATCTGCCTTAAGAGAAAATCAAAGATTTCCCACAAAACTTCACATTTAATATTTTTATAAAACATATGGTATATGTCATATATTTATTTCCTGTGACTACTATAGAAATTTATCATAAGTTTAATGGATTAAAATAATGTGAATTTATCTTATAGCTCTGGATGTCAGAGGGAAATTGGCCTCTGAGGCTAGGGGAGAATTCCTTGCCTCCCTTTCTTCAACTCCCAGGGAACAGCTGCTTTCCTTTCTTCATGGTCTACTCCTCAAACTACAAAGCCAGCCATGTCAGGCTGAAATGTCTCACAGTTCCAACATTCTGGTTTTCTCCCTTTCACCTCCCTCTACCATTTATAAGGACCCTCAGATTATTTTAAGCCCACCCAATAATCTAGGAAAAACCTTCCCATCTCAAAGATAATTGGTTAACTTATTTAATTCCATCTGGGACCTTAACTCCCCTTTGCATGTTACCTAACATATTCAGTTTCTGGGGAGTAGGACATAGATGTCTTGGGAGGCTATTATTCTGCCTCAACTATTATTCTACCACAACTGGGTATAAAGTCTGAAAAATATATAAAAAAAAAACCATTGTGTTACAGGAAAGACCACTAAGGAGCATTCATAAAATATTTGCTATGCACAGAGATAATACGCTCTAGGAACAATTAATTTAATTTAATTTAAGTAATATTTTAAAGCAATGTAAGATAAACTCAACTACACTGTGAAAATAGAAAGTACACTGGTCCATTTTCAAAATACAGTATTTAAATGTAAAAATCAGGTTGTAAAACGTCAGCAGGACAAGCCAAATATCCTCAGTTAAGAGGCAAGAGGACAGCTCACTGGTCAAATGAGGGAAACTTGAGATCAGACCTTGATTCTCCCTTCCTGAACACATGACTCTGAGCAACTCCTGTGCCTGAAGGGGAAGTACAGCAGGCAAAGAAAACAGCAAGGGCAGAAGTCAGAAAATGGACAAGGTTAGCCATGGATGGGTTACCCAAGCAGAATTTTAAAACTTAAGCGTATGGAAGGAAGAGAGGAAAATGAGAAAACAACAAAATTTCAGGCAAAGCTTAGGTTTCTTAGAACCTAGAAGTAGTGTGCTCCTTTAGGAGCAACCTTGAAGGAGAAAAAATTCATCAAAAGGCAACAATTTAGCCCGAACTAAATAAAATTAAAGAAGCTAATAGAAGAAAATGGTTAGCACGAAATACCCTGTTGGACATTTGAGATACAACATGATGAAGACAAGATACCTACAATACGGATGGGTCATTAAAAGTATTTCAGCAAGAGCAGTGGACTCACATTCAGAACTGTGTTTTGAGAAGCTCTAGACAGTGTGGAAAATGGTTTGGAAATATTGAGACTGAGAGGAGGAAAACAAATTAGTTAAAAGATTGCTGTAATCCTAAACTAAGGCCAGAAACAATGAAGATGGGTAAGCCAATTAGAAAAGCATTTCAGAAAGAGAATCAGCAGAACTTGATGACCCAATAAATATCAAATATAATGAAAGAAAGACATTATTTAAGTGAATTAATGAATTAAAAAGAAAAGGAATATATATGGAATATATATATATGTGTGTGTGTGTGTGTGTGTGTGTATATATATATATATATATATATATATATATAGAGAGAGAGAGAGAGAGAGAGAGAGAGAGAGAGAGAGAAACAGACAGACAGCAGAAGGGGAGAGCAGAGTGGAAAGAATCAAGTAACCCCTGAGTCTAACAAATTTCCAGCCCCTTGATAAACAGGAGGTAAGGGGAAGGGGCAGGTCTAACCAAGAAAAATAAACTGAGTATGTGCCAAAATGAACCCCCCACCCTCCAAAAAAAGGCCTTCCTGCCACAAGAGAACAAAGGAGGTGGGAACAACTGAAGGCACCTTTATTTAAATAACCCAGTAGGAGACTAAAATCTAGGTGACTGGCAAGACTGTGCACACTGTAGTACTCAGGCAATGAGAATCAAGGAGGGGGACCTTGAACTCTAGGGAATAAAATGCTGATTGCAAAGGCTCTGGGTGTGTCTGCTCACCCAGACACCTAATCTTGCAAGACTGTCAGTAAAAAGCCACACTTTTTCTATACCTTGTGTCACTTAGTCCATTCTGTGGGTCTGCACAAGTGACCTGGTTTCTCGTACGTATCAAAAAATCATCACATTTAATAAAGGAGGTGTACTGAAGTCCTTCAGGGAATTGTTAGATGGGGAGGAATAAAAATTCTCAGGTGTTGTACTTTTTATGTATCCAAGTAACTCATTATTCTGGTATAGTAATATCATTTGAGGGACATTTGTTATGTATACTGATAATGGTATTAACCACAGCATTTTGGAAGAACTGTATTTGACAGGAGAAGACCTAAATTCACATTGGGATGATATCAGCTGCCTTGTTAACCTGGGAAAAATCATTATTTCTCTAAGTACAATAATGTAGTTTACTTACCTTATAAGATTGTTGTCATGATTATGCAGGTAAGGGACTTTGTAAGCTTTAGAGTGCTATTCATAGGGGTTGTGCTGTGGAAGTTACACCATGGTGAGCCTTTATTGTTATATATATTAGGTATTACAGACAATTGTTACAGAAGTAAAGGGATTAAATCAAGGAGTATAATTTTTAGGCCACAAGAAAAATAGAGTAAGGAAGAAATAGACTCATTTGCATGAGAAAAGAAGTAAAATATCTATTTTTGGAGGGAGAATCAAGAATTTCAAACAGAATTGTAAGTGATGCATAAAGAAAAGCATCTAAAGAATGGATAATTGATTTGACAGGGAGAAGGAAGAAGAGCAAAAACTTAATCTAAGACTGTGCATGGAAACAGAAATGTGTGTTTGTTTTCAAAATTATGGATTAAAAATAGTAAACACATCTTATTACAGAATAGATCAAAATGAGGTTATGGCTAAATTCCACAGATATGGACATCCAGTCATATGCAAGGACATATATTTGTAAAGCAAATGATTAAAAAAGATGACATAAATAGATATATAAAGAAATAGATAATATATATTGAAAAAAGGAAGGGAGGAAGGAGAAACAGAGAAGAAGGGATAATATCTTCTGTCATTTTTATTCAATTGTAGTTGCATCCTAGAGTATGGTCAGTAAAGAGCTTAGTAATGTAACAATTTTCTTCTGTCATGAAAATAGTGTCTAAGTGAATATTAGCCTTGATGTACACAGTTTCTCAGATACATTGTATATGTTGCTTGCTCCTTTATAGGCTATTTTTTATATATCTGAATTTTTATTATAAGATCTGGGGAGTTGGCTGTGATATTTTTTGCTTGCTTTTGTTTGTGTCTGATATAAACATTGCTGTTCACATTGCAGAAATTCAGCAAATGTATTAATGAATCTATTGATTACAGGAAATATCAGAATTTGTTTTAGAAAATTTTGGCAAGTAATCATTTCCTCCATAAATTAGCAGATGCCATCTTCAATTAATTGGTATTACTAATTATTTATTGAAAAATGTTGTGCAAATCCTGGAATCTCAGTGTCCACGCCCCCACCCCACCCCTGCTAATGAATTGAGGACACATAACAGAAAGAGAGAATGTAGAGAAAGAACAACAAGCCAGCAAGCCACAGAACATGTAGCTCTATATTCCACAAACATCCAGATTACACAATGGTCTTGCCATATTTCAGAGGGCAATAATATTATAAATTATTAATATAATACAATTAGGTGTGGTCACCACCATAACCTGTGGACATCCTGGTCCATGTTTATTATGGGAGCTACTGACTCTAAAGATAGGCAGGCACAGGCAGAAAGAAAGCAAGGAATGAAGGAGATTGGGAGGAAGGAAGAAATAAACTCTTTGGAGCTTACTTTTGTCTTCTCCTACTTTCCATCCATACTAAAAAGCTTTTACTACTCCCACAGTGGAACAGATTTAAATTTGCTTTTTTTAATCGTATTTTTACAATTACTTGTCATAAATGGTTACTGACATTAAATACCCAATACATATTTTGTACCTCCTCTGGTGCTTTGTTTTATTCATATTGCAGCATGCCCCAAAATTAGGCAGTGGTTTGTTTGGATAACTGAATACACAATTCTCTCCTTTGTTTCCAAAGAAAACTCAGAATAGCCAAACTATATCAGTGAGAGAATTTTGCAGGAGATTCTCTTACTTCCCATGTGATACATTTTCTTTCTACTTATCAGTGAGAGGCTCCTGATGAAAAAGACAGAATGCCTGCCGGAGTCAACAAGACACTTTCACATAGGAAATAAAAGAAAAACAAATGAATGCTTGAATATATTTCTAGAAACAGTCTTTTCATTTCATTTCATTGAAAATAATGGGAAATGGCCTTCCTAAGATGTGATACTAAATAATGAACTCCAGTGGGCAATGCCAAATCCCCAGCAAAATGCACAGTTGGTGGGAAGGTACAAATTAGGGAGCAATGATGGAGTTGGGCAAAAATTACTGCCTTCAGTGTCTGCTAAAATGACTGGAATAGGACCTGGACTAGGATCTCAATGGAAATCCATGTAGACAGCACAGCCATCATTAGGCCACAAATCATATTATGAAATAAATTACATAAACTTTACTTCAGGTAGTTTTCCAAAAAAAAAAAAATCATAGTTTCTTCTCAAGTCACAAAGTTTTGATAACTTACCCGACTAGCTCCTAGGTGTACCATGACTCAGAAAAATTAAAAACACCTGTTGCAAGTTCAGTGACCTCCTTACCAATAAGCAGTTCTTCTCCAGCCACCCTTCATTACAGTGATTGTAAAACTCCAGCTCTCTTATTGAAGAATGCCTTGAAGAAAATGATACTTGCTTCACAGTTCATAACTTCCTTGGCTCCCTTCAGTTTTCTGAAATAATAGCCAAAGGACAGAGAAAATATAAGGGAAAGCATCTTCCTTGGATACCAATTGGTATTGGTTGATCTCATAAATCAATTTCCTCCTGGACACTGCAGATCAGGGATAGTTTTAAAGGAGAAATTTTTTTCTAGATTGATTTAAATTGTTAGAGTATCTCCAGAAAATTTATGTCTAGACATTAAATGGTGGCCACTGTTAAGGTCTGCAACAGCAGAAATTTTTTTGAGTTTAGTATTCAGTTATCTTTACTTTTTACTGTTTTACTTGGAATCATTTAATGTTCAACATAGAAGCACATAAATTATTGATATTCATTGTCAAAAGATTAAACTTCAAAATTGTCACATTATTACCAAGCCTCCCCCACCTTTTTTTTTTTGTACAGAAACAACTGGATATCTTACTGTGGTTCTTTTATTATAAGGTTCTGTCAGTTCAAGATCAAACTGATTTACATAAGTAAGGCCTTGAGTTGAAGATAACAAGCAGTATTATATTTGCACCGAGAAATAATTTACACTAATTCTATGAAACTTCAGCTTTTATCTTAAGTGAAATCAAGAGACATTATAAAATTTTCAGCAGAGGAATACATGAAAATATTTTGAAGGAGATAATTAAGGAATTAAGTCCATTGATGTCTTCAATCTGCATAAAATGTGTTCAGTGATTTTTTTATGATAATGATAAAGTAATCCAGTTCAATACTTGCTTTGGCACCTGCTATAGACTGCTACACATTCATGTAACACAGATATTTAAAATATCTCTTTAAGTCACCATTTATTTGACAGTTATACCAGAGTCCATCCTAGATGCCTAAGTCTTAAAAAAAAACTCAGTGGTAAAAACATTTATGAATCTAATTTTGCAGAAGAGAAAAATTAGGCTTAGAAAGTTTAAGCATCTTTCCCACATTCACATACTTGGCAATAAAATTCACACTAAAGTTGATCTGGTTCCAGTATCTGTGCTCTGACAGAAATAAAAATGAAGTTTTTATTAATGGTATAATTGTCATGATTCTCCAGAGAAACAGAATAATAGTACATACGTATACACACAAACACACACACACACACACACACACACACATTTAAATTATTATGGCCATTGTCTCACACAATTATGGAGAATGAGAAATCCCACCATCTGCTGTCTGCAAATTGGAGAACTTGCTGTGGTGTGATTTGGTCTGAGACTGAAGAATGAGAAAGAGGAGACCTGATGGTATAATTAAGGGTCTGAGTCTAAAAGTCCAAGAGCCAGAGGCTCAAATGTTCAGGGGCAGAAGAGAAAAAAAAAGATATTACCATTTAAGAAGAGAGAGACCATTACTATTTCTTTACCCTTTTATTCTAATTAGGCTCTGTTATGCTTTAGATATGAGATGTCCCCAAAAGCTTATGTGTGAGACAATGCAAGAATTTTCAGAAGTTAAATGATTAGATTATGAAATTTTAACCTGATCAATGGATTAATAGACTGATATAGATTAACTTTAGGCAAGTAGAATGTGGCTAGTGAAAGTAGGTCACTGGAGGTGTATCTTTGGGGTTTATATTTTGTCCCTGGAAAACAAAGTTCTCTCTGCTTCCTGTTGATTTATACTTAGCTCCTTTCCTCTACTATACCTTTCTGCTATAATGTTCTTCTCACCCCCAAATTGTGGAGTTGACTTTTCCTCTCCTATGTTTTTCTGTCAGGTATTTAGGTCACAGTAATGGAAAAGCTAAAATAGAAAATGGTACCAGGAATTGGTGTTACTGCTATGACTAACATGACCTTGTTTTCAAATTTTCAGGGGAAATTTTTTGAAAAGTTTAGAGATACAAACTGAAACAGATTTAGATGTAAGTGGAGCTTATTGGGTGATGCTGGTGGGAGCTCAGACTATCAATAGGACTGTGGACAATAAAGACTGGGCTCATCATCTTTCAGAGAAAAAGCAGGATCTTATTGGAAATTGAACTTGAGGCCATTGTGTTACATTCTGGTAAAGAAGTTGTCTACATTTTGCCCATGTCCTGAGACTTTCTGTGAGGCTTAATTTAAAGGTAATGGACTAATTAATATGACTGAGAAAATTTCAAGGCAGCGCAGCATTTAGATGGTGGCATGGATATTGCTGATGGATTTTGGCCAAGTTTCTATTTCTCTAATAATCAGGAATATAAAGAAGAGCAGAAAGATTTGAAAAACTTGCAGTTGTGTCAGAAAAATAGGAGTAAATCTATGGCTAAGGAAGTTGTGGTTGTTAAAATGATTATAGACATTTAAAAAAATGTGAATACTTTACCCAGAAACAATAAGAAACATGGCTTGAGGGCATCTCAGAAATTGGCAAGACCACAACCATCTCAGGCTTAAGGGTGTAAAAATAAAAATTACTTTGAGAAGAGACCATGGGAGCACTGTGCTTGCATAGGGAACATGAGAAGTTTTTCACTGTGCTCAGCTGCCCAGGAACTCAGAGGCTACTTCAGCCAGAGTTTCTGGAGGCTTGGCTACTGCTCAAGATGGTGGCAGACCTTACTGGCAACCATATGATATTTGTCTGTGGAAATTTAGGATGCTGGTGTTAGGACACCATAGAGACTTCCACCAAAATTTCAAAGAACATGGGAGACCAGGCAAAGTGGATCTGGTCTGGAGCCCTGTGGGCTGACTATGAGAGGGTGATTCATGATAATAAGAGAAGGAAGACAATGTTGCTGTGAAGAACCCCCAAATTAAGAGATGCTAGTAACATGGGATATTTGCAGAGGAAAGTTTTAGGAATTGAGCAGAAATAAGCCAAGAGAGAAGCCATGCAGGTTGCAACCAGCAAGCCTATGGGACAAAGTGACACAAGCCCTTTGGAAAGAACGTCACAATGTCATGTGCCTCAGTTCTGGATGTGAAGCTACAGGGCTCATTTGCCCAGCTGGATTTTGGTCATGCTTTGGTCCCATCCCTTCTTTCTATGCCCCATTTCTCCCTTGTGGAATGGAAATCTTTATTCTGAGCCATTATATATTGGATTTATGTAACTTATTTTTTTTTATCTTTATAAGAGAAAGAGTGAATACTTTGCCTTGAGTCTCAGAGAGATTTTAAATTTTGACTTCTGAGTAGAACTGTTGAGGATACTGAAATTCTTGAAAATGGACTAAATATTTTTTTGCACTATGAGAAGTACATGAGCTTTGGGGGGGCCAAGGACAGAACATTATGGTTTAGATATGACATATCTCCCAAATACTTATGTGTTAGACAATGCAAGAATTTTCATAGATGAAATGATTAGACTGTGAAACCCTAGCCTAGTTATTGGATTAGACTAACTGAGTGATAACTATATGCAGGTGCAGTGTAGCTGGATGCAGTAGGTCACTGGGTGCATGCTTTGGGGATTTATATTTCGTCCCTAGTGAGTTAAGCTCTCTCTGTTTTCAGTTTCCATGTCCTGAGCTGCTTTCCTCCACCACTCCCTTCTACCTTGATGTTCTGTCTCACCTCAGGCCCAGAGCTGTGGAGTTGGTCAACCATGGATTGAACCCCTGAAACCATGAGCCAAAATAAACTTTTCTACCTCTACATTGTTCTTGTCAGGTCTTTCGGTCACAGCCATTAAAAAGCTGACTATCACAGGGCCCCAACAGATTAATTGCTGCAGTCTGGCTGGGCACAGAATCACGAGCCACTCAAGCAGGAACAAAACTTTATTTTTGAAAATGCCGCCAGGGCTGGGGATGTGGCTCAAGCGGTAGCACGCTCGCCTGGTATGCGTGCGGCCCGGGTTCGATCCTCAGCACCACATACCAACAAAGATGTGTCCGCTGAGAACTAAAAAAAAATTTAAAAAATATTAAAAAAAAAAAAAGAAAATGCCGCCAATACCAAGTACAAGTCTGGCAAGCAAGCCGGTCCACCCACGCAGTCGTGTCTACCAACCGGGGCCCAGGACCTCCCCCTGGAATTCCCTCCTACTATCCTTCCCCAACCAATGGGAACTCTCCAGGAGTCCCGTAACATGAGTCCTGTAGTAGGCCAAGGTGAACAGCAGGAGTCCAATTTCCATATGAATGTAAATCTTAACATAATCATATCATCTCAATGGCTAGCTGGCGTCACCTTACAACCGAAAGTGCCATGCATCATATTATTTGGTTGTGGCTCCTAGCAATTAATGCCTGCCCATGTTGATAAAGCTGGATCTTTGTTATTTAGTCTATTGATTTAAATGTTAATCTCATCCAGAAATATCCTCAAACCCAGAGTTAATGTTTAACTAAAATACTGTTGAGAGTATAAAAAGGCAATAGAGAATTATGCTGGAAAGATCCACTGCAACTTTCATAGATAAATGTCGCTTGTAGCCCCTCAACAATGTGGTCCCAGAGATTCTACTATCTTCTGACATCTCCTAATACTTATATCCTTGTACCCTCTTCTCAGAAGCATGGACCTTCTTCTCAGACACATGGTCTTTTTTTGTTTTGTTTTTTCTATTTCTCAAAGAGAAGGACAATTAAGGACTACATGCTAGGTCTTCTGTTTATAATTCTCTTTCACCAGAACCTTTTTCACTTCATCCAGATCCTTTACAAGGGAGGCATTCACAACAAACTAAAAAAAGTGGGGGGAACCCTACCTTACCTGGAATTTAGTATTGCCCATACCCTTTATCCTACTTTCTCCTTTCCCTGCAATACCTTTTTCCTCAGAGGGAAAAAAAAATGTTACTGAATTGATAACACATTTTGCCCTCCAGAGTAGCAACATAATTTTACCCCCAGAGAGGCTGGTTCTTTGGTTCCTTGACTCAGAAACAACATTGATCGCAATAGAATTTTCAATTGAAACTGGTTATATTTTCTTAGGCCTATCAAGTTTGAGTATGAGATGTAGAGGATGCTGAATTGATTTTTATAATAGTCAGAAAATCTTAAATGTCTATAGGCCACTATGGAACAGACATGGCTGAGAATAATTGACAGTAGAAATTTTAAAAATATTTAAAGAGAAAAGCATACTCTAGCTCTGTGGACAGTAATATCTGATACTAAATGATGCTTTTCCACTTTGTGTGTGCTTTAGCTAAATATCTACCTTGGTGTTTGCCCCAAAGTGCTACACATCATTCCTAAAAATGACAATATTGTAGGAACAAATTAAAAAGGGTAGGATTCCATATTGGTAATAAAACAGGCAAGAAGAAAGCTTATGACTTTCAATGGGCCAAAAAATACTTAGGGAAGGTCTTCTCTAGCTCACTCATCCAGCTACCCAGCCTTGTGTTACCTTTGAGCTATTTTACTGAGTATATAGAGAATTGATAATCAGACAAATAATTCCTACCCATAGAAATGTACATTTGCTGCATTCAGTGTTGTAATTGATTATTATTCATGGCTACAGCAATTGCATCTATTTGTAAATTCATCCTAGCATTTTTTACTTGTATATTAATATGTAGTTCTTTATATTTGCCTTTGAATCACTGGTAACATCTTATTAGTTCCCTTGTTAGGTGAAATAAAATATTCAACATGTGTTAATTTTATATTTTTAAGTCATTCACAATTTTACCTTTAAAACTATATTTTTTTAACTGAGACAAAACTATGAGAAACCAGGATTTGGGGAAACATTAAACTTTATCTGGACTCAGAAGAGAACACATACAAAAAAAATAACTTTTGCTCTCTCCAAAATATATCAGAGAAAGTTCGTCTTTGAAAATATAAAAGGAAAACAGAGTTGTTAGATATTTTTGAGTAAAGATATGTAATATACATGGCAGAATCTGTAATGCATAGTAAATGTTTAAAAACCCTTTCATCCCACCAGTTCTTGTCCTGTAACTTTTTTTTTTACTTCTCAAATATTTAAAAATGTTTTATTATTCCTGTTTATTTTAGTAGTGAAAAGGCTTAAAAGCTTAGCTTCTTCAACAACACAGAGCTGGATTGAGAAACTTTTTCTACAAAGGTTTAGATAGTAAATATTTCATGTTTTACATGCCTTATGGTCTCTGTCACAACTATTCAACTTTTTTGTTGTAACACAAAAGCAGCCATAAACAATACATAAATGAATGAGTGTATCTTTCTTCCAGTAAACTTTTACAAACATAGAAACAGGACTTGGCCCATGGACCACAGTTTGTCAATCATTGAGATAGGTTAGAAGTCATTTATTTGCTAAATGATTTTTAAATGAATTAAAATGATGCTTATTTAGAAGTTTCAGAGTGGCAAATTATTTATTACATATTTTAGTGGAAAATAAAAAATGTTATGCTTTTTATGATTGTAACTATGAAAACATATTCATATGTTCAAAAGATTATAACAAAGGTTTATTAAAGGCCAATGAAAAATGTAGTTATACTGCTAGGAATAAGTCATAATGAATATAAATAAGACAGAACTAAAGACTGACTGCTTAAAACAAACCAAAAAAAGTAAGTCAAAATTACAGTAAGAATGACTCTTCTCTGAAAAGACTTTTAAAAAGTCAAACATTGATTTTGAGACTCTAAAAACTGAGGTGTTAACATTTCAGTCTAGGTCTCAGCATGATAATAAAGTCTACGAGGCATTTGAATCAAAAGATGGAGCTATGGGCTGGGGTTGTGGCTCGGCGGTAGAGCATGTGCAAGGCCCTGGGTTGGATCCTCAGCATCACATAAAAATAAATAAATAAAATAAAGATACTGTGTCCAACTACAACTAAAAAATAAATATAAAAAAAAGAAGATAGAGCCAATGAATTTCATTCCTTCCCCTTTCACCCCCCAAAAACAGAGAATAAACATAAGTCCTGGTGTGGTACAGAGGGTGTTGGGTAGAACATAAAGCACCTAGTCTCATGAGGAGTTACAAAGACAATTTTCAAGAGTGGGTGCTTTCCATGCTGTTATTTTCCCCTAAAAAGTGAGATACTCCACTCTTAAAGTTTGGGTTAGGTATCAGATAGCAATTCCTCCTGGCATCTCTGAGTCTTTATACAAGAGGACCAGAACATTCCCTCCTACTGGTGCAGGAAAGACCCCTCTGGAATGAGGCTTTATGGCTTTTCAGGAGAATATCAGCTGCACATTATGGGTGAAGGGAAAGGTAATTCTTTGTAGTTTCCATGGCCTTCCTACTGTTTTCTCAAATGTCACTGTGCTGTATTTCGGGGCAGCATGTTTGAATCCCTGCTATTGCCTTTGCTGACGGTAGAAATAAAGCATCGTTTATCAAACATCTCACTCATTTGCATTATATCTCTGGCTTCAACTTAGGTGTTTCTTGCTCCTCATTTTATAAGAATAGCACTGTTTGTAAAGTATTGTTTTAATTGTGCTTTGTATTTAGTATATTGCATTTAAAATGCAGTTTGGAGCAAGTATTAAAAAAAAAAACTCTGACTTTATTTTACCCTATATGGCAAATCAGTTTTTCAAATCAGTTGTTAAATTGTTCTCAATTTGTCAAACCTACACAACTCATTTTTTAAAATTTTTTTATTTGTTCTTTTTACTTATACATGACGATAGAATGTGTTTTGACATACTATACATATACAGAGTATAACCTACCATTTCGTTGTTGTATGTGATGTGGAATTATACTGGTCATGTATTCATATATGAACATAGGAAAGTTATGTCCAGTTCATTCTACTGTCTTTTCCATTCCCATCCTCTTCATCCCTGACCAATACAGTATACCTCCACTCTCCCAGTCCCCACCTATTGTGAGTCAGCATCCATATTAGAGAGAACATTCAGCCTTTGGTTTTGAGGAATTGGCTTATCTCACTTGGCATGATAGTCTCCAGTTCCATTTACTGGCAAATGCCATCAGTTTATTCTTCTATATGGCTGAGTAATATTCCATTGTGAATATGTAACTACTCATTCATCTGTTGAAGGGCACCTAGGTTGGTTCCATAGCTTGGCCATTGTGAGTGGATATGCTATAAACATTGATGTGGCTGTGTCACTGTAGTGTGCCCATTTCAAGTCCTTTGGGTATAAATCAAGGAGGAGGATAACTGGGTCAAATGGTGGTTCCATTCCATATTTTCTGAAGAATCTTTATACTGCTTTCCAGAACACACAACACATTTCTAAAGGAAGGAAATAATAGCAACTACCTCATGTATTTTCAGAGTGATCCAAATACCTCATTAATATAAAGCATTCAGGATGATGCCTAGCACATAATAAATGCTCACCCTGTGATTTTTTATTCTCACAATCATCATCATAATGCCTACTTTTGTTATATAACATACCTCAGTTTCTTGACTGTGTTCTGTGGTACTGGAAAACTTGTTTAATTTTTGTCTCCATTTCTCATTTTTTCTATGGATATAGCTTCAGCATGCATATCTTTAATAATTAATAATAATTCCCTACTCTGTCAAAATTATTATGGCTAGTGTTACATATTTGTCCTCTTGGGAAAAATTACACTAATATTGTCAAATTCAAAAGAAAAGAAATTATTCTGATTGGGTTAAATATATGAGTTAATTACCAAAAGCTTTATGGCTATTCATTCTTTCTTCCTAATAACACATATCTCCTCCTACATATTGTCACGTCTTCTTTTATGTCTTTCTGTAAATCCAAGGAGCTTTCTTCAGATAAGTCTTGCATATTCTTAAGTTTATTACTAGGAATTTTACATTTTTATTGGGTTGTCAAAGGGTTATTTTTTTCATTATATTTTCTAACTGCTTATACTTGGTATATATGGAGAATAACTTTTGTATATTTATTGTAAATGACTTTTTCAATGCAATTCTAGGTTACTTATAATTCAAGGACACTATAATTCAAGGCTTCTCATTGTATCAAGAATGTCCTCTGCTGCAGCTAAACCTTCATTCCAAATTAGAATGGGATAGAGAGGGAACGACCAAGTCAGGGAATAAAACTTCTATTCACCTTTAAGGTTAAAAAGTATGCTTTGCCTTTTATTTTTGCAGTGTGCATCCCTTCTTTATCAAAGCCAAGTATTATAAATGGCAAATAATAAAAGGTTTTAAGTGACAGAAAAGAACACAGTGACTAGTAAAATATGTTAAATATGACATTAATTCCCCCAAATTAACTACAACCATCCTTTTTCCTCTAGCAGTTAGAAATCATTATATCCTTGAACTTTATTCTTACCAATATACCTATGAAGTAAGAAAGTTGTTTTCAAAGTGTAGTCCAACAGACTCCTGAGCTGCATGATATATATATATATATATATATATATATATATATATATATATATATTTTTTTTTTTTTTTTTTAGATAGGGAGAGAGAGAGAGAGAGAGAGAGAGAGAGAGAGAGAGAGAGAGAATTTTTAATATTTATTTTTTAGTTCTCGGCGGACACAACATCTTTGTTGGTATGTGGTGCTGAGGATCGAACCTGGGCCGCACGCATGCCAGGCGAGTGCGCTACCGCTTGAGCCACATCCCCAGCCCTGCATGATATATTTTTAAGATGTCTGTGGTATCAAATAAACTTTTATACAAATAGTAAAATGTTATTTGCTTGCTCACTGTGTTAATATTTGCAAATATTTTTTACTAAACAATCAATAGTGGGTAATACTGCTAATATGAATCAAGGAAGGGTTACCAAACTATACCACAAGTTATTGTATCCTTCAAAATCATGCATTTTCAGACAAAAAATATATATAAAAGAATAAAAACAGAATACCATCATCTAGGAATTTCCTAATGAATCAGAAAAAAATTATCAACATGACTAAATCTTAATTCTTGAGCAAATAACTCTTTAATATTCTGAATAATATAATGCTTCAATACACACTAAGTGCTCCATAGAATAATATATTGGTTGACACAAGAAAAGAATACTTGTATAATTGTCTGATGAATGAGGTAAATGAGCTATTTTTTTCATGGTATACCATTTTCATTTGATAGACTGACTTCCAGGCTAATGGTTATTCAGACTCTTGGCATTTGGAGATATTTTCTTGACAATGAATTCAGTGAGCCTGTCACTTCAAGGAAAATAACTGACAATATTTGCTGCCAGTGATAAAATCTGAGGTTTCTACTGAAAATTGGAATTGTGGCCAGGACAACCCCTGTCAACCAGAAAACTCACACTGCATCCAGTCCCAGGCCTAAGACTGCCTCTGTCGGCCTGTGCAGGAGTCCAGGCCCAAATTAGGTCCAGTCTGCCCCCACCCCTCCTACCTGAGAACCCAGGCCTAACCCACCTCCATCTTGGGACACTGCAGCCATTGCCATCACCCTCTGTCTCAGTAGCCTCACCTTGTGACAACAGACAGGGCCTAGAAGCAGCTACATCTCAGAACAGGCATCCCAAAGCCAGTATAAAGCCTACCCTTCCAGTAACCTCTGAAAGAGGTTGCATCCACCTTGAGATACCCTCACTGCTATCTTCAGCTACCTCTGCTATTGCTATCACCATCTTTAGTTGCAGTAGCATCCATTGCTGGACACTGGCAGGGTCTGGAACCCAACACCAAGGTGAGATACAGACAATTTGCATGGATCCTACAAGATTATAGATAGAAACTATAATACCTAAGATCTGGACTGCAAGAAAGGAAAACACATAGACAACATGAAAAAAAAAAAAAAAAACAAGGGAATAAAGTGGTCCAAACAAACCAGGATACTACAATAGCAGAATCCATGGATAGCACAGTTGATGAAATGTCAGACAAGGAGTTCAGAAGGTTCATGATTAAAATGATCTGTGAATTAAAGAATGACCTAAATGAGCAAATACAGGCAAAAATTGATCACTCCAACAAAGAGATAAGAGAGCAAATACAGGCAAACATTGATCACACCAAAAAAGATATAAGGGAGCAAATACAGGTAATAAAATATTACTTCAAGTAAGACATAGATATTCTGAAAAAAAAAATCAGAAATCCTTGAAATGAAGGAAACAATAAACTAATAAAAAACTTAATAGAAAGCATCACCAACAGACTAGACCACGTGGAAGACAAAACGTCAGATAATGAAGACAAAGTATACAATCTGGAAAATAAAGTTTACCACACAGTGAAGATAGTAAGAAACCATGAACAGAAAATCCAAGAATTATAGGATAGCATCAAAAGACCAAATCCAGGAGTTATTAGGATAGAGAAAGGCGCAGAGATTCAAACCAAAGGAATGCACAATCTTTTCAATTAGATAATATCAGAAAATTTCCTAAACATGAAAAATGAATTGGAAAATCAAATACAAGAGACTTACAGGACACCAAATGTACAAAACAGATCTACACAAGGCACATTATAATGAAAATGCCTAGCATACAGAACAAGGATGAAATTTTAAAGGCTGCAAGACAGAGGAATCATATCACATATACCAATTCGTATCAGCAGACTTTTTCAACCCAGACCCTCAAAGCCAGGAGATCCTAGAAGAACATTTACCAAGCTCTGAAAGAAAATGGATGCCAACCAAGAATATTATAACCAACAAAATTAAGCTTCAGATTTGATGATGAAATAACAACCTTTCATCATAAACAAAAGTTAAAAGAACTTACATCAAGAGAGCCCACACCACAGAACATACTCAGCAAAATATTCTAGGAGGAAGAAATGAAAAACAACAATGAAAATCAGCAAAGGGACAAACTACCCTAAAGGAAAGGCCAATCAATGGAGAAACAAAGTCAAGTTAAAAACCCAAATAAACTAAAATATCTGGGAATACAAATCATATTTCAATAATAACCCTGAATGTGAATGGCCTAAAGTCATCAATTAAAGGATATAGAATGACAGATTGGATTTAAAAAAAAAAGGCCCAACAATATGTTGCCTTCAAGAGACTCATCTCATAGTAAAAGACAGCCAAAGACTGAAGGTGAAAGGGTGGAAAAAACGTACCACTCACAGACTATGTGAACAAGCAGGGGTTTCCATCCTCACATCAGATAAAGTGGATTTCAAACCAAAGCTAGTGAAAAGGGATAAAGAAGGACATTACATACTGCTTAAGGAATTCATACATCATCAAGACATAACAATCATAAATATCTATGTACCAAACAATGGGGCATCTAAGTATGTCAAACAAGCTCTTCTCTAACATAAAAACCAAATAGATCACAATACAATAATACTGGGTGACATTAATACACCACTCTCACAACTGGATAGATCTTCCAAACAAAACTAAACAAAGAAACTATGGAAATCAATAATACAAACAATAATTTGTACTTCACAGACATATATAGAATATTCTATCCATCAATGAGCAAATACACATTCTTCTCAGTAGCACATAGATCCTTCTCCAAAATAGACCATATGTCATACCACAAAGCAAGTCTTAGCAAATAAAAAAAATAGAGATACTACCCTGCATTCTATCTGACCATAATGGAATGAAATTAGAAATCAATGATAAAATTAAAAAGAGAAGCTATTCCAAAACCTGGAAACTAAACAATACACTATTGAATGATGCATAGATAACAGAAGACATTAAGGAGGAGGTAAAAAAATCTTGGAGGTAAGTGAGAACTTCAATACAACTTATCAAAATCTCTGGGACACAATGAAGGCATTGCTAAGAGAAAAGTTTATTGCATTAAGCTCATTCATTAAAAGAAGAAGAAGTCAACAAATAAATGACCTGACATTACAGCTCAAAGCCCTAGAAAAAGAAGAACAAACCAACACCCAAAGTAGTAGAAAACAGGAAATAATTAAAATCAGGACAGAAAAAAATAAAATTGAAACTAAAGAAACAATTTAAAAACTTGACAAGACAAAAAGCTGTTTCTTTAAAAATAAATAAATAAAATTGACAAACCCTTCGCCACCCTAACAAAAACAAGAAGGGAGAAAACTCAAATTATTCAATTTGTGATGAAAAAGGAAATATCACAACAGACACTTTTGAAATACAGAAGACAATTAGATACATTTGAAAATTTATATTCCAGTAAAATAGAAAACCTTAAAGACATCGACACATTTCTAGAGGCATATGATCAACCCAAACTGAGTCAAGAGGATACACAAAATTTAAACACATCAGTTTCAAGCAAGGAAATAGAAGACACCATCAAAAGCCTACCAACTAAGAAAAACCTGGGATCAGAAAGATTTACAGCTATTTCTAGAAGAAGTACAAAGAAAAATTAATACCAATACTCCTTAAATTATTTCATGAAATAGAAAAGGAATTCCAAATTCATTCTACGAAGCTAGTATCACCCTGATACCAAAACAAGGCAGAGACACATCAAAGAAAGAATATTGATCAACAAATATATGAAAAAAATGTTCAACATCTCTATCAATTAGAGAAATGCAAATCAAAACTACTCTAACATTTTATCTCATGCCAGTCAGAATGTCAGTTATCCAGAGTACAGACAACAATAAATGTTGGTGAGAATGTTGGAGGAAAGGTACACTCATGCACTGCTGGTGGGACTGCAAATTGGTGCAACCACTATGGAAAGCAGTATGGAGATTCCTTAGAAAACTTGTAATGGAACCATCATTTGACTCAGCTATCCCACTCCTCAGTTTATACCCAAAGGACTTAAAATCAACATATTGTAGTAACACAGCTACATCAATGTTCATAGCAGCTCAATTCACAATAGCTAAACTGTGTAAGCAACCTTCATGCCTTTCAGTAGATCAATAAATAAGGAAACTGTTATATATATACACAATGGAATATTACTCAGCATTAAAGGAGAATAAAATCATGGCATTTGCAGATAAATGAATGGAGTTGTTTTTTGGAGGGGATTCGCAAAGTAAGCGAATCCCCTCCAAAAAACAAATGTTGAAGTGTTCTCTCTGGTAAGTGGATGCTGATCCATAATGAGGAGGGGGGCATGGGAAAATGGAGGAAATTTGATTGGGCAAAGGGAGAGAGAGGTGGGAGGGTTCATGGGGGCAGGAAAGATGGTAGAATGAGTTAGACATCATTACCCTCGGCACATGTATGACTGCAACACTACATCATGTACAACCAGAGAAATGAAAAGTTGTGCTGCAATTGTGTACAATGAATCAAAATGCATTATTCTGTCATATATAACTAATTAAAATAAATAAATTAGTTAAAAATAAAAGAAAATTTGAATTGTGGAGAGCTTATATCTGCCACCATTAGCTTGATTATTTCCCAAAATTTAAAGACTTTTTGATGAGGTTGGTGATGACAACAAATTATTTTTAATTATTGCATAAAGAAGTTTGAATTAACTGTACAGCATAAGGAATAACTTTTCAAAGTATGATATTACAGTTATGACATTACAAAGTCATACACAGACCAAAGATCAACTCAAAATACATAGCCAATGAATGTATTTTAAAGTAACATGATAAAAAAATTCATTGATATGGTTTTAGAACAGATAATTTTTACAAAAGTATTTCTTATAAAAAAACTATATTAAAATGTTTCTTCCTTTTCCAATAAAATATAACCAATGTAAGTCTTGATTTTATATATATGTATGTGTATATATATATATATATATATATATATATATATATATACACAAACACACATATATATATGAACTAAAACAATATAGTCCAACAGGTTAAATGCAAAAGCAGCTATGAGAATTTTTCTTTCCTCCTTGAAGCCAGTCATTAAACAAGACAATGCTACTTTTAATCAAAGAAAGACTTAATTTCATAAAAATGTGTTAATTATTTTAAGGCTTAATTTTTAAGTTACTTCATAAATAAATATTTTGTTTTTGTTTTGTACTAGGAATTAAACCCAGGGGATGCTCTACCACTGAGCTGTACCACCCAGACATTTTAATTTTCTATTTTGAGATAGGGTGTCACTAAGTTGCTGAGGCTGACTTTGAACTTGTGATACTTCTGTCTTAGCCTCCTGAGTTGTTGGAATTATACGCATGTGTCACTGTGCCCAGATAACTACTCTATTTTAATTGTACTTTCTAATATGATAAATACTGGTAACTAACTCACATAAGTATATGTTTTTTTTAAGGAGGATACTCAATAGTTTTTAAGACTATAAATTAGTGTGAGATCAAAACATTTGAGACCAATTGCCATAAGAAAAACAATTAAGGACTGTCTGTATCATAGTGGAATGTTCCTTAAACATGATAATTAGAATTTGATTCAGTTTTTTCTAAGTATATGAATCCCAATGATCTAAATTTTTACTTGAAGAAAATAGGACTAGAAATCCAAATTGGATCCAAAGCATAAAAAAAGAAATAATGAAAATAACAGAACTCAATGATATTTAAATAGAAAAACACTAAGAAAATCACTTAAGCCAAAGTTTATTCTTTAGGGGAAAAAACTAATAAATTAATAAATTCAGAATTCATTAGCCTAAAAACTGTCTTTGTGATTCTGAGATGGGTTTACTGATGAATTTACATTAATCCTCCCTCTGGGTTCTCTGATCCTGATGAGGACAAAAAGAAATTGTATTTTTCTTGGATATGATTCAATATTAAGAACATGAGTAGAAAGAGACTGAGAATTGCCACAGAAAGCCTGAAAATCTATTCATATTTCTAATGCTTCTATTGGTGACTTCATGATAACATACCACCTAAAGTGATGTTTATTGAAATAAGAGTCAAACAGGAATAAATTTAGTTGTTTAAGAAGGTTTTTAATAATAAGTCCAAATTGAATACCTACAGGGAAAGCAAAACAAAGATTAACTGAGAAAACTTGAAATAAAATTGTATGCAGAGCCAGAAATTTCAAGAAGGTGTTTTTTCCCTATTGATCTAAAAAGAAGTAAACTTCATTACTGTGTCAGCTTTCCATTGCTGTGACAAAATACCTGAGAAAAATAAACTTAAAGGAGGAGAGATTGATTTTGGTTCATAGTTTCAGAGGTTTCAATCCATGGTCTCTTGGCCCCGTCAATTTGAGCCGACAAGGTAGAACATCATGGTCGGTAACATGTGGTGGAAGAACGTTGCTCACTTTGTGGTAGATGAGGAAGCAGAGAGAGAGAGAGAGAGAGAGAGAGAGAAAGGGGCCAGGAACAATCTTTAGGCAGGTGGGTCATGTACTCAGTGATATACTTCCTCTTACTAGGTCCCACCTGCTTAAATATTCTACTCTCTCTCAATAGTGCCATCAGCTGGGGATCGAGCCTTCAGCTCAGGAGCCTTTGGGGAACACTCCAGATCCAAACTTTAACAATCACCAAAAAGGTATTGATATACAAAGTTTTAGATAGGCTTGTTATTTAAATCTTACTTTCCCCCCCATAATACCCCCCTTCATTTCCTACACTGCAGTAGCAAGTTTCAACTTTACAAAAATGTCTAGGTGTCTCTCATCTTAAAATTTCATCATTTGACCATATATATTCTTATTTCTACATCTGCTTTCCTGGTAGATGTCTCTAGATTTTTACAAGAGTTGTCTACACAGGCTGTCTCCAGTTTTCACTGTATAGTTATTTTTTAACATATCTCAATCTGACTTCCACACTTAGCACTTCACTGAACATATGATTGCCTCAGTTCACTCAGACCTCCCTGTGATATGCTCTTCTCTCTCTCTCTCTCTCTCTCTCTCTCTCTCTCTCTCTCTCTCTCTCTCTCTCCCTCTTTCCCTCCCTCCCTCCCTCTCTCGTTCAACACAGTTGACTTTTTTCAGTATCCTTAAGTACTTTCTTTTTCCAGGTTCTCTATCAACAGGCCTTCTTGGATCTTGGATCTTTTCCTGTATGTTTGGCTATTCCTTGGTCTCACTGGGGTTTTTCCTGTACCCTTTCAGCTCTTAGGAAAATCACTACTTGTCGATGACTAATTTCTTATTTTTGTTTTCCCACAAGTCTGCTAATTTCTTAGTCTTCCTTAACTCAGAAATTGGCCAAGCCTTTGTATTTTGGACCCTCTCAACATCCAATATATAAACAAATTCTTAAATTTGTGCTAAATGCTATTTATCAAATGGCTCTTCATCTCCAAGGCTCTACTACCTAGACTACAAGGTATAACATGTCTCTGGGTTTGCCTGGATGGTGGCAATTCCCCTTTAACCAATCTCTAGGTTTTGACTTTTGTCCATATTCAATAGCTTTTTCCATAGTGAAGAAAAAAAAATACACATTTTCAAAATATAAATGCTATTAGTGAACACTCTTGATAGATTTCAGAAATAAAATCTAGCTCCTTCAACTATGTAGATAATAGATTCTCCATTTTATTCTTCTCCAAAATCAATCTGTGACTTAAATCATTTTCTCACTTTTTTTTTCATTCTTAGTTCTACTAATATCTGCTTTTTTTTTAAAGAAAGAGTGAGAGAGAGTGTGAAAGAGGGAGAGAGAGAGAGAACTTTAATATTTATTTTTCAGTATTTGGCGGACACAGCATCTTTGTCTGTATGTGGTGCTGAGGATCGAACCTGGGCCGCACGCATGCCAGGCGAGCGCGCTACCACTTGAGCCACATCCCCAGCCCTAATATCTGCTTTTATTTTCATTTTTTTTCCTTCTTTATGCCTTGAGTCTAATTTGTTGTTTTTTTTTTCCCCTAGTTTCTTAATGTAGAAACCTGGACCATTAACTTGAGACCTTTCTTTGTTTCCATTGTCATTCTTTATTTCCACTCATTGTCCTCTCAACACTGTTTTAGATGCATCCTATTTTATATTGTGTTTCATTTTTCTTCAATAAAAAACATTTTTTATTCTTCCTGTGACTGACAATTTCACCCAGGAGGAATTTAAAGTTTTGTTGTTGAAAGTAGACTGGTAGCTTGTCACATGACAATAGATAATTAACACCTCATGGGTACTGTAAGGATTTGACATGAAATATTCCTAATTCTTCCCTTCATCTATAATATTGTTATATATTTTGCTTTTATAAATGCTATAAAAATGCATAATACATTACTACTATTCCTCATTTTTTCTTATTTATTTTATTTTATTGTGGTGCTAGGGGCCAAACTCTAGGCTTCTCTCATGCAAGGTGAATACTCTACCAGTAAACTACATCCCCAGCCACAACGTTTCTTTAGATATCGTCTATAGCAATTATCATAAAGAAAAACTTGAGTATTATATTTACATTAGTTTATGTCACTTCCAGTGCCCTTCATTTCTTGGATCACTCATTCTTTCCTTCTGCAGTGAATATTTCAACACAAAATCTTTGTATGTTTTCAATTTCTCTGTGTGGCTTAAAACAACACTCAGGTTTTGGGACTAGATATAGGTGGTGATTGAACAATACTGTGAATGTACTAAATATCACTAAATTCCACACTTTGGAATGGCTACTTTTATGTTATGTAAATTTTACCTTAAAGGTCTCCAACTGTTCTAGCCATAACCAGAATCTTATTACTTTGGGAGATGATTAGAGCCTCTCTGGGGGTAAGAATGTGGATGGTACTGTATATGAGGATCACTATTCAGCCTTTTACAATATAGTTTCTTCTAGAAACAATAGGGAAGGAAGCTACTAATCAATATACCAATAACCCTAAACCATGGGTGTGCCTACTTTATATGGTAAATAGAATTTTGTGAAGCTAATTAAATTAGGGATTTTGTGATGGGAGATTCTTGATTATTCAGGTGGACCCAATATAATGACAAGGGTCCCTTTAAGAGAGAGGCAGGACTAAAATAATGAGTGACAAGACAAGGAAAGAACAAAGAGACTGATTAGAAAAGGCTACCCTGCTGGTTTAAAGATGGGGAAAGGGGACAGAAGCCAAGGCCAGCCTCTAGAAAATGAAAAAGGTGGGGAAATGGAGGGACGAAAATGAAACCCTGTGGACCTCTTTTTAGATTCTGAAACCCAAATAAGTAAGATAACAATGTGTGCTGTTTTAAGCCACTCAGTTTATGGCAATTTGTTAGCACATCCATAGGAAACTAACACTCATTATGACAATTTGGAACATTAGGGACAAACAAATCTAAGACTGACTGAAAGGTGACCAAATGCTACAGAAATGGAACTAGGGAGACAAGGCAGTGAATGTTATTTTTTTCCCATGTTTTTCAGTGTTTCTAGTCTGGATATATATATATTTTAATAAGATAAATTTGCCATTAAATGCTCAGGAACCTTACCATTTATGTCTGCTCCATCTAACACAACTTAATGCATGGGGAAATTAATTTCTTTTTAGCAAAATTCGCCCATAAAGTTTACAAGGGACCACATGGATTCCAGTTATTTGTCCATGACTGCTAATTATACTGCCACTTCATAGGTTTGACTCATTCCATCACCTTAGTGCTTGAATCTTTGGTTGTATAGGCTAGACAGAGACAGTGCTAAACTGCCTTCACTGAACTTTATGCTTGGCTTTGAATCCAACCTTGATCACAGCTTTCCCATCACCAGGGAAAGAAAACAAGCCAGGCCTTAACTACACCATGTCATTTTCAACAAATCAGAATTTCTCCTCAACGTTGTATACGTAGCTTTTCCTCTTCAATGTGTGTACTAATTAATCTCTCTGAAGCTTGGTGTTTGGCCTAAAAAAAATATGTTTGAAACCAATTAACAATAATGGAAATTTTCACTAGAATTAAAATTAATAAAACAAAAGTGTACAGCACAGATGGTCACATTAAAAACTTACTTGTACTTAATAGAGATTATATAGGAAAAATTTCTTAAGGAACCATGAATATGATTAGGTCATTTATAACATAATGCTCTACACATTTAGACAAGAAATTCAATCTATGCTCTTATAATGATAGATTTCTTGGTAATCCAAAATTGTTCAGCCAAAATATTGGGAAGGTCATGTCCAGGAATTTGATATATTCTCCCCTTAAGACCTACCTTTCTAAACTCAGAGGTCATTTGTCTACTTTTTTCTCTAGTAAATCTTGCCATGCTCTGTCAATATGTTCAAATTAAATATTTTATCTTTTCCTGTTTCAGGTTTAGATTCAAATATTATTATTATGAATTAATGATTATATATGAGGACTTTTTACAAATATCAGCTTAAAAACTATCCTACTGCAGATTCCTGTAAATCCGTCATGTGACGTGAGTGTAATCCATGAACAGCAGATAGGAAAAGAGACATGGAAAACAAAAGAAAGGAAATGAATTCTGTGGATCTAATATTGAAATCATTACTAATATTCAGACATGAGTCTGCTTCGACAGGGACAAGGTCTCTGCTGTACCCTCAGGTACCTGTTCCCTGAAACAGCATGTCGATGCTAGGACAAGTCTGCATAGGGTGAAATGTGTGAATTTATCTTTTATTCTTTCTTAACTATAGGCCTTTGTGCAGTTTTCAGACTCCTGGTAAGTGAACTTGAGAACAGAGATTTCATTAGCACACGGCTTTGATGACTGAGCTCACCAACCATAAACATTTAAAAATGTGGTGACAACAAGGCTGATTCTGAAAGGCCTTTGGTTCTGGGGAACAGAAGAAATACAACCCACATGATTCGTGAAGCCCCTGTGCAAGCCCTGAGCAAGCATCCGGTTTTGTTACCTAATATAGAAACAATTTCCTGTGGAATTGCCAGTGTTCCCCTCCCCTCTTGACAGGTACACAGTGAAAGAAACTTAAAGTGCCATTTCATAGGATTTGCCTGTAGGACCACTCTGACTCATTCCTCATTTTAAACTGTTTCTATCTGCTTCTTTTTTTGTCTCTCTAAGTCTCTGTGGGGTGTTTGTCCATTTTCTAACATCCCCTCCAACTGCTATTTCTTTGCTTTTAATATAAATGCCCTAACTTTCTGTTAGTCCCCTGTATACAAGACACAATTTGGTTTTTCTTTCTTTTTTCCCCCCCTTCTCCTCCCTTTTTTAATCTTTTGGTTTAGAAATGAAGTTCAAGAGCTAATAAGTGTATTCAGCTGAATATAACTAAGTTTAAGCAACCAAGGGCTCTTTAAAATGAAATGTGTATTTCTTGGGGGTGAATACAGTTCACGGAAAAATCCCCCTGTCTTGGGGGCACTTTGAGGTAAGTTTGATATCTCTAAAGACAGTCCAAGGAAACACTAGACCGCCAATTACATCTTACGCTGCAGTAAGCTTCTATGGCCTATTTTAAGGACTGTCTCTCTTGTTTAATGACCAGTTTAATTTAAAGCTTAAAATTATTAAGTAATTCCAGTGGAGTCATAAATAATGCAGTTTATAATATTCTTATCAAGCACATAAAGATACATTTGTCTCCCATTAACAACATACTTTTAAAGTAGCCTGACCTCTTCAGAAGTGGAAGAGCATGCAATTAGTGCAATTTGTCACAGGTCTTTTACACGTTAATAAGATATAATTAATTGTCTGTTTTGTCTAATTAACTTTTCAGACACTGGCAGCTCTTGTTCTTTTAATACAAAGCAAGAGTGCTCTATTTGCAATTCTAATATCTGACACAGAAGTCTAACCATAAACTCTTGTCTACACACCTTAAAAAAGAGTATAAAGCAATAAGAATTCAAGAGAGATATATTATATAGGTTCAGTATATTAACATTTCTGTAATGTAACGAGTAGGAAAAATGCAACCGAAAACTGCTATCCCAGCCACAAGAGTGAAGAAATTCAAATTATGAAACAAATAAGAAAACATATAGACAATGCAAAATTGATATATTTTAATAACAAACATTTGAAAGGTATTTGATAAATATTTTTGTAGAGTATTACTAAACAATATCCAAAAGTACTATTTCAATAGACAAAGTAATTCTAATAGGTACCATAATTTATTTAACCCTGACTTTGAAACAAATCACCTGTGGACTTTTTAAAAAAAAATCCACAGTCTGTGATTCTAGGTTAAACCTCTACAGAGAATTATGATGGACAGTCAAAGTTGAAAAGTGGTTCTATAATCATACATTCAGTTTTTTTCCAAATTCCAAGTGGGTGACAAATAATTCAGTTTTATTCATTGCTAAGCATTTTCTTAGTACAGCCCTTAGATTTGAAATACCTACACCTCAGGCCAAATCTAGGATTTTAAAGCTTCTAATACATATAGACAAATTGCATTCTACAAGTTTCCAGTTATTTGTCTCTTCATCAATATCAGTCTTACCTAGACTGCACTATTTTTAAAATTCATATCTGATTTAAAAAGATAACTCCACCATTTGCATTTTAATTTCTCTCATATGTATTTAAGAATTTCAAATATAAAAAGGCTGTTTCCTGTAATATTAATAACAATCCTATTTATTTTTTATTTTCATTGTAACACAATGAAGTCCTGAGAATAGAATGCACTCTGTGTTTCCAGTTGGGGCCATTACAAATAAAGCTACTAGAAATATTTGCTATTTTTTTTTTAAAGAATGCTTTCTGTAGTCAGATCATCTAATCGGCCCCTGTTGGCTATGTTTTCCTGTGTGAATACCTTCACTCTCTGTTCATTGTTCTTCATCCATAAAAGTGGGGTAAAACAGCTTCGATCTCATTATTAAGTAATCACCAGGATTCAATAGGTTAATGAGTGTAAAATTCTCATTCCTTGCTAGCCAATGTCCCTTTAGTCATTATCTTCCACTGGATTACTATCTCCTGTCCTTCAAAGCCCACACCTACTCTTCAATTAGAACCAATTGTAATCTCCCACTGCATTTTTGGTGAGTCAAGTTTTTCAAGTTTTGCTTCAAATAATGAATTGAATTTTCCATACGTCTCAACCCCAATTGACTAGTCCATTGTGTATTTCTAAACTTTTTAAATTTTTGGTGATAAATCCTTCTCTTTTCACTTTTGATTCCAATTTTGATTTCCTATTATGACTCCGTTTATAAGCTCTTATTTCTTAGAGGCCATATCTTCTTTGATATATTTGATAAACTGAGCATATTGTAACATTTTAATTTCAGAAACTTACCTTTTTATAAATACTCTTAGTTTCTGCTTTTCTCCTAATCTTTCAAGGGAAGGTTGTGTTTAAAATATATATATACATATATGTGTGTGTGTGTGTGTGTATACACATACATATACATATTTTTTTTGGTCTTCATACATGTACTTTGGATAGCAATAATCATCACATTCCACCATTATTTGAACAGGAGATGTTTATCTAGGCCTGCAGTTTTGCCAACAGGCAGGGTGAATAGAACACTCTGGTTCTTGTAATTGCTTCCATGGATGTTGAAAGGTGCTGTCTCTACTTCCAAAATAAACCTTCTGCTATGTTTTGGGTTAGTGTCCCCAAAAAATCCACATGTCAAAGGCTTGTCCTCAGCCCAGAGCACTATTAGGAGGTGGGGAAGCCTTTGAGAAGTACAGACCAGTGGGAGGGAGTCACAGCACTGGGAGCATGTCCTTAAAGGGATTGTGGGACTCTAGTTTCTTGCTATTTCTTTTGCTTCTGGCCCCCAGGAGGTAAGCATCTCCCCCACCGTAGGCTCTGTGCCATCATGGTGTGCTGCTTTGCTATAGGGCCAAAGAAACAGGACCAACCGTGGATTGAAACCAACAAAAATTTCAAGCCAAAATAAAATCTTCCCATTTTTAGTTGATTATTTCCTTTATGTTGATAAAGTTACAGAATGCTACCTAACAGACATCAAACAATTTGAAATGCCCTGCCTCTTCTCAGTTAATGTTGGCCTGATCCATCAAGACTGAAACTATTTCAACATATTTATAGACTTTGTGGTTTGAAAAAATATCTAAAGAATTCCATTGTTAAAAAAAAAAATGTCAAGACAGGGTTGGGGCTGTGGCTCAGTGGTAGAGAGCTCGAATGACATGCATGAGGCACTGGGCTCAATCCTCAGCACCACATTAAGAATAAATAAATAAAATAAAGATATTGTGTCCATCTACAATTAAAAATAATTTTTTTAAAGTCAAGACATATTGATCATAATCATTAACATAAATCTTGTCTTATTGTCAAATTAACCAAATCGAATTTATAAGTGTCATAATACAGCCAGTGATAATTAAAAGCAGAGAATATTAAAACTGTAAAGGAAAATTATTATTCAGTTTGAGCTCAGAACTTTACATATAAATAACTAGGTGCCCAACGAGGTGAAGTGACAGCAGACTGGAGTTTGGCCCAGACACAGGTGAGACAGTGATTTTTCCATGATACATCTATTACCCCTTTTGGTCAGAAATCAGGGTGATGGGCCAGAAAAACACAAAACACTAATTTTAGATATCATCAGACAGGATCATAAAAGTAGTAACAGAGAGTAAAGATGCAGTATGAAGAGATGGAACCATTTTTCTGGGTCCCTGTCAGAATTTTTCCAGTAATGTCTGAGTAGATGTCATTGGTTAGGAAGTGATGATGTGCCCAGAAAGCCATAGGTAGGTAAGAATCAAGAAAACTAACACCTGAAAATGAAGATTCATAACTTAATTCTCACCTGGATTTTGGTATTAGTTAATAAGGTAAAATTTAAAAAGCATTAAAAAAACTTTACTTTTTTTAGATTTGCATATAAAATCCACCATTTTAGGAGTTATTGAAATTTAAATTTCTTCATACAGTAGCATAAAAAAGTGGTATACTTTGTTATCCAGTTGTCATGATTAAAAAATGAAATTATTCATGTACTAAAAATCTGAAATTCCATTTGTAAGTTCATCTCAACGAAAGATCTTTTCTTTACCTTCAAGCACATTTAGCATCAAACTCTAAGATAATGCATATTCATTGCTACTGTATTAGCCATATAATAAAAAATTCTATTTTTATCAATAAAAATGTAATGTTTTGTTAATTAGTTGCTAGAGAAAGAACACACTTTCAATTTGGTAGTGGAGACACTACTGCCACCTGGTGGTATGTTATCTAAATTACGGAATCAGGTCTGGAAATGAAAACTCATTTTTAACATTCAATTATTTAAGGAAAAAAATTTCTATGTATCATGTACACATAAAAATTAATTTTAAAGAAAAATGTAACAATTACTGCAAAACAAAATAGTTATTGAAAAAGAATTGAGAAATTAAGAAAATCCCAATCCCAATCTTATCATTATTTAAATAAAAGTTGAATGTAGTCATGACTTTGTACCTCTGTAATACAAGCTAAATCAAAACTTAACAACATCAACAAAAAAGGCTATGAATAAAGGTAAGCCATGCATTCCTATTGTTTAAAGCAAAACAACCTGATGTTGTCATGCATTTAAATAAGCATGTTGACTAGAATCTTTGGTGAGAATCACTTTTAGAATTACTACAAACTAGTTTTGTTTCATCTCTGCTGCTACTTTCACAAGCAAAACAATCAAACAATGGAAAACAAAAATAAAAGGTATCTTCATTGTTGATAATATATTTATGTTTTTACTAATCTTAATTGTTTGAAGTGTATCTTCGGCCTTGGGATATAACCATTTATACTCTCTAGCAATCTTTGATGAAAGTTAGTCACTCCATCTGACCTTGTCCAAACTGCTTGCAGATCTATTATCCCCTAGTTACAACATTCAAACCCAACATTTCACAATGTATCACTCACATTAGATTTTTCATTTAGTCTTCAGGAACAGTTCCCAAATTGCACACTAACTCTTTGATTACTTCAAGTACATTTCTAGAACACTGAAATAAATGATGGTAATAGGGCCTCAGTATTGTATCACTGATATGGTAATGCAGATTGAGAAGAGGTTTGTGGATCACTGGGCTCTCCCTCTGTTCCCTAAACAGACAACTAGTCCTCTCAAGTATATAGATTATGGGGAAAATGTACATTTTTCTTATGATATACAGTAATTAATGATTTTGATAGTTGAGTAAACCTGAGATTATTGAGTAGAATGATGAAACACATCGTCCCACACCATCTTTTTGCTCTCCCTGTTATGAAGTCAAGACTAGAAAAAGGGTTGACAATTAAATAAATGGAGTCTTTTTCAACCTTGTGTACTTCAGTTTCTGAGTGATGAATCCACTTCTTTATGAGAAGCAGTGTGCAGAGAGGTTGGTGAAGAGAGCTCAGCTCTACTGCTTACTAGTCTTATGAAGTTAAACATTTGACTAATCACTCTAAGGCTCAGTTTCCTCATTATTAAACATGAGCATTAACATATTTAGTTTTATTTGTGTATTTATATATCCGATAAAATATATAGTTCAATAAAATACATACTGAAACTGTAAAAACTAATATATAATCATATTTATATAGATCATATAGCATTTTAGATTTTCAAGCAATTCTTATCTTTTACCTTTAATAATTTCAACATCTTATTGGCTTGACTTTAAACATAAGCACTGAACCTATATTTTTTAATTGAATCACTTTAGAAAATAAATTGTCTAAAATAAGAATCTATTTGGATGCTATTTGATTTCCCAGAATTGAGAAGAAAAGTGGATATTTAGTAAATCATATTTCATAAGTATCTTGATACTGAAAACTAGTTGGAAGTTATCATGGGATAATACCAATGAACATAATTTCCTAGTTTTTCAATTAAATTGTCCAAAATAGTGACATTCTTGAGAAAAAGAAGTTTTTCATTCCTTGGGTTTGTGGAATAATTTTTTTGTCTACATTACTATTACATACCTAGTAAAATGTCAACTCAACATAAAGGAAAATATTCATAGCAAAAAAAGTGAAGTTTTAAGAGGAGTGTATTATTTTAAGCATAGATTTTATGCTTCTCTCTAAAATTCAGAAGGAAAAAACAAAATTGAGGTGAAGATTCTTTTTCTGATCCTGGAACACCCAAAATGATGTTATATAAATCTTCCCTTGCTATACTGTATATAGACTGACAGGGACAGAATGAAAGCCAAAGCAAATATGAGGTAAAAATGATTTTTTATTACTTTAGGTATTTCTAGATGTCAGATAAAAATGAGAACATTGCTAAAAATTTTACAGAATGACAGCTCTGCCTTATGGATAAAATTCTATAGTTTGATGTATGAGGCAGAAAATGTGAAAAATATTATGAAGTACTACCCTGACATAATGATGGAAAGCTGCTGGAAGTGTGCTAACACTGGAGAAATATAATAGACTAAACCTAAACAAGGAAGAATGCAATTCTTTGGAATCTTACCTACTCCAGAAGTAAGAATCGGGGCCCTCAAAAATGTAAAGCACTAACTTTTATTTTTTTATTGACTTCTAAATATATCCCATTGCTGCCTCACTCAAAGAATAAATTCTCAATGCATACCTCTTCATATTTATTTTTCAAATTCTTAATAAATATGGAAAGTTCTTTAAGAATGGTAACATTATCCTCTGCTGCTGCTTTGTGGACTGCAATGTGGTAAACTGCTATTTTTAACGCTGCTGTACTTGTGTTCCACATATGCTCTTCTAAATGATCTTACACCATCGATGCCTTGTCCACATAGTACCTGCGGCCTTTTTTTTTTTTCTGTTCACAGTAGTAAAATTTGATTTGAAAAATGATCTAACTTATTAGATCTTTCCCATGGACTCCAGTGGGAAGAACAACTTGGATTAAACCAACTAGACTCTCTCCCTCTAAATTCTGCTGAATTACATCAGTAGTTGTGCCTGAAGAATCAGCTTCAACTATCTGGAGACCTAGATATGTCCTCATTCCTAAGAGTTTTGAAACTTGACAAATCAATTACCCCCTTGACTCTCTTTTTTTTTCTTTCAAATAAATTCTAGTTTTGTTAAACCAGTTAATAGGATTTCTGAGACTTGTGACCAAAAACTAATAAAGATGTCATATTTGATGGCTGAGCTTTATAATATAGTATAAAACTTCATGACTGAGGCATATGGTTGGATGTGGCAGAGTATTCTTAATTCTTTTAATAAAATATAAGTCTCTAATTTCTATACATAATGATGACATGGGATTCTATTCTCATGGAAATTTTCTGGTTCACTGATTCTCCCTGTTTTGTTTTTTTTAATTCTAATTTGTTATATATGACAGCAGAATGCATTACAGTTCATATTATACTTATAGAACATAATTTTTCATATCTCTGGCTCTATACAAAGTAGATTCACACCATTCATGACTTCATACATGTACTTAGGATTCCACCATCTTTTGTTCCCCCATGTCCTCTCCCTGCATCCCCCACACCATTGCCCTATAGAGTTTGTCTAATCTTCCCATGCTCCTCCTCCCAACCCCACTATGAATCACCGTACTTATATCAGAGAAAACATTCTGCATTTGGTTTTGTGGGATTGGCTAGCTTCACTTAGCATTATATTCTCCAACTCCATCCATTTACCTGAAAATGCCATGATTTTATTCTCTTTTATTGCTAAGTGATATTCCATTGTGTGCATATTCCACAGTTTCTTCATCCATTCATCTAGTGAGGGGCACCTAGCTTGGTTCCATAGTTTAGCTACTGTGAACTGTGCTACTATAAACATTGATGTAGCTATGTCCCTGTAGTATGATGTTTTTAAGACCTTTGAGGAGTGGGATAGCCGGGTCAAATGGTGTTGCCATTCCCAGCTTTCCAAGGAATCTCCATACTGCTTTCCATAATGACTACACCAATTTGCAGTCCCACCAGCAATATATGAGTGTGCCTTTCCCCCCACCTCCTCACCAACACTTATTGTTATTTGCATTCTTAATAGCTGCCATTCTGACTGGAGTGAGATGAAATCTTAGAGTACTTTGATTTGCATTTCTCTAAATACTAGAGATGTTGAACATTTTTTCATATATTTGTTGATTGATTGTATATCCTTTTCTAAGAAGTGTCTGTTCATTTACTTGGCCCATTTATTCTTTGGGTTATTTAGGTTTTTGGTGTTTAGTTTTTTGAGTTCTTTATATACCCTAGAGATTAGTGCTCTATCTGATGTGTGAATTGTAAAAATTTGTTCCCAAGATGGAGGCTGTCTATTCACCTCACTGATTGTTTCTTTGGCTGAGAAGAAACTTGTTAGTTTAAATCCATCCCATTAATTGATTCTTGATTTTATTTCTTGTACTATAGGAGTCTTACTAAGGAAGTGGGAGCCAAATTCACCATGATTAGACACAGGGTCTCTGGTTTAATTCCTAGGTCCTTGATCCACTTTGAGTTGCATGGTGAGAGATAGGAGATTAATTTCATTTTATTGCTTATGGATTTCCTGTTTTCCCAGCATCAATGCATGTTTTTGGCATCTTTGTCTTATATAATATAATTTTAATTTTATGGGTTAGTCTCTGTGTCCTCTACCTACACTCTTCAAATTATTTCATGAAATAGAAAAAGAGGCAGCACTTCCAAACTCATTCTCTGAGACCAACATCACCCTGATTCCCAAAGCAGCCAAAGACATTCAAGAAAGAAAACTTCAGACCAATATCTCTAATAAATATAGATGCTAAAATTCTGCAAATTGAATACAAAAACATATCAAAAAGATAGTACACCATGATCAAGTTGGGTTCATCCCAGAGATGCAAGGTTGGTTCAACATATGAAAAATCAATAAACTTAATTCATCACATAAATAGACTAAAAAATAAGAATCATAGGATCATCTCAATAGATGCAGAAAAAGCATTTGACAAAATACGGTATATGGGGTAAAAATGGGAGATCATAACCCACTTGAATCAAATTGTGAAATATGATATATTAAGAACTTTGTAATGTTTTGAACAACCAACACTAAATTTAAAAAAATGAAAAAATAAAAAAAAGAAAGGAAAAAAAATACAGCACCAATTCATGTTCAAAACACTAGAAAAACTAAGGATAACAGAACATACCTCAACATCATAAAAGCTATCTATGCTAAGCCCCAGGCCAACATCATTCTAAATGGAGAAAAAAATGAAAGCATTCCCTCTAAAAACTGGAACAAGACCGGGATTCCCTCTTTCACAGATTCTCTTTAACATAGTTTTTGAAACAGTCACCACAGCAATTAGACAGATGAAAGGAATTAAAGGGATCCAGATAGGAAAAGAAAAACTCAAATAGCACTATTTGTTGACAGTCTGATTCTGTATTTAGGAGACCCCCAAAATTCCAGCAGAATCTTCTAGAACTAATAAATGAATTCAGCAAAGTAGCAGGATACAAAATCATCACACATGAATCAAAGACATTTCTGTATATCAGTGACAAATCCTCTGAAAGGGAAACAAGAAAACTTACCCCATTTACAATAGCCTCAAAAAAAAGTAAATACTTGGCAATCAACCTAACAAAAGAGGTGAAAGACCTCTACAACGAAGAAAACAACAGAATGCTAAAGAAAAAAATAAAAGAAGACCTTAGAAGATGGAAAGATCTCTCCTGTTCTTGGATAGATAGAATTAATATTGTCAAAATGACCATACTACCAAAAGCACTATACAGATTTAATGCAATTCCAATCAAAATCCCAATGAAATTCCTCATAGAAATAGAAAAAGCAATCATGAAATTCATCTGGAAAAATAAGAGACCCAGAATAGCTAAAGCAATCCTTAGCAGGAAGAGTGAAGCAGGTGGCACACTATAGCAGACCTTAAACTATACTACAGAGCAACTACCAAAAACAGCACAGAATTGGCATCAACATAGACTTGTGGACTTCCCCTGTTTTTAACATAAAGAAGATTCTCCATGGACCAATGCAAGAGAAAATTAAATAATGTTCAATCGCATGTATGCAGATTGAATCATTGCTTCATTCATCTGCCTTAAAAAGGATCTTTCCTTGTAAATACCATCCATATAACTACTTCTATTTATGTAAGATTGAAATTTTTCTACAGAACACATATTAGAATAAGGGCTACATAACAAACTCAACTTTCATGCTAATTGTAAGTTACATTCATTATTTGGATTGAATGTATTATAGTCGCCAATAAAATTTTTTATAAAATATGCTAAAGTTTATTTCTGATTGGATATGTCTATAAAAATACGGAGGATGCAGAATTAAAGATTTGTAGCAATATTTTGAATTTTTAATCTAAATTTCTTTGTATAATTGTAATTTTTCCTTATGATTTTATGTATATTAAATATGACAATCCATAAAATAATAAACATAAAGATAAATATAGAACAAACTCAATAAATGCAAGTTATAAATCTGAAGAAAATAATAAAATTTTGACAGTAATGATGGCACACATCAGTTTGAAAATGACTTTTATCTATGTTCTTATTTTTTTCAGATAATGTTGATTAGGTTTTGCTAATGTCCTACACAATCAAATCTATGCAAGGAATTTTACTCATTGACTATTCTAAGAAAGTAATGTCTAAAATCAGATTTAATACATGACAACTGCTATCATTATTTTGGGCCTAGAGGAACCATTTATTTTTGTTTTTCAAACTTTGTAGAAAAATCTTACATATCAGGAACACAAAGATAAATAAAGCATAGTTCCTCCCATCCCTAGGAGTAAAATAAATCTAAACTTCAAAATGATTTTTGGCATTTAGAAATCAACTTTTTAAAACTTTCATTTGCAGTTAGGATATAGGAGGACACAAAATAATTCTCCTATGGCAAAAACAAATTAAATCTGAGAGAAAATAAATATGATACTTTTTAATTTTAATAGTGGTAATGAAAAATGGTAGAAGTGCAATTCATTATGAGCTAAATTATAGAAACAAGTACTTTCCTAGAACAGAGAGCCACATGAGCTTGCAGGCCTAGAGGAGGGCAGGAAGGGCATGTCATTGAAAGATCTCAGGGGGATGAAGAAGAATCAACTAGTTGGATAATGGTGTTGGCAGGCAGGAAAAGTAAGAATCGGGAAGAGTTGTAAACCCAGGACAATCTATTAGGTAAGCAGTTGTGCCCATGCTTGCACCTCAGTTTTGTCAAGAAAGAAGCAACAAACATTAAAAGGGAAATCACACAGTGCTATGCTTGTGGGCTGTTTCTGCCAGACTTGAAAGTATATTAAACAATTTCCCTGCCAGCTAAAAAGGCAGCATCTTGAGAGGCTGAATTGTGTGTTTTCACAGGGAACTCAAGCTAATTAAAGCCATGACCTAGCACAGCTGAAATGTTTGCAAATAGAATCCTAGAAAATATTAAAAAAAAGAAGAACAGGGAGGGAGGGGAGAAGAAGGATACAGAGAAATAATAGGACAAAAAATTGAGTGAAAAAAATGATCGATTTTTTTTTAAATTTAATAAACTGTTCTAACTCTATTGATTCAAAAGTTCGATACACTGATAACCAAATTCACCATAATTTAACTACTTAAAACACAGTTAATACAAAAAATAAAAACTTAAAATAAGCTAATGGTAAACAAACAAAAACCCCAGTTTAAATACAATGGAACAATGGTAAGAATTATGGCCTGGGCCAGATGTAGTGGTGCACACATATAACCCCAGAGACTCCAGAGGCTGAGGTAGGAGTACCACAAGTTCAAAGCCAGCCTCAGCAACTTAGGGAGCCCCTAAACAGCTTAGTAAGACCCTGTCTCAAAATAAAAAAATTACAAAACTGAGGATGTGGCTCAGAAGTTGTGCCCATGGGTTCAATCCCTGGTACCACAAAAATAAAAAAAATAAATAAATGAACAGAGCTGACTTTTCATCAGATAAAATGAGCTCCAAGATAATAGAACAATATCTATAAGTACCGAGAAAGAAAAAAAAATCAAAACTGTAAAGTTACAATTATATATGAAGCACTATAAATATTCTTCAAAAATTAAAGACATTTTCAGATAAATAGAATTCATATTCAAAAGACTCAGATGACAAGAAATACTGAAGACGGAAAGAAAATTCTACAGAGGTAAACTTAGTTCTAGAGAAAAAAATTAAAAATGCCAGATATGTTAAGAATATAATTAAAAATAAAGGAATGTTTTAAAAATATTTTCTTAAATTGTTTTAAAAATATTTTTAAGTAAAAAGTAACTTTCATGAAGTTTATGACACATGTAGAATTAGAATAGACGATAATATAGGATATGTAGACTACTAAAATTACCTGGTCAACCCAAAATAAAGAAGAAAAAGAGAAATAAAAAAGCAAACACTACATGAAGTAAAAATAAAAACAAATAACACAATTTTAGACTTAAATTCAGCCATATAAATAATTATGCTAAGTGTTAGTGGAGTAAATATAAAATATTTTCAAGTATTCATAGAACATTCACCAAGATAGACCAAAAACTAAACCATGCAATAAATCTCATTTAAGTTTAAGACGATTAATCTCATAGGGCATATGCTCCAGTTAAAACAGAATTAAATCAGATTAATGTTAAAAAGGAATTTTAGAAAATTTCAAAATATACAAAAATAAAACATATACTTCTAAATAAGTCAAAATGAGAGCTGAAGACAAGAAAACATTACAAGTTGAATAATAGTGAAAATCCAACACATCTAAAGTGCAACTGACAGAGTTTGAGGATAATTTATAATATCAATCCTTACATGAAAAAAGAAAATTACTTGAATATTACTTTTTTAAGTTTTGAGTTAAAATGATCAAAAATGATCAAACTAAACCTAAAATAAATAGAATGAAGTCAATAATAAAAATAAGATCACAAAAATGTAATTTAAAAAAGTTAAAACAAATAATAAAGAAAAGGTAAGAAGTAGAACATCAGTTCTTTCAAAAGGTAATAAAATGCATTAACTTCTAACAAGGTTGATCGACTACAACAAAAACCCAATTCCACTAACAGAACATCAGGATATCTGGCCACACACAACAAGACTATTCTATAATTTATCATAATGGCTTAGAGCTGCAATTTATCACAGAAAGCATCTTGTGGTCAGCCCTTTTGTTTCACGAATTGTTTGTAGTTCCAAGTTCACATTATTTATGACTACTGTCAATGGGAAACTAAGGCATAAATACCGATATTCAGGAGACTGTGTGTAATTTTTCTAAATGAAATAATAGTAATTTTTCTTTTAAACAATAATACTGAATGTTTAGACAACTTAAAAAACTTTGAAAGTAAATTTGCCATAGCTAATGTGGCTTAAAAATGTTATTAAAATTTAAATAATTTAGTTACATCTTAAATGCCTACCAATAGGGAATAAGAAAACCCCACCCACCCACCCATGATGTACTTATTAAATTGCTTTATATTCTATAACTTTGTTTAGATTATTCTTGCTATTCAAAACTACCTCTAAAATACAGAGAGCATTTTAGGTGGAAACCCAATATGATAAATAAATAAAATCCTTGACATATTCATCTGTACAAACATTCTCTCCAGCTTTTGAACTTCATTAAGTAAAAATACCTATAGAATTTAAAATATAAATAAATGTTATATACTTCACTGGTAACATTGACAATAATTGTAAAATATAATTCAGTGTATTCAGTGTTTTGCGTCAGAGAACTCACTGAAAACATCTTTAAATATCTTTGTGTTTATGTGCATTACAAAGAAACAGGATAGAATACTTGAGATAAAATCCATTACATTTTCCTGGAGAACATAAGGCACAGTAAGAAATGGATATGATGGATCTCTGCTTAGTATTTTTAAAATGCCTGCAGAAAATGCCACACATACATAATTCCCTAGTGGTAATGCTTTGGGTTGTTCTGTTCTTAAAGGAGTTGGCTTTTTGGTCTCTTTAGTCTTCGATGACATTTTTGTTGCATTAATGGTTCTATTTAGGATGTGTGCATCTTTTGTCTAATATAATCTGTTACAATAGTATTCTGGAACAATTTTTTAATATTGTTTTAGGCCAGTATTAATTTACCAAACATTTTAATTCACACTGAATCAAAGAATGCTAAGTATCTGTCTGAATGCATAAACATGCAAAATAAAATATATTATCACTCTAGATCCCAAACAGATATAGAGTGAAACTGTGCACGACTCTTATCTTAGTTAGCTCAACATTCACAAACCCAAGCAGGTATAGAAACATCATCATTGTCTATAATATTTTAGATGTGTGCTGTTATTATTTTCACAAACATTATAAACTATAGCAATTAGACTATCAGGTGTTTACTGTATTCCCGATTTAAAAGAGCTAAAGATATATGAAAAAGGGGAAGGGAAGGGTCCTGTGCCTTTTGTATAATCACAAACTTGTTTTATTTGGAAATAAACAACAAGAGGCATTAAAATTCAGATAATTTTTGTCTCCACTCCTATCTCCTTTTCCATTGGCAGATGGGGTTTATGCAGGCTGCTGGCCTCGCCAATTTCCTTATGGGCTTTTGTCTCACATTCTTCAAACTTGGAGAATAAAATCCATGGACAATAAAGAAAGGAAAGAGTGAACCCAGTAGGGTGTGTTTAAGTGAGAAGAGTAGAAGTGCTGTGATGTGGGAGGGGGACCTGAACTTTACAGAGCTGGAGACTTCCAGGGAAAGGAGACCATGTAAACAGGGAGTGTTACAGGCCAGGCTAAATGGGCAATGACCAGACAGACTCCATTTTACCGGAGACTCCATATCATGTAAGAAATGCTTCTCCCATGGGAAAGCCCCACCTCTGTACCCACTAACAGTCACCTAGCGTGGCACACTTGGCAACACAAAATAGCAATTCTTATACAATATAAAAGTGTTCTCTTTGGTTTCCATTTTTCTTGGGCAATGTACCTTGTCAGAGATTGATTGTCTAGAGTTAGTACTCATTCTCTAACTTGTACTGAACTAGGGTCATTTTGACCCTCTTCCCTTCTGCTTGCTTGCTGCTAATGCCAACCTGGAAAGTCCTGTGGGAAATACCAATGAACCCTATTGCATTGTCCCTAACTGCCCAGTTCAGCTTCTCTACCTGCTTGCTTTCAGCTATGTCAATCAGATGTGATTTTTGCAGTTTTTGCCTTTAAATATCCTAAAATGCACAAGCTCAGGGCTGTTCCTTGCTGAGACAGTTACAGGTCCTGCCAGGAGCAGTGGCTGGCCAGCTGGCTAAATAAAGACTCTTCAATTGGACAAAACTGGGACTTGGTGTATTTTCTGAGCAACCTGCCCCACAACAGGAGGAAAGTGACATTTCCTGCCCACATAAGCCAGGCAGAGCTGCAGGTAAATTGCTTCTTGGAACAGAAAGCGTGCAGGGTCAGCACAGTTGGCCCATCTTACAGAATTACTCCTTTAACCTGTGGTGGCCACCTTGACATCTGTCAGCCCATCACTTCTCCCTTCACCTCTCATAGTTCTACCCTTGCTCACCAGGCCCCCAAAGGCACGGACTCCCCAGCTGTTTGGTGCACATTCCAGCATCCTCAGAGTCTAGGAACTGCTTGGAGTCTTTCCCCCTCACCAGGGTACCTCCATGTTTGCGGTGTTCTCTGTTTTAAAATGTCCATAAACCTCTCCTCACTGAGTTCCAGACTGACCTCCCTTTAAAATCACTCACTCTCGCCCATAAAACTTTTCCTCCGGGCCTTGCTTTACATCACAAAACCGTGCGCCCAGCTGCTGCCCTGGAGTCTGAGCACAGGGTCAGCCTGGCCGCTCCCCCAGGCCGCAGGGCTGGCCACAGGCCAGGTTTCAGGCCGCATCACCCTCCCAGGGGCTTCTCCCACCTTTGTCGCAGCGCCAGTAGAGCAGGTGGGTTCAGCAAGGCAGAGCAGAAAGGTACTCTGTCTGAGGAGAAAGGAGAAGGGAGGCCCCTGGCTCCAAAGACCCCTTCTCCGCCCAGGCTGGGCCAGGGGCTCCTGCAGCGCGGGGCTCCCACCGCTCAGAGCCTGAAGCCAGAGCAGAGCCGCACCTTTGGCGCAGGAGCCCGTTTTCCCAGGGGACCCGGTCACCATCTGGGGACCTCTGGCTTGAGCTGGTTGGGTGGCTTTGTCTTTTGCTTTGGTTCCTTCCAACTGAACCAGCAAAGCTGCCAGAGGAGGCGAGGCCTGTGGGAAAGAGGGAGATGGGATGCTCTGGGGACTTTGGAAGCGTGTCCTGGAGCCCTCCGTGCCTGTCTTTTTTACTGCTTCTTTCTGAAGAGGACACTGGACATGAAGGCATGTAGGGCCCCAGGTCATCCAGGTTGCTCTCATCTTCAAATCACATCTTCAAAGACGCCCCCCTTTTTTTTTTTTTTTTTACAAAACAGACTTATATTCATAGGTTCTAGGGATCAGAAAATGTGGGCATTTTAGAGCCATTTTCTGTCTGCCAAAGTATTATCTTTTAATTTAGTTTTATGGGTTTTTTTTCCCCACGATTATTGAAGAATAATTGACAAATAAAACATTATATATACAATATATTTAAGTGTACAAAATGATGTTTGGTCAATATATATTGTAAAATTATTACCACTATCAAGCTGATTAACACATCTATCATATCACATACTTACAACATTTATTTTATTGTAAGAATACTCAAGATGCAGTCTCTTAGCAAATTGCAAGCATACAATACATTATCAACAGCTACAGTCATCATGCCGTGTGATGAATTTTTACAACTTATTCCTTTTTGTCTGACTTTGATCCACATTCCCCATTTCCTCTGTAGCCCAGCTCCTGGCAAACACAGTTCTGTTTCTGAGTTTGACTTTTTTAGTATTTGTCTCTTTGGGTCTGGCTTATTTCACATAGTAAAATGTCCTTTAAGTTTATACATATTGTCACAAATGACAGGACTTCCTTTTTTCTTATGACTCAATACATACACCACATTGTTCTTTATCCAGTTATCTATCAGTAAACACTTAGATTGAGTCCATATTTTGGCTATTGTGAATAATGCTGAAATGAATATGGGAATGCAGATATCTCTTTGATTTGTTAATTTGATTTCCTCTGGATATCTACTAAGAAATGGGATTGTTGGATCATACTGTAGTTTTATTTATTTATTTATTTATTTTTGAGGAAACTCAATACTATTTTTCAATGACTTACCAATTCCATTACTTCCCTAGCCTTTCAATTCTGTGCCACGATGACTTTCGGATCAATGATGGATCAGATACATGATAGTGGTCCTGTGAGATTATATCACCTAGTGACAATCTAGCCCTCTCAGTTTATGTAAATATACTCTATGATGTTTGCACAATGACAAAATCACCTTCGCTTTGTCTCTTTGATAATAGCCATTCTAACAGATTCTAATGTGACATCTCATAGCTCTGATTTCATTTCCCAGATTGTTGGTGATATGGTTTTTACATATAACTGATAATTTTTAGTGATATAATTTTTACATTTAACTGATAATCATTTGCATTTCTTCTCTAGAGCAATATCTATTAAGGTTCTTTCCCATTTTAAAATTGGTTTGTAAGTTTCTTGCTATTAAATTGTTTGTGTTCCTTATATTAATGTATTATCAGACTAGCCAATATTTTGTCCCATTTTAATAAGTTATCTTTTCCCTCTATTGATTGTTTCTTCTGCTGTGCACAAGATTTTAACTTGGATGCAATCTCATTTCTTATTTTTGCCCTTTTAATATGAGGCTTTGATGCCATATCCAAAAAGTCATTACTAAGACCATTGTCAAGATGGTATTCCCCTAAGTTTTCTTCTGAAATTTTTGCAGTTTCAGGTCTTATGTTTAAGTCTTTATTTCATTTTGAGCTGGTTTTTGTATATGGTATAAAGTAACAGTCCAATTTATTCCTCTACATGTAAATATACACTTTTCTCAAAAACATTTATTACACAAACTCTTTTCCCCATTGTGTGTTCTTGGCAATGAGGCTGAAGATCATTTAACCCAAAGTGTTGAGATTTATTTCTGAGTTCTCTGTTTTCTTCCATTGATTAATATATGTTTCCGTGTTAATACCTATCATTTTGATTGCTATGGCTTTGTACTGGATTGTGACATCAGAGAGCACAATCACTCATGTTATTTTCTCCTTTCTAAAGATTGGTTTGGCTTCACATGCTCTTTTGTGGGTCCATATAATTTTTAGGATTTTTTTTCTAATTTTATTAAAAGTCCAACTGGAATTTTTGTATGAATTGGATCATTTTTGGTAGTCTGAACATATTAACAACAACAATAATTTTCTAATCCATGAACAAGGAAAAGTGTTCTATTTATTTGTATCTTCTTCAATTACTTTTATCAATATTTTATAGTTTTCATTGTATAGGTCTTTTGTCTTTTTGTTAAATTTAATTTTAAATATTTTTTCTGTTATTGTAAGTAGAATTGCTTTCTTAGTATCTTTTTTTGATTAGTCCCTTATTAGTGTCTAAAAATAGATGTTTGTATGTTGATATTGTATCCTGTACCTATACTGAATTTATCATCTATAACAGTCTATTTTCTTTGGTGAAGTCTTTATAGAGTTTTCTATATATAAATCTCTTCATCTGCAAAGAAAGACAATCTTACTTCTTCCTTTCTGATTTGGATGCCTTTATTTCTTTTTACAACCTCATTGTTCTGGCAAGTACTAGAGTGAGCAGAAATGGTGACAGTGTGCCTCCCTATTTTGTTCCTAATCTTAAAGAAAAAGCTTTCAGGTTGGATGTGGGCTTGTCATATGTAATCTTTATTATGTTAGGGTACACTCCTTCTACATCTAATTTGTAAGAGTTTGTGTCATGAAAGGGTATTAAATTTTGTTAAATGCTTTTAATGCCTTTATTGGGGGATCATATGGTATTTTGTTTTATTTTTTTAATGCAGTGTATTATGGTCATGTGTCTGCCTATGTTGAACCATCCTTGCATCCCAGGAATAAATTTTGCTTAATCATAATGTATAATCCTTGTAATGTTCTGTTGAATTTTTGTTTGGTTTAGATATAACTTGTGTAAGTAGAAAGTAAATAATTATACAATTTAAAATAAGTACCTACTTTGGATATTTTATATTAATGTAATAAAACATGTGCAAATCATTATATACTATGTCATTATGGATTGGAAAATTGGTCTCTATTATGGTTTAGATATGAGGTATTCCCCAAAGCTCATGTGTGAGACAATGCAAGAAATTTTAGAGGAAAAATTATTTGGTTATGAGAATTTTAACCTAATCAGTGCCTTAGTCCTCTGTTAGGGATTAACTGGGTGGTAACTCTAGGCTGATGCTGTGTGACTGGAAGAGGTGGGTGATTGGGGGCATGTCCTTGGGGTACATATATTGTCCTTGGTGAGGGAAGCTCTTCTTTCTTCGATTCCTGATGTTCTGTTCCCAGCTGCTCTCCTCCCTGACACTCTTTGCTTTGATGATCTGCCTCACTCCAAGCCCAGAGAAATAGGTAGTCCACAGCTTTCGGTGGACTGACACCTCTGAAACCGTGAGTCTCAAATAAACTTTTCCTTCCCTAAAATTGTTTTGTCAGGTCTTTTGGTCATAGTGATAAAAAATCTGTCCAAACACTCTCTAACCATTATTATGGATTTGTTGATTTAATTTATAAGTAGTATTAATTTTTCTTCTCTATATCTTAAAAGCCTCTCATTAGGGGTAGATATATATTCATTATGGGAACATGGTACTTTTATTCTTTAGAAACAGAATAACACTTTCATAGGAAAGCATAAATACAATATTGCTTTAGGGTTTAATTTGTTAAAGTTTGGATATGAGTCATCCCTGCAAAACTCCTGTTAATGTAGGATATTTAGAGATAAAATGATTCAATTATGAGCACTGCAACCTGATCAACCCACCTTAGCTTGAATGACTGGGTGGTAACTGTAGGCATGGGGGCAGTGGGGGAGTCACTGGAGGCATGCCCCTACAAAAGTAAAACTTCCCTGTGGCCGGTTCTTCCTCTTTTCAGCTTCTTGACCCTGCCAGAAGCTAAGCAGCTTTCTTTACTAGGCCCTTCCCCCACCATGTGCTGCTCCACCTTGAACCCAGAGCAATGGGGTCCACTGCTTTGAACTGAGACCTCTGAAACAATGAGTCCCCCATAAACTTTCCTTTCTCTAAATTGTTCTTGTTAGGTATTTTGTTCACACACAAGCAAAAGTTGACTAAAACATTGTTATATTAATACAGTAATATTGTACTGATATAATATGTAATATAGTGTATATACTTTTACATTATAAATTACATTGCCATAGTATTCATATTTTATAAAATATTGTAAAATAACATAATTATTTTATATGTATTAAAATACAACTCATGAGATTTTGTCTTTTAAGTTTAACAATATTTTTCTTTTATCTGGAAAGATTAATGATTTCCACTTAGTGTAATTATTAATATGATTAATTGTTTTGTGGAATAACCCATTCTGTATTTTGGGTCTTTTTAATTACAGAATTTATATATAATTTATTTACAGAATTTATATATAAATTCCATGCATTTCGGCAAAATGCATGGAATTTGATTCACTCTATTTCAGTTCCTGGTGCCCCTGCATTTACCTCCTCCTCCCTCCCCTTATTCTCCTTTTTCTTCTCTATTGATTTTCCTTTCCCTCATTGGTTCATTTATTTTTGATTGGCGCTTTCTACCCATACATAAAGGTGGAAGACACTTTGGTATATTTGTATGTAAACATAGCATGATTTTGTTAAATTCATCACACATTTCCTCCCAGTGTCAGTCCCTTTTTTCTCCCTATCTCCTTCTTCTACTCCACTAATCTTCCTGATATCTTTATGATATCTGATTCCCCACCACCACCACCACCCCACACACATTTTCCTTCATTGTGCTCTAACTTCTGCACATGAGAGAAAACACTAGATCCTTGATTTTCTGAGTCTGGCTTATTTCACTTAGCATGATGTTTTCCACTTCTATCCATTTACTTGCAAATGCTATAATTTCATTCTTCTTTATGGCTGAGTAAAACTCTGCAGTGTATATATCCCACATTTTCCTAATCTGTTCATCTATTAACAAGGGTCTGGGCTAGTTCCATAATTTGGCTATTTGGAATTGTGCTGCTATAAACATTGATGTGACCATATTACTGTAGTATATGCTGATTTTAGTTCTTTTAGACAAATAACAAGGAGTGGGAAACCTGGATCATACACTGGTTCCTTCCTAGTTTTGTGAGAAATCTACATGTGGCTTTCAGAATGCTTGTATTAATCTGCAGTTGCAATAACAATGTGTGAGTGTGCCCTTTTTCCCACATGCATGCTAGCATTTATTATTACCTGTACTCTTGATAATTGCTATTCTAACTAAAGTGACATGAAATCCTATTATAACTTTGATTTTCATCTCCCTGATTGCTAGAGATGTTGAACATTTTTCATATATTTGTTGGCCATTTTTGTTCTTTGAGGAAATAGTGTTTGAGTTTTCTTGTCCATTTATTTATTAGGTTATTGTTTCCTATGGTATTAAGCCTTTTGAGTTCTTCATATATTCAGTGTATTAATCCTCTTTTAAAGGAGTAGCTGGGAAAATTTTCTCCCATTCTGTAGCCCCTCTTTTCACTTTCTTAATCATTTCATTTGCAGTTCAGAAGCTTTTTTATTTTGATGGCATCCCAATATTGATTCATGGTTTTCTTTCTTTTGCAGGGGACAGTACCAGGGTTTGAACTCAGGGGCACTCGACCACTGAGCCACATCCCCAGCCCTATTTTGTATTTTATTTAGAGACAGGGTCTCATGAGTTGCTTAGCGCCTCTCCATTACTGAGACTGGCTTTGAACTGACCATCCTCTTGTCTTTATCTCTCCAGTGGCTGGGATTGTAGGGGTGTACCACCATGCCCAGCTTCATGGTTTTATTTCTTGAGCTTTAGGAATCTTGTTAATTAATTTGATGCCTGCACCAATATGATGGAGAGTTGACCTATGTTTTCTTCTAGCAATTGCAATGTTTCTGGTCTAATCACTAAGTCTCTGATGCTCTTTTATTTCACTTTTGTGCAGGATGAGATATAATGGTATGGTTTCATTCTTCTACATGCGGGCATCCAGTTTTCCCAGTACTATTTTTTTTTTTTAAAGGCTATTTTAACAACAGATTTTTGGTAACTTTATCAAGTATCCGATGTCTGTAAATATGCAAGTTTCTGGTACTTCTATTCCATTGGTCTTCATGTCTTTTTTGCTAACAATACAATGCTTTTTTAAAAAAAAAATAGCTCTGTAGTATAATTTGAGTTCAGTTCTTGCAATGCTTCCTGTATCACTCTTCTTGCTCAGGATTGCCGTGGTTATTCTGGATTCCTTATTCTTCCAAACAAATGTAAGGACTCTTTTTTTCCCCCAGTTATGTGAAGAATGTCATTGGTATTTTGATGAGGATTGCATTGAATCAGTATATTGCTTTTGATAGTGTGGCCATTTGGGCAATATTAACTCTGCCTGTCCAAGAATATGGAGGCCTCTCCATCTTTGAAGCGCTTCCATTTTGTTCTTCTGTGTTCTATTAATTTCATTGTGGAGATCTTTGACCCCCTTGGTTCGATTCATTCCCAAGTATTTTGTGAGGATTTTGTCTGGGTTATTATTATTATTATTATTTTTTTTGGTGGGGGGAGGTTCTTTTTTTTTTCTTTCTTTCTTTTTGAGTTTATTGTAGATGGGATATTTTTCCTGATCTTTCTTAGCAGAATCACTGTTAAAGTATAAGAAAGCTACTCATTTTTGACAGTTTATCTTGTATCCTGCTACTCTGTTGAATTCATTTATCAGCTCTAGAAGTCTAATAGAATTTTTCATGTCTTCTAGATACAGGATCATATCACCAGCAAACAGAGACAATCTGCCGTCTTTTTTCCTATTTGTATCTTTCTCATGCCTGACTGCTCTGGCTAGAGTTTCCAGAATTGTACTGACTACAAGTAGTGAGAATGACATCCTCGTTTTATTCCTGTTTGTAGAGGAAATGCTTTCAGTTTTTTCCTCTGTTCCTTATGATGTTGGCTTTGGGTTTGTGATAGATAGCCTTTATAATATTGAGGAAATTTCCTTCTATTCCTAGTTTCTCTAGGGTTTTAAAATGAATGAGATTTTTTTAAAAGGCCTTTTATTTATCCATTGAGATGATCTGAATTCTATTTATGTGGTTAATTATAGTTTTTTTGATTTGTGTTGAACCTATCTTACATTCCTGGAATGAAACCTACTTGCTTACAGTGTATCATCTTCTTGATATGTTTTTGAATGTGGTTGGCTAATATTTTATTAAGGATTTTTACAACTATGTTCATCCCTTGATATTGGACATGGAGATGTGTTTTTGTCTGATTTTAGTATCAGGGTTATATTGGTTTCATAGAACATGTTTGGGAGTGCTCCTTTTAATTTCAAGGAATACTTTGAGAAAGACTTCTATTAGTTCTTCTTTAAAGGTTGAGTAGAACCCAGCCAAGAATCTACCTGGTCTGGAAAATTTCTTTGTTGGAAAGTTTCAATTTTTGCTTTAATTTTATTACTTGATATTGGTGTGATTTGGTTCACTATGTCTTCCTGGTTCAATATGGGGTGGTCATATGTGTCAGGGTTTTCTCGATTTTTTTCAGTTTATGGGAGTATAAATTTTCCAAATAATTTCTAATGATACTTTGTATTTCAGAAGTGTCTGTGGAGATATTTCCTCTCTCACTTCTATCTGAATTTATTTGGATTTTGTTCCTCTTTCTTTTGGTTACTTTGGCTAAGGGTTTATCAATCTTATCTATCTTTTTAAAGAACCAATTCTTTGTTGCAATGACCCTGTACATTTTTTTATTCTTAATTTCATTAATTTCAGCTCCATTCTAAATTATTCCCTGCATTTTACTGACTTGTAAATAGTTTGTTCTTCCTTTTCTAAGGCTTTGAAGTGTATCATGAGGTTATTTATTTGGGATCTCTCTATCTTTTAAAGTAGGCACTCAATTCTATAACTTTTCCTCTTAAAACTGCTCTCATACTGTACTAGAAATTTTGATAGTTTATTTTTGTATTTTTTTCTTTGTATGAACTTCTTTATTTCTTATATGATTTTGTCTATGATGTGTTCTTCATTTAAAAGAGTATTTTTCAATGTTCATGTGTTTATGTGGTTTCTATTATTCTTCTTGCTATTGATTTCTAGTTTTAGTATATTATAATCTGATAGGATACATGAGATTATAGCACTTTTTTGTACTTGTAAGAAACATACATCAGAATATGGTGTGTTTTGGAAACTGCTGAGAAGAAAGTAAATTCAGCTTTTGGGTAGTGAAATTTACAGTGTATGTCTATTAGGTCCATTTGATTTATAGTATTAATTACATTGGAAATATCTCTATTGGTTTTATGCTTAAAGGATCTCTTGATGATGACGGTATATTGAAATCAACCAATATCATTTTATTAGGGTCTATTGGGGACTTAATGTCAATAAATTTTTTTATGTACTTAGGTACACTGACACTTAGAGAATATATATTTACTATCATTATGTATTATTGTTGGATTTTTACTTATTCTTGAATGTGGTGACCTTCTTAGTCTCTTCTGATTAATTTTTGCTTGAATCTGCATTGATAAGATACTAGCTGGCCCTGCTTGTTTTTAGACTCCATTTGCATGAAATTTGTTTTTGTATCCTTTTTCTTTTAGCCTGTGGTTGTCTTTGCCTAGAATATGAGTCCCTTGCACAAAACAAATATATATATATATATATATATATATATATATATATATATAGATATAGATATATATATATATATAGATATAGATATAGATAGATAGATATAGATATAGATATCCTGGTCTTTACTCCATTCTGCTAATCTAATATTTTTTTAAAAATTGGAAGTCAAAACCAATTACATTAAGTATTATTATGGATAGGGTAGTGTTTTTTGTTTCCTGCCATTTTGGTTCTTTGCTATATTTAATTCTGTCTTGATTTTCTTTAGTTGGCTCTTCTTCTAGTGATCTTCATCTATTTGGAAGTATTAAGGTTTGTTTGGGGTCCTCTTTGTGCAATATACATTTGAATATTCTTTGTAGTGCTGCTAAGTCATGAAATCTTTTTGTTTACCCTTATGATAAAAAAGTTTTTATTTGCGCATAAATTTTGAAGGATAGCTTTGCTGGATATAGCAATCTACTATCTTACTGAAGATGTTTTTAATTCCTATAGCCTGTGTCACCATGTTCTCTTCAATCCCAGTAACTCTCAAGTTTGTTCTGTTGATGCTGTCCCAAAGATCTTGTGTATTCTGATCATGGTCTTTCCTTGAAATTTCATCCACTGCCACACCTGTGGGATCTTTTGTTGAGGGAAGGTTTATTTACCTTTTTTCTCAAGTTTTCAGAGGTCTTGAACTTTTACATCAATTGAAATGTATTCCCCTTCCTTTTATGCATGTATCCTTTTGTGTATAGTTACCTTTTGGCCAGGGTGGCGGGGAGTTCTGTCTATTTTTGAAGTTATGAGTAGTTTGCCAGGAGTGGGACCCATCTGGTTATTTGTTTGGGGTTTTTATCTCCTCTATTCAATTGTTAAAGTATTGTTAATGCTTGAGTCCTACTAGATAATGTGTGGCTCTTACCCAGTGGTTACTTAGGTCAGTTGTGAGTTGCTCAGCAGCAGGATCTCTACTCTGTTAATTGGGATTGTCCCACTTTTCAGCTCCTCTTAGAAGAATGGGGAAGCTAAGAATATTAGTAATGTTAGCAACAGATGTACGGCATTAAAGTAAATATCTGGTGTTTACATGGACATCTATTACATTTAATTACCACCTGTATAGGAAGGATAGGATCAATATTAAACATCAATACCAATAATAAACAACCATTAACTAGATCTGGCATTAAATAGCAGATGTTTACTATGCTATCCACAGCACTAATAATCACAACGTTAATGGAGTAGGAATTACATAATCCATATACATATATATATATATTTAAATCTATCTGTGCAATGACAACTCACACTTCTCTCCTCTTCACAATCATGTAGAATGGAAAAATGTAGGAAATTAAAAAAATAAAATAAAATTTGAAAAGTTTTAAAAAATTAAAATTGAAAGTAATTTTAAAAATTGGAATACAAAAGAAAAAATTCTTAATGGGAAATAAAGGACTTGTTCCTATTGAGGATGGCCAAAACTGTTGGCAAAGATCTATATTCAATCTTTTTATTTATTTTTGGGTTCTGTAACTCTGAGGCCCACAATATATGAATGCTGGGTAAGCTGGCCACTTCCTTTATGAGTTCCTGATCTCCTGCTTCTGCTCCTTCATGCAATGCTTATAAATGGTTTCCATGCTGGCCACCCTGGGTGCCACTGAACTACACTACACCCATGGCTGAGTGATTTTGGTAGCTTACCACTCAACTTCCCAACCTGACTCCGGATCCACTGAGATCAGCCTCTTTCTCTATCCCACAGGTTCTCCCAAGCCAATTTTTTTCTTTCCTTTTTGTTTTTGTTGTTGTTTCCCCACCAGGCTGTCCTTTCTCTGTGTATATACTCCAGCCTCCCTTCAGCAGCCAACCTGTGGCATCTCTAATGTATTATTCCTTATATTATGTTCGAACTTCCTGACTTTTTGTGTCTCCATCAGAATTTTTTGGTTGTTTTGTTTTTTGTTGTTGTTGTTATTGTTTTGTTTTGTTTTTTTACTGTCCAGTATTGAATTTCAGTGAGTTCCATTAGTTACCCACTGTGATGGAGAGCAGCATTCCTGCTTTTTAACTCTGGGGACATTTTTCAGGATTTCCCTAATTACCATGAGTTATAGGAAAAGATTTTGAGAAGATATTTATAGCATATTAATCTATGAGAGAAAAAAAAGTGTACTTAATGTTGAATGAATTTTGCAAAACAAGTCAAAACATACAAAGAAAGAAAGAAATGTGTATATTCTATATATATATATATATATATATATATATATATATATATATATATATATAATTATGTAATCATGGAAGGAATGGTGAATAGAATACACAGAGCATTTAAAGGAAGAGGAGGATGTAAAGAAGAAAGAAGATGGGAACCAAAATATACAACTTATGAGAAATTTTTAATTGGAACGAGACCATGCTTATAATAGTAGAATATACCCTAATATTAGCATTTAGAACTCAAATTACATACGTATTTTCAATATGACTTTGTTAGTAAGTGTATATCTTTTCACATAAATATATACACACCTGCATGAAAATATGTGCATTCATATAAACACACATTAATTAATTAATTAGATAAAATCTAATTAATTATATTTATTTATCTGATGAGATCTTATTTCAAAATATAAATAATTACTACGCTTATTTTGATTTGTTTTCTCATTGTTGCACATTTTAACCATTGTTAATTGAAAAGATAATACAAGTCTATTAAAAAAATTAAATCTCAATTAATAATACCAGGGACTCTTCTTAATGATATACATTGTTTAATGAATACAAAATTTTAGGGAGTCAGAAATATAAATTAATATAAGTGCAATTTTTTACATTTGCCTTATATATTTTACTTTTATGTTTGCCTTATATATTTACTTTTTAAAATTATATATATTAATTAATATATTTATAAGTATATATATTAATTCCTCCTTTATTGGGTAATTGTCTGAAGTCATATGTATAGAAAACCATAGTAACCTCTCCAAAGTTTATAAAATCACATAGTCATAATCATCAATAAAAAGAGTGGCTTATCTTTTATAAGACAGTTGGTACTTTTAGCTGAAAAAGTAACTCATACAATTTGAAGATGTTGTTTTTTGAAAAATGAAAATAGTCCATTGCTATGTTTAATTTTGTTTGTTTATTGTGAGTTAAGTCTAATATATATGTGTATATTTATTGATAATTTATATTAAACCTTAATTTTCTCAGAGCAAAACGAGCTATAAAAATTTTTCCATGTCAAAATACATATCAACAATTTAAATATAATGCATACAACTACAATAGACTTGACTTTATGTGGGAAATCATCTTGATTTTTTCAAAATAAACTGAAAGTTGGGTTAAATAGATTCTTAACAAAGTTCAAAACAGTTAACCATATCTCAGGGACAGCATCATAACCACTACAAATAATAAGTGTATTCATTTGGCATTTATTATTTTTCTAAAATAATGATACAAACCAACATATAATTTTTATTTTGCTCTGTGTAAATGAGTTCATATTGAATCCATTTATGTATGAATATAGTTCAATAGAATTTAATAGACACATTAAATGTATAAAATGTGCAAAAAAACTAGTTGAAATACCAAAAATATAGGAGGATGAACACTAATAGTGATAAATATTTAAAATAGTGATAAATATTATTAATGACATCAAACATTCAAACTGCTAAGACTTTTGGAAGAAGGGGAAAATCCCATGAAGTTGGTGGAACAGAAATTCTTTAATGTTATTGTAATAAGGAAGGAAGAGAGGAAACAAGAATGAGGACAGAAAAGGAAGGAAGAAAAAGAGTAATGAAAAACCCTGTATTAGTCAGTTTCCCATCTCTGTGGAAAAAAAAAAAATAAGTAATCAAGTCATAGGAAGAAAGCTCATGGTTTCAAAGGTTTTAGTCCACCGTCAGCTGTACATTGGTTTGGGGGCTATGGCAAGGCACACATGGTGGCAGAAGAGGTCTGTTTACCTCATGCAGGAAGCAAAGAGCCAGGCAAGAAGAGTCTGGGGTCCCAATATCCCCTGCTAGGGTATACCTGCAGTGATCTAACTTCCTTCCACTAGGTTCCAGGCTGGTGACTATGCATTTAGCCCATGAGACTTTGGAGGACACATAAAATCCAACATTAACAATGTCTTAACCTGACAGCATATTTCTTTATTTACTAATATTCATAACAAATATGAATTAGCTGTACTCTTTACTCCCTTTTCAATATGAAGCTAAGGAATTGAAGTCAGTTGCCCAATATCCATCTCCTTTCTACTGAACAATTAGATGACATGTTTAAAAACCTGCACAAGTCCATCTGAACAATTTATCAGGACAATTTATCATGGTCTGGCAATTATCTCCCTTTCTGATGCTCTTTCCTCTTCTGAAATAGTCTCAAGACATTTCTAGAATGTTCAGAGAATAGAACAATTTTCTCTTCCTAAGTCTTCTTTTCCATTATCCACCAGACAGAAATACACAGCCTTTCTCACCCTCAGCACATTATTTTCTTAATATATTTTCAGATATCTGCTTTGATTAACTATGCATGATACAAAGGTAATAATCAAAAAAGCCACAGAGATAATAGGATATAGATACATCAGAGTTGATGTTTAGGATCCCTTCTCATATTCTTTCAGAAGATAATGCTGATAGAAAGACTAAGATGGGCTGCAATAATCCCCACCTAGAGCCCTTTGTAATCAAAACTCTGCCTTTTAGTGTGGATTGAATATATCTAGCTCCTTCTAAAAGAAGGAACAGAATGAACATGATAGCATGCCATTTCTGATATCAAGTAATAAGACTGTGACTTTGGTCGTAGGTGTTTGCCCTCACTCTTTTGGATCATTCCTAAAGAACCAGGTACCACATCATGAAGCCCTGCTGGGAAAGGGTCACAGGCAAAAGGACAGAAGCCTATCAATAACCAAATGACTGGGCTTATAAATGGGATTCCTCCCTCAAAAGATGCCTTTAGATTAGATGGCACTCAATTAAGAGCTTGACTAAACCTCAAGAGAAACAGAGACCAAAGACACCTAGCAACCGGATTCTGACATACAGAACTGTGGGATAATAACCGTTATCTTTAAATAGCTAAATTCTGAGGTATTTTGGTACATAGTGGTAAATAAAACAGTACAGAAAAAAATCTCTAGACCTCACACTCTGTCTTTTCACTTTTAAATTAAATGATGGAACAACCTCTCCCCAACACAAATACCCAAATTGCCACAGAGTATCTGAATGCATTAAATGCAAATAACACTTGAAGTCACCATTTTAGTGCCCAGGTATGTAATCAGAGTCAGAAGTAACCATTGGAAATAAATTTGAAATGAATCAAAATATTTTAAAAGAACTGTACTATCCTGGAAATAAGAATGCAATTTGGAAAAATGTTTTGTGTCTATGCATATTGTCTGGAAAGGCACTTATAGCTTAGTTCTTAGAAGCCTAGACTATATCATAAAAAAATTTCAAAAATATTGAATATTACAAAGCATATAATATTTTTCCCTTTGTATAATGCATAGATTTTTTTCCCTTTGCATTCACAAGGTAGATGTTTGAATGAGTTAATACCTTATTAGGATTGTATATTAACACAATATAATGCAGATTTTGCTGAGTTTTGTATAGTGTTGCATTTTATACTGAATATGCTATATGTTAAAGTCATATATACACAAAATGCAAGGCTAAAGGCTTTGGAAAAAAATAGAATGATCAACATGTTAATGCATTCAGCCATTACTTTAACATCAAGTTCATTCTGTCTTTTAATTACTCTGTGTCCTACCTATTTTACAAGATACATCAAGGTCTGTTTGACTTTCATTTGACAATAGAAAGGTCACTCTGTCTACTCCTAAACCCAACTTTCTAAGACAAGAGAATGGAAGAGAGAAAAGAATATTCCTTATTTTATACAATTAAGACAATGTGGAGTAAGGTTGCCAACAGCAGAATCTATTTGACCAGAGCAGTAAAGGAAGGCAAGAGAGAAAATTGTCTTTGTATATCTAGATGAGAATGAGGGTAACAAGAAAATTGCAAATTAGTATCACTTCTTGAAGAGCCATCTCCTTGATTGAAGTGACAGTGTTTGGGTAGACACGCAAGCAAGGACATGTCATTAAAACATGTTAATCAGAATATTGTATCAGAGGAAAATGAGGTGGAAAAGAAGGCATTCAAACATACTGACCTTCCAGAAGCAGCCTAAGAGGAGTCAGGAAGAAGGAGCCCTGCAGTTCCAACCTTGGCTGCTGGAATGAATTGAACATAATTTTCCTATGTTCACAAATGAATACATTCCAGTAGAACTCCACATCATATACAACCACAAAAATGAGAAGTTATACTTTATGTATGTTTGATATGTTAGAATACATTCTAGTATCATGTATAACTAAAAAGAACAAATTAAATTTTAAAAAATACCCTTCAAAAATGATATATCCAGATATTTCACAGGTGTCTTAACTCCACTAGGGAACAAGAAACTCCAATTACATTTAAGTTTGTCTAGATTGTAAAGAAATATAGAAATCTGTGCAATTCCTCTTAGAAAGCTATCAAAAGACTTGAAAATTACAAAGAAGAAAACTGGAAAAAAATCCATTATTACTCTGAAATTCAACATTAAGGTCTATGAATACTATACTATGCTATACTAATTTATTTTTAGTCCAAGAATACAAAACTAAATATTAATATATGAGTATCAGTAGCCAAATGGATTTACTTTAGGAATATAATAATTTTTCAGTATTAGGATGTGTATTGTTATTGATGTAAAGGAGAGGAGCAGAGAGCTTAATATGTCTTAGTAAGATTGTTGATAAAATTATATATTAATTGATTAATTAATTAAAGCATTAATCATTAATCAAAATACACATTCACATATAGATATTCTACTTAAATTAAGGCCTATGTCAGGATCACAGTTAGTGACTTTATCTTTATGGCATATCTTTATGGTATGATTACTGGAAAATAAAATATATTGTTTCAACTTACTGTCAGCATCATGAAAATACATCTATTAAAAACATAAACTTTAATGAAGGATGCGCTTTTTAAGTAAAATTTGAAGTTAGGTGGAAAAAATGCCATTTTTTTTTAGTTTTCTAGATGATCATTTTTTTTTATTTTTATCAAGATATTTATTTACTTATTTATTTAGGTACTAAGGATTGAATCCCAGAGTGCTCTACCACTGAGCTACATCTCCAGCACTATTTTTAAAAAAGTTTTAATTAATTATACATGACAGTAGAATGCATTATGCATTTTAATATATTGTACATAGATGGTATATAATTTCTCATTTTTCTGAGTGTACATGTTGCAGAATCATATTGGTCATGTAGTCACATATATGCATACAATAATAATGTCTGTTTCATTCTACTGTCTTTCCTATCCCCACATCCCCTTCTCTTCCCTCCCATCACTTCCCTCTACCTAATCTAAGGTAACACTATTCTTCCCTAGTGCCCCCTGCCTTATTGTAAATTAGCATCCTCATATTAGAGGAAACATTTGGCCTTTGGTTTCATGAGATTGGCTTATTTCACTTAGCATGTTGTTCTTTCTCCAACTCCAACCATTTACTGGCAAATGCCATAATTTCATTCTTCTTTATATATGAAGTCAAAGAGAATGTGTGCCCATGAGATTGCAGGTATGAATAGTGAATAGTTTTCATTGCTCTGTCATGTTCAGCTGCATGAATGTAACCCTATTCCACTATTTATTTTTTCCAGTTTTTAGATACTATAAGGAAAGATTTTGTGAACATTCTCATATCTGTATATGGTAGACATGTGTACTTGATTCTCTTGAGAATATGCCCAGGGGTATAATTCTTTTTTTTAGCATTATTAAGTATTGCCAAAGGTGTTTCCAATATGAGTGTAGCAGATCTCACTGTTAACAGCATTGGAAAAAAATTCACCTGCTGCAGAGATAATTATTGACACTCAATTTTTGAAAATTTTCATTTAGTCATGGATGATTATCTATAGTTGTCTCCTGGTCTCCTTTTCTGATTACTAATGAGTTTTAGTACCTTTTATATAATTATTTTCTATTTATCTATTTTAAACTATTCTTTTGTGATGTGAGTTGTCTTTATACATTTATTAATTGGGTTATCTGTCTTATTGATCTATAGTATTTATTTATATAATTTGAATACAAGTCCTTTAATCAGTGTGTCTTGTAAATGTTTTCTTCTAATCCTTGCCTTCTTCACCATACTCTTAATAATCTTTTGATGAACAGAAAGACTTAAATTTAATGGAGGCTATTTCACGTATTTATTGATGTGCTACTTCTTACTATAAAAATTAATAGCTTGAAATAGTGTATTAATTCTGCAATTTGGGGAGAACATGGTATTCTCTGACAGTTAGACTTGTGTGGGAGCTTGTTTCTCATCACACAATAAAAGCAATCAATGTTCTCTGTATTTTATCAGTCAGATCACACGACAGTATGATCACTGTGCAAAGGGGCAGGTTCAGAGTCTCTTTTTAGAATTACTTACATTATCAAAACCCAAGAAATAGGTCAAATGTCTGCTAATACACTATGCAGTAAATGCATTAAAGTACTTGTGAGTAATGGAATATGCACTCTACTGCTACTAAAGTGATGAAATACATTTAATTCTATAATATTGAATTGCCAAAATGATGCTTTATTATTTACTGGAAATACTATTAAAAAAAACTACATGAGATTCTATATAACATAGTCTCCTTTTGGTTAAAAAAATGTAATAGGATATATCCATAGGATAATTCTGGGAAGATGCATAAAGTAATAGTAACAATGTTTACATATTGAAGAGGACCTGTAGAATCTTAGATAGGAAATAAAATTCTTCTATATGTCCTTTTTAGATGGTTGTGTGCATGTATTGATTTTCCACTAGAATATTACAAAAAAAAATATGTAAATGTAACATTTTGAATATATCTCCCTTAACAAATTATCTTAGCTCAAACTGTCATAATAACATCATCATCATCAATAACAACACACACACACACTGGGTGGAAACATCAGACATTTATTTCTCACAGTTGTGGTAGCTAGAGACCCCGTGCTGGTTGGGGTTTCATGAGAGCCCTCTTCTTGGCTTGCAGATGGCCGCCTTCTCACTGTGTGCTCACATAGTTGGGAGAGCTCTAGTGTCTCTTTCTCTTACAAGGCACTAATCCCATGAAGGGGCCCCACCTTCAAATACTATCACATTGGGGATTAAAGCTTGTGCATCTGACATTCAGTTCATGACACAAAGTAAATAGTGCTAAATATTCAGATGTGTGTATACATGCATCTCTCTTATCAAATAAGTATATGTATTTCACAATACTGATAACAACATATCGTGTGTATCTATATAGATACACACATAATTTGTGTGTATACACACACATGTTGTCAGTATATTGTCACCTTTTTGTTGTGATTTTGAAACTTAAAGTTCTGCCTATACATTTTTGAGTTCACAAAGGAAGATGTTTGGATGGTGATAATAAAAAAAATGATGAGAATTCCTGTGGAATTTCAAAATAATCAGCAACATCATCAAGCAAAAATAAATCAGAATTTTTTTAATGGCTTCAGCAGTTTATAGAGATCTTTTAAATTAGTACACAGATGAATTAGAATTTATAGTGTTAGGTTGGGTGTGAAAATATTCACAGAGATGTTTCAAAATTTCATGATGTCACAGAATAAGAGAGAGAAAGATATAGATAGGTGGCATCACTGTATCTCCTAAGATGGGCAATTCAGTTTGCCTGCTTTGGTCCAGTGTGGACATTGCCTATTCATGTTAGTAATTTGGAAGGAACCACCTGGCCTTGGTTTCCATAATGAAAATGTGACAGACATTTTTGAGAGATTTGTAAGACTGATTTCTTTGCTTATTATATAAAAACACAATCATTAAAATATTGTAGTCTCTAGGGTTCCAATGTCAATGTGTAGTTTCTCTACTAGAATCTGGTGTAAATAGTAGCCAGTCTTAAAGATTTTCTAGTTTCCTTTTCCATCTCTAATTCATGTATACAATTATGTTTACTCAATTTATCTTTTTATTCATCTTTATTAACATGTCAGGTCATTTCTTACTAGAGTACATAGGAAAGCTTTGTGCTCCACTATAGAGACTTTAATTACTACCTTACATCTGACTTCTCAGTCGATCTTGAATGTTGGCTCTGTAAAATTAAAAAAAAAACAATTATTTTTCCTCCTTGCTGTTTGCAATTTTTTTAATAAGTAGACATAAATAGTGATGAGATATGTATGGTCTAGTGCTGTCTTATTGATACTGATGGCTTCAAATGAGTTTTTAAATCATTTTAGCTTTTTTGGTTGGGGGAGGGAAGAGATGTAGGGGCATGTAGTGATGATTTTTTTTTAATATAATAAACCCAAACTGTGACTTGATATTCAGATATAATTGTTGAAAGTGCAATTTTGCAAAGTAAATGAAAGCCATAAGTTTAGCCTGGAGCAGAGCTTCGAGGCAAGCCAGGAGATAAATGCCTTCTGTGGCCATCTGCCTTGAAGCAAAATCTTTTGTTACAGCTGTGGCCCAAGCAGCTGAGTCACCCGCAGGCTCTATGAGCAGTTGCAAAATGCTAAGGGTAGACTGCCTATCTCTCTTTCTCTGTAACCTCCCTCTAGAATCGGGTAGGAAAAATAAAGTTATAGCCTTGAGAAAGAAAAATGTTCACATTCTACAGCGTTCAGCGTTAGAAACTCCCAGCTAGCATCTACATGTTGCAGAGGTTTTGATTAGAAGTTAGGAAAAAAAAAAGTCAATGCTTTCTGAGTCCTGTGATCCTTTGCAATTGCAATAGCATTGCGTTCACTTGCTTTATGATGAATAAAGTCATTATTGCAGCTGAGTGAACCAAAAAATTCTAGACTCAAGAAACCAGACATAAATTAGGACATAAAATCAAATGCAGAAATGATCTTTTACTTTCTACATTGCTTCATATTTCATTTACTGTAGTGAACATATAGGATATGAAAACATTAGCATTATCTCTTCACTAAACAGGACATGCTTTTGCCCCATATTGCAGGTAATAACAGTAGCAAAATGATAGCATTCTTTACTGCAACTTAAACAAAGAAACAGAGTTTTGATGCTGGTTTTGCTTTTATGATGTAGACAACAATGCATTTTATATTTTAGTTACTCTATATTACAAATATGGAAAATTTTGTGAAGAAATATTGGAAGGCATAAACTACGTATAAAATAAATTGTGATGTAATCTTTAAACAAAAAAATACAAAGGCAAATGAAATAAGAGCACCTTCATGAAATATGTAGGATGGTCTTCGGCACTTATGGGATTAATTGCCTGATTCAGAATTGTATAACCATCTAAAGCACATTATTTAAATAGGTGAGAAAGCTGTTCCTCAATATCACTGTGAATATAGAAATTATACATTCATCTCTGAAATAATGCAAGAATAATAGGCAATGCAAATTGTCCTCCAACTTTGACTCACAAAAATGTACGTCCTTTCAGTTCATTTTTATTTCTTAAGGATAGGCCTATTAAGTAGGAATTTTAAAAAATCAAGATTTAAAAAAACAAATCTATTTCAGCAGTAAGTTCAACAAACATATATATTGACAAAGTGTCCCTCTCCGGCTACTTTCATGGCTTTACAGTTAACATCTACATTTGTCACTTAATAAAAAAAAAAAAAAAAGCACAAGGTCCTGGGTTTGATCCAGTGCCACCACCAAAAAAAAAAAAAAAAAAAAAAAGAACTCTATAACAAATTTGAAATGGAGCTGGAGAAAATACATAGCCTTTGTGAAGACATAATAGTATTTGACTTTATTGTGAAGACAAAATAGTACTTCACTTTAATGTAAAAATATTTACTTTAATTCAAATTCCTCATTACCAAAAAGAGGTAGGTGTACCTTAGTAGTGCTTCATTAAGATTTACTGGTGGATTAATCCAGTTTGCTCCAGATGTGACATATGTATAAAAACTTATAGTATATAATTATGTAATATTAAGAATATAAATACAATATATGACAATATTGATTAATATAATAATGTACATAAGCTTTTGATCATGATTTTTCAACCTATTTAATGCACCTGTATCAATTTCTTTGAAATATTCACAGAATTAAAAACTTGGGATTTGAAGGGCTAATGGAGAAATAATTTATAGAAACTCATAGCAGCAGTTTTCAATCAAGGCTGTGCTTTGAAAATCACCTGTCTATATTAGCTTAGGCTGCCATGAGAAATTACCAAAGATTAGATGACTTAGACAACAGAGATTATTTCTCCTGATTCCAGAGGTCAGAAGTCTAAGGTCAAGGTACTGACAAGGTAAATTTTATTCTGAGGCCTCTTCTTATGACTTATGGATGGCTTCCAATGCCCTCTTCACAGGCAAAAGGAGGGAGAGGAAGCAATCTTACCCTAATTACCTCCCAAAGGTCCCTAACATGGGGTACTAGGGTTTCAACATGTGACTTTCAGGATTGTTCAATCATTCATCCATAATAGAACCTGAGGAGCTTTAAAAGCCAATTAACTAACCAACAAATAAGCCCTCAATACTTGAGTCTCATCCTCAAAAAAACAACTTCATTGGTCTAGGAGTAAAATGTACAAATGGATTTTTAAGAACTTGCCAGGTTGGGCTAGAGTTGTGGCTCAGTGGTGCAGCGCTTAATTAGCATGTGTGAGGCACCGGGTTAGCTCCTCAGCACCACGTCAAAATAAATACATAAAATAAAGGTGCTCTGTCCATCTACAACTAAATTTTTTTTTAAAAAATACAAGCTTGAAAATTTATCTGTAGCAGAAAGACTACATTTTTATGCATTATGAATGTTACTTCATTCAGTTAAGACACATCTTTCTTATTTTTTATTCTACATTTTTGACAGAGTTTCGAACATACAAAAATGTTGTATAGCAACAAGATGTCCCATATAGACCTTACACAGATTGTCCGAGCTTGAACATTTTGCCACATTTGCTTTGTCCTTCTCTGTGTTTCTTTCTCCCTATGTATACACTCACAGAGAAAGGCAAGGGTGGAGGGGAGAGAGAGAGGCATTAAAATATGCAGATATGATGTTCCTTTACCCTTAAATTCTTCATGTACAAAATAAGGAAATTCAGGCTGATATTGAAGGAGTTGAGAACACACTCCAAATACACCATTTGGGAATAACATTACTTAGAACATTATAAAGTTAAAACAAAAAAGCCAATGGGTACATGATCACTCTGACCTCTGTTCAGTTTCTTGAAAGAAGAGAAAAAACCTGTGGGAAAGAAATCTTCCCTATACGGAATGTATCACTATCAAGCAGGGGAAGTTGAAACCAAAGGAAATCTATACATACAAGCCTTATCTTCCTGGTCACTTCTCCACCCAATTAACTACCCTAGGTGAAACCCCTTGGTTTTGTCACATTTTTACAATTAACTACTCTATCCAATTCAGTGTGCAAAGGTTCAACTCACTGTCTTTTTATTTTTTTATTGGTTGTTCAAAACATTACAAAGCTCTTGACATCATATTTCATACATTTGATTCAAGTGGGTTATGAACTCCCATTTTTACCCCATATACAAAATGCAGAATCACATCGGTTACACATCCACATTTTTACATATTGCCATACTAGTGACTATTGTATTCTGCTGCCTTTCCTATCCTCTACTATCCCCCCTCCCCTCCACTCCCATCTTCTCTCTCTACCCCATCTACTGTAATTCATTTCTCCCCCTTGTATTATTTTTCCCTTTCCCCTCACTTCCTCTCGTATGTAATTTTATATAACAATGAGGGTCTCCTTCCATTTCCATGCAATTTCCCTTCTCTCTCCCTCTCCCTCCCACCTCTCCTCCCTGTTTAATGTTAATCATTTTCTCATGCTCTTCTTCCCTGCTCTGTTCTTAGTTGCTCTCCTTATATCAAAGAAGACATTTGGCATTTGTTTTTTTAGGGATTGGCTAGCTTCATTAAGCATAATCTGCTCTAATGCCATCCATTTCCCTGAAAATGCCATGATTTTGTCATTTTTTAGTGCATAGTAATACTCCATTGTGTATAAATGCCACATTTTTTATCCATTCATCTATTGAAAGGCATCTAGGTTGGTTCCACAGTCTAGCTATTGTGAATTGTGCTGCTATGAACATCGATGTAGCAGTATCCCTATAGTACGCTCTTTTAAGGTCTTCAGGAAATAGACCAAGAAGGGCAATAGCTGGGTCAAATGGTGGTTCCATTCCCAGCTTTCCCAGGAATCTCCATACTGCTTTCCAAATTGGTCGCACCAATTTGCAGTCCCACCAGCAATGTATAAGTGTACCCTTTTCCCCAGATCCTCGCCAGCACTTGTTGTTGTTTGACTTCATAATGACTGCAAATCTTACTGGAGTGAGATGGTAGCTTAGGGTTGTTTTTATTTGAATTTCTCTGACTGCTAGAGAGCAATTAGACAGACAAAAGAAATTAAAGGCATAAAGATAGGAAAGGAAGAACTTAAATTATCACTAATTGCGCATGACATGATCTTATACCTAGCAACCCAAAAGGGTCTACAAAGAAACTACTAGAACTAATAAATGAATTCAGCAAAGTGGCAGGATATAAAATCAACACGCATAAATCAAAGGCATTCCTGTATATCAGTGACAAATCTTCTGAAATGGAAATGAGGAAAACCACCCCATTCACAATATCCTCAAAAAAATAAAATACTTGGGAATCAACCTAACAAAAGAGGTGAAATATTTATACAATGAAAACTACAGAACCCTAAAGAGAGAAATAGAGGAAGATCTTAGAAGATGGAAAAATATACCCTGTTCATGGATAGGCAGAACTAACATCATCAAAATGGCTATATTACCAAAAGTTCTCTATAGGTTTAATGCAATGCCAAATCAAAATCCCAATGGCATTTCTTGTAGAAATAGATAAAGCAATCATGAAATTCATATGGAAAAATAAAAGACCCAGAATAGCAAAAGCAATTCTAAACAGGAAGTGTGAATCAGGAGGTATAGCAATACCAGATTTCAAACTATATTACAGAGCAATAGTAACAAAAACAGCATGGCACTGATACCAAAACAGGTGGGTGGACCAATGGTACAGAATAGAGGACACAGAAACCAACCCACAAAACTACAACTATCTTATATTTGATAAAGGGGCTAAAAGCATGCAATGGAGGAAGGGTAGCATCTTCCTTCAACAAATGGTGCTGGGAAAACTGGAAATCCATATGCAACAAAATGAAACTGAATCCCTTTCTCTCACCATGCACAAAAGTTAACTCAAAATGGATCAAGGAGCTTGATATCAAATCAGAGACTCTGCGTCTGATAGAAGAAAAAGTTGGCTCCAATCTACATATTGTGGGGTCGGGCTTCAAATTCCTTAATAGGACACCCATAGCACAAGAGTTAATAACAAGAATCAACAAATGGGACTTACTTAAACTGAAAAGTTTTTTCTCAGCAAGAGAAATAATAAGAGAGGTAAATAGGGAGCCTACATCATGGGAACAAATTTTTACTCCTCACACTTCAGATAGAGCCCTAATATCCAGAGTATACAAAGAACTCAAAAAATTAGACAATAAGACAACAAATAACCCAATCAACAAATGGGCCAAGGACCTGAACAGACACGTCTCAGAGGAGGACATACAATTAATCAACAAGTACATGAAAAAATGCTCACCATCTCTAGCAATCAGAGAAATGCAAATCAAAACCACCCTAAGATACCATCTCACTCCAGTAAGATTTGCAGCCATTATGAAGTCAAACATCTCTTTCAAGAAATACAACATTAATATCCAAGCCTTAAAAGACAGAACAAGAAAATTACAGACTTAAGTCATTTATTAATATTAATACAAAATTTCAAAATATAAAATTGATGAATTAAATTTAATATTGCTTTTAAAGAATTAGGAAAGCCCATTAATAGTAAAGAGAGTGTATCAGTTTTTAAAAATTAAGCAGAAAAACTTATGATTATCTCCTGAAATTCTGGATTACCATGGGACAGTGCCAAAATAACAGACAAATTTCAACAATTCCATAGATTAATGATAACAATAACATTATATTATAGGGGAGACAGTTTTCTCTCTTTCCTTTTAGGGATTTTTGTTTTTGTTTTTGTTTTTTGGGGGCTGGGCCAAAAACTTAAAGTGGCATAAGGAAGACCAACAGTCAAATTTATTAATACTACACATTTTATTTGCACAGGAGACTTCATGGGAAATGACCCAAAGACAGTGAGTTGATGATTGATTGTATATCCTCCTCTGAGAAGTGTCTGTTCAGGTCCTTGGCCCATTTGTTGACTGGGTTATTTGTTTTCTTATTGTTTAATTTTTTGAGTGTGAGGAGTAAAAATTTGTTCCCAGGATATAGGCTCCCTATTTACCTCTCTTATTGTTTCTCTTGCTGAGGAAAAAAAAACTTTTTATTTTGAGTAAGTCCCATTTGTTGATTCTTGTTATTAACTCTTGTGCTATGGGTGTCCTATTAAGGAATTTGGAGCCCGACCCCATAATATGTAGATCGGAACCAACTTTGTCTAGTCTCTTGAAAAACTATGAATCATTATAATATCTTCTTTAAAAGATTAATAAATATCCCGGTGACATAATCTTGGCCTGGCACTTTTTGATGCATAGTTCTTTGTTAACTTTCTCTAAATGTTTTTAGGCAGAAAGTCTGTTTAAATTTCTGCCCCTATTGGGATCATTTCAGGTGATTTAATTTTCTTAGGAAATAATCCAATTTATTTAAGATTGCAAATCAATTTATAGAGGTGCTTATAAAGTTGACTCAAAATTTTTAATGTGTTATTTTCCACTATTTCTTATTTTACACATTTGTGTTTTCTCCCTTTTTCCTAGACTAAATTAGCTTACCTAATTTGTTATTTTTAAATAATAGACTGTTAACTTGGTCTAATGTATTTTCATTCACTACCACATTAGTTTTTGCTTTTTTTGCCTTATTTTCTTTTGGTTTGTCTTTTCTGGGTTGTTGAAATGGCCATTCACTTAATTTATTTTTATTCTTTGATTTTGACTGTAAAATGTATTCTAAGCTGTATTTTTTTTTCTGATACAACTTTATATTTTCAAAAAATTCCATAATGTGAAGTTTTACTTCCTCCTTTTGTCTAAGAACTGTTTTATAATTGTTTTTAAATTTCCATATGAAAGGGTCTTCTTTAAGAAATATTTTTTCTTTTTATTGAATTGTGGTTAAAGTGTACTATTTGTGATATGCATCATTTATACTACCAAATATTCTGTGTCACCTCAGTACACTAAACCCATTAAGTCCTAAGTTTTCAATTCTATGAGCATTTCAATGAAATTGACACAGTTGCATTAAAATAAGTTGGAAATCACAATCTAGAGCTTATTATATAATCCATTACTCTAATAATATTAGTATTACTAATAATTTTAATATTACCACTAATGATTCACCTATTCCTTTTCTTAAAACAAAACTCTAGTATTTGTATTTCTATGTTCACATAAATGGAATATTCTCAGTCAATTGAGGATTTTTAAATATTCCATAAATTGGAATAACACAATGGGTTAACCTCAAGAACTCCTGTGTATTTCTTTTGAAAATCTGCCATTGTTAGAGAGGGGACTTTCCAATCTGAAAGTAGGAGCTAGAAAAGAATTCATATTGGAGATATTAAATAGTGTTAACGATGCAGTGCCCAATGGTAATATTTAGAGCTTATTAATGGATGATTAGCAGTTTAAAAATGCAGAATATGAGAAACCAACATAAAACCCACAAAAGAGAGAAGATAAATATCTTTCACTGGAGCTGTGGACTCAGGAAAGCAGAGGCTACCTTCCAAGTCCTGTCTTTATTTGTATGGAAGCAGTAGACCTTCATGGCAAAAACTTAGATCCCTGGCCAAATTCCTGCATTCAAAACATTGCTCTGCTGCTTGGTCAAATGTTATGTGTGCCTTATTCCTCCTGCCTGTATCTTCAGTGTCTGCCCTGTGCCAGATATACCAGGAAATGGACCTGTAAGGGTGAACAAGCAGAGAAGCAGCTTATACCTGTCAAACTCACAGTTTACTAACCTGGTGAAGTCAGCTCAAATTTAATGTTAACATCATGCAGCTTCTTAAGTGTTCCAAGGGAAATGTTCTATTGAGATATATCATTGCCCCGAAGGCTGATGTAAGAGGATCACAAGTTTGAGGCCACATGAGAAATGGAGTGAAACTCCAACTCCAAAAATATTTAAAAGTAGGGATACATCATTGGAATTGAGAAACAATGGGATTAAACTTAAAAGGTTAGGAATATATTCAGAAGATTATGAATGAAATATCTTTTAAGAAAACTAAAATTAACACATGAAATCAACCCTCCCTGCTTTCTTTCTGCCTTTAATGACATATCACAGTTTCTCCAGTTTGTTGCCAGGACAATTGTTAAAAGCAGAAGCAGTTTCTTTTACTCATTTTGGCCAAAAATATGTTTTAACAAGTTTTTAGACAATTTTTGAAACACTGGCTGTTACCTAAAGCAATTGAATTCAGTCACATTGATTATTCCTATTAATTCCAGGGTTCCAGAAGAAAGTTTCTCAATTATGGACAATTAGGTGTATCAAGTGAAGACGGCCCTTGTTATCTGTGCTGATACTTTATTTCTTAGGTTATATCAATATTTTTTCTGGTAATTAGGATAATTACTGCCACAAGACAAACAACTTTTAAAAACATGGGAATAGCTAATGAAATATGATTTAGAGAATGGAAATCTTTACAAAAGACTCAGATATGATTATTTCATCAGTATTTATATTGCACTGAAAAATACCCAATATTATATTGCCTGTAAAAATAAAAGAAAATTACAAAATACTTTGAGGAAGAAAAAAGGGAGTATTGAGGATGCAAACCAGTGCCTGATACAGCTGTATAAAACATAGAAATCTAGGAAAATCTATGATGTTAGAAGAGTCTACAAGATAAATTGACATGAAAATGAGCCAAGAAAGAGTAAAAGAAAGCATTAAAAGAAAATAGGGAAATAGAAAAATTGGAAATTATGTATGGCATGACCATGAAAACTGATATTTATTGAAAAATTCATTTGTGCTGTTCATGCTTCTTGAATACATAATTCCTCATCTCCCTACATTGTTGTAGGGTGCACAGTATCATGCAATTATGTAACTAAGGCAAACAATGTTCAAGAAAATTAATTCACCAGTCTCAAGTTTTTTCAGGCAGTGAGAGGCCACACTGGGATGAGATGGCAAGGCTTTGAACATGACCTAAGTGCATTCCCTGCTGCGGGGCTGCTCCTTGAGAGGAGGTGCCTGTGTCTACTGGGGGAAGACAGAAGTCTCCCATACAGGACAAACCTGATCTGAAGATTTTTGACAGCAAACTCTGGCACATATTAACATACTAGTTTACTGATGGGAGTATGCCATAAAGTTATGAAAGATGTTGGACTAATGTTTGATGAACCATGGAGAAATAGAAAAATGAAAAGGCGTGGCTTGTGGAAAGCATACATTGGATTCTGCAAAGTATAAGCAGAGATGTGATCACATAGATCCTGGGCAATGTTCTTGAATTAGATATTTAAAATTTCTGTTCTTTGAAAATGAAACCATTAATCATTAAGAATTTGAATAGATTCATTTAGGACATGTCATTATGCCTAATCTAATTTTCTCTTTCTTCTTATGTAGAAGGACCAAGGCATTTGTGTCAGTTTTTCCCATAGTGTAGAGCACCAGAAAAGAAATGTGGATGACATGGAGAAGTTTTTAGGGACATTAGTTCAAAAATTTTTAACCCATAATATGAAAAAAAGATGTCAAATACATTTATAAAATTTGCAATAATAAGAAATGGTCATTAGTGTAGTGACAGAATCTAAATCTATTTTAATTTAGCCAAGAAATCAGCCTAGAAAGATGATTTGAAAGTAGGTAAATATTAACTCTGGCACTTGTTTACAAAATGTGGAAGAAGTAGTAATTTGATTTAGAAACAGTATGTAGGAAGTGGGGAGAGTAGCATCTAATATTAGTATCTGACATGGATCCAATTGATATATAATATATTGATACTATTCCAACCCATTGAGTCTATATTATGAGGGCTATTTAATTTTAAAGTTAATTGAAATTTCTTGCTAGGCAATTATTGACATCAGTTTAAAATAACCCAAACATTTCTCATTGCAGAGCTATCCAAAAATGAAAGAAATTGTTTCAAGAAGTTATGTATTTTCAATTATTATAATTCTCAAAGATGCAAACTCTGGTGAGAATATATCCAAACAAATGATCCACACATAGCAGGGGATATATATCTGTTACTTCAACTACTTTATAAGTAACTACTTATATATAATTTCTGTGCTATTTATAGATGATTAAAGTAGCATAGTGAAAACCAAGCATTCTCAAAATACAGGGCTCAGGGCCCCTTCACACTTTAAAAAAATATATAGATGACTTCATAAATCTTTTATATTGATCATAACTGTTGATATTAATCATATAGAAAATTAAAACAAAAATTTGGGGAAGTATGTTAATTAAATATAGGAATAATTAATCTATTTTAATAAGCAACATACTTTATAAAAAGTAGCTATAATTTTCCAAACACACAAAAAAAATAGTGGCAAAGCATCATGTTTATAAATCTGTCCATGTGGCCAACTCATTATAAAATAGCTGGATTATTATATCTGCTTGTATATTTAATCTATTCTACTTTCTTGTTTGGGCTTAAATATAAGAAGTAACCCCATAGGAACACACAGATGGCAAAGAGAGGAATATTTTATACCTTTTTCCAGGTAATTTTGTATATTCTTCTTTGATACTATACCAAAACTCCACAACTGGTTGTTTATAAGGATTATTCTCAATACAAAATAAAAACCATAACAATGAATTATTCCTTCTCTGTTGTAGTAAACTCCATTGATCTGTCAGGTACTTTGAATAGAGAGATTATACATAAGCAGTTTTATAATATCATGCATTATTAATTTGGAAAGTATTGTTACTGGGTTATTCAAACATTCCTAAATATTGATTTATTTCAATAGAGAGTATAAAAAAAATCACATTCACTAATGTTACTACTGCTCTCATCAAAAAAATCTGTAAATACTTCTAAGAGCTGGGAAGCTCAAGGATGGGTAAAAGATTTCCAAAATCTAACTTGACCTTCAAGTTTGAATTTTATAACTGGCAACAGATTTTCCTGGATGTAACAGTATCATCGCTGTTTTTGTTTGTATACGGAATGGCCCTGAAAAGCTCGTGTGTTAAAGACTTAATCTTCAATGCAGCAATGGCCAGACATGGGGCTTTTGTGCACTGGTTTGATCATGTGGGTTGTAACCTTATTAGTGGATTAATCCATCTCATGAATTAATAATTGGAATGGACTACTTTCAGCCCTCAGGGAGGTGATGGAAACTGTAGGCAGATGGGGCATGGTTAGAGGACATAGATCACTGGGGACATGCCCTTGGCACTGGCTCCTCCTCTTCCTTCTTCCTCTTCCTCTTCCTCCTCCTCCTCCTTCTTTTTTCTTTCTCCCCTCTTCTCTCTCTCCTGCCATGACGTTCTGTCTCAACTCAGGCTCCCAGCAGTGGAGCCAGATGACCTTTGACACAGTGAGCCAACAGAAATCTTTCCTCCTCTAAGTTGTTTCTCTCAGGTATTTTCACCGTGACAAAAAAAAAAAAAAAAAAAAAAAAAAAAACTAGCTAACACAATTGCATTCATTTTTTGAGAAAATGTCTGCAAAATATCTAAATCTGAATAGTAGTTTGCATGACAGTCATTTTCAGGCAAATAGTGGTATTTCATGAAAAATGTAGTCATTTCAGTTCAGTACTCAGTTGCTCCTTTTGAGGACAGTTCTCATACTCTAATATTCAGAAGAATTTTATATATAATTTATATTTAGATATAAAGACTAATTAAAGGATGTCCTTTAAAAGTGGAGACTTTTAAATTAATAATTTTTACTGTTTCAACAAGTATAATCTTAAGTAAACTACATTTTTCCCAGTGCAAATGGATGGCAGTGAAGAAGTTAATGATCCCAAGTCTACTCTTATGCTTTTGCCTCGACTCTTCATGGTGAGGCCAGAATTTTTACCTGTTTCTGCTTTTTGTTTTTGCAATTGTAACACAGTTTGTTTGTTTTAAGGCAAATGATGTCTCATTATAAGCATGAAAGTAATTTTGACCTCACAAAGCCCTGGAAATTCAGCCCAGCATGGTGGCACACTCTGTAATTGCAGCAGCTCCAAAGGCTAAGGCAGGAGGATCATAAGTTCAAAGCCAACCTCCACGAAAGCAAAGAACTAAGCAACTCAGTGAGACCCTGTCTCTAAATAAAATACAAAAAATAGGGCTGGGGATGTGGCTTAGCAGCTGAGTGCCCCTGAGTTCAATCCCTGGTACCCCATGCCCCCTCAAAAAAAACCTGGGAATTCTCTGTACCATGAGGTTCTGAATAAAAACTTTGAAAACTCATTGGCACATTGGTTAAAAGCATGAGAGAGGGGATTCTACTGGTATTAGCACAGCGCTGGCTGTGACTGTGAGCAAACTAACCTCTGTGTCTCATTTTGCTTATCTATAGAATGGAGATAATAATAGGGCTTCCACATAGAGTCATGTGAAAAATGGAACAATAGTTGGCATACGTACTGTACTATTCCATAAAATAATAATGCTATTCTAATGTGTATAGAATGTTTAATAGTCTCAACTTTCCATTTCACTGTGAACAAGTTTTTTTCATGAGTCTGAAAAAGTGATAGTTTACCCGAAGGGAATTTTGTGAAGAAACAATACTGTGAGTCTCCTGTTTTATAATTCATGATGTTTTAGATATAGAGATTTCTAGTAGATGTCAGTTTCTGGAGAACTTAAGACCACATAGCCATTGTAAATTATTTTAAAATCTGATTTCAACTTATTTTATTTGCAATTAATGCATTTTAATATGAGAGTTTTATATTTAATTTAATAAATTATAGTCAGAAAAATTTTGGTTTCTATTTTATTAAGAAAGAAATCAAAGAATATTCTGACCCCAAAATAAATGTGTACTAGGTGCATTGATAAATAGTGTATATTTATTATCAGCAGACTTTTAGCCATTGCTTAGCATTCTGGGAAAAAAAAACTGCATACTCTTGTCCTAAGGTAGGTAGAATGAGCATTAGGATGAGAAATGAAAAAATTGATTATGTTTATGTCACACATACAATTAAAATTAAAGGTCAACACTTTTAGACGTAAACAAGTATGCCATAATTTGTTGAAGTTACAATCAAGGCTACTCTGCCCAGTCTCCCAGCAGGGCCAGCTTCATGGGCATGCAGCCTGCACATCTGTGTTTAGTTCTACATTTTCAAAGTCCTCACCCTGAGTTTAACGCTCTGTTGTCATCATGTTCAACTTTTTAATGATTTTTTTCAATAAAAGTCACTCACTTTTACTTGGCCCCATATGCAGCCAATTCTGGTTCAAGGTCTAGAGTATCATGTGAGAGCCTGAGGGAGCCTACATAGTGTATGTAGTGTATGTGACATCAACATTGGTTCCTTCTGTTCATTGGGAAATTGTAAAATCCCACCCAGGTTAAGGGAAGGAGGAATAGTCTCAGCGTCTTGAATGTGGAGCTATGACTGTAGTCATTATGGGAAAATTTTACCACCACACAGGAAAAAAAAATTATTCACGTAGATACCATATGGACATTACTTTAAATATGTCTCGTCTTCAAAACTAAAAAGAACACTAACAAAATGCATATCCCTGGAAAGTAGTTGAAAGCTCAAGCTCTAGAGTCAAACTCTAGGTTTAAATCCCATCTTTTGCTGGAATTTGACACGGTTCTTAATTTCTTAGTGTATAAATTCCTCATCTGTGAAATGAGAATAATCTTAGAAATTACCTTTCATGATTATTCATGTAAGGATTCAACATTTGTACACGAGAAACTATTAGCCATCAGTGTTTTATTATTTGGTTAGATTAATGAAATCTCAGAATGAAAATATAATGAAAAATGAGACTGATATTTTTTTCTCACTCCCAATTTCATAAATATCCATCTCAGATTCCTAACGATGAATACATTAGAATTAAGCAAGAGAATATATTAGTTATATATATATTAGTTTGCTAGGGCTGCTGAAGGGAAGTACTATAGATTCAGCCACTTAACAAAAATTTACCTTTTCACAGTTCTGGAGGCAGAAATCTGAGATCACAGTGTGACAGGGTTGATTCCTTCCAAGTCTCTGAAGAAGCATCTGCTCCAGGTCTGTCTCCTTGGCTGGCAGGTGACTGGCCTTCCCAGGTCTTCATATTGTCTTTCCTCTGTGCAAGTTTGTGTCTGAATTTCTTCTTTGTGTAAGGATTCTAGCCATATAGGATGAAGGGCTACTCTAAGGACATCCTTTCAACTTGATTATCTATTGAAGACCTTACCTATCTCCAAATAAGGTCACATTCTCAGGTACTGGGGTTAGAACTGCAGCATGAATATTTGAGAGGATACGGTTTAGCCCATCACAAAGAGAACACCTGTTTGATAGACATGATTTTAAAGGAAATGTGCCTCATTACTCCAGAATTTCCTTACAAATTGTTTTCTTATAAATCACTGTAATACCATGAAAGCTGTATATGTGTTTTCTATTTTTATATCTATATAATTCCATTTGATTACTAACTGCATATATTGTAAAAATATGTACCTTGCTGCAGCATGGATTGATTCTGATTCACCACTTTAATCAACAGGCTAAACTCCTTGAAGGGGGACACATGCATCATTTATTTTGTTCCTACTGGGTTTTAATATATAATAGAAATGCAAGCCTCTGCTGAATATAATTTAATCGAAAACCCCTTAAAGAGATTTGACAACTGTAATCCTCATTTACATCTCTGCTTTATTTCAGACTGAACTAATTAAATATATTACACTTGCAGCACTTAAATTTATTCATTTCTTTAGTACTCAGTATCACAATATGCTGCCTCATTCACTAATGTTTTCCTGCATATGTGTCTTCTGCTAATAGATGGAAAGGTCCTTGTCATCAGAGCCTTTACTACAATTTTTCATCTAGTAAAGTACCTTTTTCTTGCCTCTCTACCATTTTAACCCGACACATAGAATGTATTGTCACAATTTGACAGATAACCAACTTTCACAAAGCTCAAAAACTAATTAAAAGGACAAGTTACCAAAGCCCACATCAGAGGTCTGGGAAACCACAGCAGTGAGGAACTCCTGTTCTTTTTCAGAAACTCAAGATCAAGAAGAGAATCAATCTCTAAGAGAGCTACAGAACTCTCATGTCTATCCTGGTAGTGGCATGTCTACTAAATGCGGAAAAAAAAATCCCCAGAGGGAGACCTCAGCAGCATTTTGATTAAGATTTGATTAAGATATCACATATGGATGGAGAGTATAGGAACAGAGGCAGCCCCTGGTGGTGCACAGCATAGCTCTATAAGCCATCCAACAATGGCAAGGAGATCATGGAATGGCTGCTTGGCACAAAGAGCTGGGAATCATCGTACCCCTCTCTTGATGTGCTCTCTCCAATCACACAAGTATCTACAGTCCACCAGTTCTTATCTTCGAAAGAATGTTCTTCCAAAACATCTTAGAGACTCAGTTAGAAGGTCAGGATCCAATGTCCTACTTCAGTACAAAGTAACAAGTCAGTATTTTCCTTTCACCTTTTAACTTGTTTTGTATTGATATTTTAAATGACACAGTGAGTATTTCAATTGTGGAAATTTGTTTTGCTCTTCTAAAGTAAAATTTAAAAATTTTACTTAATAAACCATTTTCTCTCTATGGTTTGAAAATACATTTAAAGTGACATCCTGTTGAACAAGGCTCCCAGGATACCTAAAACATTAAAATTCTGGGGGGAAAAAATAGAATCTAAAAAAAATAGAAAAAAAATCTAGAGATACATTTGTAACATTGTTACTGGATTACTTGTTTTATAATCCATGTTTGCAGATGGTTATGAAAAAAACTAACATATTTTGTAAGGTATCATCAATGATCAGTCCTACCTATTGTTGGTGTAATCTTATTCCTTCATTTCCCTATTTTAAAAACTAAAATAAACTTGCCTTTTATCTATAGTTCTATTTAAGTTCTAATATTTAAATAAGTTAATTATAAAATTTTGTAATCAATCTTTGTCTTGAAATTTGGTATTGTGGCACTATAACTTGGACAACTTAAAATCCTGTACATTCCTCTAAAATAAACAAGAAAAAGAGGCTCTGAATGTAACAAAATAAGTAAAACAATTAAATACTAACTTTATAAAATAATCATTTATAAGTAAAGGAATATTTTATTTGTAATAAAACATAATTAAGAAGGTGGGACAGAGGGACAAGAACTGGAAAACAGGACAGAAAAACAGAAGGGCAAAACCATAGCTACCCCCAGCTTTTCCTGACCAGTTATCCTTATTCTTCTGATAAAACACCTGATAAAAGAGGTCCCTCATTTCAGAAAATGGAGTTTGAGAGTCTAATTCATTAGAATCTATAGGATACTCTTTAATAATCCACCAGAATTAGGAAGGATAGGAATAGGAAGCGCCTCTTTGGTTATATGAATTTAAATGTAAGGATTTCAAATCAGGGAACATTAAATGTTAACATTTAAGAGTTTTGATCAATAGAGTAAACTCAAAAACTTTTAGAGTGTAGGACACTATAAGTGTGGCACAATCTGCTTAGTACAACTTTAGTTGTAGACAACTAAGAAACAGTAATATAACAGTAACTGTACACCTTGAGGATAAATAGATCTGAAATACACAAATGAAAGAAAAATGGCAAGATTTTCATAACTTTTGCCCAGAACCTAGCTACTTTGGAGCACTGCACTACTTTCAAAATATTGTGATAGCTTTTTCTTTCTTTTCATAGACACTTAAATTTAATTCTGAGGTCCAATGTACAGCACAGGAAGTGAGCTATACAGACCTGGGGGGCAGGGGGTGACTAGATTACACAGGTTATGAGAAGCAGATTTTCCAGCTGGGTCAAAGTTGTTGAGCCGGCAGAATATATGCAGAGAATATAGCAGAGGATTTATGAGAAAAGAATCAACATAATTGGAGCAGCTCCTAAATTCCTTCCCAGATCTTTGCAAGAGTGCACATAAATTTCTATGGTCAAGGTAGCATAAGGTCAAAATAAACTGCTTTCCTAAGAGTCCAGAGTCCAAGGCTTGCAGGTTTTTTTATTTTCCTCTTCTGCATTAAGCTTATTTCTTTTAAGTTCCTCACTATCCAACCATCGTTGGTCATTCATAAGTCAGTATAGATCCATATAGACAAAGTGAACAACCAAGTACACTGTTCAAAATTCTATGCAAAGAAAAGCTGTCACTTCCCACTTACCCCCTACATAAGGTTTGAATGATACAGATTTCCATTTAAGTTTAGTGACATCATGTAGCGCTGTCTTTATGTATTGGGAGTACAAGCTACCGGTTCATGCAACAACCTAGCTAGGCCTTGCAATCTGCTTGATCCCATCTCCTGTTTTGGGCTTTAAGAATCAAGTGGTGACATGTGGAATTTGCTTGCAAGGAAATATGAACTTAGAGAAACAAAATTTAAAATACTGTTTTTGTGTGTGATGGCAATGAGAGTAAAGAAGAAAAGCAGATGAGAAAGGATGAGTTCTTAAAGGTTACAATTTTCAATTGATGATGAAGTGCTCAGAGAGAAGATGATATTTTAATAAAGGGAACAAAAAAGGGAAGAAACAATGTGGTTGGTTATCTGCAAAAAAATTGTTCCTTGAAGAGAGAAAATGTGCACATATACAGAGGGATGAGTATGCCTACAACTTCACAGGAGGCCATGTGGCTGGAACGTCACAGGTGAAACGGATGGAAAATGATGAGAACAGAAAACTAGTGGCAAGAAGATTATGTGATTTTGTATGCCATTTTAAACATCTTGTCCCTTCTCTTGGTGAACTGGTAAGCCATTAGAGAGCTTTGAACAAAAATGTGACATCATTTGACTTACATATAAGTAGAATTATTCAAATGCCAGTATCCAGAATAGACACCAAAGGAGAAGGACAAAAGTGGAGAATCAAGTTAGGAAGCTATCACAGAATCCAAGAGAATGACAATGGTAGCTTAGACTCCCTAAGGTCCAGTCACACTGGCCTGCTCTTCCAGGCACACTCCTACCTCAGAATATTTGCAAAGATTTTCTTTTACATGGAATTTTTTTTTTCCAACCATTAACGGACATTTCTTCTTCCTTCAACTCTTTTTTTTGCTTCAAGTCATTCCAATATCAGTGGGGTGGGTGGTAAGCAATGATTCGATCATTGCGCCAACAGGATTTTTGGTGAGTTAGATGTGGTTTATGAGAGGAAGAAGAGGAAATTAATCAAAAAACTTTGTAAAACTGAGAAGCACACTATGGGGGGACAGACTGGCAGATTGGGAAATCACAGCAGTTAGAGACATATTAATTTGGGGTGTCATGTAGACAGCTGAATACGTGAATTAAATACAAGTAGTGTATGAATTGGAAATTCTCAGTGTGGCGTAAACTCATAAGGCAGTACTCACCATCATTAAGTAATTAAGTAATACAGAGAGCAGAGAAAAAAAATGATAAAAAAGATACAGTGTCCAGGGAAGAGCTAGAATCCCAAGAGTGAATGAACCTCAGAGAGTGTCAAGGAAGAGATCGCAATTAGATTTGCATATCATATTTTTATTTCACTTTATATCTCATAATCACTCCTTCATATTATCCATTTAATTATTCTTTGTTAAATTCTGGACAATATTCTCTGAAACAATACAGGAGAGTGGTTGAGAGTAAAGTACACACAGCCAACCAAGTTGTCACAAATGAATCCCAGCCAACCACAGCATACTAATGAATATTCAATTAGTAACAGTAAAAAAATAACCATAATGTAAAATCCTCAGTACTTATGTAGCACTTACTTGTATGCGTACTAAACACTCAAGAACATTAGCTGATATGATTCAAGTTCACTAATTTTCTGTTCTCTGATTGCTAATCAACTATTTAACTTCATAATCAAGTTGTAAGTTCCAATGGGCATTTTTTATTCCTGGGACTTCTGTTCAGTTCTTTTTCAAATATTGTTATTTACATATATATGTATTTATTTGTTTTCCTCTCATCATTACAGTTTCAATTTTATTATTTTATTTTTTATTTTAGTAATTAATATCTGTTTGCTTTCTTACGTACAATTTAGAGGTTCTAATCATCATGGTTGTCTTAGCTATGACTTCATCTATAAGGAAATTTTTTTAATGTTTTGTAATTTTGGATTGTGAGCTTCCTTCTCAGGGTCTTATCACAATAATCCTGCATCTGTTTCTTCCTAGTATCCCACACCTACTACTGCCTTCTAGGTTAATACTTATTTTAACTTCTTAGCGTGGAGCTTCTGTAACCATTTAGAGAAACGAAACCCAAAAGCTACTAGCTGCTGACCAATTGCTTCAAATTCTCAAGTTATTTTTCCTCACTCAGATTCATGAGGATATAGTGGCTTCCTCATTATCTGCAGGTACAAAGCAAACTTCCCTGTGTACCCTCTTCACATGAATACAGTCTCTGAAGGTCTCAGCTCTAAATGGGAGTCCCAGCACATAAATCAGGTTATGAGGAAAAATTACTAAGATCTCAATGTAGCCTAATGCAACTCGTTTTTTTACATTCTACGTTTAAGCATTTTTAAAGATTTTTTGTTTTGTTTTGTTTAGTTTGCTTAGGAACTTCCTCTTCCTTGTAAGAATGTCTAATACACTTTATCCCAAATTTTAGTAGAGTCAATAAGGTTTTGGAGGCCAGGGTCAGGGAATGGTGTCACTTTATCTCTTTTACCATATTACCAAAGCCAGAAGTACTCTGCATATATTTTCAAGCCTGGAAGCCTATGTCAAGATTAATTAAGAAAATTGGTTACAGTTCCGTTGAGGGCATATACATATATATTTGATTAAAATCTATATAATTGGATGTCAATTTTAGTTTGCACATACTTATAGGCCAAGATGAAAATGTCTAAGAAAGCCAAATATGTGAAGACATGATGCTATTATTGTTTGACTAAGGAATCCTTTTTTTTTCTCATTGTAACCAGGCATTTATAACCCTAGCACTTGGCTTTTAATTATGCTTATTGCACCAAGAATAGATAAAATAGAAACCACATATTCTCAGCAAAATAGCTAAAGTAGTCTTGCTCTTTTTGTTTCCAAATCAAAGTCTTGACTCTTAATATTCTTATTTTAAAGGAGTCTGTGACATATAATGACTCTACAAAGTTATAAAATTTCACAAATTTGATTAAGCCGAAAAGAAGAGATGAGAAAAATCTAATTGAATTTTACTTTATCAATCATTTTTAGAACTCTATGCTTGTTTATATTGAGTTTTCAATTCAAATATCAAAGATAATTTCACTCCAACAAGAAATTGTCTTTGACTTAGCATTAAGAAGACCCATGTAATTTGCTATGTCGTTCGCCTGTTTAGGAAACCAAAAATGTGCTAGCAGAACAACAGAAATTGTTACAGCACTGTCAGTTTCATTTTTACATGGTTAACGTTTCAGGGCAATCCTTACAAAAATTAGAGCAAGAATGTGATTTGCTTTGCTCTAAATGAAATCCACTTTGAGTATCCATATTGCATTTGATAAGACAGTGTGCTTTTAGTTCTATTCCATAACTATAGCACCAGTTTCACAATATGTTCATTGTAACTCAAATTATTGTGTGGGCAAATGTGTTTGAAAAAAACATGATTTTGAATCTTTGTGACACTAAAATCATTGTTATCCTTGTCTATAATATTTACATTTGTTAAAATCACAGGACCATAAGTAATAAACTATTTCATAAATAAAATGTGGAGGAACTAATTTAAAGAGAGAAATGCTGACAGATTTACAGAACATCACCAAATTACTGTGAGAATAGAAATATAAAGAAATGTAACCTGTGATAATCCAAGCAAACTTGAATCTTGTTGTATTGTTTCATATTCAATGAGGTTTTTTTTTAATTTTTCATCTCTAATTAGATGTTTTGATGACTTGGTTTTCTGCAAAATATATTACTTTCAAGTTTAGGCTAAACATTAAATTATCCCCTCTGTCCACACCAAGAATTACATAATTCCTAACTCATTGATATTTATTATTCTTATGATGCTAACAATAATCCCATTAGTTCAGTGAGCTTAGCACTCATAAACTTTTATAAACACTGTTGGATGTCATCTGTCAGCCCAGTGGAGACTCATTGACAGCTGGGAAATAACAATTCCACATACTTGATTTCTAGGTACTCTATCTCATCTCATTGAGTCACATGGTTTTACAAAAGGAAATATAGATATCACTTCTCATGTCATATGTTTTGCATAGTTATACTTTTGTGATTTTTTTTCAATATTTCATTCAGGTTCTATTTATATCTGTTGATAATTAACAGGAAACTCTAAATTAAAGCATATCTTTAAAAATTGAGTGCAAAATTATTGCTTAACCAAAATTAATAATGGCATTTTTCAAGGATTAGGGCTTGAATGTATGTAGTACATATTTATAATATATATGAATGTTAATTTTCCCACTCTGATTTTATCCTCACTCTTCTAATCAGCATACACTTCTCTTTGCTTAAAAAATCAAAAACTGAGATGGAAACTGTATTTGATAAAATGCTTTGATTCCTTGGCAAGAAAATAATTATTTGGATTTGCAGCTAGTGCAGTTTCTCTATCCATCACTTTTGCAAACAATTATTTGAAGATGAACAAGACTGCTTTTTCATTGCATTGCTTTTCAATATTGTCAGAAACATTTCTATAATGAAGAGAAAATTACTTCAGTCAAAATTTTGTCTTTATTACATTTTGTGTGCCGTTTGCTTTAATGAATAACTATTTAACTATTAATTTCAAGACTTTCAGCTCAATAATAGTTCTGCTCTCTTCATTGTTGCTGCTATGTAACTGCATCATTGAAGCCAATGATTTTTGCTTCACCAAGATTCATCTTTTTAAAAAAAAAACTGCTTTTCTTTTAGAAAAGCTATACCCATTGCTGCAATAAATTCTAACCAAGAAACCAGTCATTCACTGTCTGAGATAGTATTTCATCCACATTGTAAATGTCACAGGCTGTAACATCTGAGGTCAGGTATTCCATGAACACTGAAATAACAGTTATACATCATTTTAATCTGCTTCTCCCAAATTCAGCAATATATAAAATGGGCATTCTATTTTTATAAAACAGAAAGTTCGAATAAAGAATGGAACTTTAATTTGAGTGGTGAAAACTAGCAATGTCAATTTTTGCCATGCTATTAGTGAGAGCTACAGGTCTTCAGAACCATGGAATGCTTTTGTTGAGTCTGACACTATTAGTTTGAGGAGTCAGCACCAGGCTGAAATCCCAACCATGTGTGGTGATCTTTCAGGCCTGACTAGAGGCAATTACACAGGCTTTGCCTGGCAAGCCCTTGGAGAAAACTGCTTTCCTCACACCAGATTGCTATATTGTGGAGAGACTTGCAGTCTAAAATTCAAGGTCCCTCAGGCCAAACACAATCATAGGCGTCCCTCTACCAGGCATGTTCATTTGAAGGCCTCATTCAGGGGGACAGAGCTCAAGTACTATTCGATGTCCCTTCCCTGTTCTTCTTACTGGAGGACCCTAAACACTTTTCTAGACTCTGACTCAGTACTTTCTCCACTTGGCCTCCCCCTTTCTCTCCCTCAATCCTACTGGGTCCATAAAAAGCCTGGAGCCCTTTGTTTAGGGACTCTTGAGAAGTTAGATTATTCCCTCTGCCCATACCAAATGACATCTAACCTCCACCTGTTGCTGTTCCTTGTAGAAAATGGACATTGGAGAACCAGTATCTATTTTTACCTCTTGTTACACAGCAAATAAATAAAGCCTTAATCATTACTTTCAGTTTTGCTCATTGTCCTAGTTGATGCACCTTGACACATGAGAGCTCAACATGGTGAATAATTTTTGCTTTTATTTTCGTTGTTTTCCTTGAACAACATTTTTGTTTTATTTTGTTTTAAAATTAATGACCAAGTGACAATATATATTTTTTTAATAAATTGGGAATTTTTTGGAGAAAGTATCCTGTTCTAAGAATACAGAACAAAAATAAAAACTGGGAGTAGGAAGTATACACACACACACACACACACACACACACACATAAAAATATATATGTGGATACATATACCTATCCATGTTTATGGACAGAGTAATAAATAATGTCCCTCAGTCTATCTGAAAATGAGATTATATAAAATGAACAGTTATGGAGACCATCTCCATGATATAATGTTAATGCTGCTAATGCAGTATTTCCTGTGTTCAAAATTATTGCATTCTGGTTTCCGTTATTGCAAATTAAAACATGTGACCTTGTGTAATAACAATGTCATGTTCATGCCCCCAAAATTAATATAATATAAATGTTGAGTCTTCTTTCTTGACACTTGAGAAATCAAAATAATCTCTGATAAGAAAGGAGTTGTTATTATTCAAGCTACATTAGTAAAGACACCAATATTTGCAGGAAAACAAAGTTTCATTGTCTAACAGATGCCTAATTAGGGAGTTGAGCATTTGAATCAAGTGAGGCATGGAAATAGATTATATAGCATTTACATGTAGAGCACATTATTTATAAATAATCGTAAAATCTGCTGCTTTGAAGGGAAACTCACCTAAGTTCTGTTGAACTTTGAGATGCTAATTTTTCTTCTTTTTAAAATAATTTAAATGAGATTACATATCTACCTTCCCACTATATCTTACTTTACAAAACTGATTATTTTTCCCATTTAAAAAACAACTCAATGACTATAAAATTTAATCCTGGTAAAGTTTTATTTTCAGAAACACACCATGAATATTGCTAAATTTAATGAAGAATCTGTGAAATACTGATGAAAATAAAGCAAGTTTTCAGGCACTGCTGAAATCTAGAGATGAGCTGAATTAAAAAGATAGCATTGGTAGAAATGAAATGTTCTGTAAAAAACAGCTGCTTTGTATAATGCATGTCTAACAAATAATGGATTGCTATATTCTTCTTCAATATTTCTTTCAAAAGAAGGGAAAAGTTTTAGACTCTTTTGATTTTTAACATATGCTGATTTTTCCCATAGCTGGGCTGAATATTTTAACACTGTTCTGAAGACTTTTGAACGATAGAATCTCATACTGCATTTACTTAATCACAATTATTGTATTTAAAATGTGCTTGTGTGATTGAGCACAAAATGTTTTGCAAGCAGAAGCAATTACTCTGCCATTTGGGGGATGGTAAGTGAAGTTTAATCTGACTTTAGAAGGAGTTTGGGGACTCAGTCACAATAGAAGTAATGGCATAAAGCAACTTTTGTCATTTTAGAGAGCACAACTATGTATATTAGATCTGTCAATATTCTTCATTAGGATTTTACAGGGGCAAAACAAAATAAATAAATACTCTGACTCTGGAAACAAATTTCTTTGCTTAAGATCTGTGCATTCATCAATTTATGTTTTATCTTTCTCATTTTGCACTCCTTTGCTTGCTCCATTTTTTGGTGAGGGGGGCGGATTATGGGGTGATCTGTTCCACAATACCTTGATTCCTTTCTTTCTAATGTAGACTAACCTGTTGTTGGATTTCTTTTACCTGTGTATATGTGTGTCTTTACAAAAATAACCCTTCAGTAAGTGTCTTTAAAGTCAGGAGTTTAAGGAAAAAAATATATTCCTACAGCTATATGACTCTATTGCAGAAGCATGCCCAATTCTTGATACAGACAACTCAAAATAGCCCATGGTTTATGAAGCACTTCACGAAATTGTGGTTATTTTAGTTATTAAGGATCAGAGCAGTTTAAACCGACACTTACCTCTCCCATCTCTGAAAACCATTGTCCAGGCTCTGGGTGTGCCTGCCCACTCTGCCCTTTGCTCTTCCTCCAACTCTAGCACCTTACAGTAGAGGGGTTTGATGCCTCAACTGGTCCTGCACTAACAATTCCCCTAATAAACTGGTGGAGAGAAATAAGAGGAAGTGAGGACAGAAATGGCAACTTTCTTAACTCAGCTGATGGGCTTTCCTATTGTTGCTGTGTTTGGCTAAGTTAACAAAGTTGTCAGGCTTAAGATTCTGGTTTTTCCTTAAAAGGTTCCTGTGTCTCTTTGGGAAGACTCCAAGTTGGCACTTAGATATAAGGGTTCTGCTTCTAAGGCAGCTGTGATAATGCCTGACCATGGTTAGGTCAGTTCTGGCCTTTTGGAAAGATTTTGAATATACTGTTTGGTCTCTGTTATTGAAAGTCCTTTTTAGAAGTCGGGTATATTTCAGGCCTCTTGGTCGTTGGGGTTCATTCAAAGTCTCAGTGAACAACTTGTTTAAACAAGTGTATTTCTCTAAAAATATTCCTATGTGATGAGATCCAGGCTGCTGTGACTTTGTAAAGGACATTGGGAGATGGCCATGTGATGTTGAAGGCAGAGCCATGCAGAGACACCAGCATTGACAGGGAGCTTCCATGATTTGTTTGATTTTTTAGACATCTTGAAAGAAACTATAGAAGTTCGAAAGAACTGTTGAGTTAAAGAATTACATTATGTAAAAAAGTGTATGTGTGTATGTGTGGTGTGTAGAGAGAGAGACAGACCAACCAATCAAGGTAAGAGTCAAGGTAAAATGTCAAAGCAAGGGAACAATGTAGGTAACAGAGTTCACTACCAACTTTGAAGTAGTTTGAGAATCAGGATTTGGGAAACTTAATAATCTGCTTCAAAGTCAAGAAATAGTGGTATTCTCACTGGATCATGATGTAAATTGAAGACATGGCATGTTAACTTTGGGATACTGCTAAATGCCTTAAAGAAACTAAAATGGGAAGAAATGGATTTCAAGATGATAGATTTATTTTGTAATATACTCAAATGGGAAACAGAAGACCTATTATGTTTTCATTCTATCTTCTATCTTTGTGAAGACCATATACTTCCAGTAAAAATAACAACAACAATAATAATACGAGAAATGTTTGATCAAGAGATGATTTCCAAAGAGATTGGATAATGCCTAAATGAACTAGACATTTAACAAATGCAAAGGAAATGAAGAAAGGAAAGTCAGTAGAGGAGGAAGCCAGAGGAGGGCTCAGGAGATAGCACAAGAGAAGCAGTATCAATACAGTACTCCATTTGGATCAACATCAAAGCACACTGACATAGTCATTTAAAATGGAAATTACTACATGAGTTCATTAATAAATGTGACTTTCTCAGGAAGGAAAATGAGAAAGAAAATGAGCTTGAGAAACTAAGAGACTAGGACAGAGATGAACAATGATGAAAATAAGTAGCTAAAAATAGACTCCAACTGGACTGAGATGTTGACTTATGATAGAGATTGTTGCACAAATCTATGAAAAAAATGTTGAAATATTCAGTAAATTGTACTGATAAATTTGATTACAAATATTTTTTAAATATCTTTCATTTGTAAAAGTTAAATATGCACATTACATGAAAAATAAAAACACAAGCAAAGAACAAAGTCATCCAGTCACAAGAATGGACCAACTCAATTTATTCTTTCTTAGGGACAAAAAATTTCACTGAAGAAAGAAATGGTACTACATACACACCATGCATATACAAACAATTGCAATAAAATTCAACCAATATAATACTGAAGCAAAATATCCAAATTATAGGAAAACCCTAGAATGGGCAAGAGAAGCCTCCTTAGACAAGATTTTTTTAAAAAATAGACTATTAAGGAAACATTTAATACTTTGACTACTTTAAAATCAAAATTAAAATTACCAAATCAGTAAATAATCAATACACAGGAAGAAAGTTCCTAAACCTGTAAGTGGGCATACTATAAAAAATACCCTTCAAATCAATTTGAAAACAGCAAGCAAATAAATAATTTGCAAAATACATGAAGGAAAAAAATCCAAAATTTAAATGTATTTATAAAAAAATAGCAAATCATACACCACTCAAAAGAATGTTGTTCAATTACTCTCTCCTTGGAAGTCTGAATCTTTCCTCCATGTTCCCTGTCATCATCTGTTAGCAGGGAATCTCCAGACTAAATTATTTATGTTTTCATTCTCTACTAAGGACTTCACAGTTATTCTATATCTTTTGGATTAAGGCTTAAATCATACCTATCTAACTAATGTTAACATTTACTACACCATTTGGTCACTTGAATTCATGTCACTCAGATATGTTCAGCAAGTCTAATTTCGATACCTAGTTGCTTTTATAGAATTGTTTATCAACTCTGTTTCCCAGCATAACTTGTTCAGATAGGCAACTCATCTCTCCCATTCGCATTGTGAGTCCAGCCACTTCAACTTTCACCACCTGGGTGTTTTTATTTGACTCGTTGGTTTGACATATATTTGAGATTATTGGAAACATTTTATAAAACATTAATTCTTTCATATATATTAAATATTACCTCAGCTATGTAAGTAAATTCTATCACATAGATTAGTGATGTGGAACTCTTTACAAAGTTCAGTGTATTAGACAGATGCATTCATGTTTTAAAATGCACTAAGCATGAGCTTTTGTTAATTGTATTATGTGAAAAGGGAATTCTCCTCGTTCCCTTGCAATTCCCCAATTATTTTAACCAAGAAAATATAGGGGAGACATAGTAATAGCTGAAAAAGATAATGAGGATATTATTTCAAATATTTCATCCTCTCATATAGGGAGAGAAAATATTATTTACAAAAGTAAAATGGATCATATTTTTTTAATTCTGAGAAAAACTTAAATCTCATTCTTCAGGATCACAATTCCAATGGTTATAAAACTGAGACAGATGGCTCTTCATTATTCTGTGTAAAGGACAGTCTCTTGGATATACAGTGTACAGCAGATGCTTCAGATGCATTTTTATTAGAAATAAAACAGGAGGAATATTCAGAAAAGGCTCATTATCTTATTAAAAGGGGATTAAGCCATACGAAGCAGTAATGAAACTAAACACTAGATGTGTAATTAAAAGGTGTGATTTTTCTTATGTTTGTCACTTTCTCATGTCTTACCTATCAAATGAAAATGTTCCATGAATTTTAAGATTAATGACAACAAATCCTCATGGGCCTTTGTTTTCCACTTTGAGAGATCTTAGTGATTACCATGCTCTGTTGTGTATTGGAATTTGTGCTGATAAGGCTATGTAAGTTAAATGCAAATTATACACACAACTGTCTAAACCTTAATATTGCCCAAGGTAGTCAGATCTTGAAGCTTAAATTGAGTCCTGAGTAGATTTCTTGAGAATTGTGTCATATCAACTGGTTGTTCCATTTTTTCCTCACTGAAATTTAAAAAGTGAACCGTTTCATTGCAACATCTATATTCCTGCCAACATACAGTATGGTAATTCTATTTCAGCAGACAATAACTAGCATCTGGATTACACTCAGCCCATTGGCCAAACTCAGAGTAGATCTAAAGAAGGAAGCTAGTCTAATCTCTAAATAATAAATTAAAAATCAGGTCACTAGTAAAATTTTACAAATCAAGTCAGTTGTAAAATCTTAAAGGCCATGAATGAAATGTCAAATGCAACCTTTTCTGGTGAGTATGAGCTTCTAAAGCACATTTCCACAGCTGGCTACTAGCACAGCAAGGTACCATGAAAGGCTCTCACTCATCACACTGTTTGACCAAGTGAGCTGATATTGGTTTCCTTTTTGTTTCTTGGTTTTCAGACTTTCTCCTAGATATCACAATCTTCTAATAAACTATTTCATAAAATGTGGATGCTAACATCTGTGTCAATCAGAATCATTAGATGGCTGAGGATCTCTGTGCATCCTGAATGATTGTTACAGATGCACTAGTTTGACAATTATTGCTCTAACATTCATTGTTATTCAATAGACAGTATATAAGTGATGGTGAGGCTTAATTTGTTCAAGTCATTTTATATTTAAAGGGTCTTATTTTTCTATAGCTTTATAAATTCTCAATTATTCATAGGTACTTTTCACATTCGAAGTGCCACACTTCCACATTATAAGGATAAAAGTTCAAGAGACATGAGCTTCTTTATATTCAATAAGATTTTTAACTTGTTCAAAGTCAGCCAGGCATAGAAAGCTCATTAATAGAGATTGGAGAAAAGATGAGCTCAAGAAATGGCTTTCTGAGAGAAAGGCGGAGGGGAGAAGATATCTGCCACTGTGCACTTTCCAGGGATTATAAAAAATGAAATTTAGGTACCTCTGATTTCTTCTAAAATTTGAGAATTCAGGACTTTCAATTTAGCTAGGATTCAAATCAGTGCACAACGTCGACAGGGCTCATATACAAAATGCATCAGGCCATAGATTCTGTACTACTTTGGTTAACCCTGGAAAACTCAATAAGAAGTAACCTGTAAAGATGGTCGTTTATCCTGGATGGCTACAATAGCTTAGAGAACTGCTGCCCTGATATGGAACCCTACCCTGTAGCAATTTAAATATAAGTTTCTAGTAATTAGATAATGTAAACAAAATATAAAGAGCTTCCTCACCCATCATAATTACCTGATATTTTGAAATAGTTCCTGCACTAAAAGTACCAACCATTACCTCCTGACATTGTTCTCTTCCAGGGCTAAAACTTGGAGCACTGAGGAAATTCTTTCCATCTCAGTTTCCTACTTCAGATATATGTAATCAAAGGTTTAACATTAGTGATATTAACAATGCTTGCTCACAGGATTAACAAAATCGAACCTAAATTAATAGCACCATCAAGCATTTTAGGAAATTCACATACTTAGTCAAAGTATGACATTTGATTGGAGAAAGTACAATTGTAGTATAATTGTAAGTTAGAAGATAAATAGGCTAAGGAACAGTAATGTAATTTAGGCACCACAAGAATAAACCCAGGAAAGTAATTCAGTGGATGTGTAGTATATCTGTGCTATATGTTGGCCTTACATGTTATTGATCTTTCAGTTATGTGTCAAGGAAATATTTACACTGTGTAAATGCAAACACTGAAGATTTATTGAAATCAAAGTTCATGTATATCTGTTGCAATGGCTTTAGTATGTGATTCAATTTGCAGCTTTCAAATCTTGGAGTAGTAATTCAGTAGTCTAGTAGAATAATATTCTAGCAGCTTAAAGATCTAATGTTATCTATCACTCATGGTCATAAATGTGTATATGTATATATGCACACATAATTTTTCCAAGACTTGGGAGCTGAGTTCGAAGCATGACTCTAATTTGCTATTTATGTGAGCTGATTAATTTGTCTGTACTTCCATTTCTTCCTCAGTAAAATAGAGATAATGGTTCCACACTTCTATGATTGTTATGTGAAATAAAGGACTTAATATGTGTAAAACCCTACTGATAACAATACAGTCTCATAAATATGCACTGCCATTTTTTATTTTTGCTCTGTTAAAGCTCTTTACCTGGAATATCCAGACTGTCTGTTGAGTGGCAAGTTGGCTGAACATTATGTGAGATTCCTGATCCTGGATTTTTGTTCCCTAAGGGATATTAACAACATCAAAAATAGCCAGAAGAAAAAAATTGACAAGGACATCTATAAGTCATCAATAAAAAATAGATGAATAAATGACTAAATAGAAGACCAGTAGAGAAGGGAGCATAGCGGGAGAGAATAAGGGAGGGGAAGGAGAGGCACTGGGGCTTGAAATAAAGCAGATTGAAGTTAGCCAATCCCCCAAAACAAATGCCAGATGTTTTCTCTGATATAAGGGGGAGACTCAAAGTGGGGTAGGGAGGGAGAGCATGGGAGGATGATTATTTCTAGCTAGGGAAGAGGGGTGGAAGGGAAAGGGAGGGGGAAGGGGAATAGCAAGGATGGGGGAATATGATGGTCATCCTTATACAAAATATATGTAAGAAGATTTGAAGTTGGTTTCAACATACCTTATCTACAAACAGAGAGATTGCTGGGGATGCAGATCAAGTCAATATGGAGCCTGGCAGTTTGCCAGGAGGAGTGGTTTGTGAAGCAACGCCAGCGAGCCATTAAGATGATGAGGATTCCTTATTGGCTGACTGCTGTATCTAGATGATATTAATTGAGTCAAGCTGTGTGTAATTAGTTAGGTATCTATACCTCTGCTGTCCCAAAGAGAAGCGGTTCCGCTACCTTAGGAGCCCGCTACTTTGAGTTCTCGCTCAGTTCCCGCTGAGTTCACTTGCAATAAATAGTTCCCGCTTCAACCTTCAAGTTGCTTGTCACCTCCCGGTCATTCTGCCCAGCCGGACTGCGGCAAGATATGAAAAATTGTGGTATATATGTGTATTAAGAATTATAATGCAAAAAAAAGAGTATATGTATAATGGCATAATTTGGCGTGAACATACTTTATATACAGAGTTACGAAAACTTGTGCTGTAAATGGGTAATAATGAGTGTAATACATTCCACTATTGTCATGTATGTAAAAAAAATTTTTAAAAAATCCCATTCATGTATGATTTTGCCAAAATGAACCCAACTATTATGTATAACTATAATTCACTAATAAAAGAGAAAACTACTAAGGATGATTTTATTAGTCAAAGATTTTGAAGGTAGGGAGCCATATTTACTTACCTTAATGTCCTAATACTTAGCACACTTTTGGGAACTAATTTTGGCTTACTAACAATCCACTAAATTGCAGTCATGTTATGGATATTTACATGACATGAAAGATAAACCTGGATCACATAGGAGAGAAGAGCTCATGGTATTAATTTCAGAAGCTCTACAGACTAGTTTCTTTTAAAAAAGGGGTATCCCAAAGTAGAGCCAGGTCCAACATGGAGAAAATGAAAAGACACAGTGACCTCCGGGCAGGCTCCTTGTCACAGCAGTCTGGGAAGACTTTTCTCTTGTAAACTGTCCTTCTAGTCCTGCAGGGAAAGCAGCTAAGATGCAGAACTGGCTGTAATAGCATCTGGAATATTGTCCTTCTTAAATTAGAATAGGCAGGAAGACAGGACACAGGCCAAAAAGCCACTTTTGGAAGTCAGATATATTCAAACTAGGTTTCTTAGACATCAGAGGAAAGAGGACATATGATTATTTATTCCACTGCTTGATTTTTTTTTTTTTTACCTGAATCATCTTGCTAAGGGAGTATTATGCCAGTCACCTGGCATTGCACTTTGTAGACAGAGTGTTTATTTCAGGTGAATAGTCTGATTAGGCCAGTTCTCTGGGAGAAGATGACTAAATAATTACTCAACATTTGATATAGTCCCCAGAACTAAGTTGAGTGATTTCCCATCAGATCATTTAGTTTAATCAGAATAACTTTCTATGAGTTACCATTTGAAAGAATTCCCCACGCAAAGACACTTCGCCGGGAGAATTCCAATTTTATTGCAAAAAGCTGTGTGCTTATATAGAACTAAAGGGGAGATGGTAGGGCTTAGATAAATGGCAGGCCACCCGTTTATTGGAAAGTTCTTCCAGATATGAGTTCCCGCGCCCAGGCATTAGTTCTCATTGGGGCTAAGGTTCCCCACCAGCGAGGTTTGAAATTGGCGCCGGCGGGAGAGTTCACAAGGGCGGGAACTTTTCGCGCCACTGCAGAGAAGAAGAAGGTAGGAAGGAGAAGTCCTTAGGCGCCATGTTGGGGTTTTTTCTCTGGGGTACGGCTGCCGTTTATACTTTTCCCAACACCATTCTGTTTTATTTTACATATAGTATGATTACTGGTGTGGTGTGTGTGTGTGTGTGTGTGTGTGTGTGTGTGTGTGTGTAACAAATAAACACAATTTGGGGCTTTGAGAAGTGAGAAATGAGGACAAGCAAGAAGAGCTGATGAGCTCATGTACTGATGAGCTCATCTAGACCACCTTACTTTTCAGTGTCTGTGTTAGTCAACTTTTCATTGCTGTGACTAAAATTGCCACCAGGAACAACTTTGAGGAGGAAAAATTTATTTTTGGCTCATGGTTTCAGAAGTTCAGTCCATAGAGGATGACTCTATGGCTCTGGGTCTAGGCCTGACATGATGGCAGAACTCATGACAGAAGAGTATGGAGAAAACATGGCTGCTCTTGGCAATCAGGATGGAAAAAGACACAAGGGGAGAGAGAGAGAGAGAGAGAGTAAGAGAGAGAGAGAGAGAGAGAGAGAGATATCCAGGAATACAAAATATAATTCCCAAGGGCATGTCACCAAGTGGCCCACCTCTTGTAGGCATGCCCCACCTGCCAACAGTTACCATCCAGTAGAGTGGTCCTTTCAAGTTATTAATCCATCAAATGCATTAATCCACTGATTATGTTACAGCTCTCATAATCTAATAATCTCACCTCTGAACAGACTGCATTAGCTCAGGAGTTTTTAGGGGACACCTCATACACAAACCACAAAGCAGTCCTTAGTTATCAAGGACCTGAGCCCGAGCAGAATTAAAGATGAGCCTCACAAAGTCACCTTGTTATCACTGCACTCAAATGCAGACATGTGAAGAGACAGGCAATAGATATTACACAAATAAGTGTTTATTAGAATTTTCTCAAATTTTTATATGTTCTCCCGCTGCCAATTAACTATAAAATCCTGTATAACCATTGTGAAAAATTCAAGTAATAGCAGGAGTTATGTTTCAACCCTAGATCTGCCATCTTTAATTTGATTCTGCTTCAGTGCTTTGACAACCAAGGGTAGTTAGGATTCATTCTTTCCTGAGACACTCCCTATATATTGTTCAATTGTTGACTGACATGTAGGCAATCCTGAACTTACATATTTTGTTCTTTGAAATTATATGTAACTTGATTTTTATGCCTAAAGACCATAGGATTCTTGATCCTTCAAGTTCAATCATGTTGCCAAAATATGCATCACTGCTTATTATTTTATAGACCACCTTTTCTTGGGATATATTTTACATTTTGGGTCTAGAAATTCAACTGCTTTATTTCAACAAATATCATTTTATTTGTGTTCTTGTACTTATTGTTTTTTCTTAGAAATCCTGTGACATTCATGTTTAATTTCCTTTGTTTTCCCACTTCTCTGGTCTTATTAACCATAATTATCAGTTTGTTTTTAGCCATTTTATATTGTATATGTTCATCATGTTGGGCCTACTCCTGTCTCCTTTTTCAGTAGTATTTATTCTATTTCTTTCTAGTCCCCATTAGTTTTCATTTCAGTGGTAGCTTATTATTTTCATTCCATGTCTTTCTGAGCTTTGCTGGTTTACATTTTATCTGTTAGTGCTCCCCTCTTCTTTATATTTTCTTTCAATAATTTTAAGATTAAATTTTTTTTTCTTCAGTTTATTAAAGAATATAGAAATGCATTTTGCAAAACATTTTTTCTTGTTGCCTGGGAAAAATTCTTTTTTCTGCAGTTCATTTAAATTTTGATTATTATGTTTATCACTCTTCCCATTTCTATAGTCTCTGTGCATATGCTTAGTGTTAGAACACTTTTGCTCCCAATTCATCTTTAACGAAGGCAATTCTGTCTGGTAAGGCAGTTTGCTCAGCAATGGTAAAGGCAAGCAGATGGGTATTGATCTGGGATCACAACAACTTCAGCAAGAAAATGCTGAGAAATCAACTTTTGGCATTCTCCCCCTTAGGACAAGCAGTCACCCAGACAGGAGGAGCTGGCTCTCAGTGAAGCTTGTAGCCCTTAGGTATTTTATTTAAAGGTTAATCTCTTCTTAGTCAATTTAGTACTTAGCTATAAAATTGAATGCAACTCATATTCTGTCCTCCATTAGGGTTCACCAGCATGATGCATTTCCTGGGTTACAAATAGAAGCTGGAGGAAAGAATCGGTCATCAATAGCATCCTCCCTTCAAGCATACTGCTTTACTGGGTTTCAGATAGTCACAAAGTAACAGGCCATTCCTTTATAATTTTTCCCTTGTTTCCCCCCCTCATTATGACCACTGAACACATCTGTTTTGATTTTCATTTCCTAAATTGAGTCTAGCTCATTTGGTTATGAATGCAAGCCATAGTTAACTAAGTGTTTCCACAGAACCCCCAGTGAATCTTCTGCTTTGTAGTCACACTTTCATATGAAGTACCAAATCACTACTCTCACCAACCTTTGTTGATGTCACTCTCATTGCAATGATTTGTACACAGTAGTTCTAAATACAACTGTGATTCAAATGCCATAGTGCACACTTACAAATAACCCTCAAATAAAATTCCAAAATTTTTAAGCAAGAAAAAAAATAATTTCTGGACAGCTTAAAAGCAATATTCGTATATTTTAATGAGCTAATCTAAAATTAAATAAATCAGAACCTATTTGCCATTTTGTCTTTCACTGGTAAAGAGGAACAAGTTAGAATCAAAACATATAATTTCTAAATATTATCTTCAACAGAGATGTCAAGTTTACTATATTCCTTCCTGATATGTTTTCTTGCATCATTTGAAAGAGACAGAAGGCGCAAAACTGGTTCCTAAGTGTCTGATTACCATTAATCAATGTATAATTTTTTTTAGCATTGCTGAAGTCCTGTTTTTCTTCCTTGGCATATAAGATCATTTTCTTCAATTTTGCATGAGCATATCGGCCTTTCAATTGTAAGCCATCAGTAATAAATCTTTCAGATCTGATTGTCTTTAGTTCAATGCATGATGGTATTATGTATTTTCTTCCAACTTTGAGAAATTTTTTGTTGGCATCAAAGACTTTCAAGTTACTATAAAATTCAATTTCTATGTATCTTCAGTTTGTTTCCTGCCTTTATGTGGATGTATGATTTAAACTCATGAAAATATACAAATGTTCTCATATTAAAAATAGACATCTGCTTATCTTTTTACTCTGTCTCAAGAGTTGTTAGAGAAATGATAATGTTGAGTAAGCAATTGCTGCCTCACAAAAATTATTGATCTCCGTTGAGACGTGCCAAGTGCTTCAAAATTCAGCCTCATGACATAATCTTTTCTTTGAAGTTTTGTATTTCTTGCTGTCACAATAATATGCTATAGCCAGTGCTGACAAGTTAGGAACTTCCAGCCAAATACGACAACTGCCTATTTTTGTATGACCCATGAATTGTTTTTATATTTTATATTTTTTAATGCTTTGAGGGGATCAAAATAAAAATAATACCATGTGACATCAAAAATTATATAAAATTCAAGTGTAAATGACCACAAATAAAGTTTTATTGGAGCATCACCATGGACATTTCTTTACATATTGTCTGTTCTTCTACCATGGGGCAAAAGCAGAAACCACGTGGCTCACAGTGCCTAAAATATTTAATATGACCCTCTTTATAGGGGTTGGGGTGGGGATGAAGCCTGTACTATAGGAAAAGTTTCCCAAACCTACCTTTTGTTATTAAGACACTGCACAGTTGCTGCACTGCTGGCTCTAAAGTCTGAATACTGGTTCCTCCATTACTCTCTGAGACCTTGGGAAATTGTATATTGTCTCTGTGCATCAATATTCCATCTATAGTCATATTTCTGCCTACTTCAGAAGGTTGTGAGAATTCTACAAGCTATCGTATATAAAGCCTACCAGGAATAAAATTAACATTTTAAAATTTTATTTAAGTTGTTGGGCTGGGGATGTGGCTCAAGTGGTAGCGCGCTCGCCTGGCATGCGTGCGGCCCGGGTTCGATCCTCAGCACCACATACAAACAAAGATGTTGTGTCCGCCGAGAACTAAAAAATAAATATTAAAAATTCTCTCTCTCACTCTCTCTCCTCTCTCACTCTCTCTTTAAAAAAAAAAGTTGTATAAGATTTTAAACATTAGTGTTACAGATATTCATTGTAGAACTTCAGAAAACCAAAAATTACTCTTAAAATTCACATATATTATATCATAGTAATGTAGTAATATATATAAATGTATAAGTTTGTTTATCTTATATCCTAATAAAGGGTTGGGGCAATGGCAGAGAATTTCTTAATTATAAAAATATTTCATCAAGCACAGAAAAGGATGAACAAGGTTTTTTTTTTTTTTTTTAATGTGGCAGGTGGGATTGATAATAATGGAGAGATGAGAGAAAAGGATATCCTCCCAATAGAACAGAAGGGTTAAGAATGCAAAAATATGCATCTATGTGTCTGCATTCCTTAATCCATTTTATTTAACTTTATCTACTTAACAGAAGGTAATACATACCAGATGCTACAACACAGAGAAGATGTATGATCCTTCACATTTTTTCTTCCTATGTATATTAACAACTTAATACATTTAGTAATGGGAAAATTTTCCCCCAATATAGTTAAGTTAGCCAAACACAGGAAATTATCAAGACATGAAATTAAAGGTCTCATGTAAAAGTATATTAAGTCTTATATATATATTTGCTCTCTAAATTTTTATAAAGGTTTCTCTGGGTAAGTTTGCTGTTTGGATATTTAATTTAAAAAGTTTAAAAACATTGATTTCTATTTCCTAGGAAATTTTAGGGTTAGATATGAATTTCACCAATTTAGCAAATAAATTCAAACTCATAAATACATTTACACATTAATATTTCAATTTCATATCTGATTTTAAATCTGATTTTAAATTATGCAATTCTATTCATGGAATTTTTTTCAATTGCAACATTTTTAGGTATTTAACATAGGTTTTATTGGTGGTCACAAATTCAATATCTATTTCATTCCTTAACCATATACATTTGTTGTATTATTGTAATGGTAATTGGTGACAAGTCTATTACCTCTCTCATACAATGAGCTAAAGTTTATATTTTTACTATTTTCTATATCCTGTTCAGCTCTTGTCCATAGCCTAGTTTTAGCATTGTTTGTTTTTATCTGTTTTCCCTTCAGAGTCCATCAAAATATAAAAGCTGTGGTTTTATGTGAGTGAGTGAGAAATTTCACCAAAATAAAACAAAGACAAAAAATCTGTATGTTCCTCTTAGATAAAATTCAAGATCAGACAAATTAATTGGAAGCAATAAAAGTTGGAACAGTGGTTGAGGGTGATGGGTATTGTGTGTGTGCACATGGGTATTGACTGGAAAGGGGCACAAGGGAAACTTTTAGAAAAATAAAAATTCTGTGTCTTGGTCTAGGTGGTTATTATACAGGTATGTACATGTGTAAAAATAGTAAAAACATATCAAGTTGGATACTTAGTTCTTGGGTATCTTAAATTACACTTCAAAGTTTAAAAAGGTATCAGTATTCTGGTACAATGGAGTTTTAGAATTGTAGCTCATCAATAAAATTTGAAGTAGTTGAAACACCAATAAAGTTTGAAATACTCACTGAGTAGAGTGAGTGGAAAGAGGCCAAGTCATGGACTGAGAGTCTATGGGGGGTGGGAAACTAGGACCACCCCATCCCTGGGACCACCAAAGAGAGGTGAGAATATAAGTGGAACACTTCATCAACATTCTGAAATCTCCACCACTCTTGCTTAATCCTGCTGCCATCCTAAATATAAAGAACATCTGGGAAAGCAGGCAACAAACAGCAGCAGCTGTGATTGTTGGCAAGAAGAAAGGAGGAAAGTAGAGAGATGGCAGCATGGAGCAGAGCAGCTATAAAACTGGGCCAAGTAGAAGCACTGTGCCCAAGATGGCAGAGGACCGAGCACCAGAAGGGCCATCCAACAGCAGTTCCACTTTCCAAAGCTACTAAGAAAATTTCAGCACAAATAATGATTCTTAGTCAAATCATGAATATATAATCAATAAGTCAAATTCCCTTTCATAAAATCATTTCCAGGTTCTCAGTATTCCATTTATGCATTCTAATCCAGATTTTTTGTAACATCTTTCGGCTTCCTAAGTGTTCAGGGTTTACTAAGTAAATCTAAGTCAAGAGAATATATATGTTTGATAACATGTTTGATGATTTCCTTGCATTTCTTAACACTTAGTGGCAAGTTATCCCTGAGCCTTGAATCTGTTTGCTTACTAAGAACATAGATAAGCCTCTGTCCCCTAGGAGATTTAGTAGACCTTGCATAAATCCCAAAGGAAGATGGAGGCACAAATCCAAATGTATCAGTTACTATTTTAAAAAAAAAATAGGTTACTAAAAACCACTGGGCCACAATCAAACATGTATTAGGAAAATACTATCCAAAATAAACTTGGTATTACTTCATGGGTATAGCAAAGTAGACATTAAGAAAAATATAGTATTAAAAATAGAGGGAGGACTCAGTTGGTAGAGTGCTTGCCTAGCATGCACAAGGCCCTGCTTGGGTTCAATACCCAGAACCAGCCAAAAAATAAAAAATAAAATACATAAATAAAGGGAGTCATATATTGATAATAATTTGATTTTTACAATAAGAAAAAGCAAGTATTAACTCTGTGTACCAAGTAAAAGAGCTTTTTTATGAAATATAAAACAACTGACCAAACTGCAAAAAGAAATTCTCAAATTTACCACAATAGGATTTTTTACATATATATTTAGTTTTTAGTTGTAGTTTGACACAATACCTTTATTTTAATGTGGTGCTGAGGATCGAACCCAGGGCCTCGCATGTGCTAGGTGAGCACTCTACCACTGAGCACTCTACCACCCAGCCCCCATAATAGGATTTTAACATGTCTTTCTTGGATAGATCCATCAACCAAAGCCAGAAAATATCTAAAAAAAAAAAAATAAAAAAAACAATAGTCATTAGCTTTTTACTGTAGACATATAAAGTTGATATTGATATTCCTCAATAAATTTTAAGTACAGATTGAATATTTATGAAAATTAATATATTTTCTATAAATTCAAAATTATTAACATAACACACATGGCTTTTGAAAATGTTTAAACATATCAGAACATCTATTCTTAAGCACTCAGGATTGCACACCTAAGTAAATACTGGATCAAAAAACACTGATAATCAACTCTGGATTGATCATAAAGAAATATTGCCTTAGTCTATTTCCTGTTGCAATAATAATACTCAAGAGTGAGTAATTTATAAAGAAAAGAGGTTTATAATGGTTCTGGAGACTGGGAAGTTGAGGAGCACGGCACTGGTGAGGGCCCCTAAATCATGCAGGACACAGGACAGCATGCTTCTGCAGAAGAGGAGAAGAGAGCTGAACTTCCATCATAGCTAATCCACCTTCATGAGAAAAGCACTAATCTATTCATCAGGTCCTCATCCCTATAACCCAAACACAGCCACTAGGCTCCACATCCCAACACTTCTATGTTGAAGAACTATACTTTCAACACATGAAATTTGGGGGGACACACTCAAACCATGATAAATACTTATAGAAATTAGTTTATAAGACATTGTGAGAAAAAAGTAATATTTAGGTTTTAAAATATATGCTAATTTTAGAACAGAAATATGAGAGGACTGAAAATTGATGAGATACTCCATCTATTCAAGAAAGAAAGAAAAGATAATCAGAAAGATATATCAGAAGAATAAAAAAAGAAATAATTATGACATAAAAATAACACTATAAAATAACAATTTATTTCTATAAAGTTTAATATTATTTAAAAATCTATGACAAGAATGGCATAGAAAAGCATATATCAGCACAAAGTTATAAATGAAAAAGAGTCATGATAACTTACTGCTATTAGAAAGATAAAAGAAAAACATTATGATATTGTAAAAATACAAGTTTGAAAATCTATAAAATAGAAGGTTTTTCTAGAAAAATAAAGTGCTTTAAAATAAAGAAGAAACTATAACTTGAATAGTAAATTGAATCAGTAACTAAACATCTTTCTTCCACCAAAGCACACAGACCTAAGTGATATACCTATCAGTATTAACATATAGTCAAAAGACAAATAAATGCAACTTTAAAAAGACCTCAGAGATTAGGAACAAGAAGAAATATCTGCAATACACTTTATGAATTCAAGATCCTTTTGTTATTAGTACTATGTAAAGACATACAAAAGTGAAACAATAAACAAATTTAATTCATAAATATGAAAACAAAAAAAAATCTGGAGTAAATTACCAGAAAGGTAACTGTCTCCCTACTTAAAAGTCAAGACATACCAGGAGAAGTCAGGAGTGGTGGCAGGTGCTTAAAATTCCAGAAACTCAGGAGGTTGAGGCAGGAGGCTTGAAAGTTTGAGGCCAGCTTCAGTAACTTAGCAAGACCCTCTCTCAAACAAAACAAAAAAAAATTATTTTGAAGAATTGGGGATGTAGCTCAGTGGTAAAGTACCCGTGAGTTCAGTGTACAAAATGGAAAAAGAAAAAGATATATCATGAATAAATTGGATCTACGCTGGGAACTCAAATTTGGTTTAGGATTATAATGAAACACCAATTAACAGTTTGAGCTGGGCATGGTGTCCCACAGGCCTGTAATCCCAGTGGCTGGGGGGGGGGGGGGGGGATTACAGGAGGCAGGAGGATCTTGAGTTCAAAGCCAGTCTCAGCAAAAGCAAGGTACTAAACAACTCAGTGAGACAAAATAAGGCTGGGGATGTGGCTCAGTGGCTGAGGGTCCCTGAGTTCAATCCCTGGTACCCAAAAGGGAAAACAAAACAAAAACAGTTTGAGAAACCAGTGGATCATCTCAAACACTGTAGAAGAAGCAAAATAAGGAAAGAAAACTAACCTACTGTTTTTGTCAGGATCTGACCAGAACAACTATAGAGGAGGAAAGTTTATTTGGGAGCTCACAGTTTCAGAGGTCTTAGTCCACAGAAGGCCAGTTCCATTTCTCGTGAGAGATGAGGCTGAACGTCAAGGCAGATTGTATGGCAAAGGGAAGCAGCTCACAGCATGGTGATTAAGAAGCAGAGAGAGACTTCACTTTCCAGATACAAATATATACCCCACATGCCCCAATTCCTACCACCTCCAGCCACACCTTACCATTCTGGTTACCACACAGTTAATCCCTAACTGGGTATTAAATCACTGATACATCATGGTGGAGGAGCATGGCAGAGGAAACTACTCACCCCATGGTGGCCAGGAAGCCGAGAGAGGGAGAGGTTCCAGGGTTCCAGTATGCCCCTTCAGGAGCCTGTCTCCATGATGTATCTTCTTTCCACGAGGCCCTACGTCTAAAAGGTCTCACCACTTTTCAGGTTGACAACCAGGCCTTTAGGGTATGTCCTTTGGGAGACATGTAAGATCCAATGCATAGCACGTGTATTGAAAAATAAAACGGAGTCCTTACCCATAGTTTACACAAAAATCACAAAAATACATCTCAGGAGGATTAAAAACAATGTAAAAGTAAAACATCATAAAGCTACTAAAGACAATACGGTAGAATATGTGTCTAAACTTGTAGTAAAAAAAAGTTAATGAAATAGATGTAAAAATATACATAAGCCAAATTTAATTTATAATTTCCACTATATTAAGAATTATAACCCATGTTCATTAAAGGCAAGCTAAACTTGGTGAAGACATTTGCATCACATTAAAGCACAAAAGGATTGTTATATAGAAAAAAAATGTAAGCCCTACAAATGAATATGAGGAGATATGCCTCTATAGAACCATAGGAAAAGACAGGTAAGTCGGAAGAAAACAAACCCAAGTATACACGAAAGATATACTGCAGCATGAGCTCTCAAAGAAATTCAAAATGAAACCATAATGAGATCATTGTATTCAACAACAAAGCAAGATTTAAATTTTTCACAAAATGAAATATTTGATGTAGAGAAATTGGAACTCTTAAATAGTGCTAATAAATGTTTAAATGGAGTGTCGACTTTGGAAATCAATTCAGTACTTGTCAAAGGTAGATGTTATGTACCTTCCCACTGTACACTAGAACTAGAGGACACAAATTAAGATGTTCCTATTGTAATATTTAAATTAGCAAACATTCAAACTAAAAACTATCAGACATATATCAAAAACAGAATAAAATATATTAACATAAAGAATGATTCTTTCATAGTGAAGGATTAAATACCATTCCAGGAAGTAACACGAATAAAATTTGGAACAAAGCTAAGTGCAAAAGCAAATGCTACAACAGTACATTCATGATTCAATTGCCATCATTTTTAAACTATACCAAACATTATGTTGTTTCTAAATATCACCATTGAGTAAACTCCCTGGCCTAAAAAGGGCATTCTCCAGAGATAAGAGCCTATAAAAGATATTTCTCACAGTGGAGCTTAATGAGGCATGCCCTTCCATAGGATGCACTAACTCAAGCTTACTGTCTTCCTGCTACAAGACCAGATCCTTAACACAATCTCAAGCAGGTGCAGATGAGTTTTTCCAGCATTTTGTATATGTACCTATACATTAGAAGTATCTGGGCAGGTGAAAAAAAAATCCAATGCACAAACCAATCCCAGTCAACTGAATCAGAACCCCTGGGAATAGGACACAGAAAGTATTCTGCTGTAAAATCTTGTCAGGAGATTCCAAGACGCAGCCAACTGTTACTGCAAGCCCCAGTTGCTTTCCCCTGAAAGACCTAATGCCCTCCGTGGATAAAATTTTACTTGACCCTGGATAAACTGCCTGCCTAGGATTGATGGGTCTGAAGTCCCTAAGGTGTGGATTTTTTGTTGTTGTTGTATACAGATTAAAGTAAAACTTTTATTTTATGTACATAAACACCCGAGTGTGAACAAACTACTTTGCACCTGCTGGTTTTAACCTTAAGTTAAAATTCTCTGTAGAGTCACACACTGAGGAAAATACTAGAGAAAAAGTGTTTTCTCAGTATCTACTCTCATCATCAACCCAAAGAGCTGCAGTCACTCCATATAAATGAATCTACTTATGACTTAAATGAGAATTGTTCCAAATAGTCAGAAAACATGTTTTTATTCGACTTCATAAATTAGAAAATCCATATAAACTATTAAATTAAAAACAAAAACAATCTATATAGAGTTACACATTTTCCTTACTGATGCTTTATGATTATTGGAATGTAAGTTCCCAATTGTGTTATACAGTATCAATCACAACTCTCTGCACACTAAATAAAGATATATAAAGATATATGCACCATTTCTGCATTTTCAATATAGTCTTGTTTTTTATGCTTACATTGTAAGAAATTGACTACAATTTTCCTTGAGACATCCATGCTTTTATCTTATTGAACTCTCAAAAAGTGGTTAAATTTATACTTTTTAACATGGATACACAAAGTTTTAGATGTTTTATAATTTAGTTTCATTTTCTGAAGTAGAAATATTTTTTCATGACTAATTCTTTATACAAATCCTTTAGTCTACTCAAATATATTTGCTTATTATTCACTTTGGAATTTTTTTTTCTCTGTTGTCTTCTACAATTTAATCCTTGCCTTTATATCCTAAATATGTTAACTGAGAAGCGAACTCCCAATTATTGGGAGTCTCATAGTGAAAAATTTATATCAATATGTTAGCAAGCCTATTCATAAAATGATTTGATTCAAATTATTAATAAGCATAATTCTCTTCTTAAAAAGAAGTATAAGAAAGATTGGAAACACAAGCAAAATAGTTCTTTATGTTACAAAAGAAAAATCAGAGAATTGGGAAAGAAGAATTCTGAAAATACATGAATTTCAAGAGATGGATCACAGTATAATGGGTAGGTGGGATTTTTCCATTTATTCAAAGACACATGGATTCAACTTATATATAAAATATTTATGTTATTAGCAGAAAAAAATATACGATATTTAGGTGAATGAGGATAGAGCAAGTCCAGATGGGGTCAAATACTGTAAATAATAAGTGCAGTTGACTTAAAAATGAACCAACAAAATCCATAGCAAAAATTTACACAAGAGCAAGCAAACAACAAATGAGAGAATGTGTAGATGGTGGCGAAGTCAACCAGATACCCTCTCTCAGGCTACTGTTCCTATGGATACACCATGGATGTGGTTTGCTAATGGCAGGTGGCTCCCCCTTCTCCAAAGAATTGACATGGGTCAAAAAGAGATGCCTTGGAAAATAAATCACCCCTCCAGATTCCTATAACCAGCAATCAAACTAATACATATATTTTTAAACCCAACCAATACCCCTTTTGTTTCATCAGAGCCTCAAAGCTGGATCAACTGGGAAAAAATTCAGTTCTAAACCCTCCTTGGGGATCAGGATAAAGCTGGCTTTAACATCATTATTTCATAATTTTGCTCTTCCTCACTCCTTTCCCTACTCCCTTCTTTGGAAAACAGTGTCTCAGTAAACCACTTCAATAAGAATCCCATCTCAGATTCCAAGTCTGGAGAACCAATACAGGATGGATAAATTCTTCCCCCATCCTCCTAGTTTCCCAAAGATGTGATCCTGAGGTTTTAGTCTTAGCATCCTGCGTGGAGTAAGGGATGTTTCCATTCTGAGGAAGCCTAAGGTAATGGTTCATGGAGTTTCTTGGAAGTAACTGGGAATAAGGATGTCAACACCCTCCAAGACCCATTCTTTGACAATACAAAAAGTATAAAACATGCTCGTAAAAAATTGGATTCACAAGGCTTAGGTTTCTGGGGCTTCCTGGTCTTTTATTTTATCCGACCTAGGGAGAAAGACTAGTCAACAGGAACAATACCCTCCCTTCACTTATTTAATAGACACATGATACAATGTCACTCACAGCCTTCCCCCAACAGCCAAAGTCAGTCACTGCACCCGACCTCCTTGCCATGTCTGCCATCTGTCACAACTGCCCTTCCATCCAAGAAGGTTGGTGATCTTGAAGCTAAGACTGTTTTTTGTCATTTTCCTACAATAAGAAATGATAATAATTTTTCAAATGAGGCATTGTAATTTTTATTTCTGGATTCTATAGAGGGGATGCCAGAATGAAAGAGAGATGATATTTCTTCTGTATACAGACCCGAGTCTACCTGACATTCTGGGAACTCCTCCTTTTGTTTCTTGAATCTTATTTATCTTTTCTAATACTTTTTGTGGGGAAGAGTGTCTAATGATGTTGATTGTGCTTCTTGGCTTTCCTTGATTGCTCCTTCAGAATTCTTCTCCATGTCTTACTGATTCCTCTTTCTTCTGACAGTATGTTTGGTGGAAAGTCAAAGTAATGGCTTCAGCACACTTAGTTCTCTCCAACATGGACAATGGAATGGATTTTTAAATAGGTGTCAATTAAATCCCTTTGCTCAGATGTCAACATATGTGTGATTTGTGTGCGTCTCCAGAGGCTCAGATGGACACTGTCAATCCGACTCTGAGAAGGCATCCATCACTGTAGGGCTTTTTCAAAATGTGCTGGTCATAAAACAATAGGCTTCCATCTACCAGTTTTGTTCTTTGTGCTGTAGAAGAACTGACCACAATGGTGCTTTTACCCTACAAGGAATCTCAAAGATTTATGCAATCCTAACCATAATCCCAGAATTATTTTGAAAATCCAGAGACTGTGTTCCCATCTCCCATGAAGGAGGTTAGCTGGGACTGGATAAACGTCACTGCTGGGATGGAAACATAGCACATTTTAAAGTCATTATTTCATACCATTCCACTAGTGCTTGAACAATTGAATTACCTGTATTTTTAAATCTGATGCTTAAATATCTGAGACTTCCCAGATCCCAGATCTGGTGGTTAGCTCAGTCCTAGAGAAAACAAACACCTGCCAGCCAGCCCTTCATATGCAAATTAACCAATTGGAGCCTAAACCCTTAAGGCCTTTCTTACAGGGCACTATCTTCCTGTCCTAATCACCCCAGGGAAAGGTACTGGACAGGTATCCTCTCCCCAGCCAGCTGAAGTTGTTCTATCTATCCAACCCTCAAGCTGCTTAGCTTGCTGACAGACAGCTCCCTACCTTCTCTTTCCAGTGGAAACAATAAAGGCTCCCATCTGTGATTCCCTTTCCTTTTCAGCCTGCTGACTATGGGTGCTTTCCAGTGTGGCCTCCCCTGGCACAGTGTGCCTACTGCTCATGGGCTCTCTGAGTATAACCAACTATCTCTTCAATGATCCCTGAGCTGCTGCCTTGCCAGGCCTGAATATAATAATAAAACCTCCATTTTCAAACAGCAACCTAGTCTCCATCACTGCCAGTTACAGTGAGCAGGATGGCTTATTTAATTCATAAAAATCCCCATTCCCACATTCTGCTAGCTTTTGTAATATATATATATATATATATATATATATATATAAAATGAACAATTTTTACATGTCAAAATTTCTGCCTCTTTCTGATACAGACATTGCCGCAGTCTGGCTGGGCACAATTCAGGAGCCACTTGTCAAAAGAAACGAAATTTATTCTTAGAACTACAAACACCAAACAAAACAGCTCCTCAGGAAAAAACCCTCAGAGCCCAACTGCCACCACCGGCTTCCCACAAGCCTCTCACCCCCACACAAACCTCACCACCTCCCACAATCCTCCTGCTCTTGAGGCTGATTGGCTGGATTGCGTGGGCGGAGCCAAAGAAGTCCCCCAATGAGCAGCTCCGTGGAGGAGCCAATCAGCTAGATGTTGCTGGGGCCGCTGTGAGCCAATCATCAGCTGGCAGTCTGAAGGGCAGGGAAACAGCCCAATGAACATCACCGCAGAGGAGCCAATCAGCTAGATGTTGCTGGGGCTGATGTGAGCCAATCATCAGCCGGCAGCTGGAAGTTTGCTGGCAGCTGGAAGTTTGCTGGGGCCCCTTTGGCTGTGGCTCTCAACAAGACATTTAACTTCTAGTATGGATTTCAGACAGAGACACACCAAGGAACTTCCATTTATTTCTCTCCTCCATTAGAAGGATGTGAACCAGCAAGTTCCCAAGTCCCTAATATTTTCACTTTCTTAACAGGGTCTATTTTGTGTCTTTTACCTCAATTTCTGGACCCATGTAGTCTCAGAATATCTGATCTGTAATACTTGACCCTACTATCATTTTTCAGTAGAGAAACTCAGTTTCTTTGTTGTTTTTCTTCTTTAAAACGTGAAAACCATCTAACAATGAGGTATTGACCCTATGAGCATTCTCAAAATCAGAAGTGAAGTAACTTCATGGTGGAATTACACAGATGCACATTATTCCCTCCATCAGCTGCTAACATTATGGGCTGCTTGCTCCCTGGGCAGCAAAGCTTGACAGATGCTGACGGATGCAGTTTTAAAGTTAACCCCTCTTCTCTTAATCGAAGGGGAAATAGTCCCAGTCCTTGTAGTGCACACATTAAGCCAGAGGAAGGCTTAAGATTCCTTTTTCATGTACTGTTGTGAGTAGTGCCAGTGATTTCAACAAAAGGCTACATGGACTTAGTTCCATAGGCTTCTCTTAAGGAATCCTGCGACTATGATGTTGGTAAACATTCTCTGTTAAGCACCTATTCTAAATCAGCTGCAAGGCACAACCCAAGGGGAGAAGTCCACATGAAATTGAAACCTATGTGTATGGTTGTGAAATTTGGCAAATAAAAATATAGGACATTGAGTTAAGTTTAATATTCAGATGAACAATGATTTTTTTAGCATAAGTATGTCCAAATATCACAGAGAACATACTTATACCAAAATATTTTCATTGCTTACCTGAAATTCAGATTTAACTGGGAGTTTTCTGTTTCATCTAAAAACTCTTCTCAGAGGTACTCCGTGAACAAGGAGAATTTTGATTGGAATTTTGACAGCTTCTATTTTCGCAATCAGTCTGACAGATTTATGGCCCACTGATTAAAAAATATATATATATATATTTATGACAGGGTGTGAAGGGTGTTGTGGCTTCCCCACAAAGACCATTACAGTGAGCCTCCTAGGCCTCTGGTCTTGTCCATGAAACGCTCACTCTTGAAACATTCCATGGTAAGGGTTGCTTTCTCCATTGGTACCAGACCAAAACTTGAACGTCCTCTGTGGCTAGAGAGCCAGGACTCACCACTTTACTCTACAACTTCTCTTCTGTCATTCACAACACTTCATAGAATGATTCAGAAAGACATAACCAACCACCCACACCATTAACCTTCTCTAAGAGCCTTCACAAAGAGTTACTGTGCAAGCAGAAATAGATAACATCCTTTTCTCTAGCAGTAGATGTGACTGTTTAGATTTCACATCTACCTGGGTATTTTTCTCCACCCATCCTCCATCTCAAGTATGATTTCCTTCTTGCCTATTTTGTAGACTCCATCAACCAAACTGGTCAGATCATAAAGCAAGCCTCGTCCAGGTTCAGAGATACTGGTGATATAATTACCCAGTTTGTTTCTTCCTTCTTTTCACTACTGGTGATATAATTACCCAGTTTGTTACTTCCTTCTTTTCACTATATATTTATATATATACAAAAATTTGACATACCCACGAGTGATTACAGTTCCCTGCTGCTTAATTAATTCCCCAGTAGCATGTACCCAGTGTTTGGTGGTCTTATCACGCCAGGCAGCATATGCAATCTGGCTGTCAGTCATGCTAAATCTGCTTTCATAATGAAAATTTTGCTAGGCACAAAGCTTCACCAACCTAAGACTGACTCTGACCCCCCACGAGGTTGGAGAACCATGAAAATGCATTCTTACCAATTAGTTAAAGGGATGGAATAAGATAAAGAATACGTGTATTTATTTGATGAAATTACCTGTGATATGCAACAGAAAAGTAATTAATATAAAGTTTGTAAACATTACATTTAAACCATTAAAAATAAAAGGATATAAGACAATAGGAAAATAAACAGGCAATTCACAGAAATGATACAAGATTTACTCTTAGTACATAATATTTCTGATAACCAAGGGATAGAAAATTCAAATATCCATACTAAGTAACAATATCATCCATTAGGGTTTTTAAAATAAAAGATAATATCTATATTTAAAAGTAATGAGGGGAAAAGGGAATTCTTATACCATTCAAGAAAGGATAAAATAGTATTGCTATTTGAAAAACAAGTTAACAGCATTTTTGAAAATGTTAATATTCTTCATTGAGCAATTCCACTTACAGTATGTATCTTAGTAAGGTTTTTGTACATGTACAAAGAAGAATGAAAAAAATAATGATATCTCATACAATATCCAGTGAATGGAAACAATCTAAATTTAACATTCATAATCTAATATTACTAAGGAATACTAGGTATTATATACATATGGTTATATATGTATATGATCATATATATGCCTATATATATGTGTGAGTATTATTTTACGGTCTTTTTTTGTTTGTCTCTGTGACCAAATGCCCAAAAAAGGACTATTAGAAGAAGGAAAGTTTATTTGGCTTACAGATGCGTAGGTTTAGTCCATGGTCTACCAAGTCCATTGCTCTGGGCCCAAGGAAAGGCAAAATACCATGGCAGAGGGCTTGGTGGAGAAGCTGCTCTATTCATGGCAGAGAGGAGGCAGAGAGAAGGAGAAGAGTGAAGGGGTCCCAAGGAAGATGAATCCTTCAAGGACACACCCCCAGTGATCCACCTCTTCCAGCCACGCCCCACCTGCCTACCACCTTAATTAGCATCTTGTCAGTCCATTCAAATAAAAATGGACTGATTCGGTTAAAACTATCACATTCTAGTCATTTTACCTCAGGACACACCTGCATTAGCACTGAGTTTTTAGAGGACATCTCATATCCAAACCATAACAAGTACGTGTTACACATACACAATATATATACACATCCATACACACTGTATATATACACATATATAACATATACACACACAGAGCAAGCATGCGTGCACCCACACACACACACTTAACAGTATTTAAAAAGAAATTTTCAGGATAATATAGGCTCAATTACATCAATGTTAAAGCAAACAAAGTCAAATATTTTTTGTAAGTAGAAAAAGATTCAGATATATGAAGACCAACTAACAATAACTTTCATTATTATTTTTTAGTTGTAGTTGGACACAATATCTTTATTTCATTTTTATGTGGTACCAAGGATGGAACCTCGCGTGTGCTAGGCAAGTGCTCTACCGCTGAGCCACAATCCAGGCCCCTAATAATAACATTTTTAAAAAAGCACGAGATTGGGGGTGAAGAAAATTTCCACTTTGTACATTTGAAATGACTGCATGGTTTTATTAATCATGTAATCATAAATACACAAGCAATCACATGCATACATATGGTAGGGTAAGAATGGCCACAAATCCTTTGGCATTCTCCCTTGACAGGGGGCATCTGTGTACCTTCCCCTAGCATTGGGGTGGGCTTTGTCTGTTGGGCTCATTGGTCAACAGATCATTGCAGCATTGATGCTGAGCTTCCAGGGCCAGCCCTGACAGCCTGGCTGCTTTGACTTCTTCTGTCTTGGAACACTCACTCTTCATGATGTTCCCTCTGGGAACCCTGCCAGTATTCTGTGAGTAGCATGCCTGAGTCAGAGGGACTCAACAGGCCCTGAAGAGTGCCAGCCAGCAGCCAGTAGCAACTGCAGGCTGTGTTTTCAGCCATCTTGGACGTTCAGCCCAACCAGGACTCCACATGTGACTGCAGCAGGACCCCAGACGGGAGAAGGAACTGCCCAGCTGAGCCCACTCAGCACACAGAATTGTGAAAGATAACTAGAAACTGTTGTTTAAAGTCACTGAGTTTGGAGACGGTGTTTTAAGCAATAACAGCAAAAATGATATATTTAATACTTGAAAACAGAAATATACGTAGGACTTCCAAAATGAAAAATACATAGTATCACAAAATTACATATAAGAGATTATGAGGGGAATGGGATAACAAACATGGAGGGAAATGAATTACAGTAGATGGGGTAGAGAGAGAAGATGGGAGGGGAGGGGAGGGGGGATAGTAGAGGATAGGAAAGATAGCAGAATACAACAGTCACTAATATGGCAGTATGTAAAAATGTGATGTGTAACCGATGTGATTCTGCAATCTGTATTTGGGGTAAAAATGGGAGTTCATAACCCACTTGATTCTAATGTATGAAATATGATATGTTAAGAGCTTTGTAATGTTGTGAACAACCAATAAAAAATGAGATGATAAAAAAAGAAAAATACATAGTATCCAACCTATATATTGGAAGTAACATAAGCATAAATAAAAAAAAATTAAAATATTTTATCTTCACTTCCTAGCACAATCTTCGACAGCTGGTAGGTATTTCGTAAACAAGGTAAAACACAAACAAGAGAAAGCTGCAAGAGTCAAGGAAAGTATGAGAGGAGAGTACCTAATTTAGGTGGCAATGATATATTTTCTCTAAACTCATCAAAATCCCTTCAGCAATTTAGAAATCACAGATTCTATTACTTTTATTTCACCCATGAATTTTGTTGGAATTATCTATCACATTTAGTTTATACTAATCAAAGGAAGGAAGACATCAGTAATCATATTGTGTCTGTGATGTTTTCAATATGCCCAGAAAAGCATGCAGTCATAAATTTACATAAACATAAAATATTTCCTGTAAAATTATGGTAATAGTATCTAAGACTAAACCTAGATGACTTCAATAGAAGATGTGCTTTATTTAAAGTATAACTCTTCTTTGATAAAGATCATAGGGTAATTTTGATACTGTGGGATTAACAATATCATAGGCTTATTCAAATGGAGAGAAGGTTAACTCATAGGGAGTTGAAAGGTTCATCTAAAATAGCTGGGAATTTTGAATATCGGTCCAGTTTGCCCTTACTGAAAATGACCCATCGTTTATTATGTGAAGTGATGTTGGAACTGAGGATTCTACAAGGAAAATATCTGGGAAGATGAAGGGCAGCACAGAACACAGAAAGGACCATGACCATAGAGTCCCCTGAATGGCCATATACTCTTATGGCCAGAGATGAACAATAAATAAGTACATTGCATAATATCAGCACTGAAGTAAATTCTGGTCAGGTTACAAAGAAGTTGCACATTCTTATAAGAGCACCCAGAGACTTTCACTTCTAGGTAAGTCAATAGAGCAACCTGTCATCTTTTAATCCTCCTATCAAAAATAGCCATAATCATTGGATAAAATATAAATACAACATCATAGAAAATAAACTGTGAAAAACAGAATTTCCACAACATTACAAAGCAAGTAGGTCATCAAGATTTGGGGATCCAAAGTCCCAGAGAAAAGACAGTTAGTTATCAAAGCAAACCTGATATTTTCTGTTGTTCTTCGATGTGTTTGCTCATTCTTAATCTGCATGAATCAAAAGAAGAATTCAAAAAGGAACTAAAAGTTGGGTAGACCTTTTGGCAGTCTCACAGTCCTGGGAAACAGTCTACCAAAGTGCTCGGATTTGTGGGGCTACTATCCCAGGAAAAAGAGAACACTAGAGGAGAGAGAAAAGACAGTGTTGTGAACTGCTTTTCCACTTAAGATTTGTTGTTTCTAAAATTTCATAGATTGAGAAGCTGAAAAGACAGGCAGAGTGGAAACTAAGAGGCTAAAATCCAAGACAGAACTACCTGCAATCTTACAGTTCGAGGGAGATTAAAAATTAAGGTCAGTGTTTCCAGGCAGTCAGGTTACGATTATGACACCAGGCTTTCAGCTGAGATTCAAAGAGGAAAATTTTCATCTATTGCACTCCAGTGAGAGTGTAAATTGTTTCAATGACCTTGCTAACTTTATTTTGGTACACAGAGATTCTGCTCTAGAAATTCACTCAGGGACCCAAGCTGTCAGGCTCTGCTTCTCCAAAACATAACTTTCGGGTAGACTCTCTCTCTCTCTCACACACACACTCCTTTTCATATTGGGTAAAAGAACTTGTAAAAGGCTTGCATGAGTCAGGTCTTAGAAGGGATCAACATCTCCTCCATCTGTGTCCATTGGCAGGAACTTAGTCGTGGGCCACATACACTTCAAGAATTTACCCCAGCTCTGAACCCAAGAGGCAAGTCTCTACCATGCCCTTTTCTCATTGTTTACACACATCAAAGTAGTACTGCTTGAACAATACCAGACATCAAAAAATGCTTAGTTAAAATTTTGAATTTTAATTTTATTTTACTAAGTGCAAGTAAAATTTCTCCATGAACATGAGCCTCTTAAGCAGGCAGTTAAATGTACTAAAAAAATCCCAACTGTCTAGGATCGAAATGTTTTCCTCTGCTTTTTTGCTGATTTAACAGAAAATTTTAATAGAATCTCCTTTAGTTCTCACTTTATGTACACCAATGATAAATTGGTTACAAAAGGAAGGGAATTCTACAAGTTGAGAAACTAATGATATAAGAAGCTATTAGAGATTGTAAACTGCTGTGTAGGATAGATATTCGCAACTGGTAATAGAAGTCTTAAAATAGAAGTTCTCATGTAATTTTGCTTGTTAACCCTTTCTCATGGCTTACCAAATTGTTCTGTTATTAATATCTACTTTGAATATGCCGTAGTAAGTTCACACAAGCAGTTGCTTTTGAGAGAGATTTTCATTGTTATTGAATTTTTCCTATTATGCATTTGAAATTTACACTCTGGCATTGAAGGATAAACTTCAACCTGAGGATGTGGTCCTAATCATAGTGTCTTCCAATAAGATTTTCCAGGGAGATTAGAATGTACTTTCTACACAGGCACTAACTCATCAAGGTTTATTTTAGCAATCAAGAAATTGCAAATAAGCACAGGGAGAGGTCATGATTAAGCAAGAAATTTATTGATTCCTGTGTCCTCCATTTACCATGGAATTTACATTATAAATTTCATCATAATACATAGGAACACTATTTATTGCAATATTTACCTTGCCTTTGGCAGGATTTAAACAAGATTTGAGAATCACCCATGCATTTTATCAGTCCTTAATTTAATCCTCAACATTTTAAAATATCTCACTCTTTAATTTACCTGGTCTGTTCAATTAATGTTGAGATGTCAACCAAAAAGAATAAAGCACTCAGCTCACATTTGTTCATTTGGCCTGCATCTGCTAAGCACACATTTCTTGTTCTTTACAAGTGTTACCTTATCTAACTGATTTTTAAAAATATTTTTTAGTTGTCAATGGACCTTTATTTTATTTATTTATATGTGGTGCTGAGAATTGAAGCCAGTGCTTCACACATGCTAGGCAAGCACTCTACCAAGGAGCCTCAACCCCAGCCCTTCTAACTGATTCTGATTCTCACATCCATCTCATTTCACATGTAAGGTTGGAGGGTCTGATGTTCCAGTGTGACTCAGTGGCTCTCTTTTTGACTGGAACCTGTCCTCCTAGCTGTTAAGTATTTGAAGTACCATTTCTGAGGGTTACTAGTCCACTTTATAGAAAGGGAAACTAGATTTTAAGGATCACTGTTAATAAATTCACCTTTGATAAATGATGGAAGAGAGTCATAAATATATCCAAATCCAAGGAGCATCATCTGTCACTTGCTTTACTGAATACTGGTTTAAAATAATATGTATTTATTCAAAGACTTGTTTTTGCATTACCCTTGAATTGTATCTTCAGACTATTTAAATAACATGTTCTCATGCACTAAAACACATGTTTAATTTCCAAATTGAAATCACAAATTATCAGACACAAGAAGCCGGTTTCCTTGTTATAGCTATGGACACTTCCACTCTTCCTCATCCCCTGCAGTTTGTCACAATATAAACTCAATTAAGATAGTAATAAACTCCTAAAAATATTAAGATAATAGTTTTGACTTGGGTATGTGTGTGTACTTAAGAATACCAAAAGGGCTGGGGATGTGGCTCAAGCAGTAGCGCGCTCGCCTGGCATGCGTGCGGCCCGGGTTCGATCCTCAGCACCACATACAAACAAAGATGTTGTGTCCGCCGAGATCTAAAAAATAAATATTAAAAATTCTCTCTCTCTCTCTCTCTCTCTCTCCTCTCTCACTCTCTCTTAAAAAAAAAAAAAAAAAAAGAATACCAAAAGGTATCAGGGTGTTAAGATAACAACTGAGAGTCTCCTTTCTTCATTTCTCTCATGTTACTGATACATACACATAAAGACCTTAATGCACAAAAAGTTACCTTTGTCTCCACCACCCAACAATTATGAGATGCCTTTAAATGAAGCAATCATATTTTGTTTTGTTTTGTTATCCTTGGACTAAAAAGCAAGGGAATTTGAATATTTATGGTTATAATAAAAACTTTGGCAATGCACACAACTTACTCATATATACAAAAATACATGGCATCTGGCTCTATCTGGAGGGAATCTATACTTCAGTTCAATCTTAGCTCCCTACAACACATCCATAAATCCCCAAACAGCTAATCATGAAAATATTAATGAAAGAAGCACATGCTTTATTTATCAGTCTTGGCTTTACTAGTCTCTTATTACATTGCCAGAGAGAGAGAGAATATTAAAATAAATGATATTTGTGTTCAGCCCAGAAAATAAATCAAAAGAGCCTCAATGCCAGTTGTAATAGATCCCAGTCGAATGTCATTTTGTCACCTCAAACTGAATTGACATTTTCAACAATTCTAGAATTATTTTAGCTAGATATAATGGGTCATGTGAAATAATTAAAAATCCTAAATATATGTAAAATGTTTTAAGGCAATACATACTTTATGTTACATACCAGCTAGCAATAGCTTTCATATGCTTTAGTTTTTCAAAATTATTAGAAATTTATGCATTAAACCATAATTCTTTAATTTATTAAATGATGCAGTTCTATAAAAATCACAAATTTAACTTGTGGCTTATAAAAACAGAATTTACTTCTATCCTTTTTGAGACAGGGTCTTGCTGTGTTGCCCAGACTGGCCTTGAACTCTTGGGCTTAAGTGATCCTCCTGCCTCATCCTCCTAATCAGCCAGGACTACAGGTACATACTATCACAACTGCCTAGAATTTACTTTTCTTGTATCTTATTTATTAAGGAGAAATATTCTGTTAACATAAATAAAAATAATAATAGCAGTTTGTTGGAAGCCAAATTCATTATAAAAATTATAAAGGAACAGAGCATATTGTATCCCTGCAGGAGGTACTATTCACATTAGATATTTGTGCATATAACAGGATACATCCAAAAATGGGGCCTTGAACAGAATATGGGGCCTTGGAAAATCATTTCAAGAATTGACATCATCTGTAACTTCTAGCCTCTTATGCTTTCTTATACCTCACAAAAATTTTACAGAGCATTTCTCTTATGAGCCGAGTGGATTATTCTTGTGAACCGTTTTTTCCCTCTATTAGTTTTTCATCAGCTGCTACTACAGGGACCCCCTTCAAGACTTTTTTTCATTAGAGATATTTCAACCCCTAGCTCTCCAGAAACTTGTGCCTTCAAACAGATCTAGCCTGTCTAATCTGTGTGGTCATGCAACTGTTTAGACCTTGCTAATTCACACCTATGACAGTAGTCAAAATGTAACAGAACGGGGCATTTAGGAAGTGTGTTCAAAACAAAGGATGGCCTAAAACAGGAATGTCAAGTTCAATCTGCCATGCATTTACTGTGTCTCACAAATGACCCACCACAGAGTTACACTCTCATCAAGAATGACCAGTTAATTAACCTTCGTATAATTCAAAGTCATTCTCTCATTACTGCAAGCCAGCAAAGTCATCACAAGGATAGCATACTTATTCTTTCAGTACAAGGAAATTGTTGCCTTGATGCTTCAGAGCTCCTTTCGATCTCCGTATTAAAACTACGGCTTATCTGGGGGATATGGCAGAATTTCTAGGTATGAATTTCTTGACTATCTATAAAAATCATATGCAAGAAGGCCATTACAGCATTTACAATTTCATCAACATTTTGAATTTGGTTGACTAAAATTCCACATTTTTGGACCTTTTTAAATGTTGAATCTTAAGGCTAAAAAATAAGGCATGATGTCTCTAAAAATTTCTTCCTAGCAATCTAGGATGAACTGATGATTGCAAAATGTCCACTCTCTGTTGAAACCTTTCTCCTGACTGGTAACCTCTATTACTTATGGACATATCTACTTTGTTCTCTTTCAGGCACTCCAAACTCAGCATGCCAAGAAGGAACCCCTCATCCTCCTGCTTTTCCACCGTGTTCCCTGACTTAGTCATTAGCACCATCACTATTGCAGCTACTGTTCTTAAAAATCTAGGATTTAATCTGGATCCTTCCTCTCCATCATCTTTCACAGAAGTACAGCCTGCACACAATCCCCCTTGGAGTGATATCCATCATATCCTTCCCCACGGAAATCCTCCTGGTCTACATCACCAATATCTTTTCCTTGGGCATTTGCACAGCCTTATGACTTCCCTGTTTCCAGGTTGACTGCATTCCAACCCACCCCACCCCCAGCCCCGGTTCAGCAAGCCAATCTTTCTACAACACAAACCTGACCAATCATGACTTGATTAAAAATTTCTTGAGGGTTTTCCATTTCCATTATATTGAAGCCTCTTAAGTTCCTTAGGTGAATTCTTCCCAGAACTTTTCTCTGCCTTAAACCTGGGTATATACGTTCAGCATCCCTTCTTAGGCACTGGGCTAACCTGCATTCAATTCCTTCAACAGATTATAATATCTGACCATTATGTCTTCAGGCTTTCTGCATCTTATGCCTGAAATCCATCCCCACAAGACACCAGATAGCCTCATCACTCACTCACCAGCTCAACATGACACGATCCAGAAGACCTTCTTTGGCCTCCTAGATTAAACCGTGTCCCTTGACTATATTCTCGTAAATCCCTGTATTTCCCTTAGATTAATACTCTCTGCTGTATTCTGTCTTGTCTCTCTGGTCTGTCTCTCCTGAGCTTTTAAACTTGGGTGGGTGTGGATCTACCAGCCTGTTCAGCTGTATAATGCCAGTCCCTATCACACATCCATCATTTTAAAGTAGAAAATTCAAGTAAAGTACTTTGTAACTTGACATTTATAGACATAATGTTTCAGAGTCTGAAATATTTTAAAAGAAAGTGGACTAAAATTTAAAGGAGGGGTACTCAGCAGGCTGGACTCTGAGCCACACTAACTGGGTCAGTATTTGGAACTGCTCACTACTAGCTGTACAGCCTTGGACTGGTTACTTTTTTTTTTTTTTTTTTTGTACTAGATGTTAAATCCAGGGTTGCTTAACCATTGAGCCATATTCCCAAACTTTTTAATTTAATTAAGTTATTTATTTTTATTTTGTGACAGGGTCTTGGTAAGTTGCTGAGGCTGGCTTTGGACTTACAATCTTCCTGCCTCAGGCTTATCGGCATGTGCTACTATGCCCTACTTGGACAAATTATTTAATGCTTCAGTCAACTCATCTGTAACTTGGAGGTGATATTTATGCCACCATCATAATTTTGTTGTGAAAGTTAAATGATAAAATACATGTGGTGTTTTTGGCACCCAGAAAACCTGCTATATATCTATGCACAATTGTTATGATTAGTTTTTCAAATGGTAAAACATGGAGTCAGATTGCTTGCTTTGAAGTCTTGCACTCTAACCTTGACCAATTGACTGAACTGTTTAAATCCTCCAATTTCTTTTAATAAAATAAGAGGGACAGAATATTCTCAGTAAAAACATGCCAATTAAACTTAATGTTAGGCTATATTAGACACTAGAATTGGAAGAGAAAATGTTCTTGCTGATATTGAAATATTGTTTTTCTAAAGCTGCAGCATTAGTTAGTTGACATATAAACTGCAGTTTCTCTGATCTTTGTTGAAAATTAATTAAAAATACATAAATTCACACAGTACATGAAGTATAAATATCCAGGAAAACCAAGTTCAAGAATGTGAAGTCAATAGTAACTTAAATGTTAAGTATTTTCTTTTGAACTAACCCAACCTGAAATAAATACTAGTTTTTCTATAGAGTAAATTATTAAAAAATTAAAAAATTTTACAGTCTTGTTATTTTTAGATTGTATCTTAGGAGTACTGAAATTTAAGGCTCTGGACATAATTCTATAGATTTTTTCCTTATGTGTATTCTTTTAAACATAGATTGGATTTATATTGACTTTAATAACTGAAAGGATGATTTTTAATTATTTCTATAATTTTTCCCTTTGGTTATGAAATTTTAATATCAGATTTCTCTGGCGATCTCATTCCAAATTGTAGTGTTTAGTGTGATAGGACATGTCACCTGGTACTTATTTCCCTAAGTCTTCATCATGTTGGCCCCAACGAGTGGTTAATAAAAATAAGCTCCATATTATTAGAAATATTTTTTAATCTGTTCTAATTAGTTATACATTACTGTAGAATGCATTTTGACAAATCTCACATAAATGGAATATAACTTCTCATTTTTCTGGTTGTACATGATGTAGAATTACATCAGTCATGTAATCATATATGCACATATATGATTTTGTATTCCTACAGTAATGTATGAGTACACCTTTTTCCCCCACATCCTCATCAACATTTATTGTTGCTTGTATTCTTGGTAAGTGCCATTCTGACTGGAGTGAGATCAATTTTCAGTGTAGTTTTGATTGCATATCTCTAATTGCTAGAGATGTTGAACATTTTTTCATATATTTGTTGATCAATTGTATTTCTTCTTCTGTGAAGTATCTCTTCAGATCCTTAGCCCATTTATTAATTGAGTTATTTGGTTTTTTTGATGTGAAGGTTTTTGAGTTTTTTTGTATATCCTAAAGATTAATGCTGTATCTGAAGTGCATGTGGTAAAGATTTTCTCCCATTCTGTAGGCTCTCTCTTCACATTATTGATTGCTTCTTTTTGCCGAGAAGAAGCTTTTTAGTTTGATTCCATCCCATTTATCGATTCTTGATTTTACTTCTGGTGCTCTAGGGTTCTTGTTAAGGAATCAGTTCCTAAGTTGACATGGTTGAGATTTGGGCCTATTTTTTCTTCTATCAGGTGCAAGTTCTCTGTTCTAATGCCTAAGACCTTAATCCACTTTGAGTTGATTTTTGTGCAGGGTGAGAGAAAAAGGTTTAATTTCATTTTGCTACATAAAGATTTCCAGTTTTCTCAGCACCATTTGCTAAAGAGGCTATCTTTTCTCCAATGTATGTTTTGGGCTCCTTTGTCTAGTATGAGATAACTGTATTTTAAGTGGGTTTGTCTCTGTGTCTTCTATTCTGTACTAATGGTCTCAGTGTCTGTTTTGGTGCCAATGCCATGCCATTTTTGTTATTATGGCTCTGTAGCATAATTTAAGGTCTGGTTTTGTGATGTTACCTGCTTAACTTTTCATGCTAAGGATTGCTTTGGCTATTCTTGGTCTCTTATTTTTTTCAAATGAATTTCTTGATTGCTTTTTCTATTTATATGAAGAATGTCATTGGGATATTAATAGGAATTGCATTAAATCTGCCTAACACTTTTGATAGTGTGGCTATTTTGACAACGTTGATTCTTCCTATCTAAGAACATTGGAGATCTTTCCATCTTCTAAGGTCTTCTTCAATTTCTTTCTTTAGTGTTCTGTAGTTTTCATGGTAGAGGTCTTTCTCCTCTTTTGTGAGATTGATTCCAGGATTTTTTTTTGGAGGGGGATATTGTGAATGGGATAGTTTTCCTAAATGCATTCCTATAAATCAGTGATGAATCCACTAAAAAATAAATTATTAATTACCTTATCATGTCATTATTTCTATGCCATTTTCCTTTACATGTGATGAATGGAATCACTATTCTAAGCATGAATCCTAATATAAATATTTGTTAACCAAATTGATCATAGCATGCACCAATAAACACTCTAGAAACTAACACCATCAGTTATGCTACCTCTGCTCAGAGTTTCAATGATTACTGGTTAGTGCAAATAAAAGAAATGGATTCTAATACTCTCAAAGTCTAGAAGTCAAAATTTGTGAGCTGGCTCAGAGGTAAAGCACCACAGGACAAGCAGACCCTTCATTTATGAACAACATGAATGAACATGGCTGTTTCTTTAACAGTAGTTGCTTGAAGTAGAAAAAAAATTCCTGATTTGCAATAGACCCTGTATTCTTTCTCCAGCTGTTTAGCAGCTTTGGAACACCCCTATAAGTTTGGAGAATTTCCACCTTTATTATTTAAACTTCTACAAGACAGAACCACAGGACTTGACCCCTTTAACTTTGGTGCCAGGCTTGACTTATGGGATCACTAATGCAAGGCCTCACTTGGTTCAGAATTGAAAAATAGAAAATTGAAAATTCTGCACAGAATTCATTGGCTTGAAGGCAGTGGCAGGGGCAGCTGGCTTTTTGAGTGCAGAGGTTGCAAGATTGCATTCCTGGCTCTGCAACAATTCTAGTAGAGGTGGCAAGAATTGGAGCTCCTGGCATGGGATGGTGGAGGGTGGGAGTGGCGGCACTTTAGTCAGGAAGCCAGTTCTGTGGGGTGGTTTGGAGCCACATTTCAGGAAGATAAGTTTTGAGCATGCTTGCATTCCATGAGTTCCTCACTTAAAAAAAAATCAATGCCTTTTCAGCTTTAGTCAAGTCAGGTTTTGTTGCCTATAATTCTTAGGAATATTATAACCTGGAAATCTATTTACAGCTCCAAATGCACTAAGCCTAGTGAGAATTTCATCCAGAGTGAGAGAAAATGAACAGAGCAATTAAAATTACAGAGCTACTATTTTTAAGTACTGCTAGCTCCCAGACATGGCTTTCCTCCCTCCCTCCCTCCCTCCCTTCCTTCCTTCCTTCCTTCCTTCCTTCCTTCCTTCCTTCCTTCCTTCCTTCCTTCCTTCCTTCCTTCCTGACACAGGGTCTCACTAAGTTGCTAAGGATCTCTCCAAGTTGCTGAGGCTACGTTTGAATATAAATTCTCCTGTCTCAGCCTCCCAAGTCACCAGGATCGCAGGTCTGTGCCACTGTGCCCAGCTGGTTCTCATTTAATTACACAATAGCTGGTGGGAACAGTATTATCTCATTATGTCATCGAGGAAATCAAGACTGAGATTAGCTAACTTGCCCCGAGATATTAGTGCTGCTGGTTACCAGATCCTGTGATAGAGAGAGATCTAGGTGACCAATTTTCTTGCTTATGGGTTGTTTAAATTGTTCCATATTTTGGGAAGTTTAAAGTAATGAATCATCTCACCAGGTGTATCAGCCATGCTTGTCCATGTAACAATTTTCTTTCCTCAGATGGGTATAATAAAAAGGAAAGTACTAACTGATCTTTGCTCTTTGCTAGCACTTTCACCCCCGTTTATCTTCAGGCCTTGCGTTCTCCCAAGCATAAGCCCTGCATCTCTATTTTAACCCATTAAACATCAACCTCGGATCTTGCTTGGATGAATAGTTTCCTCTTCCCTTAAATGTCAACGTGAAGTCCGAGTAATCCTGGGTCTTCTCTTGTCAGTTACTGGGTATGCTTAGAGGATGTAAACATTTTCATCTGAGCCCTTTTCAGAAAGAATACACCATCTTGAAACAGAAAAGCTGTTCCAAGTCTAAACTGAGAAATACTGAAAAGTTTTATGGAAATTGAGAGGGCAGATTTCCAACAAGTTGAGATACCCATTTGTCATCTCTAAGAATATTTAACCACAAAAACAACAGTCCTCCAAAGGATTTTAAAAGGTAAAATTGATTTTAAAAATATGTATAAAATATTTTCAAGTCAGATTATTCACAGAATATCAATAGTTCCAGAAAAATCTCTGCAAAGAAAACTAAATGTGTATTTCCCAAAAGAAATCCGTGATATCATTGAAAGGGAATATAAATGAGGATAATTTTTTAAAATCAAAATAAAACATTAAAAAACATAAGGGAATGTATGTGTGGAAAATATGTGATAAACACAATCCACAGGCAGGGTCTCTCCTGGTGGCTGCCTAGTTGAACTCAGGACCCTCACAGAGTACTGGAACAGAATGCCATTTGGTCCATTTCTATAAATAATGTGAACTGATGTCTGAGCAGAAAGTTCATTTTTGGTGTTAAATCTCCCTTGCTTGAGACTTCATTCCCCACCCCCACCCCCCATTTATGAAGAAGCATTTAAATAAGAGATGGCAAATAAATGCTTAGCTAAACATTTCTCTTTATTTCAAATTAAATCCCACCTATGTCCTTTATTCTCTCTCAGAGAAATATTCTGTTAGAATTCTCCTGCCATGCTCACCTTTCTCAAAAAGTTTACGTTATGTTGAGGTTATAGATTTTAAAATAAATGGCACTTAAAAATAAAAGTTCTGAAGTTACAGATTTAAAGATAAATGTTTCCGTTCAAAACCACTGGTGTGTTCAAGTAGTTAGGGTTTTGTATGTGTTTTCTATGCCTTTCAGTAGTTATTTTCTTTATTTAAGACCTATGTATTTATTATTAATTGCATTCTCGAGTATTTTCTTTCTCTTTACGTTCTACCCTCCCATTCTCTCTCTTTCCTGTAATTCATTTATGATAAAGCTATTAGTATTTATTTTGTAATGAATTACTTAAGTGAAACCTTGCATTATTTTGAATAGCTTTTTCATTGATTTATTCTCTCATTTTCCTGATAAATTGCACATCTTCAAAAAATATTATTTACTTTCACTTTCTAAATACTTATGTATTATTATATTGCTTAATTATATGGACTAGTTCTTCCAAAACAATGCTATTTAATAGGGCACATATCAAGTGTTCTTATCTCTTTTTCTAACAATCTTCAGTTTTATGCTACCTTTCTTCTCTGCTCCTAGGATCCCAAAGACTGTCCATTTTCAGATGTTCCTTTGTGTTTGAACCACTCATTACTTCCTACAAGGGTGCATTGAATTTGTTACTTTGACTTTTGTTGTAGTTTCTTTGTTGCATTAGTATGTTTGGTATCCTTACCCTGTTTAAATGCTGGTAGATTTTAATTTCTCACTATTTTTGACTCTCTGTGTGTATTCTGAGCAGTTCCTAGGATGAGGAAAGATAAGAGTCTGCCTCTACTATTGATTCTAACCTCCCAAAGAGTAGGTACTTTGGTCTTTTGTTCATTTCTGTGTTCTGTGACTAGAGAAGTGCCTTCATTATCCAAGTAAACTGGTTCTTCCAACTTAACAGAGAGTGGTTTAGCTGCAGCATGCTTTCCTAGAATTTGGAATCAGACAATTCATCTAGCATCAGCTTTAATTTCCCAATTTATAAAATGAAACAAAGTAAGCCAGCTGCTTAATGGGATACTGTAAAAGAACAATCTCTCAATGTGTGTGTGATACAGCTTTGTAAACTGTAAAAGTTTGTGTCATTATTCCATTATTCATGTAGCTCTTGGGTAAAATATTTCTCATTAGTTCCTATTACTTCTGCTTTGTTATGTGAATTCATTTGATTTCTTTTTGTCATTTTTTTTTCTTTTTCTTATATTACTACAAGCATTCATCTGCTGAAATAGTATTTCTAGATATTAAAGCTCATAGATTTCTTTTTAAAATATTAGGTTTTTATTTGCCAATAAAAATGTGTCCCTTGGGATACTTATTTCTTACTAATCAAAACCCACTACTCCTTTCATTGCCATACCAAGGACTGTCTTCAAAGATAGGCCCCTGAGGTTTTATACAGTATTGATCTCAGTTAATCCAAGCTTTGAAAATATGCAATTTAGGAAAATGGTATTCAAAGTTGAACTGAGTAATATTTTATTAATATGTAGGAAATGTATTTCCTTCTCATTCAATTTCTAATTAAATATAACCTCACATTTGAATAAGGATAACCATGTTTGGTTCTTGCTGCCTAAGTTCCTGCAAAAATAATCCCTGTACCAGCTTTTCAGAGATACAAGTCTGTGCCTGATATTATTATTTCACTTAATTATGCCAGGGAAAGACAAGATTGTACCATTTACTCATTTCAATATTTTAATTTTCATTTTAGTATTCAAAGATGATTCCTTTATAACATAAAAGGGAAAATAAGAACTAAATGGGAATTGTTCTCACCCTTTTATAGTTCCAAAATGAAAAATGCCCTTGAAATGATATATGTTCTGAAAGCAAACCAATTTTTAATGCTGCAAAGTTTTTAGATAAGTTAAGATAGGGCCTGTGACAGTGTCCCTTCCCTCCAGTTCATATATTAAGTCCTAGCCTCTGTTGGCAGAAAGTGACCATGTTGGAAGACAGGGTCTTTAAGAAGGCAATAAATTAAAATGAGGTTATTAAAGTGGAGCCTCTCACTAGTGACCTAATAAGAAAAGGAAATCTGACCAAGACACAAAGAGTGATGATATGAAGACATAAAGAGAAAATGGTGGGGCTGGGGATATAGCTCAGTTGGTAGAGGGCTTGCCTCACATTCACAAGGCCCTGGGTTCAATCCTTAGCACCACAAAAAAAAGATAGAGAAAATAATAATAATAATAATGGCCTTCTGCAAACCAAGGAGGAAAACCTCAGAATGAAACCAACGCTGTTCAATCTTTGACTTCTAGGCTCAACAACTGTGAGAAAACAAATCTCTGTTGTTTAAGCAACCAAGTAACCAAGTATGTGGTGTTCTGTTATGCAGCAACTAATACAGATATTATGTAGAAAATAGTGGAAAATTAACTCCAAGCCCAAACAAAAATAAACCTGCCTTTGCTCTAACACAAGCTAATGGCTTAGCTCTTTTCATGTGTTTCATATTTTTTGCAGAAACTTTAAAAGTAAATGCATTTTATTCTATAATATTATCTGAAAGAATAAATGATTTATTTTAATTACATAATTCAGCAATTTTTTATAATAGAGATTCACGATTTAATATATTAGTGAGAGGAGGCAAAATTATACACATTTCTTATTGCTTCAAGATTTAATAAGCTAAAGTTCACAGTTAGTTACTATTTTTAAATGTTGCAATATAAAATATGATATAAAAATTGAAAAACAACCAGGAAAGCCATCATCTGTTGTTAAGAAATAAAAAAATATAGTCACAATTCCTTAATATCCTGCCATAGTAGGTTCTATCCAGATCTCATTAATATAACCGGAGTGGCCCATCCTCCATGGACTGTGAGCAGTCTGCTAAAAGCTCCCAGGTGCCTCCTATGGAGAATTGCCCTTGGCTAGGTGGAAGCCATCTTGACCCAGGGGTTGTACCTCCATGGAAGATGAAGATAGCCTGGAACCAAAACCTGACCCACCGGGGGTACTTCCAGGTAGAACCAGCTCTTGTGCAAATCATGCTCCAGGTCAGATCCTCCAAGGGACCATTCTGAAGCTTGCCTCCAACAGAGATCCACTCCTTGCTTCGTTTCCCTCTCTGCACTCTCTGTCCCCATATGCCTGTTTTCCTGAGAGCACACCATCAATAACTAATTTATGAAGGGATTCAGACTGCTCTGCTTAGGCTCTCACCCTAGGACAACTGACCTGAGATGGTTCCAGAAGTGGTCAGAGGAAACACACTCTATTGATAGAAGACTCAAGTTCCAACACTCATCAGTCAAATGGTAATAATGGGTGGTAGGCAGAGAATTGATAGACGCTATTGTGTTATAATATTGGGATTTGTTGGTGCCCCTTCATAATCATCACTCCTTTTCATTGAATGAGCTATGGCAATATTATAAGTAGCAGGGGATGTACTATTTGGTACAATGACATAGGGAAGTTAGTAACTGAAAGTACTGTAGAGTTAGATGGCTGTTGAAAAATGTCTATTGTATTGGGAGAGAAAATAAGTGGCTCAGATTTAATGATTAAAAAAAAATCAAGCAAAGTACAAGTCAAGGAGCATTCTCGGCAGCAAATTAAAAAGCCAACCATTTGACTGACACTGACACATACTTCACTATAGTGCACAATCTAGGCATAGGTTTAACTATAAGAGAAACAGATGTTTAAAGAAGGTTGTATTCTTGTACTGGCCAAAGTACACCCCTGATAGGCAAAATGTAAGAGCTGCAAGGCTTTAGATGGGCATATCTACATGACCTTTAAGTAAAAGGGATCATCTGTCTTCAAACAAAGGAAATGGTGCTACTTCTGTAGCCACAGAGACTTTAAGGGAATCTAGAAGTTCAAGTACACAAGGGCATTTATCCCCTGTCAAGTTATCCATTTGAACACCCTGAAAAAACAAATAGATTATAGTGAATAAAAGTAGACTATTGCAAACCTGACAAAGATTAACTCCAACTATCACTGCTATTTCACATGTGATCATTTTGCTGGAGCTGTCCTTACCACAAAGCATATAGCTATTTAATAAGATAACCTGGCAAGATGTCCCTTGGTATTTGTTCTCAATGCACTCATGAACAAAGCAGCCATGTTATAAAAGTGGAGGCGAGGCATGGATTCAACAGCATGGACTCTCAACAAGGCTGATTCACTGCCACACTGATGAACCTTCAACTCTCAAATAACAGGATCGTAAGCTCCACACATAACAGAATACATCACTTGAGGACATTAGCTATCCACTTGATGGCAAGGTAACGATATTGTACTCCACCATTTCATCTGACCAGAACTGACAAGTACCCTGGGTGTGAGTTTGTCTTTTCTGCTCACAAAACCTCAAGCAGCATCACATTCAGAGAACCTGTGGAGAGTCTGGCCTACATAATGTGGTTCCATATAACATTGTCTCAGGCCAACAGACACACTTTACAGCCAAAGAAGTGGATCGATGGGCACAAGAACATGCTACCCAACCTTTCTGCCACACCACACATTGTACCATCCAGAACCAGACATCTTACGGAGTTGTCTTTTGAGATATACCTGGTCTACTAGCTCTCAGAAGCCACCCTGGAAGAATAGGGGTCATATTCAGATGGGATTTATGCCTAAACCAATAGACATTATGTGATTTTTTGTTATCAATAGGTGATGTCAAGGGAAAAAAATATCTGGGGGAAAATATATGCTTTTCATCTCTGCAGGTTTAGGATCTGACTTCCTGGAGGGACTGAGTCTCAGAGAGGATGCTTCTAAGAAAATGGTGTGAAGTTCCTACTAAAGTTAAATCTAGGTGTTACCTGACCACTTTGAGCCTCTTGGACCAGCAGACCAGCAGACATTGAAAGGAGATAGCACAGTGGCAGGGCCACTCGGCTCTGATCTTCATGAATACGTAAGACTGCTGCTGCAAGCAGGTGCCTGGGTGAATATTTTGGCACTTGGTTTACTGGAGTATAGTACTTCAATGTCTTGTTTTCACTGTAAATAAAGATAGTATAACATCCATGCACTGCTACAGGCCTCATAACCAATGACCCATCAGATGGTCATCCCACAGAACAAGTCATCTAAATAAGGAGAAAATTCTATAAAAATTCATTCTTTACTAGGGACTTATAGAATGTGTCACTGAAGACAGTGATATGAGCAGTCAGTTAATTTCTCATCAGCAAATGCCAACAGGCAGGACTGCAGTCCACTTCATGAATCCTCCTCTTATATGTATTTCTTGGAAATTATGACTAATCAGAATCCTAAACAAGCTGGGCCCTGAATATAATGAGCCAAATGGAGAGCCAAATGATACAAGTGAAGGACTATACTTTAGTCCTTTAGATATTTTAGTACCCACTCAGATTCCCTTAGCTAGACCAATTTATCAATTAGCTGCTGTATTGCCTGCAACTTCCTCCATTCTCCAGATAAATTTTCTTGCCAAAAATTCCCCAGAAGGTTACCCATCACCACCACCAGAAGCTCTTAGTCCATGACTAACTAGCATGGGGCTATGAGGCCTCAAGATGGGACCAGCTTGGTGATGTCCTGTGATACACAAGTTTTGCTCCATCTCTGCCATAAGACCGCAATGAATCCAAATTGCAGCCCAGACCACGTGGTGTGTTGGTTTTCTCCCCACTACCACCCCACCCCACTACCTGTTTCTCACACCTTCCTTCTTCCAGTATGTTGGGCTTAGACCTGAGGGTTAGACCCTGGGAAACAAGTTCAGGATACTCAAAGGGAAGAAGATGCAAGACACATTTAGGATCATGAACATTCTTTATTCAGAGATGGCAGCAGCCCCATGTAGCCCCCTGGGCCACTTCCATAGGCCTCTTATGTATGTTGGCCAAAGAGGAACATTGCCAAGAGATAACATAAATGGTCACATGCTCATGAGAAAATGTTTATTACCTTGAGTACATACCTAAATCAGGGTGTTCATAACCTTGGCTACATACTAAAATCATAGCATGCTGAAAATCTCAGCAAGAGAGCCTCACTACAGCCTCTTTGGGCCTGCCCTACACAAGAGTCTTTCCTTAAAAGTCCCTTTCACAAAAATTCTCATCACAGTTTCTGCTTCTGGGAAACCAACCTAAGGCACTATCCTTGATAGTATTACTTTTCTACCTTTCCCAGGGGTAAGTGCTCTTAGTAAGTACTCTTGTTTAGATGCTTGTGCATTTTACTATATATGCATGTATATCTGAATAATATACAACATTGTTTGAATATTTATGAACCTTATATAAATTGTATCATTCTATTTGTATCTGTCTGTAAATTGTCTTTTTTCACTCTCAAGGTTTCTGAGATTGATACACACTTATATATTTTGCCCTAATTTAATCATACATTCTTCTATTTCACTGCCTTCATTAATTTGAGTTACTTCAAGATTTTCTACTACCAGAAAAGATACTGCTATAAGAGTTCTTATACATGAGAATATTTCTCTAAATTTGACTTTTCCCAGGAAAGAAAGTGCTAAGTAAAAATTTTTGTATATGCCTCTTCAGCATACTTACTAAATTTTAAATGAAATTTTAAATTTAGAGCAATTTATGCTAGCACAATAAAAGTTAGTGTGTTCACAGTATTCTACATTTGCATCAATACTAGTTTTCTCTAATATATAATGTTTCCTAGTATCTCTAAGTTATAATGTTATTATTGTGGTTTCAATTTGTATTTCTCTAGTTACTATCAGGGTAGGGAATATTTTAAATTTTGTTTTATTTAATCTTCCTCTTCAAGGAATGCCTGTACATAAAGGTTGAGGTTACAGCTCAGTGTTAGACACAGATTTAGCATATATAAGACCCTAGGTTCAATCCTTAGCACCACACACACAAAATATATTTATCCATATATCTATGAACATATGCACATTTGAGTATTCTTCTGCAAAATTGTCTTTTTCTTATTAATTTGTAGGAATTTTTTATAAATTCTGAATATTAATGTTTTTGAGTAGCTTCTTCCAGTCTATAGCTTGTCTTTTCATATTATATAGCTATCCTTGGATGTACAGAATTTTAAAACGTCAGTTTAACTGAATCTATAAATCTATTTTGAAAGTTTTTAATTTTAACATGTTCAGAAAACTTTTCCCAACCTCAAGTCATAAGCTATTTTACTAAATTTCCTTCTAAGTTCTACAGTTCTTTAAAACCATGATATTACCAATTGTTCTAACATCATTTATTAAACTGTTCATTCTTATATTGTGATAACACTTTGGTCCTGTCATTTATCAAGAGTCTATGCCTGGGGAGGCCTATTTATAAGTTTTATTTTTCTTTCCTTGGGTTCCTTGCTATTTCTGTGAGCAAAATGCACTATCTTAATTGTGTCTTTAATTGTTCTTGATATTTGGTAGGACACTTACCGCCATTTATACTTTCTTGCTAAAATTATCCTGAATATATTATGCCTAAGGTATTTTCAAAGCAGATTTGTTTAGTTCCATTAAAAACTATTATATCTTTGTTGAATGCATACAATATTTAGTGAACCAACATCTTTAAGATACTGATTTCTTGAAATTCTCATACAACATATACAAACATAAATGCATATGTGCTTCTGATTTTCTTCTTTTACATCTGGACATTATATTTTGTGGCTTTTCTTTCATGCTTTTCTATGCTTGATGCTGTTTTAATAATCTTTTTCAGCATTTTAAATAATTTTATAGACTTATTAATATGTAATATAATCACAAGTTTCAAAACTTAAGTCTCTCAACTGGTTTCTCATTCTTCTTTTAACCAGAAACATCTAATGTTGTGAGATATTTAATTCACTTTCAGAACTACTTTATCCTTATACATGGAAAACTCATATATATACTTCCTTTTTTATATTAACGAGAACATATTTTACATATAGAAAGTATGTGACTTGTATGTGTTTTCTTATAGAAATAATAAAATGAGCAACCACATACTACCCACCCAGCCTAAAAAAATAACACAATAATCATTTTGCATCCCTACTATCAGTCCCCAAGCACATATTCCACCTATCTGCTTCATCTCTCTAAAAGCAGTCCACATAAGAAAATCCACACTCATAATATTATTGTTTTGTCTGAAACTTTCTTTGTTTTCCCCTCTACAACCATGTGCAAATTTTCTTCAGTACTCTGTAATCCTTCCTGTAACCCTGGAGCATAAGCCTGCACATAGGCTCAGTTCTGCATTGCACTGACTGTATGGATGTTATCTAGGATGTTGTACCGCTACACTGGGCCTGACCCAGTAATGACTGTGGATTGACTTGAATGTGGTATTAACCCACATCTGACTGCAGGCAATGCCTCCCGGGGAAGCGAGATCCCCTATGCATCTTCCTGTTCTCCTCAGACAGTTCAGTTAGGCTACATTATTGATAATTTGTACTTTGTCATTGTAAATACTGTTTTAGTGTACTGTATTTTCTGTTTGGTTATTGTTTTGTAAATTATTTTTCTTCCCAAAATGAATGGATAGTACTGATCCATAGTAATTGTTTGCTGACTTTGTTGACTTCTTTCTAGGTAGATGGCTATGTCATCTATAAATTTGTAAATTGCAATCTTTTTTCCTTCAGTTCTTACTATTCTGTGCCAGTCTTTTATGTTTTATGTTTCATTTATTATACAGTTGACCAGGACTTTCAAAATGTTTTAAAATACTAATGATAGTCGGCATTTTTATCACGTTCCCCATCTTAAGGAAATAAATTCAATATTTCATTTGGATTGGGATATAAAACATTTACAAATTAAGCAATTTCCTTCCTTGTCATAATATACGAAGTTTGATCTTAATTTTTAAAAAGTTGAACATTTCCAAATACTATTTTAAATTGACTAAAATATATGACTTTTCTCATTTGGTCTATTAACATCATTAAACACATTAATCAATTTTGTGACACAAAAAAATTCTGAAATCTTCATGACAAACCTATATTTTATTATTTTAAAATCTGTTTTTAATATATTATTAAATTCATTTAGCCAGTGATGCACTTACTTTCTTGCATCAACTTCTGGGGGGAAATTGGGTATTTTTAAAGTTTGGTAGAATTCACACATAAAAACTTCTCAGACTCTGTGGCCTTTTGAGAGAGGAAAACTTCAACAACTATTTCAATTTCTTTATTGCTTATTGATCTGTTCAAGTTCTTTTTTTCTCATTCTCAGAGAGAAAAGTAACTTACCCAATTTTCTGTGGCCATTTGCTGACAGAGACGAAAGAAAATTTAGCTCAGGTCTCATTGATCCCATTACTTGTAATCTTAGCCCCTAGCATAACTATTGTGTAGTCATATCTTGTTTTAGATGATGTCCCCCACTATACACAAAGTATGGAGAAGCAACGAGTCAAAAATAGCAAGAATCAGGTATTTAGAAGATGATTTCTTTTTCTTTTTTTCTTTTCTTCTCTAGCCTGAAATACAGATTGAGGGCAGCTGTAATGAAAGGAGGAAAATAATGAGGGAGGTTGTTACTATAATCCAGATCTGAGTTGAGAAATATAGAGTACATTATTGTCCACTGAGAATGAAGGAAAGGAAAAGGAGAGAGGACCAAAGAGCAGCATGTGGACTGAGATGTCAAAATAAATGAAAACCCTGCAAGTGTGAAGTTGAGATCCTGTCTCTCTGGCAGATAACAAAGTGGAGCACCTTACCTGTAAAAGCAAAAGGCTGAAAGGAAAAGAAGGTGGGGAATGAATTTGCCTAATTCCTGCTGGTGTGAGTGTCTCTTCTTCCCCCTCTCATGCCTCCGCCTCTGTGGAGAGAAAGTTACTAGGGGACACACTGGCTTCTCTCTGCCCTCTCACTCTTGCTTCCAGAGGATGGAGGAATGACTTAACGAGCTTCTTGGCATAAATATCCTCTCTCTTTCTTTCCTCCCTCTTCCTCTTTCTTTCCTCTGTCCTCTGCTCTGTCCCACCTCCAAACTCCTGGTTCTAGAAGATCAAACTGCAGCCCCTCTGTGAGGCTTCTCAGTGAGGCCCAAGCCAGAACTCTCAGCTGTGTGATGGCTAAAGCTTTCTGATGCTGGGTCTCAGTATTAGGATAAGGCTTCAGGATAAGTCACATTTTCTGATACCCTTACCAATAAGAAAGGTTATATTTGTATTCTCAATATACTGTTGTCCTGTTTTTCAATTAGTTCCTAGCTCAAGAAAGAAAAATGAATGAAATTTTTTGGACTTCCTCAAATACCAAATATGCATTAAGACTCATAAGACAAAACACATGAAAGGTTAGAGACTTAAAATGAATGGCTGGTTGATTTGCTTAAACAAAGAATATCTTGAAGCATTTACTAAAAGTGAAAGTTAAAATCTTGGAGAATAATTAAGGAAGACTGAATTTGATGGTCCAGACTTGAGAATTCCTTTTAGAGGAAGAAACAGAGTGTTAGATTCCAGGGCACGGGGACTGACTTGGAACAGTACAAATAAATCAGAAACCAAAGGGAAAGTAGATTTTAAGAAGGAAGATTCTTGACAATATCAGAATCAGACAATATCAATATCAGGGTTTGGCATGAAGGATGTGAGAGGCAAACTTTACACTTCAAAAGTTATTATATATTTGTATTTTCATATGCAGGGAGAAATGAATACTTTGGCAGTTGTCCTAGAATAGAGGGTGGGAGAGGAAGCACAAATCACAGAAGTCATGAGACAAGAGTTTCTAGTACCTAAAATGCCTACTACATTTTTATTTCCCAGGGACTTTAAAGGCCACAATATTCTTAAGACACCCTTTTTCCTTAAAATAATTTGCAACCTAAGAACGCAGAGGCAAAGATTTATGGCATGTGTATGCACATATGAAAGCTTTGGGGGACAAATGAAGAATTTGAGTTTGTCAGAAGTTGTGATAAAATGTGTTTTCTGTGCTTGATTGGGAATTTTCAACTTTCTGTTCTTGACTCCTATGAGGCCAGAACAAAGCCAAACAGAAACACAATCAATAAATACCTTTGCCATCTTTTCTTTCTCCTTTTTTTTTTAAAAAAATTGTTACTTGGCTAAGTATTTACATATTATTTAATTATACAGAAAAAATTTGCTAATGATGGATTTGACTTGAGAGAAAAATATCGGATTTGCTTTGCTTTTTACCTCTTGGTTTATCCTCATCTCGAAGTTTGAAGTTGTAATAAATTAATTCTAACTTTAAAGAGAATCACAAGCCAAGTCTCAACAGGGAAAATTGATCTGTATTTCACCATTCCCTCTATTTAAAGATAGAAATTCCCAGTACTGTTAACCTGCTGAGGGCCATTGCCAAGTAGGAATGACACATCAAAATTTCCTTGCTAGCGTACCCCATGTTAAATGGATTTCGCTGTTGACATTGCATGTAAGGTGACCTTGCTCAAGGACCAAGGCGGATCCGGGTTTAGAGCTGATCAGGTTTGAGGAAGTATCCCGGTCCTTGGGTTTAGGGCGTTCCCGGTTTAAGACAATAGGGATTTTAGGGAAGTTGGAGGTTGAAGATTATTGCTGCTGGGATTAGGGTGTTCCTGCTATTTGTTCCCCTTGAGTTCTCGTGAGAAAATGGGATATTGGAAAAAAGCCTCGTGGAGTAGGGGAATTGGGTGGAGGAGAACGGGATTGCCCCAGAACGTGTGTGGAGGCCGGTGTGAGTTCGGGAATAAAGAATTGCTGTTTGAATCTACAAAGCTGTGTGGTGGCTTGTGATTCTGTGCCCAGCCAAGACTGTGGCATTAACCTATATTCAATTTTGTGGTATTGATCCTGAAATGATACATAAATGCACCATCATTGTCTTTAGGCTTTTCCAGTGGGAAAATAAAGACTGGCTGCTCTAAATTTTCCATGTTGTATTATATATTTGCTCTAGGGCAAGAAATAGACTGGACAAGAACCAAATGTTTTTATCAAAACCTTATAGTCTCCTTGCTACTGCACGGTGGCCAGTAGAATTCTCCATTCAAACTTACTTTTTACATTTTTGGTGTTTAAAAAACTTTTATTACACTTGCTGACAATTAAGAAATTTCTTCAGGGGACTCTTTAGCAGAAAGCAAGGTATGACCTGTAACTGAAGACTATCATTCTTTTTGACGACCTTATGCACAAAGTAGCAAACTTCTAATTCTATGATTTCAATAAACTAAAGATATTTGGGTGAATGTTTTAATATTTTAAAAATTGTGGTTTACATGCTTTTCTAGTGTTTTAGAATGAATTTCTGAAAATGAGTAAAACATTTCCTTCTCCTAATCTGAGCAATATGTCCCTTCAAAGATTGTACACATAACTGCAGAGAGCCACCTAAATTAATGTAATTAATACTGTTTGACGGACAATAGGAAGTGCCTGACAATTAACTTGCAGTACCTTCAGTTTAGTTTGGACACACATGCTTTTCCTTGCCTTTAAGAATCATGCCATGACACCAAACATACTCAATATCTTATTATTACACTTTATACCTTGATTGTGTTCTGATCTAGAAAATCATTCAGATAAATATTGTTAAAATAAGTGCACAAAAACATACATGTATCTTTCTCTTTCTGCAGACATTTGAGGGTTTTGCTTGTCCCTTCATCTTTGATCAGACCTCCTCAGTCTATGTAACCACCACCTGCCATCCAAGGCCCTTCTTTGTTTACTTCTGTGTTTAAACTCCATCCCCATCTCTTTTCATTACCTAACACCATTCTCTTCCCTACCAGGATCACTCACCATATCCAATTTGATAAATACACCTTGATCTTGTGTATATTTGAAAAATTCAAATTGTTAGCCCATTTATGTAACTGTTTTAGATTTATATAGCTGATATCCTACTATCTATCTCATCTTCTTTCTTCCTCATTTACTCAAAATCTTTCAAAAATCTGTTTATGTTGTTGAACATCCTGATCTTTGATTGCTTTGGGATGCAAGATAATATAACATGTCAGGATTGATACCTTGTGTTGGCTTATTTCACTGACTTACATAAGATTGCACCTAAAATCCCACTCTTACAAATAATGCTACACTGAAGACATATAAACATGACTCTGAACATTTTCTTATATAATTGCCCACCTGAAGATTTCTGCTTCATACTCTGCATACTCTCTTACTTATCTGAGGTATTTATTATTGTGAAAGTGTGTGTGCACTTTTGTCCTACAGTGTATGAGGATTCCTATGTGCCTATATCCTAACCATTATCTAGTATTATCCTACCTTCTAAGTTCTCTCAGGCCATCTAATATGAAATGACACCTTATTGTTAGAATTTTCATTTTCAGGTTACCAACAAAGTTAGGTACATAACAATCATCTAAATAGGACTATCCAGGTTTCTTTTTCTGGAAAGTACACATTTCTTTCCTGTTCTAGTAAAGGATGCCCCAACTGATTTTGTTGTCATTGTGTTGTCATGACTGATGTCTATCCTGTGGTTTAGGTGTAAGATTTCCTTGGCCCCTTTGTTGTTCCCTGCCCTGATCCATGGCTTATTTTAACACAGTGCAGTATCCCTTTATGACTGGTGAGTGATGTCCCGAATTCCTTTTTGTATAAATACAGCTCCTCCCCTCTTTCTGCCATTTAATATTTCAAAAATGTATGTTAGCCACCATATGCAATATCAGCAAATGTCATGTTAATTCATCAGTACCTTTAGAATCATGAATTTTAAAAAGTAGACAAGCAAGAAAATAGATACTCAGCATTACTGGGAAACAATTATCCATTATACACAAATTCCTTACATTATATTATATGAGAGGAAGGGCTTGACAAGATAATTAGTCTTTTCTGTAAGCACTCCATAACTCAAATCTTGCTCACTTTTTAAAACACTGTATCCTATCTCTGATGTCACAGGGCTACCTCCTCAAAGCTTTGTGACATTGGCTGCAGCTACCTTCTAATTTTAGGACAGAGGTCAAGATGTAGAGACACATTTCCATGGGGCATTTCAAGAGAGTAGATGTTAGGGTCATGGGTTACATTGTGTCCATGCTGAGCACTGAACCTGGACTGTTAGACGCTACTACACATTCCTTTATAAATTCATGTGTGGGAGGTAAGGAGTGACAGAGAAAGTGAAAGAGTATTTGTGGAAATCTTTAAAAATGTGAGACTAGAGGCAGAACTTCTCTGCTCAAGTTCCAAGAGCAGTGCTGGTCACAGACATTTTATTTAGGCATTTAGGATTAAGTAAGTAAATTTTCAATTGTGAATCCTACCCTCTGGATACATATATGAGTAACAGGTAACTGCTAACCAGAAATAGGTAAACATGGGATAAGCACCAGAGCAAGAGAACCATCTCCCAGAGATCAGTACTGAGAAAGGGAAAACAGAATTTGTAGGGACAGTAGCCAACATTTTAGAATTTTGTTTTAACTTCATACTAAAATGATAAGTTAATACATAAATAGGTCCCATTTTAAGAAAAGAAAACTGAAGGAAAAGGAAGAAAATAACTTGTTTGATGCCCCACCATAAACAACAGCTGGGATTTACACCCAATCAAGTTCTAAAGCCAATGATAGTAACAATTAGAATGTATTCCCTCTACACCCTTTTCATAGAGTAGTTGTTCAAGTCATAAATCTTGTTTTCAAGGCTAAAATTCATTGTAACAAGCTAATGTAAAGCTGATGTTATTATGAGAGGGCAGTGTAACCTCAGAAATTTTAAGATATAAATAAATGTTATCATAATTTATGGAGCCAAAATGTCACCATAACTGCTTTCCCAGAACCATTCTCACACTGTAGCTATATTCCAGTGCCTACCATTGACTGCTAATTTCCCCAAATCCCTATTTCTTCTAAAAAGAAATATTGCCCAATTTTGGTTTTGTTCAATTAAAACATAAATCTTATTTATCTACTCAACTTATAGTTGATTTGCTTAGATAAGATTAAATTCACTCTGGTTAGTGATGAGGATGAGTGGGAGGGTTCTTTACATGGCATGAATTATTACCAGTTTATCTTGGAGGGACAAAGAGAAAGCAAGAAATAGAAATATTACATTCAGTGCCATAATCACCAGCATTTTTCTAAAATTACCCACATGCATAATACCACCCATGAATGATTAAAAGCACCCACTCTCTCTTCAAAGAGACATTCAGCCATTCATTCTGTGCTAACAATACAGATCTATGGCATAAGCTCTTCCAGTGTCAAAATCCACTTCTTGTATAAATGCCATTCTGCATCTTTTGACATTTTTAGGTAATACTAATATATCAAAGGATGATGGAGGAAAACAAACACAATATTTGATAATTATGGCTAATCATAACTCTTATATAATTTCAAGGAAAAACAAGTACTATGAACATCATTTGTGAGCCCTAATCTCTTCCACTAGTCAGAGGCCATTCACTTATCCCTTTCTATGTTCTTTAGGCATCAAACCAGTAGTTCTGTCAAGATTTTTGCCAGATACAGTGGCATCTTTATTACATATGAATCTAAATGTAGAATCCTTATAGTTTCAGTTAACTTTTACCAATGGTAATGTAGTCAACATATAGAGTGTTCTGTGGAATACACTTAGTCTATTTGGCTTCATTATATACTAGAAATATTATTGAAAATAAGTCATTTTTATTCAGTAATGTAGTATGCTTGCTATTTAAGAAATCAAATTAATGTAATTTTCTCACATGTGATAAAGAGCTGAAGTTTTCAAGATTTTATTTCTAATTTATTGGTGCCATTATCATTTTTCTTGATAGAACTGTCATTCAATTTGATGGTGAACCTCCAAACCACAGAAATCAGTACAGAGTTCAGGAAAAGTTAGAGATAGTTTATTAATGAAATTATTTTTCAAAGTAATGCTTTTGCTCCATGCTCTGTCTCTCCCTTGTAGAACAAGATTACCTTACACCCTTACATTGTACCTTCTGTCATTATTTTTATCCTTTGTATTTTTCAGCCATTTGTCTATCCATAATATAGAATTAATAATTTCTTCTCACCTGTTTGCCATTCAATTATTGTTTCTTCTGCAATGTCTACTCGTCTTAATTGCACTTCTTAATTTTGTATATTTGTTTTAATTGTGCTTTTATATAGAAAATTGTTATTGGGCCACTTTTATAGTTTGTATATTTCTACCAATATTTTCATAATTGCTTACTTCTATATATTAAGAAAATAAGAAAAGTGTGACATCATCCAGTTGGTAGAATAGGGGATGCTAGGTTTTACTCCACACCCCCAAACAGGAAGATCAACTAGCAACTATCCACAGACAATAATAACCTGGTGCAACTCCCAAAATGAAGGAAATAAAACTGCATTTTTCATGGAACTGAATAAAAATATCCATTGAAAGAATAAAAGAAATGTCATCCACCACCCTACTATCAAGTTGGCACAGTATCACATAGAGAGAAATCTCCAAAGCCCAGGGATGAGACACAAAGGGAAAAGAGAAAAAAAATGAACAGACCTCCAGCTCCCTGAGCATTCTGAGATGCTTCCTAGAAACCCGACTCTATTCCCACCTCATGGCAAAGAGAGGATTTAAAGAGACACTAACCATCTAGACCACCTAAAGCTGGATAAAAACGAATCGAGGAGGGGGAGCCCACAGTACCAATGAACTGATTTTAGGGAAAACATAGGAAACCTACTAGTAATGGCACTCAATCAGAGATATCTACTGATGACATAAGCCAGCCACAAAACGGATCTGGTCACTCCCAGGAGAACTAGGAGGGCTACTTGCGTGATTCCCTAAATAGCCAGCATCCAACTCTAACCACACTCCACAACCCAGGGATGCCCAGGGAGGGTGAAGGCTTCCCAATGAAGTCCAACAATAAGCCACCAATTACTGAGCTTAAACAGTGCTCACTGTCTCCTCAAAGACCACCCACAGACCCAGGCCAGGGAGGAACAAGACTACAACAGTGAATTCCAACAATAAGCAGGTCCTAGTTATGTCACCCCTGGGACTTTAACCAGCACTCCCTGAAGTCTCAAACTCCACACCTAGACCTCCACATAAGAAGTGACAGAATCACCAGGTAAGTCAAGTCAGTTTGCAGATACCTGTTCTGCCACACTCGAGAATTAAATCAAGCTCTCTCTCTCTCTCTCTCTCTCTCTCTCTCTCTCTCTCTCTCTCTCTCTCACACACACACACACACACACACACACACACACATACACACACACAGAGTTAATCAATGCTTATTTCCACCTCAAAGTCTACTCTCAGATTCTGCCAAAGGAGAAAGGCAAATCTCAACTGAGCATTTCTACTGAGCATAGCAGTTGACCCATCTACCATGATCCACTTAACCACAGGGCCCCTCCCCACATTCCCCCCTAACAGCTAAACTGAAATAGTTGTACTTCTGCCAAGTAACACACCCTATGGCTCAGCCAGATTAGAGACAATTGCAGTATCCATACTGCAGCTCAGTCTAATTACAGAACTCAACCTGTGGTCTTGCCACATGGCAGGAAAAAAAAATCAGCTATTCCATCTGAAATCACAGCAAAGGCAGTAAGTAGTCCAGTCATCTAGAGAATTTAAAGCAAGCTCTTTCTCTCCAGGAGCATTGCCACTGGCTGAGCCAGAATCATAGGCTGGAATAGTGAGTACATCAGTTTTTAACAATATCTCCAAAAGCCAGAAAATGTGGTTATCTATGCAAATGTATAAATACCAACATAATGATACAGGTTTGAAAGGTCTTAGGAAATCACCACTACTCCAAGAGGCTATAATGAAGCTTCACCAATGGACCTCAAAGAAAGGGAGCCCCATGAAATGTCAGAAAAATAATTTATAATAATCCTCTCTTAAAATTTCAGTGAACCAACTTCAAGAATATATATGCATAGAAATGTAAATGAAAATTGGAGAAAAATACATAAACAAAATGATAAGTTTAACAAATAGAAACAATTTTATAAAATTAGAAATCCTGGAGATGAAGAATATGATGACCAAACTAAAATTTGTATAGAAAATTTTCTTTAGCTAAATTTAGCTGGATTAATCCAGCTAAAGAAAGAATCAATGAGGTTGAAGACAACATTTAAAATTACTCAAAAGTAAAAGAGAGAGAGAGAGAGAGAGAGAGAGAGAGAGAGAGAGAGAGAGACTATAAGAATTATGGGATACCATCAAGAGACCTAACCTGTGCATAACAGGAATTAAAGAATGTAAAAAGCAGCAAGAAAACAGGTAGGCCCTCCATTCCCAGGTTTTGGCCTTGGTGTAGGCAGCACTGCCATGTCAGGACCACAGCCTGAGTCTGGCCTCACTGATAAGGTCACCCTCAGTTGCTGCTCTGCCTGGACCCTAGCACCAAGGATCTTCTGTTGTAACAGACCTTGTTGAGAATTAGGAATCATAAGAAGTCACTGGATTTTTATACTAAAGTCCTTGGAATGACACTAATTCAAATATTAGATTTTCCTACTATGAAATTTTCACTGTATTTCTTATCTTATGAGGATAAAAATGACCTCTTTAAAGATAAAAATGAAAAAATAGCATGAATATTCTCCAGAAAAGCTATACTTGAACCGACACACAGTTGGAGTGCTGAAAATGATGAGACTCAGAGTTACCACAAGGGCAATTCAGACCTTCCTGAATTTGGCCACATTGGAATTGCTGTTTCTGATGTACGTGGAGTTTGTAAAGATTTGAAGAACTGGGAGTCAAATTTGTGAAGAAACCTGCTGGTGGTAAAATGAAAGGTCTGGCATTTATTCAAGATCCTGATGGCTACTGGATTTAAATTTTGAATGCAAACAAAATGGCGACTATTTAGTTCATGAGGAAGCTCCTTTTAAGATGTCAGTAAAGATGGAGAAAAGAAAGGAGACAATACGACTCAAGATATTCAGATACCAGAAGCATTTAGAATCAATGGATCATTATTTCAATTCAAATTATTATTTATTCCCTTTTCTTTTTCAGCTGTTTTTCTTTTTTCCACCTAAGTGATGGTTCTCATTTTAAAGTAGTGCTTTATCTTCTGACGTTGGGTGTAGCTGTATAACTTTACGTTTTAGGCGATAATTATAATAATTTCCTTTAGAGGCTGCATTTGCTGCCTTCTGACGCCTACATATTACTTCTCTTCGGGTCTGCCTTTGAATCATCATCTTTTTTTTCTGGTCTCCATGTTTTACTTTTTTGTTTTTATTATTTCTTACACGCATCACTATAGAGGAGTGCATTACATTCATAATTTTTTGCATTGCAATTCTTAATACACCTTTATACCACAATTTATCAAATCTCTGTTTGTATATAAGGTATGTTGACACCAAATTCACATCTTCATACATAAATTTTGTATAATGATGACTGTCTCCTTCCACTATCCTTGCTATTCCCATTCTCCCTCCCTTTCCCTCCCACCCCTATTCCCTATCTAGAGGTAATTTTCCACCCATTCTCTCTTTCCCTACCCCACTTTGAGTCACCTCCCTTATATCAGATAAAACATTCAGCAATTTTTTGGGGGGGATTGGCTAACTTCACTTAGCATAATCTTCTCTAATGCCATCTATTTCCCTGCAAATGCCATGATCATATTATTTTTTAGTGCTGAGAATATTACATTGTGTATAAATGCCACATTATTTTTTATCCATTCATCCACTGAAGGACATCTAAGTTGGTTCCACAGTTTAGCTATTGTGAAGTGTGCTGCTGTAAACATTGGTATGGCTGTGTCCCTGTAGTATGCTATTTTTAGATCTTTTGGGTATAGTCCAAGAAGAGGAATAGCTGGGTCAAATGGTGGTTCCATTCTCAGCTTTCCAAGGAATCTCCATACTGCTTTCCATATTGGCTGCACTAATTTGCAGTCCCACCAGCAATGTATGAGTGCACCTTTTGCCCCACATCCTTGCCAGCACTTGTTGTTGTTTGACTTCATAATGACTGCCATTCTTACTGGGGTGAGATGGTATCTTAAAGTAGTTTTGATTTGCATTTCTCTGATTGCTAGAGATGATGAATCATCATCTTTTGAAAAAAAATATCCTTTTTTGTGGTGGTTATCTTCTGGGGTTTTAATTCCTCAGAAATAACTTTTCACAATGGAAAATAAAGAACATTGAACAAAAATGAATCTTCATGTGTACTTCAAACAGTATACAGTGTTCATTTTTACAAAAGAGAAGTTACTCTTGAGAGCAATTCATAATCATGCTGACAGAGATACTGATAGAAAAACTAATTTCTTTTTATTTATAAAATACTTTTAAAGTTCAAAAAAAAACATACGTAAAAAATATTAGATGGAAACTTACTAATCTGAGGGAAGAGGCCAGCATTCAGGTACAGGAAGTGCAGATTCTCCAATCAAATAGAGCCCAAAGAGAAATTCGATCAAACTGTTAAAGCCAAACAAAACAACAACAACAACAACAACAAAGACAAAGGGAAAATTCTAAGGGCAGCAAGGGATAAGCAATACATCATAGACAGGGAGTCCCAATGTAAATATCAACAGAATTTTCAACAGAAACCCTCTATGACAGAAGAAAGGGTGATATATTCAAAGTGCTGAAGGAGAAAGAAGTCTGCCAACCAAAACTACTATGTCCTGCAAAGTAACACTTTAGAAATGAAAGAGAGATAAAGAGTTTCCCAGACAAACAAAAACTGAAGGGATATACTAACACCATGCCTGTCTTTCAAGAAATTCTAAAGGGAATTCTTCACACTGTAGGAAAAAAAAGAAAATATGTAACACTAAAATATCTAAAGGTATAAAATCCATGGGTAACAGTAAGTGTGCAGACAAATCCTAATGCTATAATCCTGGGGAAGAAAACATTTTCTTAAATAGGAAATAATTATAATCACTTGGTAAGTGATGAGCAATATAAAAAAGATATGAATTGTGACATTAAGAATTAAAAATGTGAGAGAAACAAAATAAACATTTATTGTCTTGTTTTCTTTTTTCTGCAATCACAAACAAGTTGTTATCAGTTTAAAGTAAACTGTAATAAATACAAAATGTTTTTAATTGTTTTTTTTAAATAAATGACAGCGGAATGCATTACAATTCTTGTTACACATATACAGCACAATTTTTCATATCTCTGGTTGTAGATAAAATATGAAGCTTCACGGTAACCACAAAGCAAAAACTTGTAAAAATAAAAAGCTAGGATTTCAAGATCATGCTAGCAAAAATTGCTGAACCACAAAAGAAGACAATAAAAGAGGAATAAAAAAACAAAGATCTATACAACAACTAGAAAACAAGAAACAAAATGACAATAGTGAGTTCTTACTTATCAATAATTACCTTGAATGCATATACATTAAATTCTGTAATTGAGAGTCAGCATGGCTAAACTGATTTAAAAACCAAGACTCAACTATATGCTTCCTATAAGAACCTACTTATTCACTAAGAGCACACATAGACTGAAAGTTATTGGAAGGAAAAATATATTCCATACAAATGGAATCCAAAAGAGAATATGTACAGGCACTACCAAAAAATATGAAAACTATGAAACAACAGTGGAAGAAATCGAAGAGCATACAAATAAATAAGGCTTCCTGTATTCATGGATTGCAGGAATTAAAGGTAAAATATCCATACTACCTAGGGTATTCCACAGATTCAATACAATCTCTACCAAAATTTCAATGTCATTCTTCACAGAAATAGAAAAAATAATCTTAAAATTCATATGAACCATAGTGGCTGCCAATCTTACTGGAGAGAGATGGTATCTTAGGGTGGTTTTGATTTGCATTTCTCTGACTGCTAGAGATGGAGAGCATTTTTTCATGTACTTGTTGATTGATTGTATATCCTCCTCTGAGAAGTGTCTGTTAGTGAAGCTAGCCAATCCCTAAAAAACAAATACCAAATGTCTTATTTGATATAATGAGAGCAACTATGAACAGAGCAGGGAGGAAGAGCAGGAAGAAAAGATTAACATTAAACAGAGACATGAGATGGGAGGGAAAGGGAGAGAAAAGGGAAATTGCATGGAAATGAAGGGAGACCCTCATTGCTATACAAAATTACATATAAGAGGTTGTGAGGGGAATGGGAAAATAAACAAGGAGAGAAATGAATTACAGTAGATGGGGTAGAGAGAGAAGATGGGAGGGAAGGGGAGGGGGGATAGTAGGGGATAGGAAAGGTAGCAGAATACAACAATTACTAATAGGGCATTATGTAAAATTGTGGATGTGTAACCGACATGATTCTGCAATCTGCATTTGGGGTAAAATTGGGAGTTCATAACCCACTTCAATCTAATGTATGATATATGATATGTCAAGAGCTTTGAAATGTTGTGAACAACCAATAAAAAAACATACTAGGCAAGCTAAATAAATAAATAAATAAATAAATAAATAAATAAATAAAATTAATCTGGTAAACACAAAGAATAAATAACAAGATAAAATTCTAGATGAATCCCTTACACTCTGAGTGAAAGAGAATTTTTAGTTGGCTTAAAAAGCTAAATGTAAAAATACTTTCATACAAGAAAACATTTAAATGCATATAAAACCAAGAAGCTATATTTTAGAAGTTTCATGTATATGACCATGTAAAAATATGAACATATGATAACATAAACAAATTGGGAAGACTATAAGTACATGTATGAAGACACAAATGGTGTGACTCTACTTTGTGAACAACCAGAGATATGAAAAATTGTGCTATATATGTGTAATATGAATTGAAATGCATTCTGCTGTCATATATAACAAATTAGAATAAATTTTTTAAAATTGGAGAATTCACAGACTATAAATGTCTAACAGATACATGATTGAAATTCACAATATATAAATGACTTCTGCAAATATAATAAGAAAAAACATAGTAAAGTGTTCTAAGAATAGGAACAGAATTCATAAAGAATAAACAATTTGAAAAATGTTCAGCTTCAGTATTAATCAGGAAAAAGCTAATGGGAAAACAATATTTGATCACTGGATGAGCATGTGAATGGCTAGTTTATAAATGATTTACCTTCTATGATAATAACAAGAATGTGGGCATTTTTCAAGTTTCTTGAAATATAATATACATACAAGAAAATGCACCCATTTTAAGTGGGTAGTTCAAGGTGTTTTGAGTGTAACCTCCACCCCAGTCCAAATCTAATATAATTACATAATTTCAAAATTCACCATGAACTCTTCCAACCACTCCCTCACCTCCTGCAATTTATCTTACACCTATCTGCTTTCTATCACTACAGATTAGGCTTGCTTGTTTTGGTACCAAGGATTGAACCCAGGGGACTTAACCTCTGAGAAACAACTCCAGCCTATATATATATGGAGATAGGTTCTTGCTAAGTTGCTTAGGGCCTTGCTAAGTTAATGAGGCTGGCTTTGAACTAACGATTCTCCTGCCTCAGCTTCCCAAGCCACTGGGATTACAGACATGGGCCACCGCATCAGGCTTGCCTATTTTTTGAACTTCATATAAATGAAATCATTTAGTATGCACTCTTTTATGCCTGGTCTTTTCAGCTCTTCCTAATATTTTGTACTCATACATATAATTGTGTGTATTAGTAGTCTGCTTCTTTTTATTTCTGATGGTATTTTAGTGTATAACATACACAATTCATTCATTCATTCACCTTTTGATAGATTTGGGGATGTAGTCATTTTTTGGAAGGTCATGAATTGTTGAAAAGTGCTATCTATCCTTTCTCCCAGAGAATTCCCTGAGTGACTTCACATAAACTCAGTTGAGACTTATTTCATTCCATTGATCTATATGTCTCCTACTCAGATGTTCCTGTTATTCATCTTATTTTTCCAATGTATATTCCTATCTACCTTGTCTTTTCTAACTTGGTCTAACCTCAAAGAATCTTTCTGAAAATTATTGCATGATAACTATACATACTTATGCGGTGGAGTGTCATCTTTTAGTACACACATACCTTGTATAATGATCAGATCAGTGTAATTGACGTAGCCTTCACCTCAAATGATTATCATTTCTATGCTTTTGGAACATTCAAAATCCTCTCTAGCAGACATTTTGAAATAATCAATTAATTGTCAACCATCCCACTGTGCTACAGAACATTAGAAATTTTTCCCCTATAAAACTGTGCCTGTATAACCATGTACATCTTCCTCTATTCGCCATGCCTGACTCTTCTATTCTCCTTCTGTGAAACCAACTTTTATCTCCCCTATTATAGCAATATATATTGGACTCTTTAAAGGCATTTGCCTTAAATTTAATTTTGTTATCAAAAGATGTGTGTTGTTCAACCATAAGAACGGGATCCTAATTAGAGTAAGTTTTACTCCATTATGTATAATATGTGGCTACAGTCTACTGCCATATATATCTAAAAAGAACAAATAAATAAGAATATAAAAAAAATTCATATGAACCATTAAAGACCCCCCCCAATAGTGAAAGCAACCTTGAACAAAAAGAACAAATTTTAGGCATCACAATACCAGTCTTTAAAATACTCTACATAACCATAGTAACTAAAAAAATATCAATATTAGAGATGTAGGTCAATGCACAAAGCATTGGGTTCAATCCTCAGAAACAAAAAATACAAATACAAATAAATAAAGCCGCATAGTGTTGGCATAAAAACATACACACAAACCAATGGAACAGAATTGAGAACACAGAAATAATCCTAAGTATTTACTGCCAACTGATTTTTGCCAAAGGAGCACAGAACATACATTGGAAAAAGGAATCTCCCTTTAATAAATTGTGCTGGGAATTAAGAATAGAATAGTAGGTATGAGAGGTTGGGGAGAGTAGACGTGGAAGGTATGGGGAGAGGTTGGTCAAGGAGTCAATGTTCCAGTTAGGAGGAATAAATTTTGGTTTTCTATGGCACAGCAGGGTGAATATGGTTAACAGTCATGCATTATATACCTCAAAACGGGTAGAAGAGAGGATTTTGAATGCACTCACCAGAAAGAAATGATTAAGTTTCAAGGTGCTTGATATGCTAATAACCATGATTTGATCATTACACAGGTATATGTGAATCATGAATGGAAACAACATGTTACACATAATATACATAATCAGTGTGTGGCCACCAAAAAATTAACCAATGAAGTTTTTAACATAGCAGCTTTTGGTCATTGGTAACTCTCATAGGTGAGAGATTCATTGAGCAGATACTGATTTTTATAAATATATTGTAAAGTTAATTAGAACACTGTAGGTTTGGTTCATTTTTCTGTTCTTCCCTTGGTTTTAGTTTTATTACTAAAGTTTGTGGGAGACTGTCTTTCTATCAGGGGTACAACTTCCATTTCATAATAAACTATTTAGAACTTGACACAGCTTTCATCCATCTCTGTTAGGGCAACATATTCACACTTTGCATAGATCGTTAGGGGATCAATCTGTAGTCTAAAACTTAAAGTCCAGATATAATTGCCAAAGACTCTAATTAGTCGTGCAATTCTTAAAACGAAACACCATTCCTTTAAATACGCCATCTGCTAGTTTTTAGCTACAACATATTACCATTTATGCAAGTTTTTCCACAGACCCTACAAAATCTAGCCTCTCATCCTAGATGTGAGAAATAAATTAGAATCTCTAGGGTAAGATTAAAATTTTTAAAAATACTTACATTTCTGAAATAAGTTGCTATGTATTGTAACAGCCAATGTAATCATCCACATGAAACTGACTATATTCAGACTCAAAAAAAATGTTCCAATAGATAATATAGAGAATGAAAGGGGGAAAAGAAAACTAATGAGCCATGGCTTAGTAAGACATCAGTACTCCCTTCTCTGTTTGGGCTTTTTCATTGTCAGTTTGATTAATGGGATGTCTTTGAATGAATCTCCTTTTGGATATCTTATATCTCAACAAGTCCATGTCATGTTCTTACCACCAATGTTTCCAGTAGATTTCTTCTAACATGTCAGAATGACAGATAAGTTTCCATAGTCAGCCTTATAGAGAGCTCCCTATTGTTTCAAACCAGTGCAGTTGCCCTGAAGGTCCCCTAACCAGAGCGTCTACAGAGTGCCATGTCATTTCCAACCCATTCTCAGTAATGGTGGCATTGCCTATTAAAATAATGGTATGTCGCCAAAGTCAAGTACTGGTTTTTGTGAACATTTAGGATAACCTCCTGAGTTGATAAAAATAAAAAATATTTTATATGTATCACATATTTGGACTTTCAACATTTTTTGTAAATGAAGGCTATCTGTAATTTCTTTTTCTATTACTTGGCTAGTAATATTAGAATAATAGATGCTTTAAATTTTACTTAATTTATTTTTTCCTGATTGAACACTTAAATGAAATATCACTTCTACAATATATAATCACCAGCTTTTATTCCAGAAAATCTTTATAAAATACATACACATATCTGTCATTGCTTCCCTAAAGCTACTTGCGTAGATCACCTAAAAGTATTTTCTCTGTCAAATATTTGTTGTAAAATGAAAACAAAAGCAAAAACAAACAACAACAAAAATACTGTGTGTTCATAAAGAATTCACTGGTGATGTATTAATACATAAACATAGGAATATATAAAACCACCAGTGAAACTCCACATCATCTACAACCACAAGAATGGAATCCTAATTAGAATAAGTTCTATTCCATGTATGTATAATATATCAAAATACACTCTACTGTAATGTATATCCAAAAATAAAAAGAATAATAGTTCAACGTGTCAGTAGAATGAATTAATATATCATGACATCTCATGAAAACCATGTAAAATATTCATAAATTAATTACACAATATTTTAAATATTCATAGAAGTTGAATATAACTAGAAAGAAGAAAGGTCTTAGAATTTCATTAAGTTCTAAAGTTTTTAGACTCATTGGAGACATTTACATCTTTTAAGCGCAAATATGATGTGTAATAATCCAGTAAAGCAAGTGACTTGGAGAAAGTTGCTGACCGATTAGAGAATGGGGTAAGGTGACACTTTAAGTTTTTAGTGTAGAAGATTATGACTCTGAAATGGAGCTCAGTGTGGAAGTGGGACAATGAGGAGGATCCATGGTACTTGAAGCTTTAGGTCTTGTACCAGGCCAACATTTCTGGTGGTATATGGTTTATCTGCATTGTTCTATATCCTTTTTCGTGTGTACATATCTTTCAACTCTAGAAAGACAACATTAACTGCAGTAAGTTTAAAATAATCAAAACGCTAGCATTAATAATTCTGTGCTAAGAAGGAACTTGTTCCTTTTTTGATAGTTTATGTATTTGACTGTATTTTAGATAACTTGGTTTATGAGAATGTTAAATTAGAATTTTCAATATAGCAAAAGGATGACTCACAAAAATATAAAATGAACAAAGATTTTGTTTAACTTACTATTACAGGAAGCAGCAATATGCTACAGTTGGTTTGACTAGAAATTGACATACAGAGATTTATATTGTCTATCAGACAAAAGGCATTTGTACTGTCATCTACAGGAATCATTTTCCAATTTTCTGGCCAGCCAACTTGCATTGTTACTATTTTTTTCTCTTTGCCTTTTGGCTCTGCCACCCTGTAATTTAATCAGCAGTGCATCCCCCACTACAGAACCAGAAAATGCCCAGAAGTCTTTCAGACATTGCCCAGAACCCCCACACCCAGAATTTTCTTTTGTCTCTTCCAAACACTTGACATTTGATATATTTTTTTTACTTATAAGGGTTAAGGTATCTTTATCTCTAATTTACAATAAATAATTAAGTAATTTACATTTGCAATTATAAATAAAAAATATTCAATTTGGGAACATTTAAGAGACTTTAAGCTTAAAGTTCTATTTAAATTTAATTTATATTAATTATGTAAGTATGCATTTTGTTAATTTAAGAAAACAAACTACTTAAAATGAATATTAAATGTACAATAGTTTAAATATTGAAAAATGTTTAAATAAATTTTTAAATAATACCAAGCACAGTTCAAGGTCCCACTGAAAATAACTGCTAAATTCCCCCAGAATTACAAAGCAGAATAATATTAACATGCTGAGTTTCTAAGTCTGAAAGAGCACATAAACATTTATGTGTGGTTTTTTTTCTGCATACAGACTCCACCAAAAAAAAAAAATAAAAACAAATACATACATGAAACTACCATATATGGCTTCCCTTCAGTATAATTTTTAAATTTCATGATTGCTTTTTCTTTCATGTTAATGTAGAACCAAATGCTATATATTGAGACTGCAAAACACCAACAATCTATCAATATTTTAAATCACATATTAAACTATCCTCTCATCGTTAAAAGGCAAAGGCAGAGGCCCTGGGGGGCGGGGGGGTAAATTTTCACATCTGTAATGGTTCCTTCTGTTTGTACATCTCAAATTCAATGTAAACATTTTCACGTTTTCCCCACTAGATTTCTCATTAACTTTTTTCTGACATTTCAAACTGCTTAATAAGGACACTACTGAAAGCAAATGCAACATGAACAAATGCCCCTGTGGCTATGATGACCTGATAAGTTCAAGAGCAGTTTTGCCTCAGAACTGAACCAATGTATGTGATTCCTTGTGCTCTAGCCAAGTGCATTCAACTGAATGGCTTGAATAATATTTTATGATTAGTTGTAAATTCTAAATTCTATACAACTGACCTGTTCACTCATCAGCTTGCTCATTTGGATTTTTTTTTTAATTTAGGTAATGCAAAAAATAGGGAGGAGGCACTAACAGACCAATTCAACAAATCATTTGTATTAGCAGTATTTTATAGGCGAGTGGAATTATTGTTGAATAGTTATTAACATACATACAAAAATAAACAAATGCATTTTTAAAGATATTTCATCTGTCTTATAGTCAACTTAAAGTGAACTAGGTGAATGGGTAACTACCTTCAAATTCATAACTCTAATTGAAAACTTTTCTTAAAAGTTCATATTTGAGCTTCAGGAGTGGCTTAATAGTAGAGCAAGTACCCTGAGTTTGATCCCCAGCACCACCAAAGCATACAGACAAAACAACACAAAAAAGTTAACAATTCACATTTACTTAAGCATTTTATTAAGAAGGTTAATTTCTTCTCAGGAGAAGATTGCAAATTTCATTGTACAAAAAGGTTTTGTTGCCAAGTTTAAAAGTTGTCTTTATTTTCCACTGAGTGTGGTACAGAGTCATGTCTTACCACATGGATGTGGATGTGTGTCTCTTGAACTGGAGTCTCCACTATGTCTTTCCTCTCCACTAGAACATGTGGAATTCATCCCAAAAATTTCCCGGGAGGCTCTTCTTTTAGAGATTATTATTGCTACTACTACAAATGGCAATGACTAATATTTAACTTTTAAACGAAATCTCACTGTCTATGAAAAATAACCAAAAAACTATATTAAATCCAATCTTAATAATTAAAAACTAATTAAATATTAGTTGTACTGCTTTCTTATTTGTGCTAATTGCTGCTAAAAAATTCCCAACAAGAAGAGAAAGCGCTTCAGTACATAAATATCAAACATGAGAGGGCAGTCTCAGAATTTTAGGACACCATGATATTCTTTTTCTAGGAAAAAAAAATTCTCCATTATTGATGGTATTTTCCATTATGATATCTCATCTGGATTTCATAGTGAAGTGGTTGCTTTGATGAAATAATAATGCAGAGAAACCAAAGAGGAGTGGATTAAAATATTTATTTTTGTTTTAAACTTCAGTGTTACTTCAGAAAAAAAATACACAAGAATGAATGTGATTGTGACTGTGTGTGTTTCTTACCCCAATAAGAAGTATGAAGTGTTAAAAATTGTGTTTTTGTTGAATTTTGAATTATTCTGGAAATGAACTATTTTAGATTATAATGAAAAGAAATTCTAAAGATAATATGTTTGAAGGGGGCAATATTTTTATTTTGCAAGATTTTAAGATAATAATATTTTATGTAGAATATTTTCATTGATACATGTGTATATTCACTTTTGATAGTGGTGTTAATTCAAATGTTTATTTAATTCATGATAGTTTTATCTCACATTCATTGAACTCCCAAGCAATTACTTATTTGTTTCCAAAATATACTGAGGATTTGCAAAAATTTTAGGCATGATTTATGATATACAATGTAACAAATCCAAAGCCATTGTTCTATCAGGTTGGGGAGTTATAAGTTAAATATTAAGATAATAGTGATCATTTTGCTCTCAAAGGAATACTTGTCACCATATTTCAAAAATCTTAAAAAGCTAAATAATATTGCTTGTAATTAAATTATCACAATTTGACTTCAATTAAGTGTGTTCAAGTACAGAAATAAAACACATTATGTTTATCAGTTTTAAGGACAACATGTTTATCAGGTTTTTTGCAGTACCCCACTCAAAGGACAAACCTGATAATAAGAAACCTCTAAAATATATTGTGGACAATAATTATATTATGAACAATGGAGACAATTGTAGATAATTGTATGTTTCATTCCTAATCTATAGGAGGTACTCAGAATGCTTCTAACACATGAGACACTCCTCGTGTAAAAGAGACAGAATAAGTGGTGCAGAAGGATCCTGTCCTCAAGGTTGCTTAATCTAGAGTTGGGACACACATCTGGGTGGATGGGGAGGTGGGGGAGAATAATATTTAACCATCTTGTATCACAAATGCATATGTTGTTTCTTTCTCTAAAAGTCTATGCCAATTATTATTGGATGATACTTCTGTTTTGTTCCATGTAAGGCAAAGTATAACTTGTTTTTCTCCCCTTTGAGATTATATACTCTCCAAAGTTAGGGGAAATAAAGAGTAGAAATTAATTGTTAAAAGATAAATTTACTGTATCATTTTCTACTGAGCATCCTTTTAAACTTAACAAAATTATTTTATATGTAGCATTTCACAGTTCACTTAATATTTTGTATTCATTACTGTGTATAATATATCCTACAATAAGCCTATGATATGGACAAGCTGAATGTGATTTTTGCACTTTTGAAAGGTCACACAGTGGTAAACACAAAAACCAAGGGTATGTAGCAAGAGTTTTAAATCAATTTACTGTGCTCTCCTTCATAATAAGTTGCTATGAAAGAACTGCAGTCGTTAAGACATAGTGACCTATTAAAGAATATTATTCAGTAGGGATTTTACCTACAGCACATATTCAATGTGAGGTCAGGGGCAGCTCTAAGTTCAACAGACAAGTGCTCTTTTTTTAAATATTTAAATTCTCCATTCCTGAAGAATCATAAAAACAGTTGTAAACGACATCTAATGATTCGGATAAAAAATAATTCACCTCTCAGTTTTGAATTGAGAAATTCTATCATTGGGGGCTATATTCCTGTGGTGAATTTGTAGTTGCAATTGCTTGAGAACTTCCCAGAATTGAATGAGGGAAAATGTCGACCTAAAATATGGTACTTGAGCTCCCCTTTCCATCCCTTGATGAAGCCTAGAATATACTGAAAGGATTTTTCTCTTAGATGCAAGCCTCTTGAAGCCAGAAATTAAGATTTAACTGTAACTCAGATTGAAGTGGCTTTAATGATTTGTATGATTTGGGCATAAGGTGTCCCCCAAACACTCCTTTGTTAAAGCAGAGATAGTCAGAGGTGGGAAGATTGGATTGCGAGGGCCATAACCTAATCAGTGCATCCTAGTTTGAGTGGACTGGGTGGTAACCGTAGGCAGGGGGGTGGCTGGAAGAGGTGGGTCATGGGGTGTGTTCTAGAAGGGTGCATCTTCCCCGCGGCCCCTTCCCAACTCCCTTTCCCTGCTCCCAGGCCACCTTGAGCTGAGCAGCTTCCCTCCACTCGGCCCTGCCCCCATGATGCTTTCCCTTACCTTGGGTCCAGAGCGATGGACATGTCCACCTTAGAGCTGAGACTTCTGAAACCAGAAACTCCAAATAAACTTTTCCTTCTCTAAGGTTGTTCTTGTTGAGTATTTTAGTCACAGCAATGAAAAGCTAACAGAATGATATTAATTTTTATTTTTCCTGCTTGGCTTTTTTAATACCTTTGAGAAATATAAATAGAACAATTAAATGAGAAAAAAAAATGTGGCAATTTGAACCTTAAATTTCTCTTACATGTTTTCACCAAAATATACTTTAATTTACACTTATTTCATCTTTATTTAATATTTCTAAACACTACTTCAAGTCACTAATTAAACATATCTTTAATCTAGACATGGTCCTGGTTTTAAGAGTTGGTTGGTTCAAAATATATCTTATGTACCAAGGTAGCTAATAGTTTTCTGTTACTATAATAAATACCTGAGATAACCAACTTACAAAGAGAAAAGGTTTATTTTGACTCACAGTGCTGGAGGCTACAGTCCGTGATTGAGTGGCTCCATGACTTTTGTGTGTGTGGCAAGGCAGCACATCATGGCAGAAATGTGTGATGGATCAAAACAACCATGTCAAGATCAGGAAGCAAAAGTAAGGAAGAGGGGCTGGGGATGTGGCTCAAGCGGTAGCGCACTCGCCTGGCATGCGTGCGGCCCGGGTTCGATCCTCAGCACCACATACCAACAAAGATGTTGTGTCCGCCAATAACTAAAAAATAAATATTAAAATTCTCTCTCTCTCTTTCTCTCTCTCCCTCTCTCACTCTCTCTCAAAAAAAAAAAAAAAAAAAAAGTAAGGAAGAGGAATCTCCTTTAAGGACAGTGTCCTGCCACTAGGCCCCACCTCTTAAGGGTTCTGTAACCTCCCAACAGGGCCAACCTGAGGACCAAGCCTTTTGAGGGCCCCTGAGGGACATTTTTATAATAAATAAATTTATATTTATTTGGACATAGATCCAAGCTATAGCACCTTCTTCCTCCCATAGCAAGAACACGGTGCACCAATTGGGGATCTAAGAAATAAAGGCCCTCAACAAACAGGAACCAAAAGAGTTAGTAAGGAATCATTCATATAGAAGAAGTGTGTCTGTGCCATCCATGTGTGTACTTATTCAATAATCTGTTGATGGTCGATTAGGTAATCATATTAATCCATAAGACTAGTTTTTGTCACTAACCTTCAGCAATTAATAATTTTAGGGTCATGCATAAATGAACAAGACTAACACAGGCAAGAAAATTATAATGAGATTCAAAACAATGAATATTCAATAATTTGGCAAAGTGGGCACTGCCCTTCCATAATGTCCACTTATTTTTTATTCCATGGAACTAGCAGTGTTACTTATATGAACTGGAATTCCCTCTTTTTAACCCTGCTTATTCCAATTTTACTCCTACTTCAGGTTCCAACATATGTATTTTCTAGTCCATGAAAACTAGAGCCATCCATCCTTTATTTCACTGATGGATATTGCCATATAACTAACATTTTACTTTATAAATTGTTGTATACATTTTAGCTTTTATCTTATGTCTAATTTACAGTTCTTGACTGCAAAGAACTGACATACTAAAGGTAAACAAATCTATAGAAAAGGACTCATGACATAAGCAAGATTCAAGGGAGCCTAGGAAATAGGACCCAGGTTGTTTCCAGAAAGAGTCTAAATGAGACAGGCTCTGCGTTGCCACTGCCCTAAATAATGTCTTAACCTCCTTACATATTTGGTACACATTCTCCAAATCCCAAACCTCAGAAAGTTATATCTTCTCACCCCAGCAACTGAGAGAAAGAATATCTGTCTTTCTCAGTTTCAACACGGGATTATTCCATGAGTTCTCCTACTAAATGTTTCCGTTGGAGGAAGCTTAATTTCCTAGAAATCTTTAGTACATTGGTTACAATTTATAATAGAAACTCATTGAGGTTGTAGATCCTTTCCTATATCTACTTAAATCAATGTTGGCTACAGAGTAGTACCCCCTTACCCGTGGTTTCACATTCTGAGTTTCAATTGTCCGTGGTCAACTGCAGTTCAACAATAGGAAATGGAAAATTCCAGAATAGAATTCAGAGAGAAGTGTCCCATAACATAATATAAAGAAAGCACTCTGAACATAGGATTTGTAATGTGGGAAAAACTCCATAATTTGTCATTTTAAAATATTATTGTTTGGCACTTGTTGATAATCAATGTGACAGTATTTGTTCAAATTTTTAGCTTATGTAGAGTCAAAATTACAAGAAATAATCTTAAAAGTACTGTGTGATTTGACATTTGACTACTGAGAACAAAATGTGCTTTTACCCACCTTTTTTTCTGCATCCTCTTTGTGTCTTAATTATGATGATTTATCATATATATTGTCATTTGTTTTCCTCCTAAAACATCTGAAATGGTAAAATTAATTTCCAATTTTAATTGCATTCACAAGACAAGAAAATTAAGCCTTATAATAGGTGTGCATATATGGGGAAAAACAGCATATACAGGATTCAGTACTATCTGCAGTGTCAGGCATCTGCTGGGAGGGCTTGGGGGTGGCCTCAATATAAGGCAGCACCCCTATATGATACACATTTTACCATTTGCTAGCTGACAGGTATGTGGTAAGTATAAGACAGATCTCTTTCAAAATTAAAATTCCATGTTTCTAAAATTTGATTCAAATAACTATTCTTTGGTCCCCAGGACTATTATAATCAGACAACTCAGCATACGCAACAGAATAGCTTTAATCACTGAAATCTATCAACAAACATTTATAGTGTGTGCAAAACTCTGTAACACAGCTTTAGGGAATACTAAAGAAGTATGCGACACAGTCTAAGGACCAAAGGCAGTCCTAATCCTGATTCAGAGATAAAATTTGTCTCATGAGAGACAACTTGCAAAAAAGTCCAAGACAGCAATAAGCAAGTCCCTGTGATGTATAGAGGCTCTTGCATAGGCGTTAAGAAAATGCCAAGTAACCAAAAGATTAATGTGCACTGTGTTTACTTCAAGATCATGAGAATAATTTGATTTATACAGTCCAAACTCAAGGACACATAACATTCTCCAAGTTAAAATCAGATGAATGATAATACTGCAAAGCAGTTGGGCTTATACATTAACAAAAAGTCCCTAAAACATGTTGTGAAAATAGGTTTTATAATATTAATCCTCAGTGCTTCAATGGAATGATTTTTTTTTTGTAATTTTAAGGCAGTAGATCTGATTTTATTTCCCTGGAAATTTCAATGAATTTAGCAATTTCAAACTGACAGATTTTGTCCATTAATTTAAATGTCTGTGAGCATTTCCCAGTAGAAGATTTTGCTTTTTAATGCATGATCATTGCCTTCTTTCTGATAAACCACTTACAGGAAAGAGGGTGGAGGGAAAACTTTTCAATGAATGCAATGAGTGACAAGAAATTCTTTTGTTTTCTCCATCATTTCATTTGAATAAGAAAGATAAGCTTTGTAGAGATGAAAATAAAGATTTAAAGGCATTTTTATTATTTTCCTAAAGGATTTCTTAAAATTATCATGTTGCACTGAAATCTTTTTGAGGAAGTTGATGTGGTGGTGCTAAAGATCATAGAAGTGAGAAAGAACAACTGTCACTTCAGCTGTGGCCTTGACCATGTTATAGTTACTGCAGAAAAGGCTGTTTGCTTTGGATAGTGGAGGAGAAATCATTGGCACCTCTATGACTAAATTGGAAATAATATCCAGTTAGAAGGTATTAGAATTAAAAACTTATGAAATACTTACCTTAAATGTTAGGACAAAATAAGATTTTGTGAAATATTTCTTTTAGCAATTGATCTCTTGGGGGGCCTAATGAGAAACAGACTGAATGCTCAAATTATGATTATTCTGGAAGGTATAAGATATCTATGAACAAGTATGCAGATGTGCTGTGGAGAGGCCACTGGGAACAGAGGAGGATGGCAGGACTGCAGGTCTTTCCCCAGGTTGCCAGGCCCGGACTGAGGAGTAGAGGATGCAGTTCCAGGAAAAAGCCACCATGCAAGGAGGAGCGGCTTTCTATTAAAGGACACAGCCTCCATTCCTGGCTCTCCTTGCCTTCCACCTGCTGGTAGGTTTCCCACTGGCCAAACCTTACTGGAAACCAATAATGCCATTCACTCAACTCAGTCTTCTAGGGGCAGAGAATGGCACCTCCAAGAGTAAAGAGCTGAGTTAGAGATGCAAATGGGACCAATCCAATTACGTCAAAATTCAGGTCGAGTTCCTTCGCAGATATTCAACCTGTTGTGGGGCAAACAGACATGCTGCTAGGACTTTGCAAAGTAGCCTCATTACAAAGACTCATGGCAATCTCTAACAACAGATTTTACTGAGTAGTAGAAAAACTGCAATTAGAGGAGAAATTAATGATGAAGCAAAGCATGACTTTCAAGCATTAATAAATTGCTTATTTTTCAATCAATGCACAAAAGGAAGATTTTATTCACGTTCTTAGGTGTTTTTAAAAAAATTCAAAGAAGTTTTTCAAAAACCTCTTCCATGAAAAATATTAATATGCATTTAAATAATATTTACGTATTCTAAAAACCATTCTATATTCACTCATTTATGAATAACAAATATTTAATGTGTGTCTACTAAGCACTGAATATGTGGACCCCTTGGTCTTTGGGAGTTCAGGGTAGGCATTGAAGACAAACGTCTATGAATAAATTAAAATCTTCTAAAATACTGATTGAAGGAAACTTTCTAAGTACAAGTTCTTTCAAGTCATTTATCCCTTATTGAAACATATGCCATTTTCTTTCCCTCTGTGTTTATTGGTGCTTTGATCTGTGTTGAAAACAAATATTAGCAATTCAAGGAGCAGCTACATTTATGGCTTCATTTAAAAAAAATATGCTAAATTATTTGTTCTGCATAACTTAAGAAGTGGAAGACCCATCAAACTGCAAATTTCCCAAGGTCAAAAATCATGCTCTCTGTCCCACTGACAATTTTATACTTCCTTATTAAGGGTTTACTAACAGAGCAGTTCATAGTTCATGTAGTTTCAGGTCTCAAAAGTTTAGTACTTAGTTCAATCTTTGCTAGAGCAATTGAATTGAGTTATGCTATTTTTTCTGCACATATTAAAATATCAAGCACACATTGCTAAGAGTCTCATCATGATTATATCTCCTCCCTTGAAATGATATTCAATTTTTTTACTTCCGGTAGCATTCAACAAGAATAGCTTTGCTGTTAAATTTAATTGGTTGAATATGCATTTTTTTTACACATTTTGATGGCTATAAATTTTCCCAATATAACAGCTTTGAGACAATATGGCCAAATTTTCTATAACCCTGAGGTTTTATTCACTACTAGATTTAAAACAAAGATCAAACTGAGTATTATACCCTCAAGTGGGTGTGAGAGGAAAGGCTACAGTGAAATTCTCAAAATGTATCTCAAAACAGTAAAAGCCACCCCCAAACAATAACATTTCTAAGCTCAAATGTCTGCTTAAAATATTTTAAGTTGCACAAATAGTGTGAAATCATCCTTTAAAACCCGAATTTAGAATATATAGAGTATTATTTATTTGCTACTAGAAAAATCACTCTGGTTTTAGCTAATACTAGCTTCACTTCAGTCACATACAGGTTTAATATCACAACACACAGAATCACAAAGTGGCAAGTTGCCCCTAGTCTTGGATGTAGAATTTGTACCAGCTGGGAAAAAATGGGGCAATTTTGTTTGTTTGTTTGTTTTTCCCTCACCAGGGATTGAACCCAGAGGGGCTTAACCACTGAACCACATCCCCAGCCTATTTTTTTTAATTTTTATTTTTTTTTGTTCTTTTTCGTTATACATGACACCAGAATGAATTTTGACATATATATATATATATATATATATATATATATATATATATATGGAGTATAATTTCCCACCTTGTGGCTGTACATGATGTCATGATGTGGAGTTAGACTGGTCATATATTCACATACAAACACAGGAAATTTATGCACAATTCATTCTACTGTCATCCTATTCCCATCCCTCCCTTCCTTCCCTTCATTCCCCTTTGTCTAATCCAGTGAATTTCTATTCTTCCCTTTCTCCCTATTATGTGTTAGTCTCTGCACATCAGAGGGAACATTAAGCCTTTGGTATTTTGGGATTGGCTTATTTCACTTAGCATGATAATTTTACTTAGTCTCTGGTTACATCCATTTACTAGCAAATGCCATAATTTCATTTTTATTTATGGCTGAATAATATTTCATTGTGTATATGTACCACATTTTCATTAATCATTCATCTGTTGAAGGGCACCTATGCTGCTTCCATAGCTTAGTGAATTGAGGTGCTATGAACATTGATGTGAGTGTGTCACTATAGTATGCTGATTTTAAGTCCATTGGGTTTGGGCTGGGGATGTGGCTCAAGCGGTAGCGCGCTCGCCTGGCATGCGTGCGACCCGGGTTCGATCCTCAGCACCACATACCAACAAAGATGTTGTGTCCCCCGAGAACTAAAAAATAAATATTGAAAATTCCCTCTCTCTCTCTCTCTCTCTCTCTCCTCTCTCACTCTCTCTTAAAAAAAAAAAAAGTCCATTGGGTTTATGCCAAGGAGTGGGATAACTGGGTCAAATTGTGGTCCCATTCCAAATTTTCTGAGGAATCTCCACACTGCTTTATAGAGTGGTTGCACCAATTTGCAGTACCACCAGCTATGTATGAGGGTAACTTTCTCCCCACATCCTTGCCAACATTTACTGTTAATTGTATTCTTGATAATTGCCATTCAAATCAGGGATTTTTTTATTGACAACAATACACAGAGCTTGGGTCCTTCAGTATTCCTTTGAAGAATGTTGACTTTCTTTTTTTAAAAAATTGTTCTAATTTGTTATATATGATAGCAGAATGCATTAGAATCCATATTACACATATAGAGCACAATTTTTCATATCTCTGGTTGTATACAAAGTATATTCACACCATTTGTGTCTTCTTACATGTACTTAGGGTAATGACATCCATCTAATTCCACCATCTATTTTATACCCCTTAGCGCCTCCCTTCCCCTCTCTCCCCTTTTCCCTACCTAGAGTTTGTCTAATCTTCCCATGCTCCCCTCCCAACCACACTATGAATCAGCCTCCTTATATCAGAGAAAACATCCGGCATTTGTTTTTTAGGGGGATTGGCTAACTTCACTTGGCATTATCTTCTCTAACGCCATCCATTTACCTGCAAATGCCATGAGTTTATTCTCTTTTATTGATGAATAATATTTCATAGTGTATATATACCACATTTTCTCAATCCATTCATTTACTGAAGGTTATCTAGATTGGTTCCACAGTTTAGCTATTGTGAATTGTGCTACAGCAAACATTGATGTGACTGTGTCCCTGTAGTATGCTGTTTTTAAGTCTCTTTTGTATAGACTGCAGAGTGGGATAAGGGGGTCAAAAGGTGATTCCATTCCCAGTTTTCCAAGGATTCTCCATACTACTTTCCATATTGGCTGCAGCATTTTACAGTCCCACCAGCAATGTATGAGTGTTCCTTTTCCCCCACATTCTTGCCAACACTTATTGTTTTTGTTCTTAATAGCTGCTTTTCTGACTGGAGTGAGATGAAACCTTAGTTTTGATTTGCATTTTTTTAATTGCTACAGATGTTGAACATTTTTTTCATAAATGTGTTGATTGATTGTATATCACCTACTGAGAATGTCTGTTCAGTTCCTTGGCCCATTTACTGATTGGGTTATTTTCTGTATTGATGTTTAGCTTTTTGCATTCTTTATATACCCTAGAGATTAGTGACCTATCTGATGTGCAAGTGATAAAAATTTGCTCCCAAGCTGTAGGCTCTCTATTCACCTCACTGATTGTTTCTTCTGCTGAGAAGAAGCTTTTTAGTCTGAATCCATCCCACTAATTAATTCTTGATTTTAATTCTTGAAATGCCTTTGACTTATGGGTGTTGATTTTGTTTCCTGCTATTTTGCTGAATTTATTTAATAGTTCTAGAAGTTTTCTGGTAGAATTTTTTGGATCTTCTAGGTATAGAATCATATTGTCAGCAAATAGTGTGAATTTGAGTTCTTCTTTTCCTATCCTTATCCCTTTAATTTCTTTCCTCTAATTGCCTTGGTCAGTGTTTCAAGAACTATGTTAAATAGAATTGGTGAAAGAGGGCATCCCTGTCTTGTTCCAGATTTTGAAGGGAATGCTTTCAATTTTTCTCCATTTATAATGATGTTGGCCTGGAATTTAGCATATATAGCTTTTATGATGTTGAGATATGTTTCTGTTATCTCTAGTTTTTCTAATGTTTTGAACATGAAGGGGTGCTGTATTCTGTCAAATGTTTTTTCTGTGTCTATTGAGATGATCATATGTTCCTTATCTTTAAGTCTTTTGATGTAATGAATCATATTTATTGATTTCTGTATGTTGAATCAAACTTGCATCCCTAGGATGAATTTTGGGTAGACAAGTAAGTGGGAAGACAGTAGAATACATAAAACAAACACACATATACGTTAAGAAAAATTTTTAAAATGTTAAAATAGTAGACATTGGTGGTGGGGGGGAGAATATACAACACTAGTGTAATATACTTTTCAGACATCCGAGTCCTCAAAATCCTAATTCATGCCAAGTACTTGGTTTCACATATTTTGAGGATGTGAGGGTGGGAGAAAAGACTGGGAGAGGAAAATAAAAAATCTTGAAGGAAGATACAGGTATTGTTTTGGTTGGAGGTCAGTATCTTTCCTACTTACCTTCTCATCCAATAGGTGGGGTCCTCTGTTGTTAGCTGGTATCTCCACCCTCAGGATGGTGAATGTATCCAGGGTGTCACTATGCCAGGGTCGCGGCTGCTGGGGAGAGGGGGGAGTTAGAAACCGGGTACCTGGCCAACTGGAGTTCCAAACTGGGAGTTGCTCCTACTGAAGATGGTGATGAAGGTGGCCCAAGATTGAGGCATGTGCTTTTAGCAATGGGGTATGGGGTCAGGTGAGCGGAGCCCAGCAATGGCATTGGATGGTGAGTTCAGAGACGAGTTCTGTAGCTTGCAGTGTGTGGCTCTCTTGCTGACTTCCAAGCCTGTGTGAAATTCTCTGGTGCAGACAGGCTACTGCGCATAGGAGACTATCTTTGCTGCTGCGGAGTCCCAAGATGACAACGACTGGGAAAGTCCCCCGTTGGTACATGGGGGTCCACATGGAAGTGGCTGCCAGAGTTCCTGTGCATGAGAAGCTACCAGGTGTCCTGCGTGGGAGTGGCATCCATGATTTCTGCTCAGGTGGGTGGCCAGAAATTCTGCACTGGTGCTGATGATGCTACTCGGTCCCGATAGTCCTGCATGGGCAAGTAGTTGGGAGACCTACTCTGACGCTGAGGCCTGGAGCCCTGGACCAGCATGGTGCCCGTGATTCCCATATGGGAGCAAGAATTTTGCTTGCAGAGAAGCAGTATTCTCACAACTTGAGTCCCAGGTCACAGAGCGACACAGAATGCTGCCTCTCTCTGGCCTGCCATCTTGGATTCCGAATTACCATGTATATTTCTAAAATTCTGTTTTTATGTTTTTATTTTGAGGCAGGGTCTCACTAAATTGCTCAGGGCTTTGGTAAATTGCTGAGGCTGGCTTTGAACTCATGATGCTCCCACCTCAGCTTTCCAAGCCACTGGATTACAGATGTGTGCCTTCCCATCAGGTGGCAATCATGTTCTTAATGAACAAATTTTGAGGCAGAGAGTCCCCCAAGCCTTTTGGGTTTTCACCATCAGTACTTACTTAGCTATCTTAAAAGTCAACAGACAGGACAGACTAGGCAGAATATGAGTTGGGGGCTGGAGAAGATGGGTAATGGAGAAGGGATGCTACCAATGTCACACTACTTCTTGGGATAAATGGTCTCTCAGTGTAAAGCATGATATTTTCAAGAAAATGTAGCCCTAATGAACTGAGTTTGAAGAATGGAAATTTCCAGTTGTTTATATTTTGTTTTAATGTATTTTAAGTACTGGGGATGGAAATTTTTTATTTTAAAATAGAATTTTTTGCAGAAAACAAATATTAGACTGACAGCTGAACACATCTACCTAAACTTTAGCTGTTGGCCTAGGGAGACTGTGAGCGAGCACCAAGGAAACAGAAGGTGAAGAAAGCGCTTTATAACTCCCCACCACTCCTTCCCACAAAACTAAGTCTTGTGGAAACTCATCTAACTCAAGAATGAGTAAGGGAAAATATTCCTCATGATTGACAAACAGTACAATAAAATGGGGTGGGATCATGCAATTATCCTAAGGATTTATGGAAAGGAAGCAACTTTGAAAATATTTTGCTGTAACCAGAAAAAAAAATTCAGAAAATCATTTGCCATTCTAAAAATGCAAGAAAATATGGCATGTATGAAATCAGAATTAAAACTCATGAGTCAGTATTAAGTTGAAATGAAAATGAAAGTTAATATGAAAGGAATTGCAAATAACTTAAAAATCATAATTTTCTCCAATTACATTGTATATTAAAATATATATTGTATATTTAAATTATATATTGTATATTAAAATTATATATTGTATATTTAAAATGATAATTTTCTACAAGATGGAATTTATAGTAAGTATATCTTGGGTGATTCCATACACAGAGATAATACAAATAGCCATCCAATGGGAAATTATATTAAAGGGCAATTTTAGTTAAGAATGATATGTGCTTTGTTTTACTTTGTTTGTCTTCTAGGCATGCTTTAATGTTTTTTCAAGTAGTAAGATCAGTTTTTAGAATAGCAATGCATGGTGTTAAATTTTCCTTCCATCAGTGTTAAGTAGGAACATTTCTTTCACATGAATCTCAGTACCTTAATAGCAGCAGAAATTGTGTCATTATTTACTGTATTTTGTTAAATTATATCTTGCTTTAACTTGTATTCCCCTGATGTTTAAGATGTTATTTCTTAAATACATGTCAATGTTGAATTTTTTTCTTCTTGGTACCTGTCACACTTTTTCTCCATTTTCTTGATGATTTGTATGATCTCTTTTGGTGTGGCACTCTTATTTGCCATATACCTTTAATATTTTTCTATACTTTTAATATTATTTATGCTGTGACCTCCGAATAGAGACATTAATATGGATTTAATCCTCTCAATATCCTTTCCAAATTTTTGCACTGTTTTTACCCTTACAAAGAATATTTTTCTTAACCCAACATAAATATTTGGTATAGAGAGTACTGTTTTATGATAAAGATACAATGCCAAAGTGGTAAGAGAAACTGCTGTTTAATAAAATTTGATTCAAAAAAAATGACCTGAAGTGTACAATTAAGAATTTGGAGAAAAATAATATATACCTAAATAATTTCAAATGTATTTCACTATATAAGCTTAAAATTTAACTCAAAAAGAAGCAATTAAAAATTTTATTTCAGAAGTCTAAATTAGGAACTACCTACATTTTGACAACAGTAGATAGATATTTGCCTACAAAAGATAAATAAATCTTGGTTAAGTAAAAAACAAATCTTAGTTTGAGTTTTATGAACATTAGTTATATCAAAAATAGCAATGATAGGACTGGGGTTGTACCTCAGGGGTAGAGCACCTGCCTAGCATGTGTGAGGCACTGGGTTTAATCCTCAGCACCACATAAAAATAAACAAAATAAAGGTGAAAAAAAAAGAATTCAAAATCATTTGGAACATTTGGGATATTTCCAGTTATAGACCATTTCAAAGAAAGCCGCTATAAGCATTTTTGTTGTATCTTTTGTGTGAACATATAACTTTTTTAAAATAAATTGTTGCCTGATACTAGGTCACAAAGATAGTCTTCTATGATTCCTTTTAGAACTTTTATACTTTCATGTTTACGATTCATTTTTGAGTTACTTTTTAAATATGATGGTATAACATATGAAAGTCCATTTTTGGCATATTAATATCCAATTTATTCCATTACCATCTCTTGAAAAGCCCATCCTTTCCCAGTAGAATACTTTTATACTTTTGTTGAAAAATCAGATATATATATGTATATAGATATGTAAATATATATGTATATATTTATATACACACATTACTTTAAAAAATAGCAATGATGAATTATAAAATTACTGAGAAACATTTGATTAAATATTACTTAAATTTAAAAAGATTATAAATGAAATGCTACAACAAAGTTCTAAGGAATGCATTTAGTGAAATAATATAATATAATAATGTGATTATATGACATGAAGAAATATAAAATTTTTGTTTGAAAGTTTGTATTAATATCAAATTTAATGTCAATCAATATCATTTCTAGAACAAGGAGAGAAGAACACTTCATCTTCATGTTATAAATTTAGTGTCACAAATTGCATCACCTTTGAGGAGTTTTTAAAATTTTTTAAATATGAAATCAATTGGAGTTTTGATAAACTATCAAATTGAAAAAAGTAGTGAATTTTTAACATCTTCAAATACAACTGCCATAAAATAAACTGAAGGTGTTCAAAGCATTCAGTTTTATAACTTTTGATATACGTACACACCCATGATTACAATCAAGGTAGTAAATGTGTCCATTTCTCTCCAAAGTCTACTTATTCCCCTTATAATATCTCTCTATTCTCAACCCTGTCCTTAGGATACTGCTGATGTTTGCTGTCACTATAGATTTATTTGTATTTACTATAATTGTATACACAAATGGAATTATACAATATGTACTAGTTTGCCTTCCTTCAATTAGTATATTCATTTAGAAAATCATCCATGTTGTTATACATATATATATCTACATGGGTTATATATATATTTTTTTCTTTGTATGACTGAATAGTATTACATTATTTGGATAAACCACAATTTGTCTGTACATTCATGTGATGATAGACATTTGGGATATTTTCAGTTTATATATTTCAAGTAAAGCTGCTATAAACATTGGTGCTGTATCTTTTGTGTGAACATATAGCTTTTTTTTTAATTGTTGCCTGACCCTAGGTCACAAAGATAGTCTTCTATGATTCCTTTTAGAATTTTTATATTTTCAGGTTTATAATCCATTTTAGTTACATTTTAAATATGGTGGGATGATATATGTAAGTCTATTTTTTGCATATTACTGTCCAAATGTTTGTTCTATTACCATTTCATGAAAAGCCCAGTCTTTCCCCAGTAGATTGCTTTTATACTTTGGTTGACATCAGACACACACATATGTATGTGTATGTTTCTGGACATTCTCTTCTGTTTCATTGATCCATTTGTCCCTCTTTTAAGGTAATACTAAACTGACTACAGCTTTGTAAGTTTTGTAATCAAGGACACTTATTTCTCCAAGTGGTTTATTTTTTCTTTTTCTGGGTTATTTTAGTAGGTTCTTTGTATTTCTATTTGAAACTTAGGGTTGGCTTTCTTTTCTACAAAAAGACTGCTTGATTTTAATTTACGATGGCACTAAATTTTTGAATCATTTTGGGCGGAATTAATATCTTAACATTAATCTTTGAGAGATCATCAGAACTCATTCATCCATTTACATGACCCATTCATCTATCCATTCAAGGTTATTTAATGAGCATTGGTTATATACTTGGCATTGTTCAAGGAACTGAAGATATAACAGTGAAGAGAAGTGACAGTGTTAAGAACAAGTGTTAAACATTATAAATAATAAAGTTGTCTAGTGCATTAGGAAAAAAGTGATAGATTTGTGGGAAAAAGGAATGGAAAATTGAATTGTATGCAGTCAAGACAATGGATGCAGATTGCAAAGGTACTGGAAAGACTTCCTGAAGAAAGTGACATTTGAAGGAAATGATGCAATTAATCATGGGAGAAGAGCTTGCCAGGTGGAGGTGAAAGCCAGTGCTTAGTTAGAACACAGAGGACTATTTGGGAAAAAAAAAAAAAAACAAGGAAAACTCTGTGACCAAAGTGGTAGGTCAAGAGAGAAAAGGGGAGGTCCCTCCAGGCTACATGAGTATTTAAGGACTTTAGATTTTTAATTGACTAGAAATGAGAGTCAGTCACTCAAGAGGTAAAATGCAGCAACACAACAGAAAAAGAGAGTTGAGGAACAAAAGAAGTGATCTCAAGACCTACTAAGTGACAAAGGTAGAGATGTTCAATTAAAAATAAGAAAAGAAAATATGGCTGCCAGTTCTCACACCTCAGTGACTAGCAGCAATAACTCCAGAAAGTTTCAGATGAAGTGATCATACATATATGGTCTCTCTCTCTCTCTCTCTCTCTCTCTCTCTCTCTCTCTCTCTCTCTCTCTCTCTCTTTCTCTCTCTCTCTCTTTCTCTGAGAGATAGCATAGATACCTGCAACCATATACAAGACAGATAGATCAGCAAGAGATAAAGTTTCAAATGAAGCTAATCTTTACAGAACAAAGGTACGAATCCCAGGCAGTGTGGAAGAGCAGTATGTCTGACATTGTATTCAGATTCTGGCTAATTTTTCCTGTGCCAATTACATGTTGTTATCACCATGAATTGTTTAGGATTCAAACAAGAATAGCAGATGTGCTGCTGGAGAGCTGGCTCATCAGCACCAAAGTCCTCCTCATTTGGATTCAGATGTGCTAGACTGGTTGTGTGAAAAGAATCCTTGAGGAAGGAGGATGAGCCGCCCAAGGAACTGATGAAGGCAAATACACTTAAAGATATGTCAGGGACGTATTTAGGGCCAGACCTGGAGCAATGTCCTGTGCTTGGGAAAAGACAGGAGCTTCAGCTGAGAGGATAGGGAGTCGGGAAGCAATCAACCAAAGAGTTAATTCATTTTAGCAAAAACCTTTGTGTTTTGCTAAGAGACAAAAAATTGACATTATGATCAAAAATAGGCCATGTAAATGAAAGCCCAAGACTGTAATCACAGAAAATAATCTCTCAGCAAAGCATTCTGGAAGCAACTTTGGGTTAATGACAGTGGCTGTACCATTAGCCCATCTGCATACATAAGCAGAAATGTTTCACAGAATAAATTTAAATTAGGAAAGATCTCAAAGTCTGATGTTTTTACCCTTACACTTGGTTTCCCACACTATTAACAAACATGTCATTCCAACAGGCAAATAAGTAACATTTTTTTAAATGTGAGAAACTTTTAAGTTCAATAATAAAAAAGGTACAGATATAGTTTTTCCTGCTGCTCATAAAATGTAAAATTGAGGTGATTTTCATGTGAAATGTAATCACTACAATTTTGAACCATTTTGGCATTTACACTTATGATGTTCAAATTTACTACCAGTATTTCCTGATTGACACTGAGCTATCATACTTTCTTCAGCTAAAAAATTTACTGCTGTGTGTGAGAAGTCTCCAAATCAGGTAATGTATTTCTCAAAATCAATCGCAGGATACCATTCTTTGGATACTTGTGTATGTCATATGCATTTTAAAATATGTTTCCTAGTTATGCAAGAAGGAGAAAACCCAAAATTCATATCTGGAGAATAGTTTAGATATCAGTTTTATTGCTAGTCTGCCTACAAATGAAACTGCAGTGATAAAAGCACGTAAACATTTAGCTTCACATACCATTCAGTGTGGATCTCATTCAAAGCCTGCATCACAACAAAAAATAAAACAATAAATTTTTATTATGATCCCTACTTTAAAAAACATTTTTTTTGAAGCTGAGAGCTTATTTTCTGCCCCTAATGCCAGCAAAATTTACTATCTGTACAACCTGTTTGTACTTCAACAAAGCTGAATTTAAATGCTTTTAGTTTTCTGGACAATTTTTATGTTATGACAAGTGTGAGACCAAAACCAACACATAAAATGGTCACATCTAACGTGTGACATGTGGATCATTTTTATTTTATGAAAACTTATTCGATCATTGACAAAAGTGAGATGGACTAAAATAAAAATCAAAGGAAAGCTAAACTAACAACAATAAACACTGAAATTTTGGGGAAGTATTTTCAGTCATCTTCAGACACATTATTCAAATTGTAAATGAAAGGAAAAGACTGTTAAATGGATGATGGTATTTGAGGTAAACTTTTCTAGTAAAATTTTCATTGTATTAAAAAGTACAAAACTTATTTTGTCTCAGATTAATCATTTTAGGAAGTTTAATAGTATATGTCCATGGGTTTTAAAAGAGAGTATTTCTTTTTGTGGAGGAGTACCAGGGATTGAACTCAGGGGCACTCAACCACTGAGCCACATCCCCATCCCTATTTTGTATTTTATTTAGAGACAAGGGCTCACTGAGTTGCTTAGCACCTCCCTTTTGAAGAGGCTGGCTTTGATCCTCCTGCCTCTGTCTCCCGAGCCTCTGGGATTACAGGTGTGTGCCACCAGGCCCGGTAAAAGCTAATATTTCTGGTCCTCCAAAATGCTTAAGAATACAAGTGGAATGATTGAGTCCTAAGTCTTAGAAGGATCATGAGAATCATCATTATGAGGCTTACAAGCGGTAAACAATGCTCTTCCTATGGGCTTCACAGACCAGTGCTGATACAAACACAGGCACCACAATTAAACTCATATACAAGCAAAATTCAGAAATTGAGAGAACATCTTTCAACCATTTGACAATATCATGACACCAAACTGTGTGATAAGAGTCAGTAAATGTGTTTTGGAGTTTAAGTTTTAGACACAAATAACTTCTAATGACAGAAAACATTCATGAGCAGATGCTACTATTAAGAAGATTGCACCAGATCAAAATCAACCAATCCTTCCTTTTCCAAGAAATCTGATTAATGTCAGATTAACTAAATAATATGCTTTGTAGTATAATAAAAATTTTAATTTTTAAAAGGCTAAGCCAGGCATGATGGCATATATCTGTAATCCCAGGGGCTCTGGAGGCTGAGGCAGGAGGATCTTGAGTTTGAAGCCAGCCTCAGCATGGAGAGGTACTAAGCAACTCAAATACAAAATAGGGCTGGGGCTGTGACTCCGTGGTAGAATGCCTGAGTTCAATCCCTGGTAAGTAAATAAATAAAGGCTAAAGCATTAAAGATCATGATCCTTATTATGTGATAATATCAAAACCGAGTATAGATAGCTGCTACTATGAAACCAGAAGGAAAATGTGGCCAAGAGTGTCGTTCACCACTCTATCCACATGGGAAAGTGACAGCTGTCAGAGGGAGCCCGTGCCATGCATTCTGATAATGAGTGGTGAGAGGGGCATGTGGACTGGTGACACATGGCCCCCCAGGGAACATCACAGTATGGTGGGGTCTTTATCAACCTGGGTTTCTCACTGTGAAGAGAAGAAGCCCCACTCACCCTCATCTGACATGTGCTATAAGTGAAAAATATTTTTTTATATATTTTCAGTTAATTTATCACCTCATCATAATCTGCCTGTTTGGGCTAGCACAAAAAGCCCAAGACCAAAAAGCTGATGAGCAAAGATAGTATTAAAAATGTTGAGAAATCTAAAAACTAACTAAATAAATAGATAGCTGCTCCTGCACATGGATGTTTGATGGTTATCAAGGACAATTTTGTGGAGAATGTTTGGATCCTAGCATGAGAGCTTAGCACGTTTGAAAATAAGTCTCAGTTTTACCAAAATTAAAGATATGAATTTCTCAGTCACATTCATTTATTTCTATGCCATCTTAGGAATTTTAAAAATCATCTTAATTCAAAAAAAATTGATTATTTCTAATAATGGATAATATTTACAAACTTGTAAAAAGTAAGATTTATAGACAAACAGAGGTTCCACATAATTATCAGTGAAATAGGTGATGGACATGGACTAGTTGATACTACACCTTATCAAAGGCAGCACCAAAACATCCATCCATTAAGTGAACATTTGTCATTGAATAAAAGACCCAAATATATGAACTAATGTATTTATAGTTCATCTCATTTAACTAAAGGTAATTTAAATTTAAATAAAGTTTTAAAGGATAAATAATAAATGGAAATAATAAAGGATTTAAGGTGAATTTGGAAAATACAGCATCACTTGTCGAATTTGGTAAAAACAAAATATGCATCCTACATGCTGCAGATGCTTTAAAATCTCATCTATCCTCATCAACATACCATTGCAACATGTTTTCTCTATCATGAATGCTTTAAAAGAACATGTTGGAAAGGTTTTGATTATGTCAGTTTATAAGCAATAAGAGAACACTTGGTCACATTTAAAATTTTATACATTGATGAAAATGATGTTCAGTAAAACTGTTTATAATGGTTTTAATAGGGGAAATATCTTTTATATAATATACACATATGGCTATATATGCATATAAGTGCAGTGATAGAACAACAGTTAAAAGTGTGGTCATATCTATGTTAGTCTTCTCTAAGAACACTTTCTATTAAAAATCTGTACAATTTCTGTAATCCTCATCTTTTCCCTGTATTATGTTATTATGTGCATATAGCATGTTAATTTTATGTGTTAGATCTAGTACTAAATTTACAGAAACAAGATAGTAATTAAAGGACTGCAGGAGAGATTCTTGTAATGGAACATTCCTGTATTTTAAGCATGGTGGTGAGTCTGTGCATGTGATAAATCTGCTTAGAACATTCACACAGACACACAATCTCTCTCTCTCTCTCTCTCTCTCTCACACACACACACACACACACACACACACACACACACGCGCAATGTGTGACTGGTGAAATCTGAATGAGTTTTCCAGAGAGTATCAATGCCAGTATCCTGGTTGTTATACCATATTATAATATTATAAGGTTTTAATATTGGGGGAAATTGGGTAAAGAATACTTTGATTTATTTCTTACACTTGCATGTGAGTCTACAATCATCTCAAGAGAAAAGGTTCTTTTGAAAAGTACTTTAAAGATGAAAACACTTCAGGAAAGGGAAGGAGGAGATTTAGGAGATGATGGGATTAGTAAAGACTCACAGAGTCCACATAATTATCAGTGAAATAGGTGATGGACACATCTGTGCCTCCTACTTCTACCCAATACTCCTTGCAATTCAGCAAGAACGTGAGAATCCAGTCTTAAGCTGCTGGAAATTATTGGAAGACATTCTTCTCCTGAACAAACTCTTCTGGTTAAAAATGATGTACAAATTAAAGAGAATCTGATCCCCACAAATCAGAGCATTAGCATAAAAGATGTTTTTGTCATTTTATTCTTCATAACTGTCTGCCTTCTCTTCTAGGTTGTAGAACCCTTGATTTGGTGTTGTTATTTGTCTGATTTGATGTACCTTATGTCCAAGTACCCTTTCTGCTTTCTCAATGAGAGACGTGCTTTGATAAATTCTATTTCTAACATCTGTAATAAGGCCCTTAAAGTTTTATTGATCAATTAAAGAACGCCTTATTTCTTAGTAGTAAGAAAATATTCTGTTAAAATAATGCCATGAAATAAAAATGCTCTTAAATGAAAAGGCATTGTAAGAGTAAATCAAGATGAATTTACTATCTTTCATTGCAAATAATAGCTTACTGCTTAAAGTAGACATATCAATTTAACTGTGGTGCACAAAATTATGTAATAAATTTGATGAATATAACAGTTCACACACATACAACTTATCTTTAATGTTGGCTAAAATATAAAATCTTACATAACAATATAGTAATTTTAGGATTGAATAAATCATAACTTTAGAGTCAATTTAACTTAAGTGACTTTGGTTTGTCAAGGACAATATAGGAATATTTTGCATGGCAATTTCCTTAACAACAATTTCTCTAATTTAGAAATTATAATTATGTTTTTCTTTTTAATCTGTCTGAATTTGGAATATTTTGACCAATAGCACATAGAAGAAAGTGAAATTAGATTGTAGAAGATATGCAACTTCTTTCTTATCCAGTGAATCACTCACACTGACACTCTGAACCAACATATGAGAAATTAAATTTTTACAATTCTGTGATCCATAATGAGAAAAAAAAAAACATGGGTAGTCTATCTGGTTAATTACCCAAGCTTAATTTTCAACCAAGAACCAACCTCACCTGCCAATCACGTGATTGAGTTGTGTTTGACTTTCAGCCTAATAGAGTCTGAAAATGCCTTCAGTTTTCAACAAACATCTGAATGAACCCTTCCCAATTCCTAACTTAAAACCTGGGGGCAGGGGTGGGGAATAAGGTTATAGTCACCAATTAGCTATGTCATTAATGTTCTAAGTAATTTTCCTATAAGATTGGTGAATTAGTCCAATAAGTATAAAGTGGTAATCAATTAAACAGATAAGAAAATAAAACATAAAAATCAATCATTTTTTTACTTGAACAACAAAAGGTTCTGTTACCAGGATCTGGAGTATAAAGTTAACTAATTGCAATTAGTTATATGGTATAGAACTCCATCTTCTAAATAAGATGAAAAAGTTGAGAGTTTAATGTCTATTAGGAGGAGGATAAATCATTAAAGTTACTCAGGGAACACTTTATGAAGTGAATTGAAAAACTTGACAATGAAATCTAAGCTGAAAAGCATCCACACATCAGAATCTTGGGCCATAACACAAATCTGTAATTGTGTCTTGGAACCAAGTCTTGAGACCAAGAAACATTAGCCAGTCTGGTATCTTAATTACAATTCCTTTATTTGTATTAATTGATTTGTAATTAATGGAAGGCACAGAAACAAATACAAAAATATAAAGCAAATCAGAACAATCATATTAACATTTTTATATTGAGATTAGTAATAAATTTTCCAACCTCAATTATTATTTCTTTGTAATTGACATTTAAATATTAGAAATGCTTTAGAATATCTGATATATTTGAAGACCTAGCATATTAGGCTCTGACTTAACTATAAATGTATAAGAAAATTAGCGTAGGTTTTTAAATTATGCTTGGTTTAGTACATAATGTGAACTATTATATCTAAAAATTTAAACTTTCTGATTTGTAAGTGGGGTTTAATTGAATGAGTAGATTTAGATTAGCCTCATTAAAATCTGGGGTTTTGCTATTTAAAATCCTAAAAAATTCAGATAACTAAATCTGTCACCATAGTTTGAAATGTATTTACAAATTTAATACATTATATAATTGATGTTACACATTTCAGAAGATTTTAACCTGTCCAAACAATTGTGTTAATTTAACAGTGATCAAGGAATAAATGAAAGGAATTTTTAATACTTTTACGAAAGTTGCCAGATTTATCAATTAAAAATGAAACTTACATGTTAAACTTAATAGTTTTTTAAACCTGAAGCTTTAGTGAATTAACTATTAATTCAATCACAGGTAATGCAAAAAATAGTCATTTTATATACAGAATTTCTTCTCAGACACTAAATATAAATTAAAGGATTTCCTTGGCTTTAGTATGTATCAATAAACACACAAAAGAGAACATTAATTTTATATATAATTTGAAGTCAAATTATTAATTATATTTTGAGGCCTAAACTTATTTGAGGTACAAAGTAATTTGTTGACTGAAGGTTTCAAAGAGATACGATATGAAGAAACCCAAACCTAGAGATATAGGAATTGAATACTTAAAATCTGTACATCAGAGAGCACTTACAGACAGACACTGGGCTCAGAGTATTTTAGTCAACTATAAAAGTATAACTCTACTAACATAGGAATTGGAAGTAGATAATATCAGTCACTGAACCAGCAAATATAAATAACATACATTCCATGGATTCCACAAGAATCATCTTTCAGAATCTGAAATTGTAAAATTGACAATTTTTTTCATGTTACTTTATTTTTTTCCTTCATCAGAGAATTTGATGCAAAAACATGATCAAAATGGCAGCTTGCCTAGGTCAGACCAGAAGGGGGGAAAAACAGAAGAGATACTAATTTCAAAAATGAATAGGATTTGGATATTTGTGAAATTTTTACTAAGAAAAAAGGACAGACGTTGTTACTTTGTTGGGTTAAGTATTTTTTTCTAGTATAATCAATGGAAAAATAATTATGCTTGATTTTATTCATGATATTTTTCAGAAAACCATGACTCAACATCTACATAGATATTACTATTATAGTTTATCTGAATTATTCAGCCCAAATCTATACTTACAAAGCAATTGAGAATGTCTTTAACTCAAGCAAATGTTTTATTCTCTTCTGAAATTATAAAAGCAGTATATTAAAGTAGAAAAAACTTTAGCAGGAAGAAGTGCCTGATATTTGTCATGACTCTCCAATGTCTTAGCTATGAGATGTTGACAAATCATTCAAACATTTTGGAACTCAGTAATCCCATCCAACATATAGGACTAACTTATTGCCACCTTGAGGCCAGAAAGCAAGACAGAGGTTTGATGGAAGTCTCCTAAAAATTATAAACAAATAACCTGTCATATCCCTTTTCTTTTCTCTTTATATATATATTTTTTTCTCTGTCTTCTTTCAAATTTCTTTTCATTCCCTTTCCCACCTGCTACCCATTTCACATCCTCCCAACCACACATTAGTGTCTTAATCTGCATGAACTCTCTCCCGGGACACGTTTTAGTTGTATAAAGGAATAGTCATGCAAGTACAGACGCTGACTTTCCTGAGTTGGAATCCTATGTCAAGATGAAGTCAAAGTGGATTTCAGTCACTTAAGTTGATGTCAATTATCGTTTAATAAAGAAAAATGAACCAACAGTTACAGTAGACTTCAAGGATCAAGAAAAATTCTACCCCCTTTTCTCTCTCTACCCCCTCTACTGTAAATCATTTCTTCCACTTGTATTATTCTTCTCTTACAAGGGGGATAGTAGAGAATAGGATAGACAGCAGAATACATCAGACACTAGAATGGCAATATGTAAATCAATGGAAGTGTAACTGATGTGATACAGCAATCTGTATAAGGGGTAAAAATGGGAGTTCATAACCCACTTGAATCAAACTGTGAAATATGATATATTAAGAACTATGTAATGTTTTGAACGACCAACAAAAAAAAAAAAATGATACACGGTACCTAGATTTAGAAAAGACAAAAAGTGAAAAACATAGAAGAGGCAAAACACTGATTATTATCCTATTTCATACATTGATTTTTCTCTTGGTATCGAAAGATCAAGACATATCAAGCATTAGAAAGTAGGTATATTTGAGAGTGTTATATAAAATGCAAGAGAATGAAGTAGAGAAAGGATAGGAGGTAGAATCAATCAGAGATACTGGGAAACAAATTCCAGTGCCCATTTATAAGCTGCTACACAGGCAGATCTTTAAAATGGGGTTGATAGCATCTAAAGGGTGGGGTGGTTTTCAGAACTGAGATGAGTTAGTGTGTTGATAATAAACCATATCTATCAATACTGTTATTTTAAAGAAACTATTTTTTAGCATTTCCTTTTCCTCCCCAAAGCCACCCCACATCTCTTTAGTCAGATGGAACTTAACAAAATATCCTCCTGGCCCTCACCATGTATCTATAGATAGCTGACAGAAGTGTATGCATTCTAAGTTGTCCTGAAAGACACTAGTTTATTTTGCCTGGAAATAGGGTGGCTTAAAATGATCAGGTGAGGTACTGTCTTAGTGAGAGAAGTGGGGTCAAATCAGTCTGCACCTTGACCGGACACTGATGTCAAGACTGAACAATCAACCTGAAAACTGCAAGTTATTATACAGTCTAGAGTTGATTTGGCTCCAATTCCTAATTCTATTTCTGTTCTTTCTATGGTTGTGCTTTTTAATATATATTTTTAGAAAACTCTACTTTCAATCAAAATTGTTCTTATTCTATACAGCCAGCCTCCTCTCGTCGTTGTTTTGTTTAAGGGGGTTAGGGAACAAGCCATCAACACATGTTTGCATTTACCCATATTTTTCCTCTTTAATTTTCATGCCATTTTTTCCTTTTCAATTTAAGGTGGCTTATTATTGAAGTAAATAGAAGTGTTTCAGCAGAAAAAAATAATAAATGAATGATAAAATCTATAAATAATAAACTGAATCGTAAACTCCCCCCCCCAAAAAAAAAGAAAAATTCTACCCAAAAGTTCTGAGAGCCTTCTTAATTTGCAGAGGTAAATAAAAACAAAATGTAACTAGAAGACTGAATCAAGATATTTGAGGAAGAGATAAATCAGCCATATCATTCTGTTCTAAGAAGATATTTTATACTAAATTGTTCTGCAATACGGAGTCATATTCTTGGACTGCTTACAGCTAGACATTCCAACCAGAAAACCCTGGATATCATTAGCTTGCTTGAGTAGCTGAGTTTATATTTCATTGCCTTCTCAATGCATTACACAGAGCAATGTTGCTTGGCCAAAAACGATTTTTATAGTGTTTTTGTAAAAATCCTAATTATAAGGGAATATGCAATGACCGCTTAAAGTTACAGTCCTGGCTCGTGATTTATTTTACAAGTCTTTCCTCACAGTTCTCTGCTAAATAGACATTCTTTGTGTTTTATTACACAATTCTTCCATTGCGTCATGCTCTCAGTGGGTTGGTGTGCCTATATTTTATTTTACTCCTGCCATTAATTACCTGTGGGCCTGTATCATGTCTCCCTCAGACCCATTTATTATAACGGTGCCTGCTGGTGTCCCTGCAGCTAGCAGTCTGTCAACATTTCCATTAGAAACCCCATTTCACAGGGGCTTAAAATTCAGCTGTAAAATTGTGCTTTAAGCTATACATGTTTAGAGTACGTGGTATGAGCTATGAAATGCTTTTTTTTTTTAGCTCCAAAAAGACACATTTGGAAAAAAGCAATGTCAAAATTGATGTGCATGTAGGCGCTAATTTTTGTGATAAAAAGAATAGTTTTTGTTTTTTTCTCTACAAAACAATGTAATCTTATAAAAGTATCTATAGGTCTTGGTTTATTTTGAAAATGAAAAGGTATTTGTCTGTAGTTTATGGAAAGAAGTACAAGCTAGGTGGGAGGTATGTCTTCATGTTTTCTTTGTTTCTTTATTTTAATTTCAATGCTACATGACTGCTAACATTTTTTAGGAATTTTAAAATATGCATTTAGTTATATAGAAAACTCAAGAAATGATCTATTGACAATAGAAGACAGGCCTTCTAAAGTGTTAGACCCTGTCTCAAAATAAAAAATAAAAAAGGCTCGGGATATCGCTCAGTGGTTAAGCATCCCTGGGTTCAATCCCTGGTACTAAAAACTAAAATAAAATTTTAAAAAATAACATAAATACAATTGTAGCTACAAGACATGAAATAATTTGAACTCCTATATCACCCTGTAGTTTATGTCACAAGATGCTTGGTTTTTCAAATGCTTTTCAGAAAGCTTTCTTCATGTACTATTGTGTTTCTGCAACTGTTATTGAATACTGGCACTTGTAATAATTCCTCACCTTTTAAAGGTAGATTTGAGATTTTTTATTGTGATAAAGTATGCAAAATACAAAACGTAACCATCTCAGCTGGTTTTAAATGTTGCAATTCAGTTTCATCAAGTATATTCACAGAATTGTTCAACCATTAAAACTATCCATTTGCAGAACTTCATCATCCCAAACAGAAGCTCTAGCCATTCTACAATAATTTCCCATTCTCTTCTCCCTTCAGTCCCTGGTAACCTTTATTCCACTTTCTGTCTGTACAAATTTTCTTATTGCAGGCACCTTGTTTAAACGGAATCATGCAAAATGTGTCCTTTCACATCTGACTTGTTGCACTTAGCATAACTTTTCCAAGGTTCACCCATTCCATAGTATATATTAAAATTCCACTAATTTTTACTGTTGAGTAATATTACAAATTGTCAACATTCCATTTTTTGTTTATTCTTTCACATACTGATGGGAACTGGGATATTTTCATCTTCTGGCTATTGTGAATAGTGCTGCTGTGACCATCAGTGTGCAAATACCTGTTCAACCCTCTGCTTTCAATTTTTGAATGTATATCTAGGATTAGCTTACTAGAACATTTGAAAAATCTGTTAGTCAAAATTCTTCATCTGTTCTTAATTGGATTGTCTTTAATTACTGAGTAGTAAAATTTCTTTCAATAATCTAGATACAAATTCCTTAGCACACATGTAACTTGAAAATATTTTTTTTAATTACTTGAGCTATCTTTTCACTTTCTTGATGACATTGTTTGAAGCACAAATGATATAATTTCATGAAGTCAACTTTTATTTTATAGCTGTGTCTTTGGTTTCATATAAAAAGATCACTGAATTCAGTCACAAATATTTATGCCCATGTTCTCTTCTAATAATTTTGTGGTTTTATCCAATATATTTAAATACACAACCCATTTTGGTACATGTTTGTACGGGATGTAAAGAATGAGTCCAACTTGACTCTTGTGCACATGGCTATGCAGTCATCTTAGTTCATTTTGTTGAGAGACTGTCGCTCCCACTGGTGCAGATGCCCAAACTGAGCCGTCTTGGAATGCATGTCCTCAGCACAGTGCCACATCTGGAATGAGCAATAGGGCTCCTGAGAAGGTACAAACTGGCTTGAGAGCCAGAAAAGGAGACAGGTTTGGGATTTTTGTGGCCATTATGATACGAGGCAAGGTAAAGGTCACAGTACCAAAGATGGGAGAATCTAGACTTAACCAGCATGTTCGGCTGTGAGGAGGAGACATAAGGATGGGGTTTACAACCTGCAAGGAATCCAACAGCACACGTGGATTCAAACTCCACTTCAATAATCCACAGAATAGGAAAAATCTTGCAAATCATATGGTTGATAGGGTCTTGGCATATAGACTCTTCAATAGGAAAAAGAGAGATAGCCCAACTTTAAAATAGGAAAAGAGATCTTTAGGAAATATTTTGCCACAGATGATATGCAAATGGCTCTGAAATGTGAAAATATGCCTGGCATCTTTACTCACAAGGGAAATGCAAATATAAACCATAATGAGATGCTACTTCCTACCCACTAGGATATCTGAAATTTAAAAAAAAAAAAAACAGATACTAACAAGTATAGGTGGGGTTTAGGAGAAAATAAAATTCTCATTTATTGTTATGGGATTATACAGTGGTGCAGCTATGTTGGAAAGCAGATTGGTCATTCTCAAAATATTGGCCAGCAATTGACATTTTGGGGTATACACCCAATAGAAATCCACACAGAAAAACTTTTTGCACTTGAACGTTCATGAAGCATTATTCACGAGAGCCAAGAAAGAGAGATGATATAACTGCAAATCCACTGATGAGACAGTAGATAAACAAAAAGTAATATATCTATACAATTAAATATTATTCAGCCATGAAAAGGAATGTCATGCCAACACATGTTATACATGAATAAACTTCAAAAATCATTATGCTGTAGAAGAATCCATGGACAAAAGACCACAAATTTTATGATTCCGTTTACATGAAATTGTTCTGAAGAGGCAAATACAGAGAGACAGCAATTAACGGTTGCCTGGGAGTGGGAAGAAGGGGAAAATGTAAGTGATTATTAAATGATATAAGACATGTGTTTAGAGTGTTAAAATTAAATTAGATGGGGCTGGGGTTGTGGCTCAGAGGTAGAGTGCTCACCTAGCACGTGTGAGGCACTGAGTTCGATCCTCAGCACTACATAAAAATAAATAAAATAAGGGAATTGTGTCCAACTACAACTAAAAAAAAATTTTTCTTTAAAGATAGATAATGGTGATGGTGACACAACTCTAAGAATGTTCAAAAATCTGTTCAACTATGTACTTTAAGTAAATGAATTATATGCTATGTGAATTATATAGCACAATAACACACACACACACCACCCATACACACATCCTATAAGCCCAAAACCTCTTAAAAGTAATCATTATCCTCTTTAAATTCATATTCAAATTTTGGAGACCACTTATTTTAGTATGTTGTTAATGTATTGAACATCGTTACTATATGGTGTGGTAATGAAAATTATCTAAAGAACATAACTTTTTACATCCCACCTTGGATACAGCTATATTCTGCAGTTTTTCATCTCTAATGCATTGAGTGGTGTCTATATTATTTCGCCTTTGGTGATGCCCTGTTTTTAATTGTACTGCTGTCTTTTCATGTGTAACTATTGATTGGAAAAGTAATCTGATTGTGTGGGGCTATAAGGGCAGTGCTCGCTCACAGTGTCTGCTCGAAGCAGTGTGGTCATGCAGGCTTCTCTGGGTCAATCATATCTAAGGCCTGAAGCTCCACTGAGATGATAGATTCTACGTTCACTCTACCTACCCAGGCTATATTTGCAGCCTATGATCAGGTCTATTTAATAGGTTGAATTATTTTCTAAAGAATTCTTTTCAAACAAAACTACATGATAGTGTTAAATTATGCATGGTTACCTAGTTAAAGAATAAACAAAAGAAAAATTATAGCCATAAAACATCATGGGAGTGCAGAGACACACTCAGGGGTGATTTTACCACCGGGGGGATATTTGGAGACATTTTGGCTTCTCACAACTTGGAGTGGAAGGATATAGGAGAGCAGGGGTGCCCTACTAGCATCAACTGGGGAGAGACCAGTGATACTGCTAAACACCCTATGGTGCTCAGGAAGGGTCTACAGAAATGATCTGCTAGGGTTACACACACACACACACACACACACACACACACACACACACACACATCTATACATAGGTACATGTATATGGTAATTAATCGAGCTGTTAGTGCTTTGTGTAGCTTTTGTATGCATGTTGTACTTTGTATAGAAGCAAAAAGAAAGAAATATTCTAACTAAATGGCAATTTCTGTTTAAAAAAAAAATCTCTAACAAGAATCCCTTTTCTGACCCTCATATTCCCAAATGCCTGGTGCATATCATGTATTCAGTAAAGATATTCACAATTAGATAATTAATATTTTGGGTAGAAGGACCCATGACAAACTCCCATGTTATGGTTTTGATATAAAGTATTCTCCAAAAGCTCCTGTGTTAATGGAGGAAAGTTCAAAGACGAAATGATTAGATTAAGAGAGCTGAAACCTAATCAGAAACTTGATCAATTAATTTATTGGGTGGATTAATAATTTGAATAGACCAACAGGGTGGTAACTGTCGGCAGGTGGGGGCACGGCTGGAGGAGGTTGGTCACTGTGAGCGTGTCCTGGAAGGGTTAACTTCTCTGAGCTGTCCCTTGCCCGCTTCTTCACAGCAGCCCTGAGCAGAGCAGCTTTCTTTGGCCACACCTGTCCACCATCCTGTTCTGCCTCGCCTCAGGCCCAGGCGGATGAAGCAGGCCAGCTATTAACTGAACCTCTGAAACTCTGAGCTCAAAATAAACTTTAAGTTGCTCTTGTTGGGTAGTTTGGTTACAGCAAAGAAAAGCTGACTTAACACTCCAGATGACCATAATTTGAAAACAAGTAGCAGGAAGTATCAGTTTGTCCAAATGTTCTGATACCATGGCAGGTCTGATCCAGCTTGACCTGGTCATGGCAGAACATTAAATTTCCTGGAGACAAGTGAACAGAAGGAGAAGTCAGGGAGATTTGAATTCACTGAAATTCCAATGATTCTTCCTGGAAGGAGACTTGTTCCTTCTTAAATGAGCCCTAGGGCTCAGGAACTCCCATAGCTCTTTCCTGTTTGGAGGTGGGTGCTCAAATAAAAATATGCAAGGTTTAACCTATAAATATTAGGACAGTGACACAAGGAGAGTTAATTCTTGTGCTTAGAACAGAAATCTGCAACCATGCTATTAATTTTGGTCAAATGACACTTTTTTTTTTTTTTTAAAGAGAGAGTGAGAGAGGAGAGAGAGAGAGAGAGATTTTTTAATATTTATTTTTTATTTTTTTAGTTCTCGGCGGACACATCTTTGTTTGGATGTGGTGCTGAGGATCGAACCCGGGCCGCACGCATTCCAGGCGAGCGCGCTACTGCTTGAGCCACATCCCCAGCCCTCAAATAACACTTTTTAATCTTGTCTCCTTTCATTTTAAAGTAAAGAGGATCAAGATGCTCATTGTATTTGGTGAGAGTGGTAAGGAAAATGAGAAGATACTTTGCACTTTCAGGAAACAGAATAATTTATGGCATAATGTCACATTTGTGTGGTGTCTGAACACTCTGCTATACTAACAGTACGGCATAGCATAGGTCTGTGTGAAAGCAAAGAGTAGAACATAAGCATTTTGGAATAAGAGAATCAAAGTCTAGTTTAAACATGTAAATTTACTATCATTATGTTGGTAAACCATAGATTTTTTTTTCTCTTATTGGTCTATGTTGCCCATAGTAAGTTCTATTTCATTATTTATTTCCACCACAAAAACAAAGGTGTTCTCACAAGAGTCATACATTCCTGTACTGAAAAATTAAATAGATTGTCAAATTTTTAGCACAGTATCAGTACTCACAATATTAACCAAAACATTTTGCTATACTAAAAACAAATCACAAAATAGAAATATTAAGTTAAAATTTAGCACTGCAGTAGAATCTACCAGAATAAACCCATTTCATTCTACTTAATCTCTTTTTCTACTGAAATAAAAATATAGATTCAATCCTTCCCCATTTTGCCAGCTTTTATATATTTATCATGTCTTCCTTCACAGCCATAACCACTATGTTATCTGAGAAATTCATACTTTACAGCTATTTAGTAGGTTGTTTCTAAACATAGTCACTTGGCAACACCTGCTTATCAGCAGTTGGCTAATATGTGCTCATAACACAGAATGAAAATGTCAGATCACCATTTAACAATGAGAGTCACTCTCCTTTTTCTAAAATACCAATCTGTCAGCAGCTAGCTAATATCAGAAGACATATTATAACAAATTATGTTTGTTTTCCTCAAAGATACCTTCAGTGTCTTTTAGACAAAGAAGGACTAAAGATCCTTCAGTATTTGTCATACCTAGAGAGTTATAGATAGTCTTTTACTAGGTAGCCAAAGAATAGGATCGTCAAGTTCTTTAAGGCAAGGTGGATAAATTCTGATAAGAAAACTATTGTTAAACCAGGATTTGTATGTATTGGTTACATCATCAGTACAAGCCCCATAACTAATTATAGTCCATCAATGTAGCTACATATATCATTTATTATAAATCTACAGGGGATAAATTATACACAGTTTAACAGCAAAAAAATATTGCTTTACTTGTTATTTAAATTGTTTTGTGTATAGTTACTATGGCTAGCATGAATTTTACTTATGGTTAATTATATTTTTTCTATAGTAGACATATAAGAAACAGCCATAGATGAAGAAAATCATACCTCACAGCAGGATGTATGGCCTTTCATGGAGACCTTCTTGATGACGACTTCTTTTCTGTTGATAGGAATAAATAATCGGTGAGTATCAAAGCTGGTCTATATAGTAATATAGTAACATCTGATGAATCAGTACCAGTTGACACCCATTCTCTTCCTCTGAACTTTTCCCTAAAATTAGAGATACTGCCACAAATCTGCCCCATGAAACAATCTGTCACACATCTTTCTTCCTCCCACCCAAGTTTGGACTATAAATCCATTGAGGATAGAAACATGTTTTATACTTTCATCATATTCCCAGTAACATCACACGTCATACACATGATATAGATGATCAATGTTTCTAAAGACCCTTCATATCAAGGCAACAAATAAAGCATATAGACAAAACATGACAGTTGTCATAATTTCAGAAACCGAAGAGGTACTAATCAGCAAATATGGGCAAGTTGTCATTCAATATCCAATTATTTGCCTGCAAATGTCTTATTACTACTTACAAAGGTGCAAAGCTGGGTCCCTTCTAACCACTAAGTGGTTGATTCAGGGATTCTGTTTACTTTGGGTTTGGGTCTTTCAGTTCCTTGGCAAATATCAATTATTTCCCTGACATTTCAAGGAAGATGGATTGCATTTGTCTGGTCTTTGTTGTTGTTGTTGTTGTTTTGTTCTTTAGCCCCTCTATGTTCCAGGCATGCTGGATTATTCATTTAAACTTAACATTCACCTCATTATTTTCATATGTCTATTAGAATCTGTGCTGGAAGAGACCAGAAATCTTATTCTGTTTCCTTCTTTCCTGTACCCCTGGGGCCTATTACAGAGTAAAAGTTCCATGAACAGTTTTTAGAACTGTGAATTGATTTACAAATGCAAATGATTATATGGCTAAAGATTGCAGATCCTGAGGTCAGTCATTGGTATGGCCTATCTTCTGCAAATGTGGTCGTGTTAACAGTCACCCACCTTGCTTTGCCTCAGTCTGTCAGTGAACTGTAGATGATGATAGTAGAGTTTCCATGGGATTGTTATGAGGTTTGAATATATAATTCCAAGCAAAGCAAGGTGCTTGGCATATTTCATGTTCCCCATAAATGTCAGTACTTATTATTATTATATTAAATATATGAAATTTGAATTTCAGAAACTTTTCTATCGCCAAAATGACATGCCTGGTGACAGAAGAAAATTCTTCCTAATTTGAGAGCCTAAGGGTAGCATCATTCTATGAAATCTTTCTGACCACCCAGGACATCACAGTATGCTATGGAGAATACAGTTTCCTTCAAGTCAAGTGATACATTAGCACAAAAAGATAAGCAACTGTTTTTTGTTTTTAAGCAGAACATGCATTCCTACTATTACTAGCAATTTCATACAACTAAGGCTGAAGCCACAACTTTGAATTTCAGAGAATAAGAATTACTTTTATGGCATGAATTAGGCACCCATGCTGGTCAGAAGATTAGGCCCCAGGAAGTAAGTACCTCCCACATGAGGTAGAGAGCCCTGGTCTGCAGAGGACAGCCACCACTGGACGTGTCTGGGATGCTTTCCTGTTTCGTCTACTGGCCCCATGGAACACAATCGTAGGGTGAGCTTCTGGCTCACCTCCTACATGCATTTCAGCATGCCTGCTTCTAACCTCTCTCATGGCTTTCTTCACCATCTTCTGGGTCAGTGCAGACATTTTCACATCTTTCCCTTGGGGTTTTCACCTTCTCTGGGTTTCTGAGAGCTGGCCTGGCAGCAAGATTGCCACTTCCTCAAGTCCTTGCCAGGGTGTTATGGGTTCCATGGACTGAAAAAGTGCTTCTTGCAATAGATTTTTCTTTAAGTTAAATGTCTTATTAAAAGCTCTGGTAAAGGTGTCCTTGAATTCTTAAGACGGAGTTTCCAGCAAGCCACCCTGGAGGAATGCTTGTGGTGAGGCCAGCTGGGTGAAGAGCCCTGGACACCACTCTGCATTGGCACTGAAGGGTGAATCTGACACTAAGAGATTTTTAAGAACCTGTTTTGTAGGAAGTAGCCTCAGGTTAGATATATTTTCCGAACCTCAACTAAGTTATTCATGTCTCTGTGTTCTTAGTCATCCTGAGAATAATAATAGCACAATTCTATCTGCATCAAAGAGATTAAGAGTTGAGGCCACTGATTATTTAATTGCTATTCCCACAGCTCCCTCTGTGTCCCCAGTCGATCCTTTTCAAAATTTAGTTTTATGTTTTTATTGATTTTGCTTTTTAAAACAAAATTGTCAGGGATAGAACATAATCATAGATATAACTAATTATGATGCACCTCATTTCATATATTATACTCCATTAAATAGAAATAGACAAGTTTTGCACATGAGCTGGATTAATCAAATACCATATTTGCTCTAATATGCTTCTCTGGATCCTGAACCATGAGTCACCACCATGAGTTTAATCTTTCCAAACTGTCGTACAAGCATGATTTCTATTTTTTTTTTTTTTTTATGTTTTAGGGTATACGATGTGAATATACTCCTATGCACATTTATATATACATATATATGATATGTCTATATATCTCTATGAATTTCAAAGGATTAGTTGTAATAAAATTTCACAATATTAATAATGTTTGATACAAAGAATAAAATTTGGGTTTTTCAACACAACTTTTTAAAATTACATATACTTTATTTCACTTAATCCTTGGAACCATATAATTTATCATGTAAAACAAAACTTTATGAAGAGTGAAATCGGACACTGTTAATATATATACTGAGAAAGCTGACATGAAACTAGACTCTCCTGGGTAAACGAGGATATGTCTTCACCCTATTAATTTTCACAGTAAGAGGTTTTCATTCATAGAGAAACAAATAAAAGAGTTTGGCCAGCACACAATTACATAATTCATGATTGGCAGAGTCAAATTTCCAGCCCAGCTCCTATGTTTTCATGCGTTCCTTCTTGCACAACATCTCACTTGCCTGCTCCCATTCCAAAGGCCAGGGAGTCTCCTTGCTCTTTCAGTGAGTTTGACATAAGACTCTGTGATATTTTTCTTGTGACTTACCTTACTGGACTTTGACTTTTTGTTATCGATGTCTGTGTACTTCTCATCTCCATTTCTAAAGCGTGTGTTTCAAATACAACATTGAACCTTTCATTGTGTCTTAGTTATCTATTGCTATGTAACAAATTTCCAACAAGTTCAGGACTTTACACATGTATCTATCCTTTCTTCTCTAAGAAAGAGAGCACACATTTGCAGTTGAGAAGCTTCCTAAGCCTGTTTCTTGGGTCTCTGATCACGTCTTTCATGTTGTACTCTCCTTTCTCACAATGCCAACTGGTAATATTTCTGCTGATATAAATTTCCCCCAAAACTTTATGAACTTCTGTGAGTCTCATCAACTTCTATTCTATCAGGCAAAGACCACAACCACAAATCCTGATACCAATTCTCCATCATTTAGTGATTATGAAGACTTGTATCTTATCTATAATTGTTTATTCAGTTTTATTTTCCTGTTAGCTCCTGTTCCTGTTAGTTAATGAGCTAAATAAATCCTTAACGTATGTTCACTCAACTTGTATAAGAATCAAGTTTTTAACTGTTCAGAAAATTATACTTGGAGAGTAGGTTCAGTCTGAGAAACACAGGTTTGTTATCCACATAATTTTGTTGGTGATGTTAGTGGTGAGATGTCATGGTTCTTTTTTATTTTGAAACTATGTTTTAATGAAGTTTATGTAGGAATGCATGTGAGGAGAACACAATAGCTATGACTTCTATGATAAATAATTTGACTTAATTAAGCAAATAATTGGCTAGCTAAGCAGGCTTTCTCTTTCTCTTTACAAAATTTTATGAAATTCTCAATTGAAAAGTATTTCTAGACCTTGCTATTAGAAGAGTAGAGCTGGCTGGAACCTTCTACTGGAACCTTTAAATATTTAAATATTCCATTTATTGAAGTATATACTGAAAGATTCTAGTCTCCATGTGAAGCATTAAAAATTAATAATTTTTTGTGCTTCTTGTAATTTAAAGTTCACATTAAGGAGAAAGCTTGTCATCTTCCTCTTATTTAATGAAAAAGGCCATCAACTGAAGAACAAGTAAATGAAATGGCTAACTTACTTATCTGGAAAGAAGCCATACTAAGAAACAATAAATTGAATTTTATCTCTCCACTACTGACTGAAGCCCCTCTCTGATTTCAGGTATTCCGAGAAGAGAAAACTAGAAGAAACTTTGATTTTATACATTCATTAGGCAATGCCCCAAAGAAAATTACAGATTCCTTTTCATGGCATTTTCTGTGCGTTGGAACAATTGCCACCAAAAAAAAAAAATCCAGGCTGTCAACCTCGATGACAATTAACAAAACTGAGAGAAATCACCTATTATGGGATTCTTTTGACAGATGGTAATGTGATGAAACAGAAACTCAGAAAGGAGAGAACCGTTTTCTTACCTTTATTCTAGAATATGGAAATAAAGGGGCCTTCATCTGTAGATTAGGTAGCCCCTGTCAGTTTTGCCTTCTGATTATTTCTCAGAAAAAAAAAATAGTCTAAAAAGTGTACTTAAGGATTTCAGAAAAAAAAATTAGCATGCCCACTGTTTTGCTATCCTTTATGCCTCAATGCCCTTCAGTCATGTTCTAACTCCCAGAGTATGTACACCCTTTAATCCAGGGTAATAAATCATGAAATGATTTTTCTCAGTGAGACAAAAGGGACATTACTTGAAATGCTAGCATGATATTGGAATGGTGGGGAAGGCTGTGCAATTATCTAGAAAGTCTATTTATTCCTTCTTCATTCCTCTGTACCTGAGGAAAAAAAATTATTATGCAGCACGAGTAGCTATAACATTGCATCAGGAGTGAGATTAGAAAGTACTGATTTATAACAAGAATTAGAGTTAGAATAAGAAATTCAGATAAGCAAAATGATTTAAAGGCTTTATTTTATTTTCTCTATTTTTAAACACTACTCTGCTCCTTGCTCTCAACTTTTAAGTTATATGATAATTAATATCAAGAGTTTGACTATTTATGTCTATCTCTACTTCCACCCCAAGTATATAACTTTGTATTCAGTTGCTGTTTCATCTCCGAAGCAAGAGGATTCTAATATGTAGGCATATAAATCATGCTGTTGCATGATAAATGTGCCATAGAACATTAGGTCCCATGTCCTGGGAGGGAAATGAATAGCCTTTGAAGGGTACCGTGTTCTTACAACCTATAGCAGATGGTGGGAGGTGAAGTCCTTACCTAGCTGTTTTTATAGATCCAATTTAAGTAAAGTTTACCTGGCTTTCCATGAAACACAAAACTTAATTTTTTGTTTTCATTTTGCTTTTATTTTTTAAGTATACCCATTAAATAGAAAATACTCCAGAATGGAATCCATTCAAGCAGAATGATCCGCAAATCTTGTTGCTACAAAGGAGCACCCTTTTAAACTAATTGCTTTTGGACCTTTCCTGTCTCCCAGGCTACCTGTTTTGAGCTATGCAATAATTTATTAGTTAGTAGAGTGGTGCCATATTGCCAATATGACTTATTGTAATTTGAAAAGTATTTTGTATTGTCCTTAATACAGGCATAGGGTTCATGCAGTGACACACCCAGGCTTCCTCTGCATGCTGATGACCATGAAATGCACCAGTAGTAAAAACATAGGTGGGCAAGGATGGTGTGTATCTGAGAAGCTTGTAGAAATTATAGTATTTAATTGTGAGAGGCAGGAAGCAGCAATCAGTGTTTTATATTTTACTTGGGCAAATAATAATTGTTATGAACCATTTGGTTCCAGTCATATCATATTGCTGCTAGTACATCTCTTAATCCTTTTTGGTCAATTTATCCTCAAATTTTTTAAGCTTTATTCTTCTTTTATAAAGAGCTGCATTAGAGTCATGGATCTAGAACCTCAAGTAGGACAACTTTCCACCCACAGAGGAAGAGACAAATTTAAAACATTTTTGTTAAGGTGGATTATAACTAACTTACTTGAGTTATTCAAAAATGTCCAGAACTATATGAATTATATATATATGAAATAGTTTGTAAGAATAGTTTATGTTACAATTTTAAAGTACATCCGTAAAATCTATGGTCATAAAATATTTTTAACCTTGACCATTAAACTTGCCTATCATGAACTGTATAAAAGTTCATGTTTATCTGAGCTGTTTTTGTTAAATAAACTTTGATAACCCGACATTCGAGAAAATGGTACCCCTGTAATAAAAACATAGCAAAATGTCACAAATGTCACCAAAAGTAACATAGATTTAATTTGTATACTATTAATTTTTTTAAGCTAGATAGTAACAAGAACCCTGGTGCCTATTTTTGAATCTTAATGACAGGCACCGAGCAGTGTGCCAAGGTTATTCTCCAGTAAATATGAATGATGAGATCTGACTATGAAAGCCACTGAATTTAAGATAAATGAAACTTAAAGATCATTGGGTCCAACCCCTTTAATTTTCACAGAAAGTTTAAATTGGCAAAGGCATAGTGTGTTTAAATATCCAAGCATTTTTGGCAGCGTCTTCACTGGAAACAAAGACAATCCCTCACTATCTTGAAACAAGGAATATATGTTGCCAGTCATTTTTATAGCAAGTGTGCTGACTGATTTTTCCCACTGACTAATCAAAATGACTTTGCCTTAACTACTACTCTAAATGACAGGCATCCTGAGTCACTTCGTTTGCATAGGAAATAACCTGGATTTGAAAAAAGATTTGCAAACATGAGTGAGTGTTTACATTGCTAAATCTAGTACATGGAAAGTCAGGAATGAAGAGCAAAGAGATCTTGTCCCTGCTTTGTAAAGAGTCTGAAATACCAAAGCAGGTGATCACCAGTCTTACTTTCATTAAAGCCAGGAAACTGAGGCAGAGATTTCCCAACTACAGACAGGGACTCAAATCATGAAGTTTAAGGTTGTGTGATAAAGGGGGTTTAGAACATCCTTAGTTCTTCAAAAAGTTGCACTATGGCGGTGGAAAATTTTCCCACAGTTAGGCGGAAAGGCACTAGAGGGATGCAGAAGAAGGAAAAGCCAGTCATACTGAGTTAGGACAGACGCAATGCTGGACTGTTTACAATAAAATGGTCCCTTGACTAATCACAGCAATCCATTGTGGTGGCTATTTTTATTTGGATGTGTGAGTTTAAGTTCCTTTGAGAAGGCCACACATGGAATAATAATATTCATTAGTGCACAGGGACAATTTCTACTTCAATCCTAATAGAGCCCAAATTAGCTATTCCTACAGAACAGTGATGGAATGTGTAATTTCTGGAGCCAGACTGCGTGGGTCCAAGGCTGGTTCTTCAGCTGTGTGACAGAGGAGAATTTCCAGCCTCTAAGCATCAGTTTCTCTGCTAAAAACTAGGATCAGGAGAGTCAAATGAGGTTGTGTGCATACAAGTCCTAGAAGGTGCCAAGCGCATTGCAAGATCCTAGCCTCAGCCCTTGCGAGCGTTATCCATCTGTCCAGTAGAGGGAGCAATAACCCTACAAAAGCAGGATCCCTGATGGCCCTCAAAGAATGAAACCCCCAAATTCCTCAGGGATGAAAAAGAAATGTGACAATGGAAAAGACTGTGGCCACTTGAAGAAAAAACTACTTTACTATGGCTCTCAGCAAAGAGCTTGGGTGCTGGGCGGACATCAGAAGACTCAGAAAGCCAGAATGAATTCTGGAGTCTACAGAAACCAGGAAGAGGGATGCTGACCCTTGGGTAGCCCAGCTCTGTGCACTGTGGGAGCCAGTTTGGATGAGCTACCTGGGGAATCTCCTCAGCCTTACATAAGCTTCTCAGTATGGAGGGAACTGGAAGCCTGGAGAGGTAGGGAATGCTAACGGTGATGGCTAGCATAAAATTCGCAATCCTCACAACAGTTTTATGAATCACAAGGACCTGAGTGCTTAAGTAACTTTCCCAAGGTCTCAAAGTGAACAGTGGCAAAGCAGTGATTCTTAGGTTTCTGGAAACATCTCCAACAATCCAAGTTTTCATTCTTTTCTTTTCTTATGACTAATCTAATTCAGGAACTCCATCTCAGCCCACTGATGCTCTGCCTCTGCCCCAGTGAAAGAACATCTTAGTGTCTCCAAGGGACATGGCTGTGAAGAGTGACACACTGAAAGGTCTGGCTTTACAATGTTCTGATTCAAGTTTCCTCCAGCCTCCTCTACACCAGTTTACAGGATGTGATTCTCCATCCACACTCCTGGAAGGTGTCTGTCTGTCTGTCTTTTATATATATCCTGTTCACAAAGTTTTTCAATGTAAACAAGATAAAACATATTATTCAGGTTTAATGAAAGAAACAGCAGAATAAGTGATATAGACCTACCTAACTATTTTAACAGAAATTTGACTTCACAGAATGTGGGAACTTAGACACCAAATTTTCCTTAGCCTTGCGTCAATCTCACCATTTAGCCAAAAGAATAGCCACAGTTGATGAACTGCTGTAAACCAATACTTTCTCAACCACCTTTCCTCTCAAACCCTAACATCTGCCCACAGGAAGCCTGTCTTCTCATCATTCCGCCCAGGGCCTTCCTTCCCACAGTGTGGCTCTACAGCTGATCCAGAAGCATCCATTTGGGGCTGGTTCCTATATTATCCTTCCTCAGGCAGCTGAGCCTAGGGATCTCCCTCTGCTTCCTTAGGCAAAGGTCAAACGAAAGAAGAGAAACCCTTAGGAATGGGGGCCGCAGGCATCTCAACGACTTTCTTACGTGACTTACTTGTGCTGTCAGGACCTGCATCCATTTGGTTTGGGAGAGCTAGTGTGCACACCTGACAGTGGCCTGGTGTGTCAGACCACACCCAATTCTTGAAGTGCAGCTTGAGTCACATAGTAAATTGGCAGGCCACAGTTAGGTATCCAGCTTCTCCTAAGATCCAGTAGTAGCAAGTCAAAAGCCATTTGCAAAGGCAGACTTCTGCAAAGACTAGCCTGATTTTGCTCCAGAATCCCAAGTACAATGTCATATGTCACCTTTAGGGGTCTGAGAAAGCTTTAAATAGCTTCACTGTCTATAACTGATATTTGAGCATCATTGGATTTGCTAGGTCATGTGGTCCAAGAGGCAGAGCAAATTACATGATAGCAGGACACAGTGCAAAGCATTCTTATTATTGGCCTCACCTAATGCTATTGATTATAAATAAATGGGTCAGACTTCCACATACAAATGCCTTAAACCACAAAAATGCCAAAGACACTGTTTCTTTTTCTTAGTTACAGGATGCATCATGTACAGTAACTTGCCCTTCACCTGGAAAGGCCCATCTAGCATGGCCCATACCACTGGGTAACTGAAGACATCACCAGAAAAGCAAACATCTTAATTTTGGTGCAATTTGTTTCTCATTGTCTGACATGTGTCTTGATAATATGTCCAAAGGAGTTGCTACTCCCTGCACGTTGAGCCCAATCAGAATTATATAATCAATGTAATTGTTTCAGTCAGCTTTCTTTGCCACTGTGAACAAAAGACCTGACAAGAACAATTTTAGAGGAGGAAAAGCTTATTTGGCATTCACCATTTTTGTCCATAGACAGCCAACTCCATTGCTCTGGATCCCAGGTGAGGCAAAACATTATGGTAGAAATGTGTGGAGGAGGAAAGCAAATGAGGTCATAGCAATCAGGATGGAGAGAGAGAGGAGAGAGAGAGAGAGAGAGGAGAGAGAGAGGTGATCAAGTATGCTACCTCAGTGACCTACCTCCTCTAGCCACACCTGACCTGCCTACACTTACCACACAGTTAACCCATATCAGTGGATTAATCCAATCATTTCACCTCTGAAAATTCTTGCATTTTCTAACAAATATCTAAACCATAATAGTGATGAATAAGCATGTTATCTTATGGAAGGGAACTATGATCAAAGTATCTGTAGTCATAACTTCAGACTAGGGATTGACATAGCCCTGAAATAGGCCAAAGAATATTACTGGTCTTGCTTTCTTCTTATGGTCTTGATGCAGGTAGGTAGCTATATTTCAGGTAGCAGGCAAAGTGTTGCTTTGATCCTTGAATGAAATCCCATCTGGAATAACAGTGTCCCCTTGTTTCATTTTATAGTCATTTGTCGTCATTCTTGGAGACTCATTTGTCTTCTGGGTATACTAAAAGAGACAATCAGATGGAAAAGTGTTGGGGGTCATAATGCCTACGTCGTTTCAGTCCTTGTTGGTGCCACTGGTGTCTGTGATCTTTCAGGAAGGTATTATTTCTCTTGGGTCGCACCCAGATCATGAAGACCCAGTGACTTACCCAGCTTCACTTATCAGAAAAACCAATCCCTAAATATGCCTTTTCTAACCATGCATTTCAGTAGTTGGCAAATGATCCACTGCGACCAATGTGCCAGAACCTGAGCCAAAGTCCATTTGATTTTGTTAAGACCATCTGACCTTCAAAATCCCTTTCTTTAACTGGGAGACCACAGTGATATTTTTCATTTTCAGGAATTATTCTGATTTCAGAACCAATGTCCAGAATCCCCTAAATATGAAAAAGCCCATTCAGAAATACTGGAAGTGATTAGCATTACAAATATTTCACATTGTGATAATATCTTTTCTCAAGACTACCCAGCCTCCCCTTTATTCAAGGGGTTCTGTGTCTATAAAGTGACTCAACTGTGGAAGATGATTAAAAGATTGTGACTGTTTTCACTAAACAAGTTCACCAGACTTAGAGAACTTCTGCTTATATAAATCAATAAGACTTTATATCGTCTACAGTAGATTCTCATTCTTCACAGTACTCATGTTCTGTAAAGGTACCCTGAACACTGCATTAGCAAATACTGAGTTGCTGCTCCCAGGGGAAATAAAAAGTTGGTTCCTACAAACCTCTGGTCTCAGTACTTTTGTCAACCAAGCAGCACATAAACTTGTGGGCTTTATGCATGTTTCTGTCTCAAAGACAACCTAATTATTAAATATCAATTTTTAATATTTAATAAATATCAATTGTATATGTTTATTAATATCTATTAATTTAACATTTTAATTATCAGCATTCTTTAACAAAAAATTAATAGTCAATTTATTGATTGTCAATTTATAGTTCATGCCTGAACAAAACTTATCTATAAGGCACATCAGTGCCTTATGGTGCTAAGGAGCACTGGACAGCACTTTGGCATTGATTAAAGGCCATTTTAAACAAAGCCAATGGCCAACAAAAATGCAAAAAAATACATCATTAACAGTCTAAAAGCTGAAACCAGAAAGCAGAACGTTGCCTTGTTCAACCCCAGTGGGGAAGGTGGGAATCAGATAATTCCAGTTGTTTGCCATTTTACACATCTGTATGTCCACAAGGGACCTCAAAAGCACTGCTAGTATTGATTTGAGGATTACAAATAAATATCAGTGGAAAAATTCTCAAATACAAAATCCATGAATAACTATTTCTTTCCAGGAACACCAAAATTAGTTAGCCCATGCCAAAGAGTCCTATGAGTAATGCTATTCTGATTATGGTTTTTGCTCTGCTCTCGTGATAAGTATGTCCACTTTGTCTTTGTCCATTAAGTGCCTCCTATTGCCCCTTGCCCCCATGGGACCTCATCATCCTCATTACTGTTAGGGATCTCGATTTGATGACAGCAGTTTCTGACCTGCAGAGAAGAGCCATCACAGAACTCTTCAGGAGTGTGTTGATCAGAGCCACGTGAAAACAGTGTCTCCCGGTAAACAGAACTGATGTGACAAATCCATTCTAGCACTCCATTCTTCATAAGCTTTTGGATTCCTTTCTCTTCAATCTGCAATGGAAATTCTGGCATTTCTGGGTTGCTTGATATAGGCTGCCTTTGAGTCCACGTTGCAACAAAGCAAGAGTCAGAGAAATGCCTAGTCCTTCAAGCTGAGACACTGAATATGGAACTTCTGCTTGCTAGGATCACTTCAGTAAACTCATCCTAATCCAATTTTATATTCATTCCACCTTGATTCCACACCCTAAAATTCCTTTGAATTGGTTCCAAATTTCTCTAGAATTATGTGTTTGCTCTGTCACTATGAATTGGAGAGATCATGCAATTCCTTTGGTCTCTATTATACCTCCTCACAAGTCACACTTACCATGCCCTCTGGGGTCTGCTGGGGTTGCGTTTGATTATAGGTCTACAAGCAAGGAAAGTTTGTGGAGGTACCTTGTGAGAAGGGACAGCAGTGTCTGGCTAGTCAATCAACCCAGAGGAGGCCTCTACAGTTTCTTCAGAGAAAGAAAATAATCAAGGGACAATGAGACCTGGTGTAGTTAGGGGCGCAAGGTTCCCAGAATCATCAAAATCTGTTCATATGCCCCACCCCAATCTTTACAATCCCATTCCCTCTCATTCAATGTCTTAACTTTAACAAAAGAACCCCTTGAGGTTAGGAAATCATCCATACTATAATTCAGCTGCCCTCAACTGGGGTTTGCATTTTAAGAAATCTCATCTCTGTAACTACAGGACAAGTGAAACCATACAGGCTTTCACATCCCTTGTATTTACTTGAGGTGGGTATCTAAAGCTGTACCCTGTATTCTCCAAATTCCCCAGCACAGTTTTAAGCAACCAATGAATGCTGCTGTTATATTTTCAGCATGAGTTTTTATAATGGCAAACACTTGTTTACCTAGAATCTTACCTTCCATAGGTACATGATTACAAGTATCTAAAGATGATAATTTATGTGATCCTTTCCCCATTGCACGACATAACCTATTCCTATTAACCACTGGAAACAGGATCATTAATGACACGTCTAATCAGATAAAAATAATAATAATAATAATAATTCCAGAAAAACTCATGAAACCAGGGGCAAAGGATAGGTAGTCAAGGTAGAGAGTGAATGACAGGGTCAGAAAGTTGGAGGCTAATTATCAAAGAAAAGGAAATGGGATGCTAACACCTCCAGGAAATCTCTCCTCCCAACACAAGTGGTTGCTAATGAGTACCCCCTGGGCTGCTCTTTTCCTGCCTTTGGGGCAGACTAGGAAGAGGAGGTGGGGGGAGGAATGGAAAGCTGAGATCTATAAAGGGACAAGACACAATGGCTCCCATGGGTATCTAGCTCTGGGTCCCCTTCTTTCTCAACAAGTCTATCTTTATCTCTCTCTCTTGCTTTCTATGTGCTGGTCCTGGAGTTTCTTGGGTGTTTAATCTTCAACAAGAGGAACAAGGATCTGATCCTGATTTTTTTTTTTTAATTATTTTATTGTTGGTTGTTCATAACATTACATAGTTCTTAACATACCATATTTCACAGATTGATTCAAGTGGGTTATGAACAAGACTGGCATTACTCAGAACCAATTCAGATTAGACATCCTTCAGATTCTGTTCTTCTAGAACCATTTCTGGTACCAAATTTGTATCAGTGTTTTATTAGAGAGGCAGGACCACCAGGCGTATAGCTATGGAGAAGCACTGAGCAATTTACTGCAGAGATTTGAACTTATAAAATTTGGGGCGATTAAGCTATTGGACTTTGCATTTGATTCTGGAACTTGAAGTCTACAATGCAGGCAGTTGGGAAGAAAATACGGACATAAGGTGGTAGAGAGAAAGAATAAGTTGGATCTCATAAGCAAAAGCTGAATTCCACAAGAACAAATTGGAAGTCTTGTCAGTTCTTTCCGCCCGTGGAGCCTTGGTAAGAAGGTTGTCCTGCCAGGGCCCTTCCTTACGGAGCTGAGCTTTTGCATTTGGCCCAGGAGTCAGAGAAGCTGAAGAAGGAGCTGGCCCCACCAACTGCTCCAGGACAAGATGACACAGCAGCCAGGACCCTGTGTGAGCCACAAAATGGCTGCTGCTTTGCTTCTAGCCTCCAAACCCCCTCAAAAATCTCTCTGGAGCTCACCAGAAAGAACAGCTTAGGAATTTAGTTTACCCTCAGCAAATTAACACACTGCAAAACCACCACAGTTAACATTAAAATTCCACTCTGATGGAAGGAACATTCAGAACAAAGTGGGCTTGCTGATGCCTATTTCAGAGAAGACAACAACAAGTGAGCAGGGGGGTCTAATTATAAAGGGAACGGGTAGGATAAAATGGACAACTCAGGAGGGAGAGATTACAAGGGAACCAGGAAGGAGTCCAAGGAGAGGCTTAGAGCACCACCTCAAATACTCTCTATGCCAACTACATGCAATCTGAAGGGAAGAGTCAAGAATGCTCACATGTGGACTCCAAATATATTCCTTACCAGCTTGAGTTCTTTCAAACCTGGGTTCTTTCAGAAAAATAGCTGAATTGTATGCCTTTTCCACTCTTGATAGGACCTAATAGCAAATTTACAGGGCACAAGGTGCTCTATTCTTTAACATAAAGTACCTATGTATGAATACCCCTTCAGAATTACTGTTAGCCAGAGTGTTAGCTTGTTGCAAGGGCTTTGACAATATCCGGGCAGTTTTATGCCCATGCTAGTAATCTCACTAGGGTTAGGATTTTGCAGTAGTGAGGAAATTGAGTTGAAATACTTGGCCCATAGGGTCCTTAGCACTAAACTAAGACTGTCTTGATCTCTACAGGAATGTAAGAAAGTTGCCAGTCGGTACAGAGATGAAATATTGTTTGTGAACATGGTGCTTTGACCCATTTCCACATCTCCTCACCAACTTGGGAGTAAGAGAGGCTGTGTGATTAGCCTGGAAACTGAAGACATTAAGAAGCTATTTTTATTTATTTATTTATTTATTTATTTATCTATTTATTATTTACAACGTTACAGGAACAAAGTAATTTAGACATGCCACTTGGAAACTCTAAAGTCCATGGATCTATTATGCAACACGACTCTGACTGAAAGTCTACAAATATTGACATCCTAAAGGAGAAATAAAACAAATTTGACATTCTAAGGGGAGAATAAATGAGTGAGGAAATATACAGTATGTTTTGTCATTTGGTCGTTTCAATTAACCCTAGCATTTGATAACAGACATGACAATTCTCAGTCAGGTTCAGTTATACAGCACCATGCATAGGTGTACAAGGAAAAATGACAACGTGGCAGGGCACTCTGGGGGCCACTTCAGAAGTGAGATATGGGTCCCTTGATAGTCTTATATTCTCAATTTAATGTGCAGATTAAAAAAAAGTTGGGGACTACCAGACTTACAGCCAACCATTCCAACTATTTAGCTACATCTCTTTGATTAATGGCAATACTCATCAAAGTGATTTGCAAAGCAAAGATGCTGTTTTGGAGAGGGGGGTCAATATCCTTCTTCAGACTCATCAAAGTGATTTAAAAGAGCATTTTAAGTCCTAGTTGTCCTTCCCTTTCATCACACTGGAGCACCTTGTTAAACAGCGAGTAACAGTAAAGGAGCTTTTAACAATCTGCTTCACGCATAGCACTTTCCCAGCCAAATTACACCTATAAAGCTACTGCAGAACCTCTCTGGATTCTCAACAAACACCAAGTGAATATTTTATGGTTTGTGCAATAGTTACAGTGTGTTGCTGGGTTTTAATTAGCATATATATGGATGCATTTCTTTCATCTCATGTTATTATTCTTGCAGTAATTCAATAAAAGTATCCTAAACATTTACATTGTGGAGCATTTTTGTGATTTATACCAATGGAATGGCACACACAGTGTTGTACATCTGCTTTCAAAGTCATCGCTTTATTTCATATTCTCATATCCTTTTTAAGAACAAGAAATATTGGATTTTTAGAGCATGCATGCCTTTACTTTTTTTTTATCATTTCTGCCTCTCTATGAATTTCAGACTCTTATATAGTCTGTTCCCCATAATGATGCTCAAATCAATTCTGCTGAATGGTGGCAATTTTTTCCTAAAATCTCTCATAACAATAATGAATTGTGCTCTTAATGCACTCCACTGAATTTTTATTCTTTAAAAAAATAAGCAATATTTCCCCTTTGGTCAGTAACTAGACTTACATTCAGCCTCTTAAAATGACTCACAACTCACAAATTGTGAAAAGGACAAGTCTTCCATAGAAAAACTAAGTACATGTTTAAAGGAAATTCAGAATAATTTCTTTATAATGTAATGTTCTCCTAAACCATTTCTAATGTCAAGGGTGAGGGAGAAAGGGTTCAATGGAACAAACTCATATAAAACGTGTCCTTATGTATTGAAGTTGATTCCATTTCCATTACTATACCTGTTTGTGGCATAGTAGAGTGGCACTGATCAGTTTAGATTTCAAACTTCCAAGCTCTGAGACTTCTTCATTTGCATAGCTCTGTTATAACTAATAGTCTGCCCTTGAATTTAGCCTGCCTGCATCTCTTCTTAGAAGAAAATAGCAATATTAGAGAAATTGTAAAGAGATCTTTTGAAGCATAGTTTGTGTTTATAGCATCAAACTTATTAATTTCTAGTAAGAAATTGAAGATACTCGTGACATCTTAAGGTATGGTTGCGTACTCAGCAATCCCATCTGAAGTAGAAGATAGTGGTTCATGTCTGCAGCACTGTGCAATTGCCAGGGGAATGAGGGCATTTGTGAGTGCAATCTTCTAAGGTTTTTCCAGATAATTCCTTAGGGTATCTTGCAAGGACATCTATAATAAAAAGGAAAAGTCTAATATAGATTGTTCTCAGAAACTGAGAAAGTCCAGAGTCTAGTGGAGATAACAACTTTCTTTACCTCAGCTGGAAATTTCAGAGAGAAGGAATGACAAGGACCACAAAAAGGAAGAGAGAGTGACCTCAGGGTCAGGACACCAGAGAGCCAAAAGTGGATGAGATCACTGTGGCTATCAGAGTAACACAAAGAGTGCATGGAAATGCCAGGGATCATCACTGGTAGAGAGGTAAACTCTGAGGCCTACAAAAGAAAATAGACAAAACATCCAAGATTGCACAGGAGGAATAAACAATAACAATAATGATAATAATTATTATTGATACTTAGAGAATTCTTCAAATTTGTCAAAAAACTTCCTGATATATTTTTGCATGTATTATAAGTAGAGTGGGCTTAAGCTGCTTTTCTGCAGTTATTTGGCAAAAAGAAAAGAAGAAAAGATAGAAATAAAGGAAAGAAAGAAAGAGAGAGAGAAAGAAAGAAAGAGAAAGTCTTCCAATGCTTCAATCACTACAGAATCCCAGTCAGGTTAAGAGGGAAGTTTGGTGTCTGCATCCAGGATGTCCACTATTTTTCTTATGTACATGTATCTCCTTGATCACATTTACCCAATCTGCTTTGAAAACTGAAATGCTACCAGTGGTAACAGAAAATATAACTTCAATTATGGTGGTCAGTAATAGCACTAGCTATTTTTCATTTTGTCATTCATTGACTCATTCATTTATTCATTGATGGAACCCACTCCTGCCTTTTACCCAATTTGCCCTGGTTGTATCCTGAGTGGCAGCTATTTAATCCACAAGCACTTTCAGGCTCCGGTGCCCACCCTGGAAAGAACATCGGTTCCCACAGGCAGCCAGGTCTCATCAGCCCAGAACTTGCCTCTTAATCCCTCACTCAATAAGAGTGGAAGAAGTCCAGAGTTTAAATTCTCAGAAACTCTAATACAGATAAATTTTCAGTAGTTCTTTGTGTTTATAGTGAAAAGATTTTGACACGAAAAGAAAAGGCACAGCTGTATGGCAACTGAGGTGTTGATAATTAATATCTGACAAAATTATTTTTTGTAACATTAGCAGAGAACCAAACTGGGTCACACAAACAAACACACACACCCCAAAATGGGCTTGGGTTCTCACGTTTCCAATAAAGTCCAAGAGAATTCTTGTGACATGTAAAGAAGGAAAAGTGCAATTCTCTAAGCAAACTGACAATTCCGTGACTGTTAAATACCATGTAGACTTGCTTAATATAAAATATATGCAACACATTCATAAAGAGGTAAGGGATATTCTTCTTTTATGGTTACATGTGTATTTTCACCCAGCTCTATCTACTTCCTAAAATTTACTGATCAGTGATCAAAATGAATACAGTTAGAAGCATGCTACACTGTTTTACCAGCAGGCGACTTGGTTGACCTGAAATGGAAATAAATCTGCAATCTACCTCCTCATTTTTCTTTCTACCACCTGCTTTTGGAGAAGCAGAGTAAATTATAGGTCACCCAGTGACTCATATCTAAACACTGCATGGTTAATCCTGAACATCTACTTCCTAAGAGATTCAACCAATTATGCTGCAGGCTCCACAATCGTTAAAATGTACTGGAGTCTTGAATCCATTGAAGTGTTTTAAATTCAGCCAGTATAAGCCTTCCTGCAAGGCTCTGTTGCTTTTTCCCCAATGTGCTAGCTCTCCCGGGAGCTGACACAAAGACTATTCCGCATCTCAGAAAGGGTGTACCAGTTGCCAGACTTGAAATTGCTGCTGAGATTACAAGAAATTCCCAAACCACACCACAGCAGAAACAAACAGCTAGTCTCCTATGTTAAAAGAGCAAGATGAGATTGAAGAGCCTGAAACTTTTACTCCATGGAATCTTTTGGAGCAACTGTTGGACAGCATTGATAAGACTCGAAATTAAGGGGATTTAGCTACAATAGCAGCTGGGGAAAAGGTAAAGACTTGTAAGTAGGACGATAAAACTGAGATGGTTGATAATTTTAGCAACTTTTGTAAACAAATTTAATTAGCAAGTCATTATTTATCATAGCATTATTACATATTGCCTTGTGGCTTAGTCATTTCAGCAATTGTTTTGTTTAAAATAGGCTGAAGCATGCATGGAGGAGGTTTCTTACAACTAGGTTTTGTTCATCTTTGAATCCCTGCAGACCTCAATGGTGCTATGCTTTGGAGACATATTTAATTGAATCCTCCAAGCTGATAAAAATTTCAATCATCTTAAACACAGCAAGGCTGGAGTTTAGGTAATCTAGCAAATCAGACAGTGGCCAGATGGCTATTTTAAAAATTACAAATTCATATATCTCTGTCATTCTGTGGAGACTAATCAGTCACTGGATGTTATTATGTATGGGTCTTTGAAAGGAAGTTTTCCCCAATCTCTGCCATTCAAGTAAATATTCAGCTATACCATCCCAAACAAATGAGAATCTTTTTTTCTTTTCCCCTACTGAACTCCAGGGAGGTGTAAGACACGGTCCTCCTCAGTAAATCATGCCACTAATATTACCCTGTTTTCATTTTTTTTGTGAATGAATTTATTAACTACTTGTCAATATGTCAATGGGGAAACTTAATCTTAATTGTATTCACAATGCAGCAGACTTTGAAGTGACCATCAAAAACCAGAAGTTCACTGGCTATGGTAAGAATTCACTCAAAACCTTAAAAAGTAAATTGGAAAAGCCCAAGGCTCCCTCTATGAATTGTTTGAGGGTTTCTGTTATAATACTTGAGAATCAGGCAGAGTATAGAAAAATTAAAGTCCAGTTAAGGTCCATTAATTATAATGCAATGCTTCAACCAAACAACAGCTTGGCCTTAAATCAATACTCAATTAAATACTTCCTGCAGTTCTAGTCATTAATTGCTCTGCAGCTCAGAAAATAACATCCTAACTGCTTGTAGAAAGGTGATCAAAATTGGTGTGTGAAGCTTAAGCTTGGTCCTTTGGTGATTATCTTTCCTCAACAAGGAAAATTAACTTCTTTGGTGACTTATAGCCCACACCTTCCCAATCCACTCAAAACTATTGAAAATGGAATACAGTACCAAGTAATGGATTTTTTTGGCTGTAGAATAATATTTAATTTGACTTAAAGAAGAAATAACACAAAAATAGCTTTCTCAATCTTCATAAAAGCATCATCATTGAGAAGTACCATTGTTTCCATATTAGATCTTTAGTTGGAGGCACACAGAACTCTTGCTGCCCACATGATATGGAATGGAAAATGCTTAGAGGATATCTTCTAGCCACTGTTGTCAAGGGAACATTAAATGGAAAAAAAAAAAAGAAAATGCTATCTTGCTCTGCAATGAGGAATCACTGTCAGCTCACTTCCAAGCACCAAGTGTCTCATCCTATGACCTTCCTGATCATCATCTCAAATGCTGATTGTGCCACTGGAGGTGTAGGACTAGGGGTGCCCACATTAAAAGAGAGAGCCACAGAAGCTACAAAAGCCACAGAAATCATCCCCATAGCCAAAGAAGAAGGAGGGAGAATACAATTGAAAATACAAACAGCATGCAGCCAGGAAACATCAAGTATTTGCAAAAAGTGGGACTAGAAATTGAGAAAGTCCATTTTTTTGGAATGGAAAGTCATTGCTCAGTCTTACACTGCCAGGGCCACAATACAACGAGAATAAGGAGACAAACTGCAGGGCAGAGACAATGCAGATGAAAGAGTAGTGTCCTGGGAGAGGACTTCTCCCCTTCCTTCCCCTCCCCTCCCTTCCCCTTTCCTCCCCTTTCCTCCTCTTTCCTCCCCTTCCCTTCCTTTCCCATCCCATCCTACCCCATCCCATCCCATCCCATATTCATGATTTAGGATGGATACCTGAGAAGTGTGTGTTGGATGGTGCTAGCAGTTCCTTTTTTTGTAAGCAGATTTGAAGTTATCCATTAAGATTTAGACATAGAGAAACATAACTTTCTGAATGTCTCCTCTGTGCATTCAACTGAGGCTCCTTTTGGGTTTTTTGTTTGGTTTGGTTTTGGAGCTAGGGATTGAACCCCAGGCCTCCTTCATGCTAAGCACAAGCTCTATCTCTGCACGATGCCCCCAAGCCCCATCGGAGCTGCCTTTTAAAATGCAATCCAGATTTCTCCAGGTAACTCAGGCACTCGCGCTTGACAACATCTTTTCAGGAATACATATTTATCTAATAGAGATGTAAAACTCAGGTCACTCATTTTGCCAACTCTCTGACATTGAAACATATAAACTCTTTTTGTGTGCTTGCAAGTTGCCCTGCTCCTCCCTGGGAAAGCTCTGAAGAGACAGAATTTGCTAGCAGAGCATCATACCAGAGGTGCGGGGGGAGTATATTTTAAATATACTCTTCCTAGGGTTCCCATGGACTCTCCCCTCCTCCATAAGGCTTTTATGGCCACCTCGGTTCCTGATACCCACCTCTGACCAAGTAGCACCACTTTGCACAGTGACCACATTCCTGCTGATGCCAAGCCCCTAGCGTGGTCTTGATGTCTACATATTGCTCCTGGTCTCAACCCCAGGCCTCCTATGACTGCTCCTCCTACCAACCTTCTTTACAATCCCACGTACTTTATTAGGGCATGAAGGAATTTCTTCCCCACCCCCTGCACTAGGGCTTTCAGAACTCTAGGGAATGGAAGAAAACACCATCTCAAGCTCTGTTTCTGCCTGAAAACACAAACCCTCCATAGAAATCCCCCTGGGTGTCCCATTAGGGGAGCATGATGAAGCTCTGCCTCCTGAACAGAACAGAAAGCCAGCTTCTTTTTCCTGAAATTAGCAAATGTAGGTTTCTCATTGAGGTCTGCAGCCATTCCTCTCTGCTCTCTGGTGCTTTCACCCGGCTGAGGGTCTTATCAAATCCCTGTTCACTAGAAAAATGTCCCTAAGTCATTCTTTCTGCTTCATGGTTCACAAAAATAAAAACTTTATATTCAATCCTCCAAGCTTTGTTTTTTCCTGATGTTTAAAGGGAAGATTCTGGAATTTAGAAAACTGTTTTTCGAGTGCTGGTCCTTTGCGATTGAAAAACCGAGATTTTAATAATATCATTTATGTAATGGGCTTCAAGAGCCTGTTTTAAAGGGCAAAGGGTTGACTGTGACATTTCCATCTCTTTGCTGTCCAACTATGACAATCCCAATGTGGCAATATTCTATTCAGAAGGAGTCTGACATTGTAACAAACATCTGGCTAAGTACTTGCATGCATTGTCCATTTAATACTCACGACATTTAATAAATGGAGATACTGAGGCACAGGAAGATTAAGTAGTCACCCAAGGCCACACAGTCAGTGATGAGACCAGGAACAGAAGCCAGGCAGCTGACACGGGAGCCCATACTCTGCCTGTTGAGCTACACCACCTAAGGCAACCTGTGGTGACAGAACAGAAGTGGAGTCAGAAATCCCACTCTTGATATTATGAGTACATGTACAGACATGTTTACTAGTGCCTAACTTAACACGGACTAAAAATATAGTTCTAATTTTAATGAGGGTTTTCATTTCTCAGTAAATCTTTTTGTCATCCTTGGAAAATCTTGGATTAAAAAACTTTCCAATATCATCATCTATTATTCCTGGATGTGGGGAAATTTCCTGGACATCTGAATGCACAAGAATGCACAAAACCAGGGCGCACGTTCTTGCACACATTGTGCCTTCACCACTTGGTATATTTTTCTCTGATTGTGTCACGTGATTCATTAGAGTTAATATTCACAGGAGCCAAACTCTTCTCCTATACTGAAAATTGTGTTTTCATTTTTCATATGTTTTATTTCTCTCTGTAATTAAATGAACAACTCATAAGTATGCCTAATGGATCACATCACGAAACCTTGCAATTCAAGGGGGAAATAAGTGATCATACTTCAAATATAATCAGGAAATACAATACCTGTTAATGGATTCATTATGATTGGCCATAAAAAAATTAAATGTTTAACTTGAAATCTATTGAAGTATATTAGAACAGACTTTCTGGTCTAAAAGTATAATTACAACTTTTTTCTCTAGACGTACCACCCCCCCAAAAAAATTAAGAGAAGGGAAGATGTATTTCTTTATCATGTGATTCCTATGTTGATTGGTCATGTTACTATTTATACTTCATGAATTAAATTTCAGGCAGACTTGCTTTATTTTAACATATCAAACTATAAAATACAAAATCTACTATTTTCTTGATTTAATATTCTTATTTTGCTATATCTATTATGTAATTTTTACACATTGCAGATCTGTATTAAATCAATGATAATTTATTCTGTATATGTAATATTACAAACAAATAATATTCAATTAAATTAAATTTGAGTCAATGTGCAAAGAAAGATGAAGAAGAAACTAGTTTCCCATCCAAGATAAGGTACTTCCTGTCTGTATCCCTCTTTGTCCAGTCAAAAAACAGAAACTTCAATTGGTATTTCATTTGGAGGCAATTTCATACTGGGAATTCATTACACAAGGGTCAGAGGGGCTGGAGTAGCCAGCAGGGACGAGGTGAAGTTTCTCCATGACTGATATCCGCAGGAAGCCACCCCTCCTGGGCCAGGAGCTGAAGAGAGCTACTGTCACCTGCAGCACATGGTTCCCGCCCAGCTGGAGCCGCTGAAACCCACTGCAGCTAGTCATACCTGGAACCACTGCCAAAGCCACCTCCCAGAAATCCAGGGACCACTTTCCTGTTGATAGCGCAGGAGCCCTGGGCCCCGAGTTACCTGCAGATGTCAAAGACAGCTGGGACAGGGAGCATGGAGCTGTCTGCCAGGGCTGCTGAAGCACCTGCTGCTGTTTCTGCTTTGCCAAAACCACAAACCTGTGCTGCTGCCCGAGCAGGCCCCAGGTGCTATCTCTCACCTGCTGCTGAAAGCTCTGCAAGAGCACCCACTGCACACCAAGAAGGTGTGGGGTTTGGCTTTGTCCTTCCTCTCACCTGCCAGTCACCTACCAGTGTCTCCCACGGTGAGTCTACAGAAGCAGGGGGTAAAGACGCATCTGGGCTAATTGTTTTCAGGGGTCCAGTCCTCAGTGATACAAAGCAGGGCACAGAAGCCCAGAAACGGAGCTGAGAGCAGGTGTACCAGACCCTTTCCCACTTTCTGTGTTTCCTTTCCTTGATATCAGTCTTTGGTAATCTCCAGAGATCCCTTACATCGATTTCTGTCCCTCTCTTTTCTGCTTATTTTGAAATTAGAAAATACATTTCTCTTCTTGTCATTATCTGTGAATTTTTGTTTTCTCAGTTCTGGGGATTCAACCAAGGAGTGCTCTATCCTAAGCCACATCCCCAGCCCTTTTCATTGTTTATTATGGAACAACTTAAAACAACTACATTGCTGAGGCTGACCTTGATCTTGTCATCCTCCTGCCTTGGCCTCCCTAGTTGCTGAATTATAGACATACTCCTCTGTGCCTAGCTTATCTGTAAAATATAATAGATATTCTTACATAATTTTTTTAAATAATGCCAAAATTTGTTAAACATCTCTATCTTCCATGAAGGAGCATGTGTTAAACCGTGGGTTGTTGTTGTTGTTATTGTTGTTGTTGTCATTTTTTTTGAGATAAAATATATAAAACTAAAATTTGCCTTTTTTTTTTTTTTTTTTTTTTGGTACCAGGGACTGAACTCAGGGGCACTCAACCACACAGCCACATCCCCCACCCTTTTTGTATTTTATTTAGAGACAGGATCTTACTGATTTGCTTGGCACCTCACTGTTGCTGAGGCTGGCTTTGAATTCAAGAACCTCCTGCCTCAGCCTCCTGAGCCTCTGCTTCGCCCAGCCCATTTTAATCATTTTGATGAACAATTAGGTGGCATTAATTACTTTCACAATGTTTTATAATCATCACTACCGTCAGTTGCCAAAACTTTTTTATCACTTCAGGCAGAAATTTTTATGCCCATTACATAATAGCTTCCTGATCTTCCTACCAAATTTTTTTTCCATAAAGGGCTAAATAGTAAATTATAGGTATTGCAGGCAATTCTATCATTTCAGAAAAAAGCACCAATAGATGATGTGTAAATGAATAGACATGGCTATGTTTCATCAAAATTTAATATTTTGAAAACTGTTTTTAAACCCAGCTGAAGGCTTGATTTCACCTGTGAGCTATAGATTTCTGCCCTCTGACTTAGACAATGATATCTTTCAATTTAACCTCAGTGATAACTGTATATATGTGGGTGTTTTTCTCTGCTATTTGAAAAAAAAAAAAACCAGCATTTGGTTTACTAATTCTGTGACTGTCCAGGGTCTAGAAATTTCATCAAGTACATCTTTTCAAATTTCAATAACTACTTCTTTATTTCCAGTAATTCTAACTCTTTGTGTCTTTTATCTGTTATACAATTTATATTTATTTTTTGTCTTATTGATTTCTTTGACTCCTCATGAAAATAAAACATCTTATATAAAAGTTATTTTGAGACTATTTATATTGGTTTTCAAGGACTCCTATAATAAATTACCACCAACTATATAACTTAAAACAACTGGAATTCATTTTCTCATAATTCTGGAGTTTTGGAATCCAAGACCAACGTGTTGGCAGGTTTGGTTTCTGCTGAGAACTTCTTGGCCTACAGATGGCTACTTTCTTCCTGTATCATCCCAGGAAAACCATAAATTCAGCAGGACATGAACTCTCTTCAGGGTCTCTCTGGGAAGCTCTTTCAATTGTCCTTAGGACCCACCCATAAAGCTTCCTGAATTACCAGCTCTCTGTTTTTTTTATAATGCCCTGGGATACAAATTGCTTAGCAGTCTGACCTGATTAAATTTGGGCTCCTTTGCTGAAATTATTTTTTGAGGCAAATCTTCGAGGACTTTCCCACCCTGGCAGAGCTCTTCTTGGGCATCTCTTTTCTGGTTCTCCTTTGAACTAGCTAGTCTATGACTTAGAGTGTTACACTTAGTTAAAACTGAGAAGCTATTATTTTTGTTTCTCCTTTAAACTTGAACCTCCCCGCTTGGAGACCTTCAGAGTTCTTTTTCCTGCCTCTCCTCCTGGACAAAACCTCTGAGCCACTATTTAGGTTATTGCAGTAATCCCTGCCTCTCTCAGTGTGTTCTCCCATAATTAGGGCAATCTCAGCCCAAGCATTCTCAGCTTGGGCTGCACTGGGCAGAGTCACCATCCCACGGATAGGGCCATGATGCCGGGCAGTAACCCCGGACCCCTCAGTCATAGTCACCAGTCATCTAGTTTATGCAAATTACAGTTGGAGAAAATGAGAAATGCTGGTGGCCTCTGCCACTGTGCAGAAGATCAACTCTGGCTAGAGGAGAGGGAAGGAGCAGCCACGTCTACTTGGCCATTGATGCTGCGTGAAGAGTCTATGAAGCTGAGCTGCAGCGGGTGAGAGAAAGGCAGAGGGTGATGGCTCACCCGCCACTGATTCTTACCTTTCTGAATTTGAGTACATGATTGAATAAATGCTTCTTTCTTTACTAGATGCCCCTAGGTATCTTTTCAGAGACTTTAATTTGTTGGTTGTTTTGTTTTGCTTTTAAGAGTTTTTGCCAACTTTGAAGAAGCACAGAGGTCTTCACACCATCATCTTGAAAGTAGAAATTTTCAGAGTTTCAGTTTTAAATGTAAAATAATGTAATGATGATACAAAACTAAAGTTCTTGGATCAGTGATTTCTTTTTTGCATTCTTTTTAATTTATTGTCATATTCTTATTACTGAAGAATATTGATATTTCCCTACTACCTATTCAATCAAAAAAGAAAAGGAATTTTACAAATACTTTATATCATTGGCGGAGCCTTAGAGCTTTAGGCCCACTTAACCCTCTACTCTTACATTGCCAACTCAGTGCAGAATAGATGGTACCAGAAACAAAAGAGAAACTTCAGATTACTATAAACGATCCATTAAAAGGGTCCATTTATGCTAATAAACATGCTGTATGATCTCAAGTTTATGAAGGGGATTCCATGGTTCTAAAAGCAGCAGTCCTTGGGACTGGGGTTGTGGCTCGGTGGTAGAGCGCTCGCCTAGCACGTGCAGAGCCCTGGGTTTGATCCTCGGCACCACATAAAGTAAAATAAATGTATTGTGTCCAACTACAACTAAAAAATAAATATTAAAAAAATAAATAAATAAAATCACCAGTCCAGATCTATAAACCCAAGTAAGCATGTCCATTAGTTAAAATAGTCCAGAATTTTTTACAGGTCAGAATCATATAATTCTAGAGTTAGAGGTGATCTTATTGGAAATTTGTTACAACTATTTCATGTACAGTAGCAAATACAGGGGTCACTTGTGTCAGAGAGGATACCAAATTCTATGTTCTGGTCAAAGATTACTATAATTTCCTCTGCTATGCTGCTTTTTCTAGCAGTTGTACTCAATGTAATGGCTATGCTAATGTGATGTGGCTGAAAGTTAATTTTTATCTGAGAATTCATGTGGACAGTTCCCTGCTCCTATAATTTATTTTTAATGTGTAATCTGAAAAGCCTCATTTTTATATCTGTGATTTCTAAGTTGATATAACTCCTATTTCTTCATTGCATTTTCCAAATCACTGTAATTTTGATGTTATATGTGATGTGTCTTTCTCAAATAGAATTTCATTTTGCAGTTTTACCCTTTTTAGTTCATTGTGATTATTAGTTTATCATGACTGGTATTTGCAATAACAATTTATTAAACTCCTGTTGGCATGATTTCTCTTGCCTTTCCCAACTAAAGATTATTGAATAAGGCATATAATAACATTTTCTCTTATTATATTTTCCCAGTTGGTTGCATAGCCTTCTATCATTACCTTTCAATTTATTTCAATTCAGTCTCATCCAAACCAAGGGACTGCCAAGTGATATTATACAAATAAAATTTCAAATAAAAATAAACTCAGTTGCATTTCATGCACATAAATAATATGCACATATTACTGCTATACTTTTTATTTTTAAAGTAATTCCACACTATATGAGATCAATAAGAAGCATCCACTAAAATGTTTTAACTCATTCCCTAATCATTTCACAATGTATACACATATGAAACATCACTTTATACGCTGTAAGTGTGCAATTTGGAGGTTTGTAAAGTATGCCTCAATAGCTCTACTCTGTAAGAAAAATGTTACAATCCACATATGCCCTCCCCCCAAAAAATCTTTTGACCTGTTCTACTTAGATGATATTTATCACCTCCTAACACAGTATTTTTTGTTATATTTTTGTGATTATGGCTAACTGTGTTTCTTGCCATATTCCCACTTAAATACCAGCTCTCTGAAGGCAGGGGTTGTTGTCAAATTTGCTGACAGGTACATTCCATCTGACAGTGCTTGGCTCTGGTGAATAGTCCCGTGATGCGTTCAAGGCATTGAGATTAGCTGGTGACATAAAAATACGTCTGCAGCTCCAAGATGTAGAGATTTAAAATGTATTTGCTAAGCTTAGCCTTTATAACAGTACTACAGCAAGATTTCAGTAGTAGTAGTAGTAAGACTGAAGTCCTTTATTTTCAGATTAATTAAAGATTTCTGTTATAATCTGCATAAGGAAGACAATCAGTCTCTTGATCATGAGATCAAAGCTAATGGTAGAAATAGGATCATTTCACAGAGAACACTAATATCCACAGCGTAAGACATTAGATTGTCTTAAAAATAGCCCTCTGGGGAAAAAGTAGTCTCCCCAAGTTGGATAATCTGTCTTTTCTCCTTCAGCCTTTCTCTAAATAGGGGCAAAAATCTGTCAGAGTTAAAGGTGCTTTCAATCCAGGGCTTACTAGGAGTGTCATTTCATTCATTCATCTACTCATTTACCTGAAGAATCTTATTGTTATCTATGTGTTGAGAACTATTTCTAAGCCTTAGAGATACAGCAGTGAATAAACCACATTAAATGACTGTTCTGGAATTCAAAAGATTCAGGAGAAAACTTGGAGCTTAATGGTTTGCAAAAATGGTGTAAATTATTTTGGAAAGGGAAGGAGATAAGACCTTAGGAGACAGAAAAGCTCTAGAAAAGAGAGAGGGGGACTGACAGAGAAAAGAGAGAGGAGATAGAAAGGGAAATTGTTCACCTAGTAAATCCCTGAAAATTTATGTGTCGTTCATTCATGTGGGACTCCCTTGAATGGTTTAGTCCAGCATTGTGAAATAAAGTAGCTATTAGCCACATGCAGCTACCGGGCACTTAAATTGTAACTAATATGGCTTAAATGTAGGAAAGAATATTAATGTATGAAGCATCAGATCAATAACTCATCCCCATTCTGCATAATTCAGATTTATCCCTGGAGGTCAAAACAACTTTCATCAATTGCCAAACTCAAAGCAGTTAGGAAAGAATGAAATACAATAGGGTTTGGTAACTGTGTAGTAAACTCCCACTTGTCCCCCATGGATTACACCTTCAAAAGCATTAAAATTCAAAAAATTTCAGAATTGCACTAGCCAAATTAAAAACATGCTAGAGTCGTGCAGGTGTGACAAATGCTTCTCAGAACCTGAGCATGCTCAGTTTTTGTATAAGTGGCATCATACACAATGCTGAAGACAGGTAAGAACCATAGAGCTTCCTTCACCCAACCCCAATAGATGGCATCAGACACACTTTCATCCTGGGCTAAATAATGAGCAGCACATGGAGCTACCTTGTTATAAAAACCAAGCTGAACAGGTAATTGACAAGTCATCATTCTATAACCACCACCATCTTGTCACTTTATTTCATAAGATACCCAGAAACACCATGCTGTGGAAATAAAAAAAAAAAAAAGAGAATCTATCGCGTTGGTTTAACTTAAATCAATCAAATTGGAACAAGCTAGTCAAGCTCCTAACCAAAGCGGAAACTCTGTCATTATCCTTAACAGCTAGTTACATGACAATTCACTGCCACTCAGCACAGCTTTGGGCCTCACAAGTCAGGGAAATCTGCTTTGAACATTTTGTATTGCTCAAATCTTCCTCATAGTAGCTCCAATTTCTTAACCTGAAGCTTCCACACATTTCCCCAAATTTTTCTCCTTAGTCCCTTTGAAACTACATGAAATAAATTTAACTTATCTCCTGTAAGAAAGTGCTTCAAATATGTCATATATTATAAATATCCTCTCTCCTTATCCTTTCCACATCTACAAGAATCATCTTTCCCAAGTTAAATATTCTTCATTCTGTCAATGCTTTCTCATCTGATGTTAACCCCTGCGTGTCTAGTTTTCAACAAACTGGCTTGAGTTTCTTAGTTCTCTTTGTCATCTAATCTGAATCCAAAAATTGTAGACTTTAGTTTTAATTTTTTGAATCTAAGTGTTAGCTTTATTTACTTCTGTTGATTTTCATCACATTTAGGATAAAAGGTCCTCCCAATTTTCTTTAAAGTTTCATCTTAAATATTGCTTTTATCATCCAATAGCTTAACCACAGCTACAGTTTTTACCACACCCATAGACTTAATTCATCTGTCTTTTCTATATTTCTAAGTTGTTGGTAACATGCTGAATAAGATAAGCTGGTAACTGAGAACCTAGATAAGTCAAACCACTAGAAATTTTTCATTGTGATTATCAAGGATACCTTATTTTTTTCCAGATAAGCTGCTAATATTTGGGAGACAAAATTCTTGAATTTATTTATTAATTAATTCAACAAATGTTTTTCTGGATTTTTTATGTGCTAGGCATTCTTCTCATATGAACAAGTTCATTCATAGTGCCTTGTGTTAAATAGAAACTTAAATAAATAACTGTGCATTCTGTAATCAGTGCCATCATCTAGAAATACATAAGACTGCATTTCATTTAGAATTCTATTAGGCTTTAGGTAATAAAACCCAACTGCCATGGGTTAAGAAATTCAATGTTAGTTATTGTTTCATTTTACACATGAAGAGTATAGCAAAAGTCCACTCCTAGATTGGTGCATCAGATTAAAAATATCAGAGAACAGGTCTTTGTGAATCTTTTTCATTTTGATTATAGGCACAAGACTGCTAGTGAGCCCCAGCCGTTATTTCTGTGTTTGATGCCAGAGAGAGAATGATGTGGGTAAACAGAAGATTCCTGAATAAGGAAACAAACCTTTTTCCCATAACATTTAGTTCACGTCTCATTGGCAAGGACTATGTCATGAGGCTATGACTGGCTTAGAGGTATGAAAGAAGAAGGGGAGCTGGATGTGGTGACACACACCATGTAATCCCAGTGGCTGCAGAGGCTAAGGTAGGAGGATCACAAGTTCAAAGCCAGCCTCAGCAATTTCACTAGTCTCTAAGCAACTGTGCAAGACCCTGTCTCTAAATTAAAATATATAAATATCTAAATAATATATAAATATATAGATATACAAATAAAAATAAATAAATAAATAAGTAGAGCTGGGGATGTGGCTCAGTGGTTAAGCACCCATGGGGTTCAATCCTCGGTATCAAAAAGAAAGAAGAGGGGGGCTGGGGATGTGGCTCAAGCGGTAGCGCGCTCGCCTGGCATGCGTGCGACCCGGGTTCGATCCTCAGCACCACATACCAACAAAGATATTGTGTCCGCCGAGAACTAAAAAATAAATATTAAAAAAAAAAAAAGAAAGAAGAGGTTTGTAATTGGGGTTGGCTGAGCTTACTAACAGCACCTGCCAATTTACAGGCCATAGGATATATGCCCCTGATCTGCCTATGTCCCAGAAAGGGGTCACAGTGAGTCATGAAAAATATGAGTGGAAGCTTCTCAGGTGCATGGTGATCGAGGGTAAGACAAACTCCCTATTGGAAAAAAAAAAAAAACATTTATCAATGCAGAAAGCTGTAACAGTGTTGTTTTTAGATGGGTGACTATAACGGCATAGCAGGATAGAAACCTGATTTCTTCCTCGTTCCTGATTTCCTTCTCATTTGTGCATGGCCTAGTCCTTTTGGATTTAATGTCAGTCACAGAAGTGTAAGTGGATTGCCTTTGATCCCCACCCCAGCACGCCCGTGTTATGGATAATTCCTCAGCCATTTCTTTTTCTAAGTCCTGCTCAATTTCCACAACTTCCCATTCCTGATATGCTCTCATAATTACTGGTGCAGAATCCTTCTCAATCTTAATTGTATTGTTGCCTAAAGCCCCAACTGATCTCTTGAGATGTTCAGTTCTATGAGTAAACAAACCAGTTTTTTGTTTGTTTGTTTTTGTTTTGTTTTGTTTTTTTGCTTATCTTCTTTTGATGCTTGGAATTGGTGTCCTGCCATTGCGTTCTGTTGCTCAGACAAGAGTCTTAATAAATACAAACTTAACTAATAACCCATGGAAGGAATCTCCAATGAAATATAATAGGGAAAATATTAACTATGGGAATCAGAATTCTAAGATGACCCCTACAGTTTCCATCCTGTTGTCTTATACTCTGCGTAATCCCTTCCCCTAATTGTGAAAGAACCTGCGAAGGGTCCACATCCCCTTGAATATGGCAAATATGTTAGGATGCTCATCCCTTATTAAGGTTTTATTAAACAGCAAGCTTAACGGCATGTCACACCTACAATTACATTATGTCACATTAGACTCTTTTTTAGAAGACTGATAGGAGACAGCCATACTGACTTATAAGAAGCAAATAGTAACAGCAACATTATGAACTATCTCTGGAGAGGACCATGTGGCAGAGAATAGCAGACAACCTCCAGATACTGACAGCAGTCTCCAGCAAAAACACAAGGGCTCCTGGGCTGCAGCTACATGGAAATAAATTCTGCCAGTAACTTGAATGAGCACAGACATGGGTTCCTCCCAGTCAAACCTCTGAATGAGAATGCAGCCCAGGGACTGCTTGAGTGCAGGCCAGTGAAAGCTATTATGAGAGCAAAGAATTCTTCACATGTATTAAAATTCAGCCACATGTTAACTTACATCTTCCTGGCAGATAATACAAAAGTGAAGAAAAATCATTTCCCTCATTTTGGTTGTATAAATACACTATTTCTTGTTCACACAAATAACAATAGTAGAATGTGAATTGAGGTTATCTCTATATTCAATGATATTCAGTGCTGTTCAAACCTCTGGTGTACATAGTCTAAATGCTCCAAGGATAGGTACCTAATTCCATGAATCTAAAGTCTTGAGAAGAGCAGACTCCTGCTTGCTGAGAAGGGGTAAGGAGGAGAAGGACCAAGAGGGAAACAGAGTAGAAAAAGTCAACCCTTCACTCAGTTGACCCACTCATCTGCATGGAACCAAGAAGTTAAGGAGGCGGACACTGCACACTGATGTGGGGAGTTTTATTGTGTGGTAATTCCACCCACAAATTCTTACAGCCTGGTTATCTGCTCTGCATGCTGACTTATTCAAACTAGTACCTCCCCCTTCAATGAAGAGGATATGACTGTCAATGCCAGAGGTGAGCAAGGCCTGAGAAGGTCCTAAATTTCCCTCTACCCTCTCGATTTTTATTCTGTTTTAATCTATATCTAATTACAGGTAAGTCAAGGTTCAACCAGGAAAATTGTGTGTCTCTCTTAGGGAGAGAGCTCTCTTTACAGGCTTCTAAGGTCTAGTGAAGTGGAAAATTAAGTTTATGCCCTCTAAGTCTCTGAAATAGGTCAGAACAGACATCAAACATTAACTCTGAAGCACATTTTAAACACTAGATTTAAATGTAAAAGAACAAAGAAAACATTAGATTAAATTCACTTCTGATTCTTCTTCTAATGGCAATTTATGACCAGCTACATGGTCCAACCCAGGTCACAGAAAGGATCAGACAATGGGCATGGAGTGAGCCAGAACTTTTCCCACTAGGAGCCACAGAACATCATCCCAGCTAAGTTGAAGCAAGGGGAGGATTTTTTGTTGAACATAATTGAACAATCCAGCTGTGGTAGAGCCTCAGACAGGCTGCAAAGAATGACACCAGGACCTTCCTGTGCTCCGTATTGTGGTTCTGCTACTCTTGTGTTGGCTTGATTCCCAAGCAGGCTCTTTCTGTGCCATTTGAAAGAGAATCAACATCTTCTCAGTGTATCCTTTTAATTTACTAATCCCAGCACAGAGAAGACCCCCGACACAAAATCTCTGTGACTCTGATTGTCCAGGATCTGGTATCCTCCCAGCCCTGGAGTTGGGAAGGAGACTCAGCCCCCCTCCTCAATTACGAGGACTGAGAATTGGAAAAGAATGACTCAATGGAGCTAAATAAGTGAGTTTTCAGTGAGTGGATACATAGCTGGCCAAAAATAACAGATGTCTCAGGCACATAATAGGCCATCGTATTCCCAATATTAGAATGGACCATTTTCCCAAATTTGAACATAATGAACAATCTATTATCATTTTAGCACACAGACATTAAAATGCCAAAAAAATCTATCTCTTTGTAAATTAAAGTAGGAAAGTATTAAATTCCAACATTCTTCTCTTTATTCTTTATAACTTTTTTTGTTTCCCAGTTTAGTTCAGCTCCACAGATTTCATTTAGACATCAGAGCAAACCTGAGGACTTTTTTCTGACATTACAAGGCCTGGAAAATACAAAATTCCCTGAAATAAATGTAACTCTCTAAAATACTTCCCAAGTTGAAAGAATCCAATGCAAGTCTCTTGTAGGTCAAGAGACTTCTTAGTAGAGAAAATTCTTGAATTACTACATCCTGCCAAGCCCATCGTAAGCTGAAAATATCATAAATGCATGTAACACATAACCTGCTGAACACCAGAGCACAGCAACATGGTACTCTGTGGTGTCAGTGGTTCACCTTCACTATTGAGTGACTGAGTGGGACCTGCAAAGCTCACTGCTACTGCTCAGCATCAAGGGAACATCACATGGCAGATTGCTAGCTCAGGAGAAGGTTATAAGTTCAAAATTCAAAGTACAGTTTCTAGTGAATGCATCTCGCTTTTGCATCATACTGTCAAAAAATTGTAAGTCTAACCATCATAAGTTGGGAACAACTGAACTAGAAGATCTATCATTACCTGGTTTCTATTACAAAAAAGGAAAGAGGATATTTGGCAAAGTTGCAATCTCTGCCACAGGTCATGTTATTTATTTTCTTAGATGGCCAGTAGAAGAAAAGAAAAACAGACTCAAAGTGTGAGGGATTTTTCTTACAAGAAAAAAAAAATTATAGTTTTTGTACCGGTGAAAATCATGAGGTCATAGTCCATGAATTAATTATCATAAACTTAGTGAGAAAATTAAATTACCAATAACAAACAGAGTCTATAAATCTGTGACAAATACAACTTCCTGACACATATGTTTTATAAATCTTGCAATCATAGTTTTCCATTAGTTAAAAGTCACATTTTAAGGGGGAGCAGAAGAAGCTTCGAGGCCAACGCTGAATGTGAAAGGAGCTTCCGATGGTAAAGTGTAGAGTCCACAGGACTTAAACGTGAACTGGTCCATTCGGGCACTTCTCTAGCAGATTTGTAGTCATGGGCTTTACAAAAACCCACTCTAATTTCCTTTAAAATTTTATCATCCTTGATGGCATATGTTTTAATTTTAACCTGGCAGGAATGAAAGTTTACTAAACGTCTGATTTTTTGTTTCCACTAGAGATTAGTTGTGCTGCCATTTGCTCTTTCATAACCCTTGAGAAAGTCCCAGGCCATCTTTATTACTGTGCTGTCCCTTTGGTAGGTCCCAAGCCTGAGCGGCCAGAGCTCCACGGAGGGCAGCTGTGTTGGGAGACACTAGGCCCCATTTTGCCCTTTCCTGTCTCCTCCCCCATGGCTTGCAAAGTCCCCACTGCACCTAGTGTCAGCATGAAAGTTTTCTGCCCCAATTTTTATTTTGTTGCTCCGGCAGGATCTGACTCTACCATTCCCCAAGTCAAGGCTAAAAACAGGATAAAATGGAAAAGGCTAATGAAATTGTTCTCAACAAAATAAAGATGGGTAGAATCTTTAGCTGCTAATCTGATTGCACTCACCAGGGTTTAGTGCTAATAATCTGAAACCCTAAACCTTTGCACAACAGACATTATCAATATTATTCCTGGTTTTAGTCGTTCACAGTTAAGGTTGGGGAAAAATCTGTTTTGTATTGAAAGTTTCCTGGCTCTAGCGAGGGCTTTTCTATGTCCCCATGGAATTCTAGGGGCTGGGCTGGCAGTCGGTCTATAATAATGATGGCTCTGACCTCCCAGGAGGGAATCTTCATCCTTGGCCCCATTCTTGTACTAAAGTTACCAAGTCGCCTCGCATCCACAGACTCCAGACCACTCTCTCCCACAATACAGCTATGCCTGGTAAAAACCACCCACATCCATCAGAGCAGCTGCAAAGATGCAGAATGCCCCTTTACAGAATATTGTCCCAAATGATAGTCTCTCTTTTTGGACCCTTACACCACCAAATGGAGGGTTAATATCTTACGGGAATTTGCATGCCTCTGTAATACTACCTTTAACTGGAAGATCTAGCATTCATTACTTGATCACATAGAACAGAAAAACATCCCTTTTGACTGATTAGTGCCAATAATTAAGTATGCTTCTATAATTATGCACCTTCCTTTCAGAGTACTGCTATGGCCTGAAAGTTTGTGTTTTTCCAAAATTCACATATTGAAACCTAATTTCTAATATAATAGTAAGAGGTGGGGCCATTGGAAAGTGATTAGGCCATGAGAGACCTCATAAATGAGAGTCTTGTTCTTATAAAAGAGAGTTGTCCTTCCTTTCCACATGCAAGAAATCAGCAATCTGCCACCTGGAAGAGTCCCCTCACCAGAGCCCACCATGCTGTCACCCTAAGTTTGGACTTCCGAGTCTCCAGAACAGTAAGAAATAAATAATCGTTGTTTATAAGTCATCCAGTTTATATTGTCATAACAGCCATAGGAGAGATGTGTACTCGGTTATACATCATTATATTCTTATATTTCTTTGATTTCTTAGGTGACTGTAAGCCTGTCTCCCCCATTTGCTTCTCTACTCTCTCAGAGCAAAAATCATGCCTGATTTTGCTCATCATTAAATAGCCAGGACCTCATACTTGGCCTCACACATTCTATACGTTTCATAATTATCTGCTGTATGAATAAATGAATAACAATTCTAATAACATCTGAGCCTGTATTATCCAGATTAATTGCTCACTTATAAATGGGCAAGGTGGATTGGGTCTAAAAAGTAACTTTGCACAAGAGCCCTATCTTTACAAATATTAAATGAATCTGATTCTTCACATGCATTTTCAAATAGAGAATACTAATAATGTAAGGGCAAAAAAAGTCCCTGAAGTGATGGAGTATTTGGTCTTGTTATTAATATTTTATAACATCTCTGAATATAAATACAGGGACACAATATATAATTACTTCAAGCAAATGATTCTGGTAGAAGTCAAGACACTGTGATCGATGGATCCAGATTCTTGATGATCTTATCCAATTCAAACCAAAAACAAATAAACAAGTAAAACCTAAAACAGAAGCCATAATATCTAGAAGAGTCTAAATTATATAATTTCTTCCATATAAAGATTTGACAAGATTTAGATTTCAAGATTATCTTCTCTGGCAAGGCACTGAATTATCTGCAGTTTAGAAAATGACAGAAGTTAACAAACAGTAGTGCTGACATTTTGTTTTGTTTTTTTTAAATTCAATCCACAGCTTAACCAAAATTTCATCCAGAATAGATGTACGCCATAAAGCAGATCGGGGAAATTTCCTACAGTGAAAAATTGATATTTCCTAAAAATACACTTTCATCTTGTTTAATTTAAAATATGCCTATCTCATAACAGACAGTCGATTGAATAACCTTTTGATCAACTGCCCAAAGTTCTACACCATCAACAAGAACCTAGACCAATGTCATCTGAAACATAGCCCCTCCCTGCAGTGATAGTATTTTGTACACTGTGACCAGCCCACAGTGAGACAGGTGTAGAAATTGAGAATAAATAAGATTATGTAATTTATGTAACAACTTCACATTGTCATCTGATGCCATCTGATCAGTGAACCTGATCAGTGCATTCTACAAAATTGTTGGGCTGTGATTATGCAAAAATTAAACAATAACACCATCACCAACAAAAAGCAGGCCCTTTATCACATATAATTTTAGAAGCTTTGGTCTGGTTGATTCAGCTTGAAATTTTTCTGAAAAATTTGGATAGTTATTTAAATTACCATAGAAAAGTCTTATTAATGAAATTATATAAAACATTATTTTGAACAAGAAGCTTAGTAGAGTATCTGCTAGACTTATTTTCGTGTGTCTCAAAGTAACCAAATGATTTTATCTATCCTAGAGAATGTTATCTAATACAATGATTCCAATTGGTTCATCTCCTGGCAGGAGCCGGAGAACAGGAGGAATCATCCATTCAAGGCAGGTAAGACCATATATTATTACAACTATAACAAACAAAATTTACATACAGTTGGTAAAAAAGTAAAAAAGTTAATTTATCTTACTCCACAATCCTTCTCTCATACTAGCTGCCTTCTAAGAAGAGTGAGGGCCATTTTGAGAAATGGTGGAGGAAATTTAAGAAGAGATGTCTAAGCACAATTTTTTGAACAAAATTTCAAACTATATGTTGTCTGCTTTTTGGTAGAGTCTGCCTTTCTCTAATGGCTTAATGAAAAGAGAGGGGATGGCTGATAGTTGGGAGAATAAAGTAACACAGAGTCTTGCTTCAAGGCTGACCACAGACAAAACCAGCCAATAACAGAAAATAGGAAATTGTGCAAACAAAGGTGGTTATACCACATTTACAGGTAGGAAAAGCAACTCAGTGATACTCTCTCTCTAAATAAAATATATAAAAGGGCTGAGAATGTGGCTCAGTAGGCAAGTGTCCCCTGAGTTTAATCCCCAGTACCAAAAAAAAAAAAAAAAGTGGCATCAAACTTTAAAAACTTTGATAGGGTTGCTGTTGGTGTCTTAGGGGATCACAGAAAAGCATCTTCTATACAATCCCCTGCTCTAGTAAAAGAGGGTCCAGAGTGTTCTTAACATAAGGTACAGAGTAATGAAGGTCAATATTCAAACAGGTTCAGTGGCCTAAAGCTAACAGGTTACATCACAGCTAGAGATACCCTAACGTTTTCTTTTCAAAGAAGAAACTCATAAGGTTTACATAGGATGCTTGAAAAGTTGAGAGCTGAGATTCAGAGGTAGTCGTGTGAACATGGGACAAAGTATACTCTGTCTCTAAGGAGGAAAAAAAGACCAAGGAGGGGTTTATAATGAACTGTTCTCAGAATTACATTTCTAAAAATCTTCAGTCAACAGACAACTAAAGTTCCAAGTTATCTAATTAATTATAATTTCAAGTCAGCTGTACTGTAGGAAGCAGGCAAATCGTTTCAACCAAAGAAAGACTAGAAATGTACAAAATTTTGAGAATTTGGTCATTATTGAGATGAAAAATTATCAAGTTAAACTTACTTCATTGCTCATCTCAAAGGATAATCAATACTTATCACCCAAGCTTATTATGTTTTATATATTTAAAATCAATAAGCAATATATAAAATGCTAAACAGGACAGAGCCTGAGGGGTCCCTCCTGATGGTATCCCATTGGCCACTCTGGTAAGTCTTTCTTCTTGTTTTTATTTTTTTCCATTTCTCACAGCACTGGTCAAAACCATGAGCTTTATCTTTGCAAACATAAAATAAATCAAATTTTATCAATTATCTGTTAATGAGAGAGGAAGAACCCTCACTTTCAATAGAGTCAAAAGGGTTTTTGAAACATTCTAAAAAATTTGATCATAATAGGATCACCTTCCCTACTCTTTCTGGCACTTTTCAAAATGGTCACCTCGCTATTCTACCCGAGCCTATGGGAGACTCAAGAACATCTTTATTAGATAGATCTGTGTAATTGGTCTAGATCTGGATCAAGGCAAATAATGAGCTAATGACAATATAATCAGTAATAACACCTCAGAGGTTCAACTATAAATGAATTTTTCCTGAGAATAAGTGTGTTCCTAATTTGTCTCATCCACTGCCATTTAATGATACAAATGTTTACAAAGAAATACACTGGGAAATAAGTTTTCTACTAAATGGACTCGGCTCTTTGTTAAGAAGTGAACCACCTTAACATGCTTTTCCCTGGATACGTGCCCAGAAGAGGAGAGTTGGGCCATGTGTTCTATTTTTAGTTTTTTCCATTCACTGCCCTACTGTTCTTCATAATAGCTGTGCTAATTCGCATTCCTGCCAACCGTGTGCGAAAGTTCCCTCTCTCCACAGCCTCGCCAGCACGTGCTGGTTTTTGCCATTTTCTTAATCAAGTCATCATTCTAACGGGGTGAGGGGAGATCTTATCCTGGTTCTGACTGACATCTCCCTGATTGCTAATGAGGTTGAGCATTTTTCATAAATATTTTGGCCATTTGAATTTCTTCTCTTGAGAAGTATCTATAAATATCCACGAAACATGTTAATTGGATTGTTTGTTTTTGTTACCGAACTTTTAATGATGATTATAGTCTCTAGATCTTCATCCTTCACCAGACTGAAAAATTCTCCCCTTTATGTAGGTTGTCCCTTTGCTCTGTTGATTGTTTCCTTTGCTGTGCAGAGGCTCCTTAGTTTGATATGATCCCAATCCCATTTGTCTGGTCTTGCTTTTGTTTCCTGTGCTTTGGGGAAAATGATTTAAAAAAAAAATTATTCCCTAAATCAATGTCAACATATGGAAGAGAGACCTGTACTCCTCTGTTTACTGCTGCTCTATTCAAATTAGCTTAGATAGGCATCACTCTTAATGCCCATTAGGGGTGGAACAGATGAAGTGTGGTATGTATTCAGTCATAAAAGGAATAAGGTCCTATAATTTGTGGCAAAGTGGATGAAAATGAAAGTCACTGTTTTTTGGAGTCAGACACAGAAAGACAAATAACATATATTCTCTCTCATGTGTTGATATTAAAAAGAAGTTGATCAAAATATAGAGATTAATGAGAAGGGTGGGAGGGAGAAGGACAGAGGGAATTTGGAACCAAAACTCAGTGATATAGAGGTAATGAGTTCTAGTGTTCTAAAGCACAATGTGGGAACCATAATATTCTATAATATTCTAATATAAATATACACGTACACGCACTCATATCTATAGAAAGTTGTCATTGTTGTTACTGGGGGGTGAACCCAGGGCATTTTACTGCTGGGCTACATAGCTAGTCCTTTTTAGTTTTTACTCTGAGACAAGGTCTCACTAAGTTGCTGAGACTGGCCTTAAACTTGTGATCCACCTGGCTGAGCCTCCCAAGGCAATGGGGTTACAGGCGTGCGCCTCGGCACCCTGTTGTATATTGTATGGACAACGAGAAGTGAGGAGCTTGAAAATTCCAAACATAGAGTCATGATAAGGAAATGGAAATGTTAATTACCATTATCTGATTAGTACAATATGTACCCATCAATATGTCAAATAACTGTGTTATTCAAAAGAATCTTAGATGTTGAAAAAAGGGATTAACTACCTAATTTGCACACTACATGCTTGTATTGAATTATGACACTGAACCTCATATTTTGTACAATTAAAATTTTTTGAGACGTTTTCCTCAGAGCAGTTTTTGTTTGTTTGTTTCTTCCATAGGTATCCCCAAGAGTCTCCACAAATGATGATCTCTCATATATAAGGTAATAATAAATAAGTTAAATAATAATAACAATAATAATAAATAAGTTAAAAGGTCCTCACAATTTAAATATCTGGATTGACATCATCTACTTTAATGAGAGGGATAGATAAATAAAATAAACAATGTAGAAAACTAAATTAGGGGAGAAAAGCAACTGTTGGGGGACTAGGGGTCAGACAGACTAGCATTGTGTCTACTGTGTTCCCCCTTTACCATTGAAGAAGGAGGCCTTAACCCTTGGAACTGGGGGAAAGATCTTTTGCAAACTTTCAAATTGCCTTTAGATCCATGATATTAAATCCATTAAATAAAAACCAAGCTACACATGAATATTGTACATTAGTTTTCAGACCCAAGTCACAGTTCAGCAGACAAATCTTTGAATCGGAGCGCAATCTCCATAGAATCTGCCAAACATGAAGAGAGTCATCCTTAACAAGTTTAAAGTCCAATCTGTTGATGCCAGCTAGATGATGTCATTTACGGAAGCGAAGGACTATCAGATCTAGCCAGACTTCTAAGGAAAGGCAACTGGCTACTCTTCTGGAAAAGTCCATGTGCACAGTCCTGAGCTAGCTGGCAAAGAAGCCAAAGTGAATCTCAAAGAGTTACTGGGTAGAGTGGAACAGGATGTTGAGTAGGGACAGCTGAGGGTTTCATTCCATCCCATTTCATCTCAGTCTAATTAACTAGCATTGATCAGATTGGTTAAAAAAAATTAAAAACTCCCAGGACAGTTTTAATTTATAGTTTTGGTTTTTGTTTATTTTTTTATTTTTTAGTTGTTAGACCTTTATTTTATTTATGTACATGTGATGCTGAGAATCGAACCCAGTGCTTCACACACACTAGGCAAGCACTATTCCACTGAACCACAACTCCAAGCCCAATTTATGTTTTTTTTTTTTTTTTGGTTTGTTTGTTTTCTGTTTGATTTTTATGTAATACTCTGGTTAGCATGGTGCTATTTATAAAGGTCCCTGGACACACTGTGGTTACACTGAACTGTACATATGCTAATATCAGAAAGAAAGATGAGTTTTGAAAAAAAAAATTAAAAACATCAATTGTGTTAAAGACTATTAAATCTGTTAGATCACTTTATATAACAGGAGTTTTAAATCAAACTTCTATTTTGGGAACTTTTGTTAATGGCATTCCCAGTACAAAGACTTTTTTCAGTTGCTATTGGAGTCCAGTCTGATTATGTAGCTTATATTGGAGCCTCTTCAAATTCTGCCACACTCTTCCTGCATTTCTTTGTATAATGACCCCCATTCCCCAAACAATCCCTGTTGTTCATTTCCTGAGGATTGTATAGAATGCTGCTCAAATGAGAAACATCAGTACTGAGGATGTAGGCAGTGCCTTAATTGATCAGATAAACATGGTCCATTTAGTTTTGCTTTAACTCAGACTTCAAAGTACCAAGCTGTATGTTTGCTTCATTTTGGCGGAAGCAAAAAGCCTAAAACTCTTCGGGAGGTAAGAAAGCTATGGAAATTAGGCATCTGCCCAAAATCTAGGATGAAGAATAAACACTTAAAACCCATTTTAATGTCTACTTTGAACTGAAAAGAAAAAGGGCTCATGAGAACGTTTGAAGATAGGCATAAGGACAATTTTCAAGACCATGAACTTGAACCCAGTTGACAGCAGAGGATGTGGTCTTGGGGCTATGGAATATTGGTCTTTCTTCATTAAAGTCTCATCAGCCCTATCAAGATGAAACACAGGATCTGAAATTTTCTCCACTCTTCCAAGTGCCATATGTTAGCCCTAGGTAAGGAGATGCCGGGGGAGGGTTTATACATGCCCTTTTGAACTTCTAACAGAGTCTCTCTTTTGAGTAACCATTTAAAAGAAGATTAAATTTAATTAGACTATATCTTTTTCCTGTGACAAGCTGCCTTCAAAGTCCACTTTATTACACTTTTCTACCCCAGCAGCACACTAATGCTGTTGGGCACATGATACCTTTCGAGGCAGGCAGGAAAAAAGGAGATATTTATACACTCACTAAATTCCTTGAAAGTATTTTAGGAATGACTGGCATGTGACACCCATGTCTGTCCAGCAAGGCTGCCTGCTCAGATGCTGCTCAGGGATCAACTGGGATAAGTAGCCTGAGCCCTCCATGCACCTACCTGCCCTGGCTAGGGGCTCAAGGTCCCCTTGGGCTCCACCATCCACTAAGCATCCCTTGCTTATCGTTTCTCTTGTCCTCTGAATTTATTGACAATAAATTGATCACAAGAACTACCAACCTGCTTTTGGAGAAATATTTGTTTTGATCCTGAAATTGACTTAACTAATGATCATTTGAGTCTAACCTGCTCTTAAAACCAAATTATTCCACAGAGAAAGATTATGTATGTGAATATATATACTATATTTACTATACATTCCATTTGTTCAAAGAAAATCAGTGTCAACGGCATCAGAAGGAAGGATCTCCATCTCTGATCAACTTTTTTTTTCCTTTTTTTTTTTATTAGTTGTTCAAAACATTACAAAGCTCTTGACATATCATATTTCATACATTTGATTCAAACGGATTATGAACTCCCATTTTTACCCTGTATTCTGATCAACTTTTAAACTCTGTGGGAAATCATTAGATGTGAGATCCAGTAATCCTTGTTTTCATTGGTAGACTTTTTCTGAGAAGGAAAAGAAATATGACCAAGAAAAAAAGGCAGACATCAAAAACAACTACAGAAGGGGGAAGATGGCGGCGAAGGGAGTGCATCACTCCCGTGTACCGGTCACTGTTCGGAAGAATGATGAGTTAGAACAGCTAAAAACTATCTTGTTAGGAATTTCTAGCAAAACTGGGGTGCTCCAAAACCTAGTGGAAGGATTTTCATCGCACGAGGATCAGCTACAGGGGCTCAAACGCGAGCGATTTGTCCGCACGGAGGGTCACGCCGCTTATTCAGCAAATCGCCCCGTGGCTAGAATCTGCGGCACGCGCTGGGAAGCAAGAGATAGCAATGCAAAGATACAGCGCTGCGGATTCTGTGGGCTCCTGCCAGCTGTGCAATCACTGTACACAGTGCTGAATTCTGGGTTTGAGACAGGGGAAGGAAGCCGTCCAGTTCGGTTCTCCACACTGGTCAGACCACAGAGGAAGCCAGTGGCCACCATCTTGGAGAGTTGACGTCATCATCCCTGTTTTCGACTGATCGCAGCTCATTCAATCATAGAACAGGTAATTTCAGGCTGCCATTCGCCTGCGTCTCGCAGACAAATTACTCAGGCGCAGTGCTAAAGAACCTGCGGAAACTGCTTCTTGGGGCCTGCTCCTGTCAGAACATATATGGAGCCCGGGGCGGCCGAATTCTGGCTCCCGGAACTGCTCTGGCCCAGGGCTAAGGAGCCCGCGGAGGCTGCTTCTTGGAGCCTGCTCCTATCAGAGCATGCACGGAGCCCAGAGCGGCCGAATTCTGGCTCCCGGAACTGCTCTGGCCCAGGGCTGAAGAACCTGCGGAAACCGCTTCTTGGGGCCTGCTCCTGTCGGGGCATGCACTGAGCCCGGAGCGGCCGAATTCTGGCTCCCGGAGCTGCTCTTACTCAGGGCTGAGGAACCCATGGAGACTGCTTCTCCGTCCGGATCCTGCTGAGTGCTGTGGGGGCCAGAGGGGCAGAGCAGAGCTGCATCCCATGTCCGGAACAGCCCCAGCGACCCAGCGGCGTGATATCACTTCACCCCAACTGTGGTGGGGGCCGAGCAGAGCTGCCGCCTGACCCGCAAGGTAGGCAGACCTGCGACCGACCAGCGGGACAGGCCCAGCGGCCTGCCGGCATGGTAGACACGTCACACCAATTGGAGTAGGGGCAGAGCAGAGCCGCCGCCCGCATCCGGAACAAACCCAACGACCCGCGGGCGTGGTAGTCACATCACCCCAATTGGAGAAGGGGCAGAGCAGAGCCGCCACCCGCGCCCGCAAGGTAGGCAGACCTGCGACCGACCGGCACAACAGGCCCAGCGGTCCGCAGGCATGGTAGACACGTCACACCAATTGGAGGAGGGGCAAAGGAGAGCTGTCGCCCACGCCTGGAACAGGCCCAGCGACCCCCCCGGCGTGGTAGACACGTCACCCCAATTGGTGTAAGGGCAGAGCAGAGCCGTCGCCTGTGCCTGCAATTTAGGCAGACCTGCGGCCGACTGGCAGAACAGCCCCAGGAGTTCGCGGGCATGGTAGACATGTCACACCAACTGGAGGAGGAGCACAGCCACTGCCCGCCCTGCAAGGGAGATTTTCCAACTATACAAGAGTAATATAAATATATAGGGGGAAAATTTCAAAAACACAACAGCTTCACCAAGCAGAAAGAAATGCAAGCAGTATGAAACGACAAGGAAAGAAAGGACCACAAGCAATGCAGGTCAACTCAACTTTAGAAGAGGTAATAGCTGCAGCAGATGGAATGTCAGATAAAGAATTCAGGATATACACGCTTCAGATGATCTGGAGTCTCAAGGAAGACATTAGACAGCAAAATCAGTCAATGAAAGATCACTTCGACAATGAATTACATAAACAAATCCAAGAAGCAAAAGATCAACTATACAGGGAGATAGAGGTAATAAACAACAAACAAACAGAAATCCTAGAAATGCAGGAAGCAATAAACCAACTTAAAAACTCACTTGAGAATACTACCAGCAGAGTAGAACACTTAGAAGATAGAACATCAGACAATGAAGACAAAGTATTTCAACTTGAAAATAACATAGACAGCTCAGCAAGACTGTTACGGAACCATGAGCAGAATATTCAAGAAATATGGGATAACATAAAGAGACCAAACTTAAGAGTCATTGGGATACAGGAAGGTATAGAGCTCCAAACCAAAGGAATGAGCAATCTATTCAATGAAATAATACGAGAAAACTTCCCAGACTTGAAGAATGAGACAGAATCCCAAATCCTAGAAGCCTACAGGATGCCAAATGTGCAAAATCATAAGAGATCCACACCTAGACACATTATAATGAAGATGCCCAGCAAACAGAATAAGGAGAGAATTTTAAAAGCTACAAGAGAAAGGAAGCAGATTACATTTAGGGGTAAACCAATCAGGATAACAGCTGATCTTTCAACACAGACTCTGAAAGCTAGAAGATCCTGGAATAACATATTTCAAACACTGAAAGAAAATGGGTTCCAACCAAGAATCGTGTATCCGGCGAAATTAAGCTTCAGGATGGAAGATGAAATTAAAACCTTCCACGATAAACAAAAGTTAAAAGAATTTGCAGCTAGAAAACCATCTCTTCAAAACATCCTTGGCAAAACATTTCAGGAAGAGGAAATGGAAAACAACAATGAAAACCAACAGTGGGAGGTAGGACAGTAAAGGGGGGAATATAATCAAAGAGGAAAAAAACCATGTTTAGTAACATAAATAAACAAATATGGCTGGAAGAACAAACCATATCTCAATAATAACCCTAAATGTTAATGGCTTAAACTCACCAATTAAGAGACACAGGCTAGTTGAATGGATCACAAAACAAGACCCAACGATATGCTGCCTACAGGAGACGCATTTGATAGGAAAAGATATACAGAGACTGAAGGTGAAAGGTTGGGAAAAATCATATCACTCATATGGACTTCGGAAACAAGCAGGAGTGTCCATACTCATATCAAATAAAGTAGATTTCAAGCCAAAGTTAATCAAAAGGGACAAAGAGGGACACTACATACTGCTCAAGGGAACCATACACCAACAAGACATAACAATCATAAATATATATGCCCCAAACAACGGTGCAGCTATGTTCATCAAGCAAACTCTTCTCAAGTTCAAGAGTCTAATAGTCCACCATACAATAATCATGGGAGACTTCAACACACCTCTCTCACCACTGGACAGATCTTCCAAACAAAAGTTGAATAAGGAAACTATAGAACTCAATAACACAATTAATAACCTAGACTTAATTGACATATATAGAATATACCACCCAACATCAAGCAGTTACACTTTTTTCTCAGCAGCACATGGATCCTTCTCAAAAATAGATCATATATTATGTCACAGGGCAACTCTTAGACAATATAAAGGAGTAGAGATAATACCATGCATCTTATCTGATCATAATGGAATGAAACTGAAAATGAATGATAAAAGAAGGAAGGAAAAATCATGCATCACTTGGAGAATGAACAATAGGTTACTGAATGATCAATGGGTTATAGAAGACATCAAGGAGGAAATTAAAAAATTCTTAGAGATAAATGAAAACACAGACACAACATATCGGAATCTATGGGACACATTGAAAGCAGTTCTAAGAGGAAAATTCATTGCTTGGAGTTCATTCCTTAAAAAAAGAAAAAACCAACAAATAAATGATCTCATACTTCATCTCAAAATCCTAGAAAAAGAAGAGCAAAACAACAGCAAAAGAAGTAGAAGGCAAGAAATAATTAAAATCAGAGCTGAAATTAATGAAATCGAAACAAAAGAAATAATTGAAAAAAATTGACAAAACTAAAAGTTGGTTCTTTGAAAAAATAAATAAAATCGACAGACCCTTAGCCATGCTAACAAAAAGAAGAAGAGAGAGAACTCAAATTACTAGCATACGGGATGAAAAAGGCAATATCACAACAGACACTTCAGAAATACAGAAGATAATCAGAAATTATTTTGAATCCTTATACTCCAATAAAATAGAAGATAGTGAAGGCATCGATAAATTTCTTAAGTCATATGATCTGCCCAGATTGAGTCAGGAAGATATAGACAACCTAAACAGACCAATAACAATAGAGGAAATAGAAGAAACTATCAAAAGACTACCAAGAAAAGCCCAGGACCGGATGGGTATACAGCAGAGTTTTACAAAACCTTTAAAGAGGAACTAACACCAATACTTTTCAAGCTATTTCAGGAAATAGAAAAAGAGGGAGAACTTCCAAATACATTCTACGAGGCCAACATCACCCTGATGCCTAAACCAGACAGAGACACTTCAAAGAAAGAAAACTACAGACCAATATCTCTAATGAACCTAGATGCAAAAACCCTCAATAAAATTCTGGCGAATCGGATTCAAAAACATATCAAAAAAATTATACACCACGATCAAGTAGGGTTCATCCCTGGGATGCAAGGCTGGTTCAATATACGGAAATCAATAAATGTTATTCACCACATCAATAGACTTAAAATTAAGAATCATATGATCATCTCAATAGATGCAGAAAAAGCATTCGACAAAGTACAGCATCCCTTTATGTTCAAAACTCTAGAAAAACTAGGGATAACAGGAACATACCTCAACATTGTAAAAGCAATCTATGCTAAGCCTCAGGCTAGCATCATTCTGAATGGAGAAAAATTGAAGGCATTCCCTCTAAAATCTGGAACAAGACAGGGTTGCCCTCTCTCACCACTTCTGTTCAACATATTTCTCGAAACACTGGCCAGAGCAATTAGACAGATGAAAGAAATAAAAGGCATAAAAATAGGAAAAGAAGAACTTAAATTATCACTATTTGCAGATGACATAATTCTATACCTAGCAGACCCAAAAGGGTCTACAATGAAACCATTAGAGCTAATAAATGAATTTAGCAAAGTGGCAGGATATAAAATCAACACGCATAAATCAAATGCATTCCTGTATATCAGCGACAAATCCTCTGAAATGGAAATGAGGAAAAACACTCCATTCACAATATCCTCAAAAAAAATAAAATACTTGGGAATCAACCTAACAAAAGACGTGAAAGACTTATACAATGAAAACTACAGAACCCTAAAGAGAGAAATAGAAGAAGATCTTAGAAGATGGAAAAATATACCCTGTTCATGGATAGGCAGAACTAACATCATCAAAATGGCTATATTACCAAAAGTTCTCTATAGGTTTAATGCAATGCCAATCAAAAGCCCAACGGCATTTCTTGTAGAAATAGTTAAAGCAATCATGAAATTCATATGGAAAAACAAAAGACCCAGAATAGCAAAAACAATGCTAAGCAGGAAGTGTGAATCAGGTGGTATAGCGATACCAGACTTCAAACTATATTACAGAGCAATAGTAACAAAAACAGCATGGTACTGGAACCAAAACAGGTGGGTGGACCAATGGTACAGAATAGAGGACACAGAAACCAATCCACAAAACTACAACTATCTTATATTTGATAAAGGGGCTAAAAGCATGCAATGGAGGAAGGATAGCATCTTCAACAAGTGGTTCTGGGAAAACTGGAAATCCATATGCATCAAAATGAAACTGAATCCTTTTCTCTCGCCATGCACAAAAGTTAACTCAAAATGGATCAAGGAGCTTGATATCAAATCAGAGACACAGCGTCTGATAGAAGAAAAAGTTGGCTACGATCTACATACTGTGGGGTCGGGCCCCAAATTCCTCAATAGGACACCCATAGCACAAGAGTTAATAACTAGAATCAACAAATGGGACTTACTCAAACTAAAAAGTTTTTTCTCAGCAAAAGAAACAATAAGAGAGGTAAATAGGGAGCCTACGTCCTGGGAACAAATCTTTACTCCTCACACTTCAGATAGAGCCCTAATATCCAGAGTATACAAAGAACTCAAAAAATTAGACAATAAGATAACAAATAACCCAATCAACAAATGGGCCAAGGACCTGAACAGACACTTCTCAGAGGAGGACATTCTATCAATCAACAAGCACATGAAAAAATGCTCAGCATCGCTAGCAGTCAGAGAAATGCAAATCAAAACCACCCTAAGATACCATCTCACTCCAGTAAGATTGGCAGCCATTAGGAAGTCAAACAACAACAAGTGCTGGAGACGATGCGGGGAAAAGGGTACACTTGTTCATTGTTGGTGGGACTGCAAGTTGGTGCAGCCAATTTGGAAAGCAGTATGGAGATTTCTTGGAAAGCTGGGAATGGAACCACCATTTGACCCAGCTATTCCCCTTCTTGGTCTATTCCCTAAAGACCTAAAAAGAGCATGCTACAGGGACACTGCTACATCGATGTTCATAGCAGCACAATTCACAATAGCAAGACTGTGGAACCAACCTAGAGGCCCTTCAATAGATGAATGGATAAAAAAAATGTGAAATCTATACACAATTGAGTATTACTCTGCACTAAAAAATGACAAAATCATAGACTTTGGAGGGAAATGGATGGCATTAGAGCAGATTATGCTAAGTGAAGCCAGCCAATCCCTAAAAAACAAATGCCAAATGTCTTCTTTGATATAAGGAGAGTAACTAAGAACAGAGTAGGGACGAAGAGCATGAGAAGAAGATTAACATTAAACAGGGATGAGAGGTGGGAGGGAAAGCGAGAGGGAAGGGAAATTGCATGGAAATGGAAGGAGACCCTCATGGTTATACAAAATTACATACAAGAGGAAGTGAGGGGAAAGGGAAAAAGAATACAAGGGGGAGAAATGAATTACAGTAGAGGGGGTAGAGAGAGAAGAGGGGAGGGGAGGGGAGGGGGGATAGTAGAGGATAGGAAAGGCAGCAGAATACAACAGATACTAGTATGGCAATATGTAAATCAATGGAAATGTAACTGATGTGATTCTGCAATCTGTATATGGGGTAAAAATGGGAGTTCATAACCCACTTGAATCAAAATGTGAAATATGATATGTCAAGAACTATGTAATGTTTTGAACAACCAACAATAAAAATAAATAAATAAATAAATAAATAAAGTTAAAAGGTGAAAAGAAAAAAAAAACAACTACAGCAGCAAAAAAAAAAAAAAAAAAAAAGGCATCTGCAGCCTGGTAGCCTCTTAGTACCAAAAATTCTTTCCTCTTCAAGGGGCAAAGACATGCACCTGCTCTCCATGTGTTTGGTCCCCTCCATTCGCTGCACAGACAAATGTGGTATCTGTCTTCATAACTGTATTGCTGCTTTGGCCAGGATACTGTGGCATTTTACCAGCCTTTCCCTACACTGTCTCGTTTTCTACAAAGATAAAGAAGAAAGAAAATGAACACCGTTAAAAGCAATTCCTTCTTTATTTCGGTGTGTTTTGAGAAAGGCCAGAGCGCCTCTGTGGCCTGGCCCCAGGCTGCCTGCTCACTTCCTGGGCCTCCCAGGCTTCCCCACTGCTGCGGCGGGTGGGGGAGGAAGAAGGGCTGCTTGTGATTTTTCAGCTTTTGCTTCCCACTGGCATGATGGTGCCCAGCGCTCCAGTCGATTCTTTTCATTTTTCACCAGTGTGAAGGTGAGCATTCACTTAGCAAGAGAAACACCTGGCGGCTAAAGGGAGAAAAGAGGCAAGAAAGAAAGGAATGGCCAGCCTGGCCTTTGTCTTTGGCCAGAAACTGCCTGAAGTTAATTGCTTGCATAAGAAGAATAACTGGTGGTGCTATAATTGAATTTTTATGGAAATAAACAGGTGGCAGATTTACTATAGCTGTGGGGATAGTAGGGGGCGAAATGCTGTAGCCACATTAACCTGTTTAATTTAATAGCCTCAGTACTCAGGGAAAAAAAAATAAAAAGCAATGCTGCTCGTTGAGTCAGTTGGACGCCAAATGTAAATAACTACAATTACCCTGGCATGCCCATGTGGTTGAGCAAGAAGGGGCACTGTGCCAGCTTCAACTTCTTCGTGTTTATTAATTAAACTCCTGAAAGTTTCCAAAACTTTTAATCCATAAAGAACCTTGGAAAAAGAGGAAGAGGAAAGAACTAGACAAAGGTAAAATAGGCTGGCAGACAGACAGATAGACAGACAAAGGCTCTGCTTACATTGATGGCACAACACAATTTTTGGCCTGGAGACATTACCGAGGAGACTCTACTGATCCCAGGAAAAGAACTAAATGCTAGCTTTGCGCTATGCTGACCCCCAGTGGTCGTGTTTGGGAAATGCATTTTCATATTAGGGAACGAATTGGGGACAGTCCGGGAAGCTATGCAAGGGAAACAATGAGCTTATTGATGGAACTGCCGTTAATTTTCAAGTCGACTAATAAAAATAAGAATTCATGTTTAAATTTTTTCAGATTTTCCTTCAGACAGAAACAACATGACCTCCCTCCCTCTCTTTTCTTTTTGCTTTAGAGATTGAAACATATTGTAAAGAATTTTTTAAAAAAAGTATATCAAAGATAGAAACACATCCTACTGGAGGGGCGACATCAGCCTTGTGAACGCTGAGATGCACAGAAGGAGGGCACCCTCTGCCAATTTTCCAGACTGGAGAGGCCAGCAGATTCCTAAATAAGAAATTTAGATACCAAGCCGATTTTTCTAGCCCTACAGAGCACACAAAGAAAAATGCCAAGGAGGGCCGAGGGTCAGAAACTCGTGTGACAAATGGGAAACACTTTACATGGTATTTGAAACACCTGATCAAATACCATATACCCAGATTATGAGAACCACAGGACTCCAGCCAGACAGTGTAATGGAACTGGAATGTTTGTGGGTTGTTTTTTTTTTTTTTTTTTTTTTTCATTATTTTAGACTAAGTCAGTAAGAAGTAGGAAGACATGAGTGTACTTTTAAAATCTGTTTTGTTGTAAGTCCACAAGCCTATGAATGCTTGCTGAGTGTGTTTGAGGGAGAACTTGGCCTGGGATTCTGGAATCCAGTGCACAGTTTCAGACTCTTCTCTTCCCATCCTGCCTTTTATTCAAACCCCCAGACTCACTTCCCATCTGTGGACCAGTGACTTCGATATTTTTTCATCACCAAATATACCTCTTGCCGAATTTCTCAACATTCTTATATAAATGTGTTGGGTTCCTCAAATACAGGTCTAAGGCCATTGGCAATTTTATTTTCATTCTATATCCATCCTTCCAAGCAAGGCAGAAATAAAATATCGCTTTACATTTTCTACCACTTCACGCCCACTCCTGGATCCATTACCAACAGACCATCACAATCCATTAGTCTCACCTCCTAGATATCTCTTCAACCTACCGGTTCCCATATCCATACAACAAAACACTCACTTGGATTGCTGCAACATTCGATATCTTGCCTGGCCACTCTGACCATATCCACACTGCAGCCCAAGAAGTCTTTAAATATCTGATCGTGATATTTAAAATATTTAAGTCTATGCTTAGAACCATAGACTTGTTTTCTCAGTGTTCTTAAGATAGGAGCAAATCTTCCACTCCAGCAGCACTATCTTCATCTAGTTCTCAGGGTCTCTATTCTCTGTGTGGCGTGGTTGCTCACACTCCTGTTGGAGGTGTTTTGCTTTCCCTTATCTCCCTAGTTCATGCCTGCCTCTGTCTCAAGAGTTTTGCTGAAGTGACCCTTGCTGAAGGAAAACTTTTCCCACCTTCCCTGACTCCACCTCCCAAACCTTCCGCAACAGGACAACACAGGACTCCCGTTACACAAGCTTCCAGAATTACCTGGAGCAATGCTCGTTTTATACCACGAAAACAAAGACCATGTCAAGATTCACTTCTCATAGTCCTCCAACACCTAGTCCAGAGCACAAATCTTGGTTGTTCCTGAATAAATATTTGTGAAATGGGTAACTGGAGGTCTAATTTATAATCATTCAATATTTCTATATCTTCTGTACCTGTATATCTTCTTTTCAATAGTATTGATATTATCTTAGTTTATATATATATATATATATATATATATATATATATATATATATTTATTTATTTATTTTTACAGTGTAGGGGATACAACCTCAGGCCTCAGGTCTCCTGGATGCTAGGCAGGTGCTCTACCTTCATTCCACAGCCTGCTCATCCTCTGCAGAGCTGAAATAGGACAAAGCATCCTCAATCCCACATCTTTCAGATTTTGGATAATATCCTTAATTTTCTTTGTGATTCATCTATAGATAAAATTTGCTTTTGATTTTAGCACTTCGGTAGGTAGGGATAACTCCAGAAGCTTGACATTTTCTATCATAATAGTCCACTCCATGGTGTAGGACCCAGTTGGGGATTCTGCCAATTGTTTAAGAGACCTATTCCAGTATGTACTTGGAAAAATAAACACAAGACTGAACTACCTAGAGGCCAACTCAGATCAAAATTCAATTTATAACCTGAAATACAATTTGTTGTTCTGATCAGTGGAGACAGAGCTATTCTTAGCCTCCAGGAATCAGGGTAGCTCAGAGTCAGTGTTTAACAATATCCCAAAGCTCTGATTATTTTCCTTTCCCAGGTCATTTTTCCTATAAGGAATTTTACAGCACCTGAACATTCTGTTAACATTCTATTCACATACAGATAATACCTGGCATGAAATGTCTGTGTAGCCAGATTCTAGGATGTATTTTAGCAGCATGACCTGAAATGCAAGAAGTCTATTTTTGTCACAAAGTCAAAACAATAACATTTAGTACTTGAACATGTTTATGTGAGTGTTGACCCCTAAAAACCCATTACCCTTAGAATTTTATTGTTCATGATGCTTGCTAGATCGTTGGTATGAAAGAGTAGTGGCTCTTTGGAGTCCTTTCTTCAAAAGGACAGCACGTCACAGCCATTGTGAACAAACCCAGAGCAAAGAATAGGCTAACCACATTAAGGACTATTCATCTGCAATAGTAATAAATAGCCAAAGATGCTTTACTGAAGGCTGGTAAGATTTATGGCCCACATAGACGTAATTATTGCTGAGTCCATCATCAAAGAATTCTGATATGGATCTAATGTAGGCCTGAGGATTCAGTGAGAGCAATCAACTCCCTGTCATGGTGACCCATGTGGGAACTCTGCATCCCAGGTGCAGAGTGTCTTCCATAACACAGATCAGGGGAGACTAAGGTGCCCCAGCCTCTCAGCCAAAGGGTGGATACCAAAGAGTCCCACAATTCAGAACTCGCTGCCTGCTGCCTGTTAAGGTGAACACCAAAGTTTTGCCTTTACCTTTAAACAGTACCCACTTGGCTGCTGCTGCCCTAGACCAGTTTCCTTATCGCAATGACCAAAACCTCTTCAAAAGCATCTGACACTGATAACCTCCAGTCTAAGGAGGAAGGTAACACAAATCCTTTTCAAAACTCCTCACCTACACATTTCTCAAGACTTTGGTAAACAAATGATCTTCTAGAACTTCTATGGGACAAATGAAGGTGAGGGTGACTTGAATATGGAGCTTCCCCCCAGAGTACCTACTACCGTGCCCTTGATTATTCAAGGGATTTCTAGGACCTCAAGTCCATTGTCACAGTCCTCCACTGAAGGGAGATTATTGTCAAGCGAAAAGCCAAGAATCAGTCCCACTCCAGCCACTCCAACACTTTCAATACAGAAGCTCACACTGATAATTCATCCCTTTGTGAAATTTTGCTGTACCTGCCCAAGGTCAATCACTCTCAGACATCGTTACCATTCTTGCACATAGTTCCAAATTTTGTTATAAAAGAAAACTCTCTCCACGTAGGTTTTACAGTGCAATTGACTCCTCGGGGACATGCTGGGATCTGACCACTAGTTAGAAGTCTGGAGATGATGGGGTTGGGGGGAGGAGGGGGTCTGGAAGTTCCAAGTGATGAACCGATTCTCCCTTGCAAAATCAGCCCCTGAGAAAAAGGAATATAGTCTCCAACCAAGAAAAGACACCCCATCAAAGAAGAGGGAGTACTCCCACATTCCCAGTAGCAGTGAAGTGCTGGCTAACGTTGAAGTACCACTCTCCTGCCGGAGAACCAGGGAGCCCTGACTTTCAGCATTTCAAATACTTCTATGGTGGCTGAATCCAAGCTGTCGACGTGACCTATGAACACAGTAGGGAAGAGATAAATGCTCACAGGGCAAAGAGCAGCCCAGCACACCACACCAAGGGTGAGAAGACTGTGTTCAGGGAACCCCAAGCCTCTGCAATCATCAACATGGTCCAGTTCTGATGCTGGGGACCCCATGCTTTTGTGATCACTGCTCTCGTTTTCTCTCCCAAAGACCAGCAAATTTTCCAGTGAACTGATATGATCATTTGGCAGCCATAATATTCAATTTTGAGAATGATTTTTTTTAATGGAAGCTAAGAGAATCAAGACTATTTTTGGCACCACTAGAGTTCTTGAAATTTGGCCTTTGCCATACTGAAGAATTTAGAAGGTAAACTTTCTACATTTATGTTAGTTCTCTAGTACCTGCACAACAGCTCCTGCATCCCTATGATGTTCTAGTTTATCTGTTTAATGACAGTGGCAACTTGGTTTCCCCACAGCATTAACCTGCCTGGGAGTTTAACATTCCAAGAAAGCCTTTCATTCCAGTGGCCTGAGGCCTGTTTAAGGGCCTCTCACTGCATGGGGTGGGCTGCCAGAGGCTGGTCCCCAAAGACTAATGGGATGCCACCGTCTCACTCCAGTCTGAAAAGCAGTCCCACAATTCACTGCTCACCCCACTTTCCTAAGACTTTGTTACGTTAAGGCCATTCTGTATCCACAAGGTCTGTAGCTCAAAGGAAGATAAACCAAATATGCATCAACGAAGGGAAGGAAGTAGTTTATGATAAAGGCATCGCTTAGCTCACAGAATTACATGGAAGTTAGAAACCCTGTTTCAAAAGGTGGGTTGGGGAAAGGTAGATTAGTCAACAGGAAACACTGCAGAGAAAAGTCTAGTTTGTAGCATCAAAAACTCAAGTGTGGCTAATACCATCTCCACTGTTCCCATCTCTGCTGCTGCTGCTGCTGCCACATTTCTGTGACTAATTTCTCCTCTGTCCCCAGATGGGACCATGTGACTGCCAAGCCAAGACTCTGTGCCTCTGACCTCATGTCTAAGGATAGAAAGACAGAACAACTGATCTGTTCTTTCTCCCAGGTGAAGCCCTGCCTCCTGCCAAGACTTGAAAACTCAGGGTTGAAAGAGTGTTCAGATGCCAAACAGTTTAACAGGGTCCCAACTGTACCCAGTAGATAGGAGTCAGGGGCTTTCACAGAGCAGTTTCAAAGAATGGGAGAGAAGAAAGCAGGATTGCAAGGAAGAGGGGGAGAAAGACAACAGGAACTGCAGAAGGAGCTTTCCAGGAGTTTTGTGGAGAGGAGCGTAACCTGAGAGGTAAGGCACGGCTGGGCTGCTGCTCTCCTCCCCTCCCCTCCCAGAGGTGAAGCAAGTCACTTAGGGGAAACAGCTGGGAGAAAAGGCTGAAATGTTTCAGTAATTAAGGGGGTTGTTGGAGAATGAATAAAAATGGGCAAAATTGAGAACACCTGTATTTGGATTAACTTTTATAAAGTGAACTTTATGAAGTAACTTTTTCCTTAAAATAGGACAGAAGGAAAGACTTAATGAAGACAGGGATATTTTAAGCTGGAGAAGGGGCAGGGTCCCGCTGTTTATTAAAGGAGGTCAGACAGCCTTGATCTTTTCATTTTAATAGAGTCTAAGAGCAGTTGCTCCAAGTTGAAGGAAGGAAACGAGGTTAAAAAATAAACCTGGGTTGGCTGGAAAACATTTGGAAAAGCTACCATAAAAATGTGATAATGAACGAGGCATGAATAAAAGATCTACTCATGGAATTGAGGACCAGTCCCTATCTGACTGCCTAAAAAGCTGTTTAATAATAGTCACTGATGTTGGGCTGATAGATTTTTTTTTTCCATTAGGAAAAAAGTATGTGCTAAAGCCAGCTTCCACAGCCCTAGAGACAATCTTCCATGTGATCATACAAACAACAGAGGCAGGAGGAGGTTTCAGCCATCCACCCACACACAGAAGATGTCCATATTCTTACCTCCTTGTAGTTATAGCATGAAGACTAAAATAAATTGTAAGGTGATGAAGTGTTTTGGACAGATGGCAATGAGTGTCAAATACAGCTGTCTGTGGTAGCCTTCTCTGTGGCTCTGTGGAGTCTTTGATGCTTATTTAAGGAGCTAGAGTCCAACCACCCATTAAGAGTCCGGATTGGGACTCAGATTCACCTTGGTCTTCCGAGGTTTGTCCCTGCGGTACAGAATCTTCTAGATGCATTTTTTGTAATGACACTCTATCAAGCCACTGAGATCAAGTGCCAGAGCTCAATCTGCTAGAGGAATCTTCCTAGAAGAAAAGGATGTTTCATCAGGCCCAGCCATTCATCCTCAGCCGCACTCTCCCGCTTCTGATCCTCCACTGTTAAAAACATAACACGCTGGAGGAAGATTGCGCTATATTTCATGAGTGCTCGGTGCCGCCACCAAGGGACAGTTCCATCTGTTATTTGCTCTCAGCTTTGCTTACTGATAAAACAGGAAGGACAGCTTGCTGATGGGCTCTTTGAAGCAAATGGCTCCGCTCTTTCCTGCAATTAATGTTTATAAATTATTTCTACAGTAGGCAGCATGTATGGTATCATGATTTCAAAATTAGTTTCAATAAATTAAGGGCCTGCCTTCATTACAGAGGAGCCCTCTGACAATGAGGCTCGTGGAGCTTGGGCATTGTGCTGGATGCTTCTGGAAAACGACCGCACACCACCAAGAGCTCTCTCTAATTCTGTGCGTTATTATCCCCTCCTAAGAAGATCCGAAGTTTGTAAGTTCCATCATTGAAATTTCTTCTTATGTAGTATATGGTAGAGTTTTAGTTTTTCACCAGAAGCAGTATTTAGGGCACTTGAAATGCAGAGGCTCAGTTATAGCAGCCCTTTGGCTGCAGCAGAGGGAATGACTCAGACAACAAAGCACAAATGGAACTGGAGGGATTTGGGGTTTTCCCAGAATTACTCTGTTGTTCTGATCATAAATCATTCCTAGAGACGTAATTAGATATTTTATGACCTCGGCATTATTTTAAGAGCGATTTCCATAGACCTAGAATATGCCTATCTTTCTAAATTGGAGAGCATTCTTTTACTTCAGCTTGCCATGTTTCCTATATTAAATGACTCCAAACCTATGATTAAATAAATTTGTGTTTTCTTTGTAAACTGTTTTCCTATGACCTATCAGGGTATATTTTCTAGGGAAAAACTGACTAAGAAACTTATATTAAACCTGCCACTTTTAAGGTTTTTAGATCAGGGATTTTAACTTTCCAAGTAACATCTGTCAGTTCATAGTACAAAAGGAAAGAAATGGAGTGCTGGTTTTAGAGACTGAGGGGAGGAGAGAGGCCTTTGAGCAATGTGAGAGGCATTGGAGACTTAAAAACCCCCCAGGTGGCAGCCATCCTTCCATCTGTGTGTGACACCAATACAGAAACACAATTCTTGCAAAGAGGAAGGATCAAGGGGAAGATAGGAATACCAAGATTTCTAGTTAAAAAAAATGCAGTGCCTTCCCTGAAGAAGTATTCCTTAGTACACATTAATAATCATGCGATGTAAGAAAGAATTGCTAGAATGAAGCAGAGAAAGGAAAAATGGGTGTGAAGCTTCCCCATACCATGAACAGGAGCAGCAATTTCGCAGAAGTGCAGGCCAGTGGTATTGTGCACTCCAAGGCAATTCTATTTCATAATAACTCATACAAGATATGACGCATGCCACATGCCAACAGCACTGTGAGAATAACCTAGAAAGCATGGCAGGAATTTAGAGACAGAGCTAATTACACAATATATAGTCTATCAATCTTTGCAGGTTAACTTCAGTGGACTTTGAATTACAATTTACTTTATCAACTCTATCTTTCAATGAGCGATAAGCAAGCCTCCTTGAAGATGAGACCACACACATTAGCAAAGAGTACAAAGAAGAAAATACACTATCATTAAATGTGTCTCCTGTTTTTTTTTTTTCACCTTTCAAGTACCTAGAGTACATTGAAGTGGTATTCAAAACAGCACTGATTTAAATGGAGACGTGATTAGAAACTAACAGAACACAGTTGTGAGGAGACAAGGGAGAGTATAAGTAGGTTTTTTTACATGCTTTCAGTGAGATTAAAAGAAGTAATTTACAACATGGTAGTGCTATTGTTTAAAAGGGCACTACCCTTACTGGCCTGTGTATCAAAAATAAGAATAATGACATCATTCTCCTATTGAATGTGGGTATTCTTCTTTGGGGAAATTTAGATAAACCAGAAGCCATTGGAATAATTAGACATTTGGCAAAGCAGTATGGCCTGTTTATTCTCTCTGAATCATCAGGGAAATAGAAAAATTCATGGAGGTTAGAGGAAAGAATAGATTAAAGTATAAGATACTAAAAAATGAGCCCATGCATTGAACCTGGAGGACAGTCAACCATGCCACAGACATCCATCAGCAGCAGATGGCAGTTCTGAGCCTTCAGAATTCCTAAAACACAATTTAAAAAAAAAAAAAAACTTGAGAGTGTAATCTCAGAGATTAAAGTTAAATCTAGTAAAACACCTAGAACCTGAAAAACTATCCCTTCTTCCAATCTTTATTTTAAAAGAATGTACTTTCATTGAGCACAGTGGTGTATGCCTGTAATCCCAGTTACTACAGAGGCAGAGGCAGGAGGATGGCAAGTTTGAGGCCAGCCTGGGCAACTTAGAGAGACCTTGTCTTACAGTAAATTTTTAAAAGCTGGAATTGTAACTCACTGGTAAAGAATCCCTGGGTTCAATCCCCAATACCACAAAAATAAATAAACATAAATAAAGAAAACTCTCACGGTAGAATGAGACAGACCTTATTACCCTATATACATGTATGATTGCACTGCTAGAGTGACTCTTGCACCATGTACAACCAAGGAATGAGAAGTTGTGCTCCACTTGTGCACAATATGTCAAGATGCATTCTACTGTAAAATAAATTAATAAATTTAAAAAAGAAAACTCCCTACCAAATGAGTATTTTTCTTCAAAGTAACCTCCCAATGTAGTATTATTCCGATAACAATTTTGTTCTAAGAATTTTCAACTTTTGCAGTCAATTTTACACGTATTTCCAGCCATTCAGGAAATCAGTCACCTTAGTTATGCTGTCATAGCTCATCTGAAAAAACTCAAAATTCTTCTGCTTTCGCATTATGTGAAAATTAATCTTCTTTACTCAGAATAATTATGCCTCCTCATTTCACTGACAGAGCCATGTAATTAAATTGAAGAATTAAGAAAGAAAAATGTCATGGTTAAAACCACTAACTTTAATACAGACACAGTCCTTAAAATTTTATATCATAATATGTTAAATAGACCTACTGGGTCACCATGAACAAACCCACTAATCCACGCCTATTTTGCTGATGATTTGGTTACATGAGGTTACTTACCTACCATCACCAGAAAAATATTTAGGAAGAAAAGTCGCCCACATGGTCCAGCTGAAATGTTACAAGATTGGTCCTCAACTGCCATTTTAATCTATTTCAAAGTTTGCAGGCAGCTTGGAGCTATTACTCTCGGCATAGTTTACAATTTAAGGAGTGGTAAGGATCCTCTGTTTGGGAAGGTGAGGGTTTGAGGATCAAAACTCCATCACTTGTATAATCTCTAAGCTAAAAAAATGCCTCTTACTTCTTCTTATTATTAATAAAAACTTGTGTCCTTTAAAAATGTTTAAATGCTGGGCACAATGGTATGTACCTGTTATCCCAGTGACTCAGGAGGCTGAGGCAAGAAGTAAGATTGTAAGTTCTAGACCAGCCTGGGCAACATAGCAAGACCCTGTGTCCTAACAAAAAAACTAGAAAGGCTGGATTGTAGCTCAGTGAGAGAGTACTTACCTGACATTCTGGATTCAATTCCCAGATTCCCACAAATAGAAATATGTCACTAAAATATTGACTGATGGAATGGTGTGGCAGGTTTTGTAAAGAAAAAAAAAGCTAGGTTTATGATATATAGTGAAGAACAAAGACATAATTTCAGTCTCACAAACATTTATGAATTAAAATGGCAGAACTTAGTACAATTTGCTCCCTGGAAAGGTATCTTTGCATTACCGAAATTATTGTTTTCAATTAAGACACCTTGCTTTGGAAGGGACGGTGGCCAATGTGATGAAAACATGTTTGCAGGCTGATTACACTGAGTACATGTCCACCAGGTGCTTTACTAATAACATAGTTCCTATTTAGAGAAACTTTACCATGATCCAGGTAGGAGTTTATTGTGGTCTTCATTTCAAGTCTGTAAGGGGACTTTGCCAACCATGTTTGAAAGATAAATAGATGGAAGTTCAGAGAGGTTTGTAACTTAGTCTTAGCTTTATCTCCAAGAAGTGGTAGAACCAAAATTTAAATCCAAGTCTAACTCCAAAGCTTAGTCTTGTTGACTATTTCTGAGAGTTTAAATTTCATTTGTCCCAATTGTTGAAGTTTTAGTAAGAAAAAAAATCTTCATTTCTGGGAGTTGAAATGCATAAACTATTGTGCATAACAACACCTATGAGAGCCAGAATCATAATTTAAATATTGCTTGAACCTGAGATTAAACTCTATGCCCAATTTCTCATTTCAAAAATGACTAAATAAATTTATTTCCCTTCCAGATTATTACCAGAATGCCATATGATGTGTCTAGAATCTACTATCCAGTCCCAAATGGCTAGAGGACAAAAGCTGCTTTCATGTCATTTCTTAGCAAAAGCTGAAAGGCCAAAAATCACTGGAGAAATTTTCCCCGGGTGAGATTTTCAGTTCAATTTTATTCTCCCTCGAGGTTCAAACAAACTTCAGATAATCATCATGAACTTGGTGATGAACCAAACTCAGATTCAGACTGTGGCTTCTCAGAGGGTCAGCTCTTCCATTTAGAATAAGGCACAGCTTAAAGTGACGAGCCAAATGGGGTCAGATGTTCAATACTTGGCAAAAGCCTCAGCTGTCGTATTGAAACAATGTTGACAAGATGGCAGGCTTTAAAATAAATCCCCAGTGGAGGCTATTGATATCATTCTCGCTTTCCCTTCTGTCTCCTATCCAGCCTTGCTGCTTTCTAGAGGACCTGCCAATCATGCACAGCACTTGCTAGAAACAGCAAGGGCTGCACAACATGCTCATATTTATTCCAGCAACAGGAGCCAGTCCTGGGCACGCACGGAAGGGGACTTTCTTGATTCCCCTACACAAGATAAAGCACACTGACACACATCTGCCCAAGCAATCAGAAGGCAGCTAAAGCCACCACAGTCCTCATTTGCCAGCAGTTAACCTTTTCCAGACAGTGCTATCAAATAAAGTGAGCTCCAAGCACCATGAATTCTTCTCCTGAACAATCCAATATGGCAAATGCTTTGAGGATACTGACCGATTTCAGTTAAGCAACATTAGTGCATTTTCCTGAAAAACAAGAGACTATTTTATCAACTTTCAGTTAAAAATCCTTTAAGGGTCAGAAATATGATTAATTAATTATTAGGGTAGTACCATCTGTCTACAAGAAACCAACTTGGATTGCTATAAATACAGCCTAAAAGGTTAGCTCAAATCCTGACTCCACTGAAGCTCTGAATTTCATGACTATGATGGTTAATTTTATGTGTTACCTTGACTGGGTTGAGGCATGCCCTGGTATTTGGTTAAGCAACATTTCTAAGTCTGAGAGGGTGTTTTCAGAAGAGATTAGCATTTGAACTGGTGAACTTAATGAAGTAGATGGACCTCTTCAAAATGGCGGGAACCATGTAATCTATCGAGGACCCCACAAAACAATAGGAAGACGGAAGAAGTTTGGATTCATCCACTGCCTGACTACCTGAGCTGAGAGACCAGTCTTCCCCTGCCCCTGGCACCTCTGCAGACTTGGGCTGGAATCAATACTATCAGCTCTCTGGCTGTTATACCTTTGAAATAAACTTTCCTGGGTCTCCAAATTGCAGGTGGCAGATCTTGAGACTTCATGAGAATCTTCAGTCTCCATAATCATGCAACTTACAATTGTGTGTGTGTGTGTGTGTGTGTGTATGTATGTGTATATATATATGCACACAAATGCACACATAAGATATAGATACACATATATTTACACACATATATTTATCTGTATCCTATACATAGGTGCATAAGTGTATGTATGCAATGATCTTTCAATGTGCGTGTGACATAATCAATTATACATTGAGAAGTATCCATGTTATGAGGAAAATTAACTTTTTGATACATTGCACATCTGTTCTAAAATACTTTTTCTTCCCATGCTATCTTGGAATAGCACAATGTCAATAGAGAAAACTTGATGTTGAGGTTGTTATAAATGCCTTTAGAGACTATGTAACACATAACTGGCAATCCATGGATGTTTTAGTTACAAGAATCTGAAGTTGATATATATGCATATTGGTAAGCTTACTGGGGGTCTTAGGCTGCCAAGATACCCAGGTTTTATTGTGTGGACAAATATCCCCCAAAGGGACCATATGTAAAATCTTGATCCCAAAGGTGGCAGTATTGGGAGGTGTTGTGAACCTTTAAGAGGTGGGCCTTGTAGGACCTCCTTTGGTATACTCATGAAAGGGATCATGGGACCCCACTCATCCCACCCCCTCTCTCTAGAGGCTCATGAGGTGAGCATGCTCCCTAGCATGCTCTCCTGCCCTGTTTGCTGCCCTTGCCATAGGCCCAAACAAATAGGACTGCAAAGTCTTAGACTAGACTGTCCAGAACTATGAGGCAAAATAAAACTCGTAAAGAGTTTCATCAGTTGCCTGCAACAAGTATTTCATTATAGTGACATGAAGCTGGCTGATAAATCATATAAGTGACTTTCTTATATGAAAAAAAGAAAAAAGAAAAAAAAACTACCAAAATGAGCAAAGAAAGCATTGAGAAAAGTTCTCTTAGAATCAATCATCCCATCTTTAGGCTAAGCATATTTTTAGTGCCCTCAGGTTATTAAAGCCATGGACAACTAAAAGACCAGAACTTGGAGGGACCCTAAGATGATCTGGTTCAGTCATTTACAGGACCATGATGTTTCCACTGGAGGCCATCTCAAGGTGACAAGAAGGGACAGCAGCTGGTGGCCCTCTCCAGCTTGGCCAGAACAGCACCTGCCACAATTCAATCTACTGGTCTTCTAGGCAAGGCTTCTTATGGAAAATAAAATTGTGCTTCTAAAAGAAAAATTAGAAACCTCGGACCCTGACATTTTATAGGTAAGTATACTGAAGTGGAGAAAGGTGAACAGTGAGTTCAATGTCACCCACCAGGTTAAAGAGCAGGTCAAAGTGCAGTTGAATCTTCCCTCTCCCTGGTGATAAGATGGACCAAATCCCTTCAGAGGACAAGAAATCTGCTCATGCTGTTTGTTGTTCCTTCTATCAGCATCATTTAACCCCTCTTTGTTCCTGAATGTTCTATTTATTTTCCCAGCATAAATCCATGGAGTCCCTTAGGAATCTGGTCAATTCCATCCATTTAACCATAAAATTGATAAAAGCTTGAAGGGAGAAACGAAGAGGAGGTATGAAGGAGAAACCCAGGTGAGGGTGGACCATTCACTTATTCCAGGATCTCATCATCATCGTCACTGGGATCATGTCATCATCTGTCATCACCGCCATCGTCATTCCTTGTGTTCACAACACAATCTCTGATGCCTCCCGTCAGCACGGCCTAGGGAGACCTTAATAAGCTGAGTAGTGTGAAAACCCAGGATTTGCACAGCTTGGCATTTCCATCTATGCTGCTTTTTAACTGTGCTCAAGTGCCTGACCGTAAGCAACATAGATTTTTTTAATTTTTGAAAACATGTCTCTTGTCTTTTTTTTTTTTTTAATTTCTCAGGTTTCTAACCAAGAGACATGTTTATGGCAAACAATCTGCAAATCCCTGGTCTGCAAACACCCTTATGACAGGGCCAGTGGCCAGGAGAGAACAGCCGAGCCTGAAGGTCAGAGGCAGCCTCCGTGGCTCCTGCAGCTTGGACGCTCATGATCCTGCCCTCTTCCTGAAACCCTGGATGCCTGCTGTTTCATGCTCTTTTGGTAGCTCTGTGAAGCTTCCTTCTCAGTGCCCTCTTTCAGTTTGGCTGACCCCTCATGTGTTTTCATACACCTGCATATTTGCTCTGATACTCATTTCCTTCTTCCTCTCTGAACCTCCTAATCTTCCAAGATCAGGACAAACACCATGTCCTTTCTAAAGTCTCCTGATCCAGGTTGCAATTATTTGTTTCCTTCTCATTTCTTTTACCAAAATATATATTTAATTATCCAAGTAGATGCTGCTTAAAACAGTCCAAAATCCAAAAGTACAATTAGGCAAGGGGTGAAAGTCTCTTTTGCTCCTTTTTTTTAAATGCTATCCAGTTTCTCTACCCATCCATTTTTTAAAATTTTTTTAATTTTTATTTTATTCTATTTTATTTTTGGTATGTGCCTGTGCTTCAAAGATACTTAGGCATAAATAAGCAAAGACAAGATATTTTGTCTCTGGTTTTACACAAATGATAGGTATGAAGCATGTTCTGCACCTTACCAGTTTTCACTTAATGATATGTTCTGGAGGGAAGAGTTTTCATATAAGTTCATAGAGAACAGTGTCATTCTCCCGTAGCTATGTAGTATTTTACTGCAGGGTTATAGTAACACTCTCCTATGAATGGAACTTAAATGGTTTCCAATTTTTGCTATTACACACAATAATGGAATTAATAGTTCTGTGCATATGTCACTTTGCATATTCATGCTAGGACACCTAGAGAATGAATTGGCACTCTTCTATCAAAGATATATTTGGAATTTAAAATATTTTCAGATGTCCTTCACATTTTAACCAATTATATTTCTGCAAACAATACATGGTGGGCTCCCCCATTTTTGATAGCACAATGTTATCAAAGTTAACTATATTTTTAATCTGGAGAGGTAATAATTGTTTTTTGCTTTTGTACATTTTATTTCCGTTCTTTCTCTTATGATCAATGTTGAACCCATTTTCATATTTTTAAGGTTTATGTGAGCTGGGTACAGTGGTGCACGTCTGTAATCTCACTGGCTCTGGAGGCTGAGAAAGGAGGATCTTGAGTTCAGAGCCAACCTCAGCAACTGTGAGGCACAAAGCAACTCAGGGAAACCCTATCTCTAAATAAAATACAAAACAGGGCTGGGGATGTGTCTCTGGGGTCAAGTGCCCCCAACTTCAATCCCTAGGATCAAAAGAAGAAAAAGAAAAAATTTTAAAGAAGGTTAATGTGTATCTTCATTTTTAAAATGAATTATCTTTTTACATCATTTTCACAATTTTTCCCCCTTGGTAAAATTTATACATGCTCTTTACATATTAGAAAAATTAAAATTTTTGGTTTTGTTGAGAACTAAGATTTTACATTGCTCTTTGATTTTTTACTTTGTTTATAATAACTGTCCCCTGGAACTTTCTGTAACAAATAGTATTTTAAAAGGAGAAAAAAATGAAGCTTATTAACATGTGTATTTCCAGATGTACACAGGAGACATCCAGGAAATGAGTAATTCTCTCAACTAGATCTCAAAGAAAACATTTGAACTTCAGGCTTAAATACCTTTGTTCTCTGAAACAAAGGAAGAGGCTACAGGGAAAAGCCAGTTAAGATGAGATGACCAGGAAATGCCCCTTAAAGGCAGGTAAGGTTTTACCCAGATTTAAATCAATACCCTCTGCATTTAGTCACCCCTCTCCCTGTCCACAGAGGTTTTGGAGAGGGAGACACCTTCACAAATGGAAATTTTCTTTCCTTATGTAAGTTTCTCTTACAGATGGGCAATTTTTAGTACTACTGTGTCTGTAGTCTCTCAGGAAAACCACTTCAAAATAATTAATGTACTACAGAGGCAGAGTAAGGGTAGCATGTTCTGGTATATTGCAGGGTGGCCAGCACCCTGCCAAGGTAGATTTCTGCTCAGAGGGTATGAGCTGCCAGAGAAATTGAAAGTCTGAAATTATTAATGAAGAATAAGAGTCAGAGCCAGAAATTAGACCAGGGAACTGAACAACCTAAAATGGCTCTGGTTCTTTATTTAAGGGGGAGTACATCAAAGGCAAGGAAAAGGCTTCAGAGGAGGAGTTTAGGTGCTTGCTTCTCCTTGTGGCAGGGGTCTTGCAGCAAAGAGGTTGACTGGCATCTCAGCAAGCCACATCCATCTCCAAAAGGCTGTATGACTGTGGTTCCAGCGGGTCACACATCTCGAGTGCAGTGCTGAACTTAGAGGGAACTAAGTAGGAAGTCACATGTATTAGGCATTCTCAAACCTGCAGGGTTGCCACTGGGAGTTCCTGACATCAGACAGTCCTACCTAATGGCTTCCTGGATGATTTTAGTTCACACAGAGTTCATGGATGATTCCCGGCACTGTTGTGTCCTGTAGTCATACTTTGGGGTGATATGTTGAGTCCTATCATAGCATCCAATTCTTTATTCATTATGGAACTCATCATATTAGGTCACAAATGTTTTGAATTTGCTACTAGATTTTGAGGATCTCAAGAACAGATACTATGGCTTATTCAATTTTTTGTTTCTCAGGAATGTTAACCTAAGTGTTAAGATGCTAAGTATTTAAACATCAGCAACATTATCTTTAACCGCTAATGTTTTCTTATTTCATTTTTTTCTTCTGAACTTAAAGTGGTAATATACTGGAATAATGAAGCTGATGTAGGCTATAATCTAAGTTTTGTTAATGGTCCTACTGCTCAGAAAACCATACTTCAAAGGCTATTGCTTTGGCATTCCAAGATCTTTGAGCTAAACCAGAACTAAGGTCTTCTTGACGGGCCCCTACCCTCAGTTCTCTCACCCCTCTTTCCCCCAGAATAGAGGGAGTTTTCTTTAAATGTTCCTCGTCTGACTAAATACCACTCATCTCTTCTGTTCACCCTCCCATAACCAGTCACCACCTGCTTCTTCCAGAAACCTCAAACCCTTATTCTTTTCTATAGCTTATGATACTAGATGAACCTAACCATCTGGATTTTCTTTGAATCTTCTATTTTGTCAGACTCCCACATATATGCATATAATAAACTTGTATGTCTTTTCTCCAATTAATCTGTCTACTGTTTGTTCCAGAGATTAAAATGATCCAAATTTTAGAGAATAGTTTTAACTTCTCTACAGCTCCTTTTCCAATGCTGCTGATATGGAACTGAAAAATCCTATAGGAGACCAGAAAGTATATCTTCATTTTTGAAATAAATTATCTTTTGATATCATTTTCACATTTTTCCACCCCAAAATATGAGAGTAAGAGACCAGAGTAGGTCACCCCAAAATAGGCCCCTTTGGCACAAAGATTATTTTGAGAAATTGCAAATAGGGAGAAACTCTGAAAATAGAGGAGAACCTGTCATTTTGTACGGAAGATTTACCTCTATAGGGGACATCTCCAATTGTAAGAGTATTTCTCTCTTTGTGCCAGGACAGAAGGAGGAGTGTGAATCCTGTGAAGACACTGATTGAAATCTGCAAAACCAACCTTACTCTTGTTTACTGTAATTTTTCTGTTCACCTCTCTATTACTGATCCCTCAAACCCTTCTTGTTTTGTTTCAATGAGGTGGCTCAGAATGTCCCTGGGCATCTCCCATGTCTACTTGAGCAATACCTGCCAATGAACTTCTTGCTTTCCTCTGACTAACTTATCTTTTGTTATATCTTGACAAAGAACTCAGAAAAAGTAGAGAGAAAAGAATGTATTTTCCTCCTATGTAACAAGCAGAAATTATTTAGCAGATTGGTTTTTATTTGAAACACAATTTCTTAAATGTCAACAAGAAAAGACTGTGTGTCCTCATGTGTGTGTCTTCAGAAGCATGAAGTACTCATAGAGGCAAGCTCACATGACCCTTTAAGGGTCTAAGTTTCTTTTTTAATCTACAAAATAAATAAGTGCCAGAGCAAAGCCTCCTAGAACATACTGAAGATTTTGTGTCAAGATCACTAGTACGTGAAAGCTATTTAGAAATAATAGCTTTGGAGCAAATCAATGGAAAATTGGAGGAAATAAGTACTCCTGCCCTTCAAAAATCCAACAATGGTCAGCATTACTTCTGTGTTTTATTTTTAACATTTCATGCATACAAAGTTTAGGATGATGTTCAATAAGGAAAAAAAAGTAAGACTTCAGTTTTCTAGAACATCAGCCACTTACTCTCTTGCTGCTGTTTCTCAAGTGTTTCTGTTTTTGAGGGAAAACACAGTCACTCCTCAGCTAGTCTTTAAAGCAAAGGCTGATCTATACCTGGCCAGCAGAGTGACTAGGAAGGGGTGGAATTCCACATTTTGTGTTCATCTGGAATTTTCTCTTTGGTTCAATCTTGATAAGAAGCCAAGATGGCTTCTGGCTTTGGTTTTGAGATCTCTGAGGGCATGCAATTGCATAGGAGCATAAGAGCAATTTGCCATGACTCACCTCCTTTTTTTGTTGTCACTGATGATTGCACAAAAAGTAAACAGTTTTCCTACAGTGCTCAATAGCCTCAAATGTGCCAGGGCAAGGACTGCTTTTCAAGAAAATGAAATAAAGCATATGGAAGAAAACTAAGAACTCTTGTCAGAATTATTCCACTGTGAAATTAGTTACATTCCACAAGAAAATATAACCATGCCAGGGGTTTCTTTCTTCAGTGATTCTCACATAAACTGCAGCAGGGAAAAAAAACTGGTGTTCAGCATCATAAGCTGTCAGTGCCATTGGCTACCTAAACCCATTCATATTTGATTATTTTCAGTCCACTGCAATGTCTATACAGCCCTGGTGTATATTTCCTTGGTTCATTGAATAAAACATTCGCATCCGTCTGTGATCGTATTGCCGTTGTCCCTGTTATAATTAACACAGCAACAGATTAAAAAAATACAACTTAAAATAAGTGGTGTAAAATTCACTTCCAAACAGAATACACATAAAAAAAGATTATCCAACAGAGAGCTGCCAAATGTACTGTAAACTGGAAGAGTTTCAACATCCTTTAAACACTCGGCTAGAAGCTAACTGAACCACATCTCTGCTGTCAACAGAGCATGAAACTCCAAGACTTCTGCAGTTTCCATCTAGTCTCTTCCAGATAAAACTAAAGACTTTCATGGGGTGAATACATATTTTTAATTTTAATGGCATTGTCCATTTCTTTTTGGTAATCAGTGTGTGTCCTTCTTGAGAATGTCCACATCGTTTAGGAATGTGACATTCTGAAAACTGCCCCAACTTGAGTTATCATTCTCTTCTCCACAAAGCCCCTCTTGGATGCATAAAGTTGTGACTCTTATGCTATGAAGGACACTTAGTAGGTCTCATCATTTTTCCTAGAATGTGTGATAGAAAACACAAACACATGCATATGTGTGTGTGTACACGCACATACACACACACACGCACACACACACACACAGTAGCTAAAGAGGAAGCTGTATGTCACAGTAAATCCTGCTCAAAATTCTCCATTGAAATCTATTCCTTATCAACTCAAATTTTCAGGATCAGGTGGTAAAAGGCCTGTACAGTGTAAGCCTAGATTATCTTTCCAGTCTGTTTTTACCAATCTCCTAAATGTATCTCATATTCCTAGCAAACCAGACTATATGGACCCTGTGTCACCTGGGCTTTCCTACTGTCTGATCCTGCCCTCTGGATAGCAGAGCATCAGGGCTCTGGACACCATTAGTCTGGAGTATAGGGTGTTAGATGCCTGGCTCAGGGGGAAGGCAGGCAGGGAGGTGGAGGAGAGGTGCCCCTTGAAGTCAGTGGACAGCAGGTTGGGGCTGAGGGGGGTGATCTGTATCAGAGCATCTTTCAGATTGCTGATGAGAAAAGTGGTGCACCCCATTGGAAGAATCTGACCATTTGAATACTGCAGAAATAAAATTTCTGTGACAAAACCAGGAAGACAGGTAGGACAGGAGACATGTTTCACAAGATAAGGTCTGAGGTGTGGTCTGAGGTTGTGTGAATGAGATAAATGACTTTTCCTAGAGGGACTACTTCTCTGGTGACTGAAAACAAGTTCTCAAGGATGTGAAAGGAAGTGAATGCCATCTGGGTGCTTATAATCATGACATTCTTCATGCATTGATTACCTTCAAATTTACCTGTCAAATTCTTCCATGTCAAATGTCAACTCTTCCATGAAGCCTTTTTCTATCCCTTCAAAAAAGGCCATCCTAATCTTCTGCATACCATCACTGTTGGAACTTCTGGAGGGCCTTCCTTACTGTTTGTATTACAGTCTGGTTTATTTGTCTCATGATTTTGCTACATTATATGCACTGTAAATTATAGATTTGCTCTGAATCATTGTAGCAACTATGAGCCATGTCACATAACTGTTACTCAACAAATATTGTTAACATCATTTAAACTAACATCTGCAGGGAAATCAAATATTTACATGATCTATGGAACAATAAAATGGTATCAAGGTCCAAATATATCCATGGACCCTCTCACAGTTGGCCAATATTGTTGGCATTCCTTCAATATGGTTTATAGAGATAAGAATATTTGTTCAGCTTATATTGAATATTGACTTACAATTTTCCATGGACCTAAATTTTTTCAGTTGTTTGGCATAACTAGGAGACCATCTCATTCCACCTAAAAGTCTGATACCAACAATAATTTGGCTTATGCAATGATTAAAATGTAGTTTGTTTCCATATTTAATTTAGCTATTTTTTCATTTTGTTAAGTACATCATTTTGGAAGCATACACTGGAAATATGTATTTCTTATAAGATTACTATTGGATACACAGAAAATACTTCAGTATCAGGAATAAAATTCTTGAATGTTCTCCATGTTAGCTACTAGGAAAATTGAGGTTAAATTTTCAGCCAAGACTATTGGATATTATGAAATACATTGTATGATTAAATATTACCCCTTAATTTTTTTTTCATTTTTTCTACTTATTTTCTCTTTCTCCAATTTCTTACTTTAAATATGTTCAACAATATCCAGTATAAGTAACACAGAAAAATTAAAATGGTCCATATTGACTTATCCTCCATTATCTTAAAGTCAAATATGTTATATGTATGTGACATTATTAAATGACAAAGAAATGATCATTTGTGAGACATTTTCTTGAAAGCAAAATGATTTTGAAACTAGCCTCAGAAAAGATCTATCAACCCCGTATTTTTTCTTTGCACTCAGACAAGACATTTATTCACTTTTGGCCCTTGCTTTCTCCTCTGAAAGGTAAGATAAATATAACTCTCACCTGCCCATCTGCCTCATTTTTATAATTCCACATAAAACATAAAGATAAGAAAGCTTGGCTTTCAAAATATCTTTTATTATTTACAGACCTGGAAGATTATTAAAAATGCAGAGTGCTCATATTCATTAAGGATGTCGCTCTCCAAGGCTGCAGAAATGCATCAAGAAAATAAACCATAAATGGGACCCAACACAGTGTTGACCATTTATCTCTCCAAAGAACCTCCTTGAGCACTGTACTTTAAAATATATGTAGTATTTTTCACTCACATAAAATGAAAGTTTAGAATTTGAAGCTGAATAACACCAAAATCATTGTAAAGGGGATGCATATCTGTCCTCATGTTCCTTTATGTTTCCATATCTTTCATATTCTTGGTGTGTTATGAGGTACATGCACACACCCCTGTATATATACACACAGATGTATATATTTGTTTTTTAATTTGCATATTTTTATTTCTAATTAGAACATACCAAAAACTAATATTCTAATTAAGTAGAAGCATTAAAAGGCTTATGTGAAATGAGAAATCTGACAAACACAAGGTCTCTCTCCTTTCTAGCATCTATAGGCCTGACCATGCGGCTTTTTAAGAGCTGGTTATTTAAGGGTGGATGTGAGCCAATGTTCTGCTGACTCAGAAGAAGGAGCTTGCTGTGTGGGCAGAGTACATGGAAGCTATTTGTGGAGGGAAGAGTATGTCACCTAAATTAATGTTGGAGACTCGCCTCGTAAGTCATCCCCACCATTCTGCTCCGCCACCCCGCTGCAAAGTGTAGGGGTCAATATTCTACTCATTTAGAACATTCAGGGCCTATTCATCTACGATGGGGTCGGTCTCCCTTCATGGGGCCAGGATACAATATGACTCAGGATAAAAACTTATTTAAGAAACCAGTATTCAAGACAGCCATTAAACTTGCACACATATTTCAAAGTCCTGTGTATCATCCTCTGTTGTTGAATGCCATGAACTGGCCTAGTACACAGACCAGGGAGTCAGCCACAGACTCGGATTTGAGCACTGTTAAATAGGCCTCTTATCCCAACACAATATGTGTGCATTGAAGCTCTGATTTTTCCCCCCAAAACTCCTTCCAAAAGATGATATATGTCTTCTCAATTAGACTTAAGAAGAAAGTGAGGGCACCGGCAGAGAATGTAAGGGAGATAAGGAGATACTAGACATGGCAAAGTGGTCAACATTTCATTTCTGATTCTCTTTAATAACATTGCATGTACTTAGAGTAAGGAGTAAAGAACTATTTCAGAATATTTTCATCGGTAACTAATTCATAGGAATTATGACTGGTCATAAAAAGAAAATGAATGAACAAATGAACTTTTCCTATCCCTGTAGGTTAATTTCCAACTGTAAAAGTAAGCATATTCTGGATATTACTCTGTTTCTATAGTAACACAGTGTTGTACTTCAGTTTCTTGCCCAAGAAATCAGCTCATCCAGTGGTTCCATCTGGTGTTCTGGATCCCACTGAAAAGCCAGTGAGCCATGTGAGGAACAGTGGACCACTCTGATACCTTCTTTTTTTTCCACTCTCTGGGTTTTCAGTTTTCTTACTTGAGTTCATTTGGATCTTGCTAAATATTAAATTTAAATATCAACTAAATAGTTACTGCATAACAACCTTTCAGTCGAGGCTGGACTGCATACATAACAGTGGTCCCATAAGATTATAAGGGAGCTGAAAAATTCCCATTACCTGGTGACATATCCATTGTAATGTTGAAACCCATGACTCGTGTTTGCGGAGATGCCAGCATAAACAAACCCAGGATGCTACCAGTCATAAAAACAATAGCATTTACAATTACGTACAGCACATAATACTTGATACTGGTTTGCATGTTTACTATACTATTTATTGTTATTATACAGTGAACTCCTTCTACTTATTAATAAAAAAAATAAGCAATTAAATGGTGACAAGTCCTTCAGGAGGGATTCCAAAAGAGGTGGCAACCTCATGCACCTACTGCCCTGAAGACCTTCCAGCAGGCAAGGCTTGCATGGAGGTACAAGATGGTGACACTAATGATCCTGACCCTGTGTAGGCATGGGCTACCATGTGTTTGTGTCTTAGTTTTTAACAACAACAACAACAAAATGTCTAAAAAGTAAAACATTTTGGAAAATTAAAAATTCACAAAATAGAAAAACTAAAGAATAAAGATATAAAGAAAATATCTTGTATCGCTGTACAATTTGTTTTAAGTTAAATTTTATAAGAGTCAGAGAATTAAAAAGAAAGTCTAAAAGTTTTATAAACTAAAAGTTACCATAGTCTAAGTTTCATTTATCATTGAAAAAAAAATGGCTTTTGGTCAATTTAGTGTCACCTAAGTGTTTATAAATTCCATAGTAGTGTACAGTCATGTCCTCGGACTTCACATTCACATACCACTCACTCAACTTCCACTCTTGCAACCTACATTCATGGTAAGTGTCCTACACAGGAGTACCATTTTTTACCTTTTATGTAGTACTTTTGGTGTACCCATTCTGTTTAGATATGTTCAGATGCACACATTCTAAGCACTGTGTTACAATTGCTTACATTATTCAGCATGGCAACCTGCGATACAGGTTCGCAGCCTAGATGCAATGGGCTTTCTGTACAGAAGAGGTGTGGAGGAGGCTGCAGCATGGAGCTTGGGATAAGTACAGTCTATGATGCTTACACAGCCATGTACTCACCTAATGACACATCACATAGAACATGTCTCCATCCTTAAGCAACGTGACTGTATCTTTTGTGGGTTAAAATTGTTGAGAATTATAAAATCTGGGAAGATGGCAGAAAAAGGCAAGAAGCTGGAGTAATATTCCCAACTGGAGCAATAAAGCTACATCACCTGGGTTTCCTCATGCTCCACAGAGGTCCATGCACATTCAACCTCTTCTGCTAAAGGCTTTGTTTCAAAAAAAAAAAAAAAAAAGAGAAAACAAAACTATGTACTTCTCTGATAACCTTCTTTCAGTTTATTTTTAAATACTTATTGAGCTCTAATTATGCATGAAACACTGTGACAGATTTTTTCATTACCAAATTATTAAAAGAACCTAATTCATGTTTTTAAGGAGGTTAGATCTGCTATGAAATTAACTCACCATGAAAGCAATACAGTTGAATGAAAACTGCTATAACTGATAGCAGATTATAAGTGCAACAGAAGAGACAAATGTGTCTAGAAAGGTGTGAGATGGAAGGGTTAAGTAGCAGGAGAAATAGGGAAGCCTGCACGAAGGAGGTGGCACTGGAGAGAAATCTTAAAAATTATGATGGGACCCACTTCTGAGTATATCACCAAAGGAGCTGAAACGGATATGTCAAAGAGTCATCTGTATTTCCATGTTTATTGTTCACAATAGCCACGGTATGTAAGCAACCTAAGTTTCCATCAATAGATGGATGGATAAAGAAAATGTGGTGTATATACTCAACAGAATTCTGTTCAGTCTTCCAACTCAGTTTTCAGTCGGAGATTCAGTCATTTGCAACAATAGAGATGGACATGGAGAATGCTCTGCAATGTGAAATAAGACAGGCACAAAAAGATAAATGTTATGTGATCTCATTTTACATATATGGTGTCTAAAGACGTCAGTCTTGTAGAAACAGAGGGTAGAAAGGAGGCTCCCAGAGACTGGGGTGTGGAGAACAATGGGAAAGGAGAGATTTGACCAAGTTAGATGATAAAATACATTTAAGTGATCTCTTCTACTGCATGTTGACCACAGTTAGTAAATAATGTGTAGTATATTTTGAAACTGCGAAAAGAATAGACTTCTAATGTTCTCACTATAAAAAGTAAATGATAGGTTGGTGAGATGATGGGTATGGTATTTGATCTTTATGTTATTTAATCTTTCTATGGTATATACATGGATCAAAATATATGCATGTTGTAATCCATAAACATACGGAATAATTCTTTATCAATTTAAAAATAAACAGAATTTTTTAAATTATGATTGTAAAATACAATGTGAATTTGACATGTGAGATCAACGAATCGCTGTCTTTGCCTCACAACTAAGGGGATAATGATAAAATTGGGGGTTCATATTTCCATCCCATGCTCTTTTAGCTGACTTGTGTTTTCATTCCACGCACTGGGAGCTGGTTGGCTAGAATCTCTGTCACCAGACATTCATCATGCCTGCTCTTCTTTCATTTCTTTATGACAAATGACTCAATTTCCGTGAACATTTTTTTCTCACAAGTTTATATGTCCCCATCATTTCATCACCTTTTGCTCTCTTCCATGACCATTACTAAGTTCAGTGAAATGGGTGCTCAGACCTGAGGGAAATCAGAGTTTTCTCTCTTCTCCTCTACGACATCTAGCTGAAATGAACATTAAGAAAATTTATGAGACAAGTAAGCACAGTGGACCTCACAAGGCCACCTGAAAAGACCAAGAGTAACCCTGTTTCTTCATCTTGTTGAGAAAATGCTGCCATTGATGAAGGAATTGGGACTCTGGCCACAAGGATCTCTCCTACATTCTGTCCCTGGTGGCTTGTACAAATGATCCAGTTTCTCCCAGAAATTCTGAGAATGTATTATATGCTGTGTAAGATATTAGGCAATTCGAAGAAGGGAAGTCACCTGGATTCAGGTTTTACTCACGAGCTTGTCAATCTTCTCCTTTCAGATAGAACAGAGGGACTGATGTAATTGCCAAGTGGAAACAAGGATGTGTAGAAGTGGAGGTGCACAGTAAAGAGGAGAGGTGTGTGGAGATTTTCAGCAACAGGAAAGAGAAGAAATCAAGCAGAAATGTGGCCATCTGAAGCAGAAATGCCTCTATGTGTTCAACATACACTCATTACCCCCTCCCTCTCAGCTCACTCATTCTTCACTAACCACCCTCTAGGAATTGACAGGGTTGCACTTATTCCCGTTTTATTTAAATTTGCCCAAATGCACTTTTGCTCTCACCTTTGCTTGACCTGATAAACAAGATGGTAGAATGGCTACTACCCTCCTGGAGAGTGGACTGCATCTTCAGAAGCTCATGGAAAGCAAGTCACTTCCACCAATCTCTTCCAGAAAGTCAGGGAAGGCACAGCCCACCATTCAGAAGAAAGAAAGGCAATTTTCCTGGGATTTCAAGAGTATGAAAGGAAAAACTCCTTATTGCAGCATTGGCAGTAACTGTACAAACAACAAGTTGTTCTGAAGATTGATTACACTCCCAAGTGTTGCTATGACCATGAGTCAATGACATCAGCAACTTAATATTTTGCATGTCATAACAAAGTACTAGTAAAAAATGAACAGGACTAATCAACTGGACAAAATTCTGTTGTAATGAGTTCAGGTGATCTTAGAAATCCCACGGAAATGGAAGGCAGAGCAGGTATTGGGTGGTGTAGAAATCTCAGCATTCGGATTTTTATAATGACTGCACCAGCAGAGTTTGATTTTAAATTGTAAAATTTTACAATAGACTTTGGTTTATAATGTATTGCAGTTTAGAGTTTTGTTATATGGAAAGCTTAGTCTGCAATTGCTATATTTTTTTCCCCTATCTTTATGGAGTTTTGAGGAAAAAAATTTATTCCATCCCTTTCACACTCTTTATTTTTCTGCCTACTGGAATAAATTTGAGCTGAATGTTTAATCTGTCCTTTAGTAAGCATTTTCAATCATTACAAAGCTGATGTGAAGATAGCTGAATGTGACATGAGAAAGCAGAATGGATCAGTAAAATTACCTAAGTCTTACATCATGCTAAAACAGAGAGGTGGTCTCTCTTCCTTTGTGCCTTTCTTCATACATGATGCCCAATGTCATATATGGCATATAATACATTCTTGGGGTTTCTGGGGAAATTGGGTAAAGATGAACATTCTTATATTGGAAGGATGTGGTAAATCATATTTGTCACCTTCCTCTTACAGCATGGTCTCTAAGGGAGCAAGAAGCCATCCAGTCTCTCGGGACTAAGCTTTGGAAAGTAAATGTCAATAAGGCCAGTTGCAGGACCAAAGCATTTTAAAGGGAGACTCGTGCAGAGGTTTAAGTCAAAAATGTTTCTTCAAGGAGGAATAAAGTAGAACAGAAAAACACTGAGAGTGAGACGGAATAGAATGTTCTTATGTCACATTGTGTCACATAATTGTGTGTACACTGGATGAAACTTGCAAACTTTCTAGGTCTCAATTTACTCATCCATAGAACAATATGGGTTGAACCCCAAAACTTTCTGTGTGTGCCAGCCTGAATTTTATTGACTAGTCCATTGCCTTTAATCTAGTAAACCCATAAATGTGAGAAACCTTTAAAAATAACCTTTAATAATTATTTAATGATAATAATTGAAATAAAATTATGATGAAAATGGTGCATCTTCTTTGTCCCCTTGACCAGGGTCTTGCCCTGGTCATATGTTCCCTATGCTTTTTTTAACATTTTTTTTTTAGTTTTAGGTGGGCACAATATCTTTATATTTATCTTTATATTTAATATCTTTTATATTTATATGGTGCTGAGGATCAAACCCAGTGCCTCATTCATGCTAGGCGAGCATTCAACCAGTGAGCCACAACCCCAGCCCCTGTTCCCAATGCCTTTTTTGTGCTGTTAGAGCACGTGTACAACTATGGCACAGGTGCATGTGAGTACATGCCCTGCTTCAGCTGCCAGGCATCTTACCAAGGTATTTATAGTGACTCTGTTCTCTTAACTTGAAACTGGTGGATACATGGCATTAGGTAACATATTGACCATCAACTACAGACTCTAACTTTTCTGCATTATGCATAGTCTCTACCTCCAATCTCTTTGTCCTCACTTTAATTGAACCTCCCTGAAACAATAAATAAATGCAGAATTACTGCAGACCTACATATCTATTCTTTACCAGGAAGAACTTAGGGTTTTGTATACTGCTTCCTACTAAAAAGAGTTCTTTGTTTTGTGAAATAAGAAAATGGAATTGAGGGAAAAGGAGTTCTCATTCTAAGGCCACTTCTGAAACTGCCCAAGGAAAAGAAGATGATTATCAGTCGGAACTCCAGGAATTGTCTTTGAGATCTCTATACACTTTAAAATCCATTCTTTTTCTCTTCTAGGAAAAATTAGCATGAAATGCAGAAAATAACAGGAAACTGAAAAAATTGATATGAAGGAAGCACCTTGCTAATGAACATCAGTGTAAGTATACAAGCAATATGTTGAAAAAAACAAAGCTAAAGCTATATTTTGATTGTCAGGTTTCAAATCATCACATAACACAGGCACATGATCACTATTGGAAGTGAGGGAAGAGATGACCATTAACTACTTTGAAAGACACTCTGTGACCCCTGGTCCTCTTTTTTTTCTAGCCCATTTTGAAGTGGTAATGTCTTATCAGATGTTGAAATTCAAACACTTGAGTTCATATAATTGTCAGCACTCATCTGGATTCATTTTCATTCTCTCTTATGTTTTAAAATCACACTTATTTCATAATGTTAAACTCAAGCCAGATGAAATCCCTTGACAAAAGAATCGAACAAGTCCAAATTGATCTCTTAAGTGGATCAATAGAAACTTAACTGAAATGGATTGGGGATTTTATCAAACTTGATGTAGTAGAACACTAATAAGATCACTTCCAATTCACACATATACAACTAAATTTTCAGCACAAATTGATCTGATTACTAAGGATGAATGGTCACCTTTAATAATGGATTAAGGCAGTAAAGAGTTCTTTTTCTATACATAAATTCTTTTTAAAAAAAACTCTTGTAGATTGCTTTCATTTTTCTTCTTAAAACTAAATTTTATTTGCTTTTTATATGTTCAGGTTTGACTTTAGAATTGTTTTAATTTGTATAAGTTGACTTCACTTCTATTTTTTAAATCAGAATACCTTCTTAAGGGTTTTTCAAAAAGAAATTTTTTTGACAGTCAGGGAATCCACAATGATAAAAATATATTGCTCCAGTAAACCATATCTCTAAAAGCCATTTGTAAAATAATGCAAATCATAATAAAGCTGTTGATATGGAAAGGATTGCTTTTGAAGTGTTCACTTTGTCCATTTTATGAATATTAATTTAATAATTCACATACATGTTTCTTACAAATTCTGTGAGATATTAGAATTTAACATTATTAATAATATTTATGGATGAAAATTTGACACTGGGTAGGGTTAAAGACTTAACACAGTGATGGCAAAAGACCAAGAATTTAATCTCTCCAAGAAGCAAAATGCCTAATCTGCCTCTAATCGATTTGAAATATTGCTCTACTCTCATTCATGCCAATGTCCATTTCTTCATTTCAACATGGCATGACTAGTCTTAGCAATTGAATCAAGTGTTGGCTACAGAGTATTCTGAACAAGTTTAACTTCTCCGATGAAGAGAAAGAGTGTTAAAATGAGATGAAAGGTTCTGGGTTATATTAGCAACCTTTTGCTTGTGAATACATGTAAGTACACAACTATTCAAGACCTTTCTTCTTAAGATCATGCTGGTTCATATTCATATTCTCTCTCTGTCTCTCTCTCTCTCTGTCTCTCTCTCTCTCTCTCTCTCTCTCTCTCTCTCTCTCCCCCATTCTCTCCCCCATCCCATGTCTCTGACTCTAGTGATTCTATGTCTCACCATCTAATTTTTTTTTACATAACTAGGCCGCTATTGCAAATGAGGGAAGAGATGACCATTAACTACTTTGAAAGGCATTCTGTGACCCCTGGTCAGAAAGCTCTGTGCCTCAGAGAATACTCAAAACAAACAACCAAGGCTTGGAGCAAATATGTCTGATTCCGATAACTCTCTTGTGCTTATTGATGAGTGTGCTCTGAATTAGAAATCTTTAATCCTAGTTGTGTTTCAGTAAGGGAATAACAAGATAGGACATACAGACACCTTTGATTCTGGTTTCTTAGATGTACTTAGTCCGGAAATATGTGTTGTAAGATGTTCTTTATCCTATTAGTTCAGGTAACTCACAGGAGTTCTAAGTGGAGCATGGGTCCAAGGTTCTAGAAACTTCTGTAGTGTCTTTCCTTTGTGTTACCTTATCTGTTCATCTTTACCCAGATTTGCAGAAAGGGATGATTTTCCTAGGACAGATTTGGGAAATTTGTGAATCATTCGAACTAACACCATCAGAAAGTCACATTAAAAAAAATACCAAATGTCTTCTTTGATATAATGAGAGCAACTATGAACAGAGCAGGGAGGAAGAGCAGGAAGAAAAGATTAACATTAAACAGAGACATAAGATGGGAGGGAAAGGGAGAGAAAAGGGAAATTTCATGGAAATGAAGGGAGACCCTCATTGCTATACAAAATTACATATAAGAGGTTGTGAGGGGAATGGGAAAATAAGCAAGGAGAGAAATGAATTACAGTAGATGGGGTAGAGAGAGAAGATGTGAGGGAAGGGGAGGGGGGATAGTAGGGGATAGGAAAGGTAGCAGAATACAACAATTACTAATAGGGCATTATGTAAAATTGTGGATGTGTAACCGACGTGATTCTGCATTTGGGGTAAAATTGGGAGTTCATAACCCACTTCAATCTAATGTATGAAATATGATATGTCAAGAGCTTTGTAATGTTGTGAACAACCAATAAAAAAAATAAAAATAAATAAATAAATATTCTTCATCGTAAGAGTTAGGACAAGTAGAAATGTAGACAAGTCACATATCTCAAGTGCCTTGGAATTGTACCCAAATTTCCTAAAGACAGTCTCCCCGACTCAGATTCCTTATGCTTTGTGTTTTCTTATGTTGGTTTTTGAAAATAATTTGTATGACTGCAGAAGTAATAACACTTTCAGTGTGAAGTGAATATTTCAGAAATCTGGGAAAACATAGAAGTAAAAGAAATTGGAACTCACATACGATGCCACAGATCATATACAAACCCACCCAAAACACCATTTATGATTTAGAAAGGAACTACTTATGTTTAAGGCCAGAAGTTTGGGAATTGAAGGATTAAAAAGAAAATCTTTTTTAACTTGTAACTCAAAGACCAAATAATGGTCAAATGTTTGGCCTATTCAATTCAAGAAAAGCCATTGCAGAAAAAAAGCAGAAGGGGGAATATTTCAGAGATTTAAAGGATGGTTACCTCAATTTTTATAAAGCAATTACTGGTCTTATTCTCACTTCACTCACCCATCTGATCTGGTTCTGTGGGAAAGGATCCAAAAGGGAGAGAGAATGTAAATACCTATGGCCTTGTACTTATGACAAGGAGAATGTTTCAGACCACCAAAGGTAGCAGACCACTCTAGCTCAGACACAGGAAAGCCAATTACAAGTGGAAGATAATGCACCTTTGACATTGAGCAATACTTCTCCTGGAGTCTCATTCAAGTAAAGTGCTTCTGACAAGAAATTTTAAAGATAGGTAGAAAGGAGACAAAGGAAGGAGAAGTAAACTACAACTTCAATTTTAAAAACTTGCACCAAAGAGTCCCACACCTCTCCTTCCCAAGCCAGTTCTCTCTCTCAGGCCTGTTACTCCCCAAATATTTTTTCTTCCAGGCCTATCACTTCCAAATTTCTGGAAAATCTGTAAATTTCAGAGTTGCCATGTAATTTAAAAAATTACCTTGTGTGATATTAACCTACACAATAAAAAAAATTGTACAGAGATATGATTTTTAAGAAGTTTATAATCTAGTTTATAAAGTTTATTTCCAACTTTATCTACTAATTAAATAATGGAGACCACATCAGCATAGACCACCATAAACCACCAGACTGATATCATCCCCATACATCTTCCAACACCCATCCCTTACCAAGTTTCCTTTAAAAGAAGAGCCTGATGGGAAAACTGGATATCCATATGCAGCAAATTGAAATTAAACCACTATCTGTCATCTTGCACAAAACTCAACTCAAGGTGGATCAAGGACCTAGGAATTAGACCAGAGACCCTGTTTCTAAAAGAAGAAAAAGTAGGCCCAAATCTTCATCATGTCAGATTAGGTCTTGACTTCCTTAACAAGACTCCTATAGTGCAAGAAATAAAATCATTCCCTTGTCCTTTCAACCTTTATAGACACTACAAAATCAACCAAACTGTTTTTCTAATATAAAACTGAAATTTAAATCTTAATGATAAATATTTAAAATTTGTTGGCACATCATACCTTTAAAGTATTTGTATTATTTCAAAATTTAATTTCCAAATATACCATATGAGTTTATATTATATTTAATATCTTAATTGTAATGCTGTAATATGAACTACCAACATTAAAAAAATAGAAAAAAAGAAATAAAATCAAGAATTAATAAATGGGATGCATTCAAACTAAAATGTTTCTTCGCAGCAAAGAAAACAATCAACAACGTGAAGAAAGAGTCCACAGAATGGGAGAACATCTTTACTACATGCACAGATAGAGCACTAATTTCCAAGATATATAAAGAACTCAAAAAACTCACCACCAAAAGAATAAATAACCAAATCAATAAACGGGCTAAGGAAATGAACAGACACTTCACAGAAGAAGATATACAATTGATCAACAAATATATGATAAAATGTTCAACTTCACTAGTAATTAGAGAAATGCAAATCAAAACTACTCTAAGATTCCATCTCACTCCAGTCAGGAGGGCAATTATCAGGAATACAAGCAACAATACATGATAGCGAGGATGTGGGGGAAAAGGTACACTCATACATCGCTGGTGGCACCGTAAATTGGTGCAACCACTTTGGAAAGCAGTATGGCGATTCCTTGGAAAACTTGGAATGGAACCACCATTTGACCCAGCTATCCCACTCCTAGGGCTATACCCAAAGGACTTAAAATCAGTATACTATAGTGACACAGACACATCAGTGTTTATATCAGCTCAATTCACAATAGCTGAACTGTGGAACCAACCTAGATGCCCTTTAATATTTGAATGGATAAAGAAACTGTGGTATATATACACAATAGAGTATTACTCATCCTTAAAAGAGAATAAAATTATGGCATTTGCAGGTAAATGAATGGAGTGTGAGAGTGTCATGCTAAGTGAAGTAAGCCAATCCCAAAAAAAAACAAAGTCCAAATGTTCTCCCTGATAATTGGAAGCTGATCCATAAGGCAGGGGAACATGGGAAGAATGGAGGAACTTTGATTGGGCAAAGAAGAGGAAGGGGAGGGCAGGAGACATAGAGGTAGTATGGATGGTGGAATGAGATGAATATCATTACCCTAGGCACATATATGGCTGCACATATGCTGCAACTCTACATTGTACACAACCAGATAAATGAATAGCTCCGTTTGTGTACAATGAACTAAAATGCATTCTGCTGTCATGTGTAATTAACTAGAACAAATAAAAAAGAAGAGCCTGAGAAAAGAACACCTATCACTCTCAAGAGGAGCTACATTCTCTCTTGAATGTGTATTTCTTGCTTTCCTAAGTAAATCTCTATGCCTCTTACACATCCATTTCTGTGACATTTGTCAAGAACCCCACTTGTCCTGAGTTGAGGTCCCCTTCTCCAGGAGCTCCTTGGGCCTCCTCCAGTGACAATTCTATATCTTCCCAATTAAGGAGTCAAAAGGTTTTGCAGGAATGCAGAATTTTTTGTATTGGAACCTCTTTAAGAAGTTAAAATCCTAGTATAGGTTGTGTCATGGGTACGGATGGGTATGCATGGTTAAAGTGGAGCAGTTGTAGAAAATGTGAGGTGGTGGATGAATTAAGAGATGATGGTGGTTTTGTGCAAAGTCAAATATTACTATTTCACTTTCTTCAGTGTCCCTCTTGGAAGGATGTTTCCACATGTCCATTAGAAGCTGATGTGTGACTTGGCTTTGACCAATGAAATGTGCATGGAATAATGTGAGCTGATGAGTGGCAGAAGATTTAAGAGTCTCTGTGTGCTCTGCCATGTTTCTTTTCTCCCTGCAGTGACAAAGTTCCAAAGACAGATGGCTACATCACCCTGAACACTACAGGGAATACAACAAAGGGTAGAGTCAGAGCTAACAACTGAGGACATTAGCATGAGGAAGAGATACACATTTATCATTATAAGTCAATACAATGTTTGAGTCATTCATTATTGCATTGTGATATAGCCGTTTCTGACAGATACAAGCCAGGTACCAATGCTTTCATAAACTGATGGAAGGTATAGTAGATGACACCAACATGGAGCGTTAAGACATAACAGAACTGTGAGACCTTAGCTGCAAGAGATCTGGTTTTTACATAAGGCTGGAAAATAAATATCTGGAAGCTGCATTGCTTTGATTTTTTTTCACCATGTATATGATGTTGACTCTTACATTATTTATTTTTATTAATTGTAATTCTATGAGCATATTCATAGTTTAAATATTGTGGAAAGTATTCTAATGGCTATATTCTGTCCCACTTATATTCACTTATTTTTCCATTGATGTTAAGTTTTTCTCCTATTAGCATTGTCAATGAAACTGTAAAGATCATTTCATCCTGATATTCAAAGTTTGAGTACATTTTACAAGCTTACTTTTTTTTATGAATTCTACTTTTTACAAATATCCTTTGTGTTGTCCCTGACATTGGCTTGTAGCTTCTTATATGCACATATCATGCTTATTATATTCTTGTAATAGCCTTTGATATTTATTCTAGAAAATTACACAAAGCTAGTAAATGGTGATTATAATTTACCAACTAACCAAAGTGTGTTATGGACATACTCTGACCCTGACAGAGAGAGCTGACAGGATGGTGGGATGATTTCTGGACAGCTGTTCTATGGGTGACCTAATTGCATAAACATTTACATTGTGTTTATGGGAAGGCTAATTCTAGCACCTAAACTGAGTTCTATCCAACGTTTTAAATAAATTGAATAAATTGCCAGGCTTTTTTTCAGAGTTCTGTAGAAGACAATTTAAGGAAAATGGCAAGAGATGATTTTAATACTTCCATATCTCTTTCCTTTTTTATTGAAGAACTCAAAGTTATTAAACACAACAAAATTTTAGCAAGTCAAGATTATGACTGAGCCAAATGTGAAATGCAAAAATACTGGGAATGAAAGAAAAACTAAAGCATATATAATTAGTTATCTGTGGATAATGCACATTAACACAATATAGGTAATTTTATAAGGTGGAGGGGGAGAGATTAACTTCCCTCAAATTATCTTGTATGCTATAATTAGATTCTAAAGTCACCAAATGTAATGTTTGCATGAGGCAGTGTGGGGGGATTTTTAAGAACAATAGCCAAATTTCTTGCTCAAGCAAAAAGATAAATATTAATACAATTTTCTAAGATAGAGAAAACCATGCAGAGGGACTGAATGGAAGAAGGTGAATCTCTGACAGACGTAGACATGTAAAAAAAAAATGTCAGGCCAGAGTATTTGAGATATATATTTATATATATTTCCATTTGTTTAGTGTAATTTCCTACACCTATCAACCTGGTTGTTGCAGTGTCTAATCTTGTTTATTAGCTAGTTACAGCCTGTGATTTAAACCTACAAGAGAACAGGAAGGCAATGGAGAAATGGGAAAATGTTTTACCAAGGCAGTAAAGTAGTGACAATAAATGCTTACACAATAATATGCTTTAACTCATTTAGAGTAAGTGCTGGCCATTAAATATAGTCAAAACAGATACCATGCTGTGAATTACAGGGTCTTAAACAGCGCTTTAACTGATATTTGACTTGTTAGAGTGTAATGGTGGGTGGAGAGAGGAATATCACAATAAATAATAGAAGACAAATTCTAGGCCTGTCAGCAATGATTTCTTATGTGTTATTTTCACTTAAACATCAAAAGAAATGACAAAGGTATAAATAGAAGGAAAGCCAACTTAATGAAGTCTCTTTTTATACAGTTCAGCCACACAGAATCTAAACCAGTTCCTAGACGAGACAATTTGGTACTTAAATCAGACCTCAGGACTGGTTTTCTGAAATCAAAACTGAGATGTACTTCTAGAATTATCTTGGCTAGGTGAATTAAAAGGGTCAATGTGTTCATCTCATCTATTTTTTGCATTTTTTTCAATTTAATCATATCCGAAAAATCTTTTTGAACTTCTAAGGTTTATTCTACAGTTGGAGAAGAAATGCTGTAGAATTATGCCTTCTTAGCCATTTTGGAGTTTTTGAGTAGAGCAATAAATCTAAAATAAAGAAATACTATGAACTTCCAAAGATTAAAAGATATCCATACAAGCTAATCTAACTTTTAGCTCCATAGGGTACCTCTATCTGGACTGTGATTGATCTAAATTCACACTGTCATTACAAAATCAAACTCACCAAAGATTTTGTTACATTAAACCCCTACACACAAATGATTGTTTATGAACAGAAATTGCTTCAAGAAAGTTAACTTGTATAGGATTAATTAATTCATTTGACCATTTTATTGAGGATCTATTTTATGTCAGACACTATATCATATACTAATATAATGAAAATATCTAATATATCTTCCCTTATTTTTTTTTTGGTGGTCAGGGATACCAGGGAATTCAGGGCCACATTGAGCCACATCTCCAGCCCTATTTTGTATTTTATTTAGAGACAAGGTCTCACTGAGTTGTTTAGCACTTTGCTTTTGCTGAGGTTGGCTTTGAACTCACAAACCTCCTGCTTCAGCCTCCCAAGCCACTGGGATTACAGGAGTGTGCCACTGAGCCCGGCTTCCTGGTCTTTCTTAAAGACCTACCTGTATGGCTTAAACCACAAATTCTAAAGTAATTAGAAAAGACGAAGCCATTTCCACAATTGCTGTGATTCCAGAACCTCACTTTGTCTTAGTGCCATCTATATACAGAGTCATACATAAAGAAAACTTACCTCCCTTAACAGTAGACACATGTAAACACAAACACACACATACACCACTTACCTATTCACAAGCTCAGTAATGCTATTTAAAATGTTGCAGTCACAAGTATGTAGTTATACTGCAGAAGGTACAGCCTTCCATTCCTCTATTTCCCTGCGTCTCTCTCCATTAAACCTTTCTTCATTTTTCCACTCTCCCTCATCTCTCAAGACCCAAACAAATTGTTTTCTACTTTTATACCTGACATCTGTGCAATATTTCATTGGAATTTTTTAACTGAAAATAAAGTCCTCTTTCTAGTTCATGGCACCCAATAATATCTCCATTCTCTAGCAAAGTGTTATGTCAGAGAACTTTCTGTAATAATGGAAAGGTTCATATTTATCTTATCCAAAGTGTACCCACTAACCACATGTGCTTATGAAACCTCTGAAATGTGGGCCAGTGTGATGGAGGAACTGCATTTTTAACTTTAAAAAATTTAAGCAACCTTGGGCTGGGATTGTGGTTCAATGGTAGAGCACTTGCCTTGCATGTATGAGGCACTGGGTCCAATCTTTAGCACCCCATAAAAATAAATGAGTAAAATAAAGATATTGTGTCCATCTACAACTAAAAAAAAAATTTTAAGAAAAAATTTTTAAGCAACCTAAATAGCTGCATGTGGTGACTAGTGACCCTTTTAGGACAGCACCCCACTGTCAATGAAGTGACCTAATTAGGTACCAGGTACTTGTTTAATAGTCATGGCTTATTTCAATCAAGTAACCAAGCATATCTCATAGACTCCATTTTCCTCATACTAAATATTCCAATCTCTTAATGGAAAAAAATGAATTATCAAACCAAACTCACATGAATCATATTTACCCCATATCAAGCTTTCCTAAATCCATAACACAGGCAAAGCAAGATGTCCAGGACCCCTAGTGTATCTCTTTGGAGTCTTTTTGCCACATCACATGGCTCCTGGCCCAATTAACTTAAAGGATCTCTGATTACATGTGCAGCAATGCTACTTACACAGGGGGAGGATCTCTTCATCATGAAATTTCCCCCATTTATACCAAAATAGCTTTCATAAATCCATGAATTCCATTTCCAACAATCCACAGTTTGCATAAGCAATCGTGGACTGGGTGTATGTGTTCCAAGTATTCCATAGATTAAAAACTCTCCCGCTTCTGAATACTATTACTGTGTTTCTCAATAGGTCTGTAATTTGAATATTTATGTAAGAGGACTTGACTGGGTCACCCTTGCTGTTTTTTGGGGGGAGGGCATTTTCTAGATAAAAAGAGTTAATACCTAATGTTTAACTATTCTCTCTCTCTCTCTCTCTCTCTCTCTCTCTCTCTCTCTCTCTCTCTCTCCTCCGTGTGTGTGTGTGTGTGTGTGTGTGTGTGTGTGTGTGTGTTGCTGGGGAACCAAACCAGGATCTCGTGCACTCTAGGCACCAAGATACATCCCCAGCTCATAACTAAGTTCCTCCTAGTCAAGAAGCTGCCTTTGCTGATGCAAAGTTGACATATCCAGAGGTAGCTATGGTAAGAATGTGTTACTGGCCTAGTATCATTCAAGATGAAGCTTCTTATTTGATCCTAGTTAATGAATTCCAGAGAAGCACTTAAAAATGAAATCTTAAAATTGAACAAAAGTTACCTATATTATGAAAATCTAAACTTCTGATGTTGTAGGACAGGTCCCTAAATGGCTTTGGCAAACCCAATTTGTTCTCTCCCCACTTCTTGCCTGTAGTTCTCAGAAGAATGGTGGAATGTGCTGGAAATACTGTATCCTAGGATAAGGAGGGACTGACTGGAACAGGACATCTGCAAGACTTTTGCTCACTGATTTTAGTAACCACCAGATATAAAGCCTAAGAGTGCCTTTCAGCATCCCTCAACTGTGGTGTGACATGCGGTATACACGGATGAGATTCCCTCCACCCTGGGCACTTTCCTGAATCCTGGGAGACTGACTGATTCCTGGGCTTCTAATGTCCCTTGGTGCCTATCTGTGAGTAACACAGTTCCTTTGCTTAACTAGTTGTGTCAGTGTGCTGTCTCACTGGACTCCTGCAGATAGACTGATATCGGTTCATGTCTTGGCTAGGTGTGGAACAGATCAATACCAGTCCAAAGTGAACCCACTAAACAGGTGTTCAAAATGGTAGCCACTTGCCATCTGTGGCTATTAAACGCCTGTAATGTAATTAGTCCAAATTAAGATGTGCTGCAAGTATAAAGTGCACACAGAGTGAAAGAACTTAATACCAAAAAAAGAAAGAATGCAAAACATTTCATTAACAATTTCTGAACTGTGTACAAAAATAATAATATTTGGACATATTGTATTAAATTAAGAAGGTTATTAAAATAAATTTCACCATTTACTTTTACTTTTGTAACATGACTACTAAGAACATTGGAAATCACATATGTGTTTTGTGGCTCACATTAAATTTTTACTGGATAGCCCTGGTCTAGAATGTCCTATTTGAAATATTTTTTGTCTAGGAGAGTTGAAAGCCTCTTGTGAGCTCTTCAGATTCCCAGATATTACATTTTCATGGCACTTTCTTCAAATACCTGCTCTGTAAATACTGTCTCTGTTTTGTTTAGCTCAGGTGACAAATGTAGAGCCAGTCTGGTTATTACTTCAAAGGAAAGAATCTCTGTGTGAGGAAACATTAGTGAAAATCCAAGGATTGTGGAACCTCATCGGAGTCCTGCCTTCTCTTTTGCCACCTTTCTTTCTCCCTTGACTCCTGGTTTACTCTTCCTTTTCCTCTCTGGGGAGCAAAACGGCTCACCCCCTTTCCCCCTGCATGGTACTTTCGTGAACATCTTCTTGTACTTGAGCCCGCTACTGAGGTCTGTCTCTCTCTTCTGAAGTCAGGCCGTTTTCTCCTTCAGAGGAGAAATGCTGTAGCAAAACACAAACGAAAGTCACTGTGTATGTGTGCTCCCAGTCTGGAGAGGCATAGGCCAAAACAGAAAATGAAAATGAACGGAGTCTGAGCAGCGCCCAGAAGAGCAACCTAGAGATGCTGAGGAAACCCCAGAGCAGCTGCCCAGGCCCTCACCATTTGCTTCAGAGATTGATTGACACAATCAGCGCTGCCTCCCTCCCAGGGCAACCCATGTAAGAACGAATGTGCTGTTCCCTTGGCTCCCAGGATGTTCTTCTCTCCCAATTTATTAAATATATACAATATATTCAAATAATATTTAATATAACAGGAAAGACTCATCACCAATCTCCAATTGATGGAAAATATGTAGATGGACACATGCCTTTATTTTTATTTATTTGTATGTGGTGCTGCCTGTTGAACCCAGGCCCTCGCACATGCTAGGCAAGCCCTCTACCACTGAGCCCCTGCCCCAGCCCCAGCCCAATGCCTCGGTCAATGCTCAGGGCATCTCACCTTTCAAACCCCTAAATGCTGACTTCCTGTTGCTGTTCTCACTTTCAGTCTTCTCTGTGTGATTTCACCCTACGTTGCTTTAAACTCTGGTCCAAATTCAAACCTCCAACAGCATTCTCATGCAGACTTCAGGTTCAGATGTACTAAAATCTCCTTTGACTTGAAGTTCCACAGGCACCTCCATGTCTACATGGCCCAATGTTCCAGTCCTCATCCCTGAATGGTTCTATGTCCTGTATGCTGCATTTCAGCTGATGGTATCTCTGTTCTTAAAATCAACTAAATTAAATACCTGGGAGGTTTTTTTTTTTTTCTTTTTTCCTCACTTTTCTCTCACTCATTCCACACTATGCTCATAAGTTGCCAAATCCTCCTAAATACTTTTTCAATGTATGTTCTGTAATAGAAATAATAATGGCCCACCAAAGATGTTCACATCTTGATCTCCCAAACCAGTGAAAATGTCACCTTATGTAACAAAAGGGACTCTGCAGATGTGATCAAGTGAAAGCTCTCAAGATAAGGAGATTATCCTGGATCATCTGAGTGAGATGAACCCAAGGCAATAACAAAGGTCTTTGTGAGAGAGAGGCAGAAAGATCATAGAGATGAGGGGTGACAATGTAAACAGAGGCCCAAATGATCCAGAGCAGAGGCCATGAACCAAGGAACAGGAGAGCTGGAGACATTCTTCCTGAGGCACTGAAAAGAAACATAACTTGCTGACACTTTGATCTTCCATCCACGGACCATTTCAGACTTCTGAACTCCAGAGCTGCCAAATAATGATCTTGCATTGTTTAAATAATGATCTTGCATTGTTTTGGCCCATTAAATATGTGAGAACTCATTGTAGTAGCATCAGGAAATAAACACATCCTTTATCTGAGTCTCTATGTCCACAGTCCAGGGAGCGTTCTTATTATGTCTTGCCTAGAACTGCTTCAATCTCTTTATTGTATTCTGTTCTCTGCTCCATAGAGGGTTTTCTGAGTACTTTCCCTTGCTTACCACCCAAAGAAATCATCTAGAGATTCCTCCCCAAGGCCTATGTGGTCCCTTAGGATCTGGCCTTTGCCTACTTCGTCAAGTTACATTTTTCTTTCCTACCTCAGACACTGCTTGCAGTATGGGACTTCTTTCACTGTATAGACATTTTATCCTCTAGCTAGAATGCGTTCCACAGTCCCAATTCTTCCCCTAGCCCTTGCAGATGAGTGTTTAATACCTTGTTGATAAATCATCTCTCCAGAATCTTATCTCTGCTTTCCTTAGATGAGATGAGATGGTACTATCAACTGCTTCCATAATGCCCCATTCAAGATCTCTTACATCTGTTTATGTGTCTCTTTTTCATCAGACTGTTAGTTACTCAAGAAAAAAACTTATCTTTGAATGCACAACACTCAACTTGGCACATAGTAGTTTGTTGAATGCCTTAAATTTTTGGAATTATACTAAAAAATATTGTACATCTATGAAAATATGAAGTTTCTAGCAAAGGGAAGGAAGTTATTTAACAGTGAATTAAAATAAAATATTGATAAACTGACAGACACATATGTCTCCAGTGAAAGAAATGCTACCATATGTTATAAAACATCACAACTCATTCGGTTATTTATAACCTGGGAAATTTATCTATAATTGGAAATGTTGAATAAAGCAAATTGGGGTTGCAATGGTAGACTTTCAGTTTAAAAGTATAAATTACCATTGCATTCATATGATGCAGATAAAATTCATATTTGGTAAATGAAGGGAAGAGATTCTATAGGATAATGCAGCAATTTAAAATCGATATTCATACTGGAATCCAGCAAAAGCCTCTGTAATGATCTTCCATTGCCACATCCGTTTTATTCCATGGCTGAAAGGTTAATAGGCCCATCTCAAGGCTTCTTTTGTTGCTTCATTTACTGTTGAGTTAAAGGTAAATTGTGGAGAATATCTTACTTGAAAATTATGCTACCTGGACACTGCAGATTATTAGGTCATAGATTCTACCAGAGAAACTGAGAAGTGTGAATGTCTGCTCTATTCTTGCTTTTTCTCTGAAACCCAGAAAACAGCAGTAAATTCCCCAGTGAAGCAGGGGATTGCAGCAGGTACCGGGAAGGTGGACTTTTCTTGCTAAAATAGCAAACTAACCAACCTACTTCTTTTGCCTTATTTTTTTCCTCTCTCTCTCTTTTTGATGCATAAATAAATGAAAAGGTTGAGGCATTTTACAACATCCATGGACAATTCTTTTCATTAGTACAGGCATTTCTAACACCCTCAGTATCATTCTCATTTGCTTTTAAATAATAACACCCTTTCATTTCTAAAGACTGACTTTAATAGAATACATTATTCATTCAAAGCTATTTTCTCTTTAAAATGTTGCTGAGCAGTTCCTCATTTCAGTCTCTGCTGGCTTGCCCTTGTGGATTTTCCCGTAGCCCCATCTCTATTCCCTCTGCCCAGCAAGTTTCCCTCCATGGACTGCTTTAGCTGTTACCCGAGTAGACTGTCTTCTTCAATATCATCTACTTCTAAGCATGTTATAATTATTTTACCATGAGTTTCTTCACACAGATCACAGATGGACAGAATTTTAAACTATCCTTTTGCATTTGATTTCTGATTTTGCTATGTTGTTGCCAGAACCTCTGTGATATTAAAACCTTAGAATTTAATTTGTTTTCATTGAATCCTTAGAAATTTGGGGGAATGGTCCATAGATGCTCATAAACTATATTTGTTTATTAGATATTAATTATATGTACTACGTATTGATAACTTTAATTTTATGTATATAAATACACACATATATATAATATGGTTTTAGTGTATATATATATATATATATATATATATATATATATATATATATACATATACACACACACTAAAACCATTATGAATCTTCATATTTGGTCAGTTTGATCTAAACAATTTCTGAAGTGTTAAAATTGCCACAGAAAGTTGGTGATCCGTATAAATTTCTCTATTGCTCTGCCCACTGCTTACCTGTTCCTACCAACACAGAAACTTCTGAAACCAAGAAACCATGCAGGAGATGGGACAGCTAATTAAAAGTAAAATAATTTTCCTCATTCTCCTGGCAGGATTATAGAAACTAAGCCTGTAATTTGACTTGAATTGCTTTACTATCTGTTGGATTGTTCAGTGGTGAGAAAAGTTTCCAAGTCACAGTTCCCTCTTTCTCATCGCCCATAGCTAGGAGAGGCATTGTCTTAGTAAACACCGCTATAACAGGAAAATCTCATCACCAATCTCCAATTGATGGAAAGTTTTTCTGTTTTTGTCTAGTAAGCTAAAATTCCAATATTTATAAATAGACTAAAAATAAAACATTTGGCAGTCAGAAAACAGAAATAATTTGAGATGCTTTTATTTTTTTTTTAAACTTTTTTTTTTGTTTTTTTTTTTAATTTTTTATTGATTATTTAAAGCATTACATAGCTCATGATATATCATCTTTCATACATTAGACTCAAATTGTGTTTTGAACTCCCATTTTCACCCCAAATATAGATTGCAGAATCACATCTGTTACATATTCACATTTTTACATAATGCCATATTAGTGTCTGTTGTATTCTGCTACCTTTCCTAACCCCTACTATCACCCCTCCCCTCCCCTCCCCTCCCATCTTCCCTCTCTATCTCCCCTGCTGTTGTTCAATTCTCTCCCTTTTTTTTCCCTCCCCCTTGCCCCTCATAGCCTCTTGTAATTTTATGTATCCTTGAAGGTCTCCTACCATTTCCATATGCTTTCCCTTCTCTCTCCATTTCTCTCCCCCCATTCGTCTTTGTTATCTGTAGTCTTTTCCACATGCTCTTCCTTCCTGTTCTGTTCTTAGTTGTTCTCTTTATATCAAAGCAGACATTTGGCATTTGTTTTTTAGGGCTTGGCTAGCTTCACTTAGCATAATCTGCTCTAATGCCATCCATTTCCCTGCAAATTCTATGATTTTGTCATTTCTTAGTGCTGCATAATATTCCATTGTGTATAGATGCCACATTTTCTTTATCCATTCATCTATTGAAGGGCATGAGATGCTTTTATTTAAAGTCATCTAAAATGTTCCAGACACTTCCTATGTGCTTTTGGATAAACTACTGAACTGCATCCTGCTCTGGTTACTGTATTATTTATTTATTTATTTATTTATCTGTTTATTTTTTACACAAATGGAGCACCACTTTTCTTTGCTCTGGTTGTACATGATGTAGACTCACACCATTCATACAATCATACTCTGGTTTCTGTATAAAAGGGCGAACCTTACACATTGAAGTAGGATTGAATGAGTTTTTAATATTTAATTTATATATTAGATGAGCATATAGTTAGTGCTTAGAATAGTGCTAAAAGCACAATATGTGTTTCATAAATATTAACCATCTATGTCTTATTGCTGCTGGCATCCTATTTCTCATATTGTTTCCAATTTCCTGATTTCTTCACATTTTATGTACATGGGTAACTGTACGTAGTGTGTGTGTGTGTGTGTGTGTGTGTGTGTGTGTGTGTGTGTGTAGAGAAAACCTTTTATAGGTATTACATTCTGTGAGAATTTCATCTCTTCAAAACCATTCACCAATGGCAGCCTGTGCTTCACCCTCCACAGAATCCTATTGTTTTTCTCTCCAAAAATTTTTTATTTATCTGACCTTTCATTTTCAATCCCAGTTTAAACTTCTTCATGCCTATGTTTGTGCAAAAGCTCATCAGCTAGGTTTTGCTGACCCTATGATTTCCTTGTAAGTTCTCCAGCAGTATGACAATATGACCTTGCTCAGTTGCCACTATGACCACATTATTATCTTCAGAAGTGTCCACCTTCGGATCAAGTTCTTTTTCCTGATATAAAGTGGACATGACACAACCAACATCTCTGTATCTGTTCACCTCTCTTCTATTCAGATGGAAGTCTTTTATGAACCAAAATCACAGTGCACGTTAACTGTGTGGTTTTACTCAAATTGTAAACACACACAGCATCATAATTTAAAATCAACTTCTATCCTCCTGTCCTTAAGGTGTTTACAGCTAAAACACATGGTTTCAAGATTAAATTGTATGTTGTACTGGTTTATCATGGATTCATTTTTACCCATGCTTAATTACTCTTGTATTCGTATAGCTGAAGACTGGTAGCACATTTCCCACATTATAAAGATCCACTGCTAATCACAGAGTAGATATAAAAAAAATTAACAATGGATTGACTCATAAATAAAACCAAGTAATTGTCTTCACATAAGAGATGCTTTGATTCCACAGTCTGAAACTTAAGAGTGATTTGATAATTAGAATTTCTACTCTGACCTCTTTGACTTTCTGTGTTGCTCTAGGCAAGCCATTTTAGCTATTTTGGACTCATTTTCTTAATCCAAAAAAGGAAGTTGGGCTTGTCATCTGTCTTATTCATGGAGAGTGGTGAGGAGTATCCTAGTCAACGCAAAGCACGTGGCTAATACAAAGTTTCATAAAAGTGATAAATAACATCCATTAAAGAATTGAACCGTCGCTCAATTTCTTCTGCCCTTTTAGTCTTTTGATTCAATATTCTCTCACTGAAATTTGAGAACTCTAATTTGAGAAAGTATTTTACTAATAATCATAGACTTTCTAGATTAACCTTTTCTTATTGTAGGCACACCTGGATGATATCAAATTATTCTTTTAAGGAAACCAATAACTGTATAGGAAAAAAGCAACCAATAACAGGACTTCAGTAAGGGAAATTTGAGTGAGAAAGACTGATTCAGAGGGTCACCTGTTTTCTGTGGAATAGCTCTTTAATCTCAGACAATATTTTCTTTTTTCCTCTAATTCCTTACACAAAATTGTTGTTTTCTTGCTAGAATCATTAATTTTCTTTCATTGAGAATTGCGGAGTGGAAAAACTAAAATCATCCTCTGTATATCTAAGGAACCAGAGAAAATACTTAAAACAATTATATTTTCACAGTAAACCATCAGAGAAGTGATATCTTTACTTGCAATAACATGTCCTGTGAGGTAGATTTTGCTTAGTGGTATCATGTGAGCAAATAAATAAATAAATAAATTTTGGAAGTTAAGATTAGGTTAAACAGTTAAAGTACCAATAGAACATTTCAGATAAATTTAGTAAATGTTCCTAAGAATATTTCTAAATGAAGAAAATAAAAGAAATTCAGAGATAACAGCTGGGAAGGGTTCAACAACGTAGATCAAATATCATCTAACAGTATAGAAGGTGGGGGGGGGCGCTGCTAAGGAGACACAACTGTAACTTTGCTGGTAATACAATCTGTGGCTGTGTAATTCTTCCAATGCTTTCTCTTTCAAAATGTACATCGTAAAGCCTATCACAGTTTACAAACACTTGGGGCCATGTGAATTAAATAGGTCAAATACAGGAATTAAATAGGATAAATATAGGAAGAGTAAAAAAGAAGTGTAACTCAAGTCATTTTTTTTTCCTACCATTTGAAAGAATGCTATCTGGAGGTGCGAGGAAAGGGAAAGATTTGGAATTTTGTTGAAGTTCAGTGTTTATAGTATGTGTGCATTGTGTTCATCCACACTGTTGTACTGAGTTTAGACAAAATCTAGAATACTGCCTGGTGAGTCCTCTGGGATTCTGCTCTCTAGAGGTGGAAACGACACTTTGTCCTGGTGCTGCCACTGCACTAGGCTCTTATTTATTTAGACAAGCTTTGCTTCTGGTTTGGGGCCTTTGTCACTATTTACTTTGCTTCTAATGTTCCTCATCCCTCTTCCTCTTCATCTAGGTACCATGTACCCATCCTTCAACATCCACCCATACTACATCCTCAGGAAAGCCATCCCAAATTCTCAGACCTGATCACGTTCACCTGGTTGTACTGTTACTTAGCACCTGAGATTGACCCTAATTTGCAACCATACATTTGAATGATTAAGAAAAAAAATATCCCCAACTAGTTCCTCAGTTCTCAAAGCAGAGGCAACATCCAAGCTATCAACCATGTATTCCCAGCACCCACTATTGTATTGATTGGCATAGGGAGGTGCTTAGTGATTTTTGTTGAATCTATAAATGAATAACTCTAAACTTTGACTTTAGCTCATTGGATAACACACTATGAAATATGGGAATATGAAGTGGAGATAAATAAGTTTAGGCAGAATTCAGAACATGAAAGAAATCTTTATATTGCCTTTAGATTTTAGGACATGAAATACTTGATAACAATGGCATGTTATATAGTTAAAATGTTAATTACTATGACAAAAGTAAGATTAGCATCTTTTATTTTTAAGAAAAATTTAAGAAGAAAAACAACTGGCTTTCTAGACATTTCTTTGGGTTACAGCCATTTATGCTTAAGTGATTTTATTGTAGCTGGAGGGTATTTCTATTTTTGTAGTGTTTAGGCTGCATTAATGAATCCTGTTTCATGTCTTTCAGAGATTAATAAATCTTAGAAGCTAAAAATCTTAAAGGACATTGAATCCTAATTATTTTTTATTTCTGAATTCTTTCAAACATCAAACATTTCTTAGATCATGGTTTCAGCCATTGCTCACTGGTGACCAGGTGTTCTTGAGCTTTTAAGATCATAGAAACAATAAGAGGGCTATGAAGCCCTGACCTTCAAACACAGACCTCTAGGAAGTCTGCAAACATAATTTTTAGGGCATGTAGAGGCAAAAGAGAAAGTACCCCTATGTCTTGCCCACCCCCTTCCAGATGTCTAATCATCTCAATATGAATTAGACATGGCCCAAAAATTCAAATAGAAAATCATTAGATATATCCCAGTCAGAAAAGTTTTTGTGAACCCCAACCAGCATGTTTAGAAACTTAATGACAGTTCCAAAACAAATGACTAGACCTTATATATTTTATAAAATGCATGTCAGCCATGTTCATTAATTTTAAAAATAAGCATAGCTGCATATCACATGTTTTCTATTTCCTTTCAAATTGTATAAATTTTACTAGTGCCTAAGTTATTAGGTTCCTTTTTCATTATTCTCCCAAGACATGCACAGGAAAAAGTGCTGCTTAATCTCCCATGTCTATTTCAAAGTGAAGTTGGGTCATGAAAAATTTAGGTTTTCTTGTGCTCTACATTTCAGATCATAACTTTTTTTCCAAGATATTATTATTAAAAATATTTCTTGTCAGGAATGCAGGAGCCTTTTCACTGAAAGTCTTTACAATAGGTTGTTGGACTAAGGGTTTCCTTTAAAAATAAATAAATACATAAATGTGAAACCATTGATAATTTTGACCTCATTTGTGTTTCAAGAAGATCATTGTAGGGAAACATGTGAAGGCTAGAGAGAGAGGAGAGAGCAAATTCTTGCTACAGACAAGAAATGAAAAGATTCTGAACCAGCCCAGGTACAGCCCAAGGACAGATTCTTGTGGCCATGAGGAAGAAGAGTGCTTACAAGAGACTGCATCTGCCACCACTTTCAGTTTTCAGTACAGAAATATGGTGTTAAGAAAGATGCTTCACCAGGCCTGGGGATATAGATAAGTGGGTAGAGTGCTTGCCTTGCATGCACAAGGCCCTGGGTTCAATCCCAACTACCACAAAAAAGGCTTCAACAAATTCACAGAATCAGTGATAAATAAATAATCCTAATTGTTAAAGGCCAAGGTCTTCAATTTAAAGGAATATGCACCATTAAATAAGAAAGAAAGCAAGCTTGGCTGGGGATGTGGCTCAGTGGAACAGAACTTGCCTATCATGCACAAGGCCCTGGGTTCAATCCCTAATATTGAAGAAAAAGAAAAAAAGAAAGGAAGTGAAGCACAACAATTATTATTAAACTATCAAATTTTATTAAATGTTCACTTAAAATATTTTCAAGTAAAAATATATACAAAAACAGATATAAAAGTTTGGAGCAGCTAGAAGTGTAACAGCTATACATACACATAAATACAAATTAAATTTGATGCAAATTTAGTGACATCATATTGCACTAAAATTTATTCCATATGAAAGTACATGCATCAAGAGTTTCCATCAGATGAAAGCACACTTACTTCATAGCGTCTTACCACTTACACAAATAGCCCATAAACACCATCTGGCAGCGTGATTGCTGTACCAGAACCTTCCCCAGAGGGAAGTCATTTAGCAGTAGAAAAATCTATTTTATTTCACATATCACATGTTGGAACAGGCACCAGGGCCAAGGAACCCTAAGAAAGAAACAATGCAATCCATAAATCAAACTCCCTTTGCACCATTTATATTTTCATATTTAATATTTTAGTCCTCCAAATATGATTGGACTGTAGATGCAGAAAAGCAATTTTGCTCTTTAAGAATTTATCAATCAACACAAGACATTGTGAAAAATTTGTACAAAATATATACCATCACCTTTACCAGTTTCCATTATCAGAAGCAGAGTGAAGAAACTCAGCCAGAGATGAGGACCACTAAAAATATTGAAAATCATTCTTCAATATTTTGGATCTTTCTGATCCTGTAGTTCAGATCCCTAGGCCATCATGCTCCCCCAATCTGGGACTGATACAAAGTCATACAAAAGCATTCCAGCTAGGCAGGAGGATCACAAGTTCAAAGCCAATCTCAGCAACTTGATATGAAACCCCATCTCAAAAGTTTTAAAAATTTTAAAAATGGGCTGGGGATGTGGCTCAATGGTTAAGTCACCCTGGATATAATACCTAGTATGAAAAAAAAAAAAGCATTCCAAGCAATCCAGCTCCAATTTAGGGATTTAGGGATTTACTGGTCTATAAAGTATAACTTAAGCACAGCAAAAAAGAGATGGTTTTCAACATAATCCTCAAGAGTAGATTCAATTGATGCAAATCACTGATGCTTGCCATAAAATATAAATGGTGTTTAAATGCATTTACATACAATACCTAATAATAATTCTAATAATTAAAGACATAATAATACATTAGCATAGACATACCAGCACACATATGATTTTTTCTACCCTGTAATAAATGAAAAAAGTTACTGTGTACTAGGTCAAATTTTTAGACAAAGCTCTATAAAAGAACCCAATTTAAGTAAATACAGATATATGTACAATAAGATATGAAAGACTTATCATGAGATAAATTCAGAATTAGTAACTAAAAACCATCTCTACCAGTGAATCCCTACCATGTAATCCACAATATGACAAGTAAGAATCAAGTTCTATGACATGTAGTCAAATCCTTGACAGAAAAGTAAGACAATTAAGTTCACCAAGCATTCAGTGCAAGAGGTCATTTGTCTCGGCTTTTCTGGCATGTGCTTATGAAACCACAGGTAGCCAACACTTAGCATCAGTAAAACACAACAAGGTGTCCGTCCATCTGCTTTGCACAGGGCGAACACACATCTGATCCTGACATTTGCAAAGTTCCCAAATATTGAGAAGTACTACTGAAAACTCCTCACTATTGTGCTACAATCCATCCACAGAGACAGATTTGCCGCCAATGTCTGTGTTCAAAATGAACACGTTGCTAAAGCAAAGTACATCCTGATATTGTTACCGATTTAGAGTAACAAAGTAAGAGAGTGAAGTATTATTCTACTCTTGGAATGTGGACACCTTTTTTTAAAAGAAGAGCCCAGTTTTTAAAACATAAGTATTAAAAGCTTAATTCCAAGCTAGGAGCGGCAATGCATGCCCGTAATCCCAGTGGCTTGGGAGACTGAGGCAAGAAGATCTGGAGTTCAAAGCCAGCCTCAGCAAGGTGAGATGCTAAGCAACTCAGTGAGACCTGTCTCAAAATAAAATATAAAATAGGGCTGGGGATGTGGCTCAGTGGTTGAGTGCCCCTGAGTACGATCCCTGGTACCCACACACTAAAAAAAAAGTTTAGTTCCAGATTGATAGCAGCAGTAATAACATCACAAGGAAAAACTACTAGATAAAAAATTTCTCTAAGGAGAAGATTAGATTGTTTAAAATTGTTGGAGGTTTCTGGTAGCTTGTGCAATAACCATAACTATGTGTGTGTGTGTGTGTGTGTGTGTGTGTGTATGCATACATGTATGTGTGTGTGTATATATATATACACACACACACACACACATATATATATATAATGCTTTTTTGCTTTCAGATTAATAAAAAGTGCTATGGGGTAGTGTTTGCAATAATTTATATACATAGCTGTTTATGTAGACCATTTCTAGTAAATTATAAGCATACATTCATTTGAAACCATGTAGTTATTTCTCCAAAGTATTTTTCTACTTTAATATTATATTTTCATATTATATTAGTCAGCAACTAGAAATTTAGAATGGAGAAGTTCCATGAAAAAAAAATTAATTCAGAAATCTTTGAAATAAGACATCTGGATTCTAGGAACAGAGAACCACAGTGCATCATCCTCTGACTGGCTCTACTTGAACATGCCCTAATCAGGTTCATTAGTAGGAATGTGTGGTCTAACTTCACAATGCGTGTTAAAGTAAAGCCACTCACTACCCAATTATACAGCTGCAACATTCAAAGACCTCACACACTTTTCCACAAGATGCTGTGCAAAATTCCCTGTTGCAAAAGGTGCTCAAAATAGAGTCGTTACTGCAAAGGAGATAACTGCGCATTGGTCTTTGTTTTCTTTTCCCCTCTGGCTTTCAGTGTGGCCTTTAGAGGCCTCAACAAGAGGTAACCAGGACTTAGCAAGTAGGTCTTCTAACCAATAAATTATTTCACTTGAAAATCATACTTTAAAAAAAACTCAGTAGTGTATAGGTTGAGGGGAAAAACAGTATGCTCACTTTCAAATCACTGCAGCCATCTGTATGGCTCTCAGATGCCTAATGCTCCAGTTTCTGGAAAGAATCATTACCTATAAAACTGTATAGGCAGTTATTGATGCTATAAATGTACCCTTGATCCACACAGGCTGAAATATGCACATGGAACAGAGAGCTATTTGGAGACTGGAACCATCCTCACTGTTTTAAGTCAGTGGTTAACTAAGAAGAGGGGAAAATACTCCCAGGAAAGTCAATGTAAGTGGCAAATTCACTAATTATCTAGATTCACTAAGAAAATCTAGATAATTGTGTGAATACAAATTAAGACTGACTTCCTATTTTGAGGGCTTAATGTTAAAAAAAAATCCAACAAAAGAATCATTAATTTATTCAAATAAGATGGAGAAATGGTTCTCAAAGGTCAAGTTAATGTTGCTATGAGCTTGTAAGGAAGGACGATATCTCACAACATGAAGAAAATGGATGAACTTTCTGAGACCAAGATGTACCCTTTTGTGAATCTGTATTTGATCTAAAAATAGATAAACACTTATTTTCAGACACCAATTAATTTGAAAATGCAATAAAAGGGAGAAAGGATTATCTTCAAAAACTGACTGCTGGATTACATTTTTTAAATACAGTAATAATAAACTACAGCCTACTTAGAGGTCACACTTTTAGACACTCCAGATATTAAAATAGATTTTTAAAATACTGTTTATGGGGAAATTAAGGTAAAAATACATATATAGACAATAATTCTTTTACATATAAATAATGTAAATGGAAGCTATGGAAATAATTCATTATCTACTCTAATTAATATGCACAATGAGCTTCTTGCCAGCTACACAATGCCATGATTTAATTCCTGACTTGGAATGGTTAGAAAAATAAAATGCATCTCTGTAAACATTATCAGCACCAAAATACTGCATATCATGTAGAGTAAAAATGAAGCAAGATTATATTCAAGTAAACTCAAATTCCTTGAGTCATTTGTATTCAAATCTCAAATTTATCTATTCCTTTTCAAATGAAGAAAAAGACCTATGATTAAAACCACGTTTGCTGTTTTTCTGTCATTTACCACTGACACATAAAATACAATAAAGGTGAAGCTATTTCCTTAAATAGTGCATATCTTGTGAGAAAGCTACACACTTCAATTAATGTATAAGTTGAATATTTAAAAATATATCCTATTAATGTCCCATGCTTATTTCTATGGGGAAAATAAAGGACATTCTTTTACATTACTCACAGAAATAGATGCAGATTTTGTGTGGGGCTAGAAGCAAATGTACTTTTGCTGGTCTTCTTTAAGAAAATTTATACAAGATTCCTAATGCAAAATTAGGTCCAGGATCTTGGAAGGGGCCTGTCTACATGAAAGGTGCTGCAACTTATGTTTCATTAGCTTCTCGGGATATTGGTTTATGCATAGCAATTCATTTTTAACATTCTCCAATTATGTTACATAATATGTTGCATAACATCAAAATAGTTACCTCTAATCAGAAACTACTCTTCATTTTCTGATACGCAGACCTTCAATTCTCTATCTTTTCTTAACTTATACCTGAATTGTAAGAGATAACATTAACAAAGGTCAGAATTGATATCTTTCATCACCTTACATTCAGCTGCCAATTGAGATAAAATAATGAATTTCTTGAAGACTCATCACAGTTCATGAAGTATTCTGTTATATAATTATACTCCTGTTAACTGTCTGTTGATGTATCAAACAGCAATTGGGGAAACAATTCCACCAGATAAATAAGACAATCTGGAAGTGTTTCAATGTACATATTTTAGTGTTAGAGAAAGTGTCCTCCATTGCTAATATAACCTAACATCTGACTTCAGCAGGGCTGAAGGAACATCAGTGTAAATGCATGGAGTGGATGCACACTCCTAAGTTTTATGTTTGGAAATGGAACCAGCCATCTTTTCTAGGACAGATCAGTAAATCTCCTAAAGAAAGACAAGAACACAGTCTACTTCCTGTCAACCACATCACGATCTGTAATAGTCTAGTTTTCTTCATTTGATCAAAGTAAAAATCAATCTAACACTTTAAAATAATAGGGTCAAAATAGCTCTATGAGAAAAATATTTACTGCTAAGATTCTTAATCATGAAAAGAAAATCATTCCTAATTTTAGTTATGTTTTAGCTTTGGAAGTCTTAACTATATTTCTTAAATCATAATTAAATATTTGAGAATTTATGTGCTAAAAAAGAATATTTGAAAATAGCACATTGGTTATTTTAAACTGTATTGGGTACTGGCCACTTTTTGTAATAATAAACTCATGGTGTTATAGAAATGTTTGAGTATGCACAAGTATAACATATGAGTAGCCCATACACACGTACGTGCATATACATATACATCAATCTAAAGATATGAGAAACATTTTTACTTTGCATAAAAATATGCACATACAAGTGTGCAGTTTTTGAACTAGAATATGTTTTACATGATACTGTTTTGAATAAAAATTATAAATGCTCATTCCTTGATTAAAGAAACCCTGTTTTTCCTGATATTTCCTGAAAATAAAGTAAAATATGACCTAATCGCCATCGCTTTTTAAAAAAATAAATGGCAGACTTTTTGTCTAGTTAAAATTGGTACTCTAATGGCTTAGAAACTAGGCAATAGACAAAACATTGTGGAAAGTAAGGGAAAGAATTATGAATATGTATACTAATCAGACCCTACAATGATACATTTAAAGAGATATTAGAATCAAAATAAATGAATAAATAAAAACATGAGACAAATCAGCTACTGGTGAGATAAGCACATTAACTTCAGGAACAACCAAATCCTACCCAAAACTCTCCAAGTGATGTTGCTATATTTTTCACTGGGCTAGAAAAATCTCAAGAAGAATCTGCTATTTAGATCTTATGGTCTAGACAGTATAAAAATTAGTATACAAAAGAATTTTTTACCTTTAAAAATATATAGTTGACAGAGATGTGGGCAAATGAACAATTTATATTGGAAAAAGGGACTACAAATCAAAATTTGAAAACCCTATGCAAAGAATAAATAAAAGAAACTGATAGAAATTTTCTTAGTAACCTACATTCATCATAAACATCAGTCTTGGGTATATATTAAATGTGATAAGAGTAAAAATTAAAATTAATGAATTGGAATTACTCCACATTTTAAATCATCATTTCTACTTTGAATAATTATCTATGAACTCTGTCTGGTCTTAATGATTTTAATCAGTATAATTCTTTGAAAATTTCTTATTTTCAAACAGACAAAAATTAAGGGATGAAACATACTCTGGCCATGACTGACCATTTAATCTTAGATGTGTATACATAATAGCTTAAATTTTTCATAATTATTACTCTCATTTGAAAATTCCACAATATTTTCTAATTCTGACATAACACCACCTGTCTGAAGACACACACTCATGCAGTTTCTCCTTCTTTCAATAAACTTATTATCAGTTATATCATTTGCAGATAGAATGATGATTAAGGTAAGGAAACTACTGACAAATCCTAGATCCAGAAGTGAAATTTTTTTAGAAACATCAGTTGTGAATCTTATTTAGCAGTGACATTTCTTCCTATATTTTTATGTAAATACATTCCTTTTCCCAATTGATCTGGACAGTTTTACCCACAGAAATAGTTTAATAAAGGATAAAATACATAAAGGAAATGCACAAACTGTTAAAATTCATCACCGTGTTAAAATAGCCATGAACTAAAAAAATTGTTCAAAATTACTAACATTGCATCGAGATGCAATTACAGAGATGGGCCTAATGTTTTGAATATTTTCTTTATTGGTGATTTCTCTCATGCTGATATTCTAATTTGAAGACTTAAGAATGTATATATTTAGGTTTGTTCACCAATGGGTAAATTATTAGAAAAACAGGAGTCTACTCTTAATTTGTTACCAAAATGGACACAACATCTTGATCAAATGAACTGACATGAAAACTGAATGGCACATTAATTGTGGACCTTCCTCACAATGAGTGAAAAGATATCTAACATAATAAATTCTCAAGGATTTTTATTCAAACACAATTCTTGGATTTGCCTCAGAAACAACAGCTCTTAGAAGCTGTTCTTTAATATGTTCAAGAAAATTCGTACATTCCCCCTCATCTTTTGTTCAAGTGCTCTGGGTATATAACCCAAGAAAGGATAAGTGATATCCAAGTTGATATCTAAGGGAAGCAATGCAATGCCAATATACAATTTCTGTCCTCTTTGCCACAACAATAACATATATTCTTTTTTCTCAGAACAATAGAAAACATTTTCACAGTATAGTCATCTACAGTATGTAAAACCATGTTTACAAAACCCCTATGTACAGAAAATGTCTCAGTCATCAATGTAAAAGTTCTCAGTCATGATACATACGTTGTAGAGAATGACCACTATATTAATTGTCTATTCCTTTAGTCTTTTTCCCTAATCCCTACAAGTAGCTAGCTTTCAGAGACTCAAGAATTATGTGAACTCATGATGCAATTTGCATATTAGTTTTCTACAACTACATAGAGTTTTAACTAAATTTCTCAGAAATCAGTTTTAATACATGAGCTATGAATAAAAACAATGATTCCTTTAGTCCATCACCAAAGTTGCAATACTCCAGGTTTTCAGGAAATGAATTAAAGATCCATATTGCATCTCTCCCTTGGGAAGAGTGTCAGGATTTCAATGCATTAGTTCATAATTTGCAACAATCTTCTTCTGGTACAACTTCCAGTATTATCTGTAATGTTCTGGTTATTCTATCTGCAAATAAATGAAAAAGAAAAATTAAAAATGCATAGAAACCAGAAATGCATAAAAAGAGCAAAACATGAGTTATTTGGGGATGAATACTGAAAACACACAACCACCTATTTCATACAGTACTTTCAAGAATTATTTACTTCATTAGAATCCTATCATGCTCAATTTATTTACTTGTCACTTCTGTAACTCCCCATGATGGCTTCTCAGCAAGAATACATTAATATTTTGTATTCAAATAAGGACTTTTATTCATGAATCAGGCAACTGCAAATATTTTGAGATAACAGGACCAAGATAGAAATGAATATTCAAGAATATACTGCATATTCAGTTTAAAATTAGTTTGTTTTTTCTGTACCTATGAGATCACAGCCAGAAGAATCCGGAGAAGAATCAGAATACGATTTCCATTCTCTAACTTGTATGTATTACTGAACAAATCACCTTATCTCCCAGGGCCTCATTTATCTCATAAGCCTAGGGAGAGACTTGGACTAAGTCAATGATTCTCAAGGTGTGGTCCCCACACCAGCAGCATGAGCATCACCAGAGACAAAAGAAATGCATTTTTTTGGAGCTCAATTGTACACCTACTGAATTGGAAACTGAAGGAGGGGCTCATTAGTAATTCTGTAGACACTACAATGTAAGAGCCTCTGGGATAGAAGATTTCTAAGGTCATTTCATCTCGACAGTCCTAGAACTCTGTGACTCCGGCTTCAGGGACATTCTTGTTTGCCTCTTTATCATTGATCCCTATGGAACCTCTTCAAGTTTCTACTAATCCTGGACCAGGCTAGAGTTTATCCTCTTGATGGTTTCAGACCCAGATCATCTCTCATCCAGACACACTCAGAAACACAGTCTTTCTCTTCATTTATGACTTGTCAGCTATAAGAACCCATGCAAGCAATAATTAACACTACAAATGGCATTTTTGCATCCTTTGTTTTATAAGCATGTTCCCCAATGTTGTGCTCCTCAGCACACTGAAATGTAGTCTACATTAACTGCAAAGGGTTTGGCACAGTGCTGGCAAATGTTAAACTCTATGCCAAAGTTTCTCAGAATATATTTTGTCACAGCCCACCCTTCAGTAGAGAGCATAAAGGAACACTCCAGAACAATTAAACCCCATATTTACAGAAAAGGGAAATGGTACAATTATCCTATCAAAATAGACTTTTGTGGGGAAAGTAAATATGCAGCAATAGTGAGGAAGATCTGACTTTTGTAGGCAGACAGGGGACTAGAGCTATCTAATCAAAAACAAAAACAACAAATATAAGAGTCTCAGGCATCTACAGTGGTCCAAGAACAGCAGTGAGGTTAAAGGGACATTCTCTTCCAGCCCATCTTCCCTGGAGGGTCCTGCCTCAGCCTCCCTGACTCATCTCCATGCCACTGTCTTTCTTGCTTAGCTCTGCTCCTCCACCCCCAAATAGTAGTCTTTTCCCAAAGCATTTACCTATGTTCTGCACAAGCCATTCCTTGGCCTATTTGGACAACTTGCTTTCCCACCTCAGACAAGGGGGCAACTTGGACCTGGCTGCATTGCTATTGTGCCAATCTCCTTCCAGAAAGCTCAATTTGGATTCTCTGTTCAGCTGAGCAGAAGAGAAGGCAGCAGAGTCTCTCTTCTGGCTCTGCCCACCGAGTCCTTTCTTTTCTCCATGGTCAGTCAGCTCTGTTGATGTTCTTCCCTTTTATTTTCTATGATCTCTTCTTGGGATCTCAAGATTAGAATAATTTTCATCATTCAGCAGATGATTGATCTTGGCCTTGACTGAAGATGGCCACCAACTTTGCTCTTCTAGGTGACTTACAGCAGTAGGGCCAGACAAGGGTGTTCAAGGGAGCCAAGTAAGCCTCTTGAGAAACTTCCCCAGAAAGGTGGGAACACATGGCTTCCTACAGCCATGTCTACATCCACGCTTAAATGAGGTTGGTGGCTTTAGGTGAATCAACCCACGTTACTACTTGCATCCTGGGTTTTCAGTAATTGCAACCGACAAGGTCTAATAGCAACTGTAGTATTTCTAGCTTTACCTTTCCGGTTCAGCTGTTATAAATAAACTGTAACAACTGACCTTGCAAAATCAACCCTACCTGGCACCAGCATGGGAGCTATCACCAAAGGTGGGTAAGTTTGTAAAGTAATGCAAAGCCAACCTGCCCTGGAAGTTATGTTAACAATAATAGCATTAAAAAAAAAAAGGCTTCCAAACCTTTTTCACATTCATGATCTCATTTTGTCTCTATGATGAAGATCTAAGAAACGTAGGCAAGCTTCATCAATTGAAAATGTTAGGCTGCAGTCTACCTGAAAAGTCTGCACATGCATTATCCAGCTTCAGGGGTGTTATAAAAGGGCAGCATATGCTTTTAGGACTCCGGAGTCACAAAATCACAGTCCACAAAGATGGATTACATTCCTTCTCCTAGTGTTGCCCAGAATGATTTTTTATAATCAAAGATTTTGTTTACGTAATGCTACCCTCCATATCTCTCCCTGAGCAAGAGGGACCAGCTTCCAATCACCCCATTTGCTCTCTCCTGTGACAGGGTTTGGCTGATAGATAGAGGTAGCCAAGTAAAACAGCTCCTGCAGGCCCTGGCCTTGTTCACTGGGTCTTGCTAACTCTGTGCTTTTGCATATGTTAGTGGGGTATCTGCCCCTTTTTCCTTGCGTGAGAGGCTCAGATATCTATAAATAAGTAAATAACGGAAACAACCAACCAGGAGAATTAAGCACTCTGTTACAGATGGCAGGAGAAAAGCTTTCTGTCTCTATCCCCTTAAGAGCGTGTTTTCTTCTCACCCTGGAAATGTTATCATGCAAAAAGTGGTTCAATACTGGCATCCTGTGGCCAGAGAAATTCATGAGATCTCTGGAAATCTCAGATTCTGGGGTTCTGAACATTCCCTGGCTGTCAGTACCAAGCAGCTTTTCACTGGTTTCTGAGGGTTGTTTAGTTACCTCTCATTTTCAGGGGAAGAGTCCAGGAAAGATGTGCTTTGATAGACTTTCATTCTCCCAGGCTAATGGTCTCATGTATATGAGGACTAAAAAAAGATAGCATAAAAGCTGAAGAATTTTGCCAAAACAAAAGCACTAAACAAACTGGTCTAAACAAAGGCTCTATTGGCCTCCAAGTTCAAGTGGAGTTTCTCTCTAAGAAAAAGTCCACTTTGGGAGCAAGGATCGGCTGGCAGTTTGGGACTCTAGTGTGTCTCTATGTATTTTGTTTTGGCCAAAGGCTAAGAAAATACTTGCGATTGCAGCAATAAATATTATGAATTTTCTTTATTTTTTACTCTAAGAATTCTGCCTATAAGAAAAATCAAACAAAATTACAGAGGATTGTTGCTTTTTGCTACTCTCTTTCAAGGCAGCTATAAAGATAAAGAGTTACCATGATCACGATTTAAAGGCAGAATGGCCACACTCCCTGGTAAGACTTAATGGCATTTTTGAGAACCAAATGACCATTCTGGGACTACTCCATTGCTGCTAGTTTCACATACGACTAACACTGAATTCAGCAGCCTTGGAGATGTTCAAAACATCATTAGAGACAGAAAAATAGGAGGGGGGAAAACCCTCCAAAATGCATGAACAGGGAAAGACAGCAAAGAATGAAACATAAAAATTGTTTTTTGGTGTGAACTGATAAAGAAATAGTACAGGACACACATGTTAGTTAGCAAGAGGAAAGAGCTGTTAGAATTAGATACCAAATACCAATTTGAAACTAATCAAAAAAAAAAAAAAGGAGGGATTTAACGCCCACTAAGTGGGACAAGACAAGGAATTTGCTTTCATGAGCTCTTTCTCATTGTAGCTCCACTCCAGGGCCGGGGGTCGTTCTTCCTAAAGGTTCCTGGCTCTCTGTGGAGATCAGGCATTTTAACTGTGTGTAGACACAGAGCTCACAGTGATGGGCACCAATCTGTCCTGCATGTTACTAACTAGTCAAATGATCCCAATGGTGAATAGTGTTTAACCTATTTCCCCTTCCAAATAGGTTCTATAGTTAGTGTCTACAACAGAGAAAAGCCTAACTAAAATTCTTCTACAGAGAAGGAGAATGACTTAATAAAAAACAAAGATTAAATATGGGGTAAAGAAAGTGGTGTACCTGCCCAGTGCAGTGGTGAATGCCTATAATCCCAGCAGCTCAGGAAACTGAGACAAGAGGATTTTGAGTTCAAAGCCAGCCTCAGCAAAAGCAAGACGCTAAGCAACTCAGTGAGACCCTGTCTCTAAATAAAATACAAAATGGGGCTGGGGATGTGGCTCAGCAGCCAAGGGCCCCTGAGTTCAAACCCTGGTACCCCTGCCCCCAAAAACAATGTACATGAGTTAGACTTAAAAAAATGAACTTGCATTGTAACACCTCTTTAGGAACAGTGTTGCCATCTAGAAGCTAAAATACAAGTAGAAATAGTGGTATAGGGTCTAAAGATACCAAATACCAATTTGAAACTAATCAAAAGTTGTAGTAAAACTCTGCTCCTAATGACTGGCTTCTAAATGAGTTTGTTGAACACAATGGAAATTCAACATAGACATTAAGGGTTTTTTTTTTTTCTTTCTGTTTTGTTTTCTAGTGGACACATTATCAATTAACAATTTTAATGGAAATCTCCCTGTACTTTTAAGTGGGATTTTTAAAAATTGATTATGATAAACTTAGTAAATTAAAACAAAGAACTACAAAATAAAGGGGATGATATACTCTAAATTCACCAAATTCACCACCAAGGATATAAGTGCCCCTCTGTCTGTATTTTATACCTCCAGATGCCATCTTTCTCTTCTACCAGGTATCTAATTTATAAAGAACAAGAGTATGGAACTTGGAAGTCTAGCAGATGTGGATTCAAATACTAGCTATGTGCTTAAAATCTGTACCCTTAAAATAAACTTTCCATCTCCCTGAGCCCTGGTTTCCTGGTCAAGGAGAGAATAACACCACCCAGGTTATGAGGACTTTATTGGGGACTGATGGAGATACTCGAGTAGGGGAAAGAGTGTTCAGAGCTCCTGCCACGGGGGCTTGCCACAGAGCACTGAGCTCTTAGGTACCCATCTCCCCTCTGGTCTACTATATTTTCTTCACCCCAACCGTAGCAGGTCACCAGGTTCTCCTGGGTTTTCCTCCATAATATCCTTCCCTGTCTCCCCAGCTGATACAGCCTGTGATTCAAGTCTCCTTGATTCTCATCATTATTATCCCAGAAACCACCAACTGTGATTCTCTATCTTTAGCTTCAACTCTTTCTAATGCATCCTCGCAGCACCCCTGATGATTTTTCTAAAGTACAGAACTCCCTGGGTTTGAATCCCAGCTCTCCTCCTTTGTATCTGTGGGACTTAGAATGAGTGGTATGAATTCTCCCATGCTGTAACTCACATCTATAAAATGGGGATGATCATTTTTCCCACCTCATAAGACAGGTATTGGATTAAATGTCATACATGTGCAGACTCATGGCAACCACAGAATAAATGTGACTGTTATTCTGCCCTTTGTTTTTGCTGTCATTATGATCCTCCGTGACTCACACTCCCACCAAGGTAGTGCCATGATCACGATATTGAACGCACTCCCAGGCTTCCACCTAACTCTCCAGCAACCCTCATGTCACTGGTCAAGTTATATGTTATGATATAGAAATACTAAGCTTCATTCAATCCAGAAGAAAAATAAAGAGGTTATTAAGGGATTCAAAAGAGCAATTAGGTCGTTTACAGAACTGATGATAAAATTTTATCTGAAAAAGCCAGTCTTCTAAGAAATGATAAGAGCAGCCCAAACTAAATACCCTGAAAGGATGCAATGGCTGTGCCCTAAAAGTCCTTCCTGCTTTCTTTTCTCTCGGTCCCAATTAAAGTACATTAACTCAGTCCAACTAGCAATCCTGGCACTTATTTTTTTTTTTTTTTTTTAAGACGTGCATGGTTGTCTGCACCTACGTGGGTTTCCTGCAACATAGTCACACGAGGTCCAGGAATTGCTGGAAACTCTTACCTGACATTCTTCTAAACCACCTGGGTTTCTTATCCCATATGATAAAGAGATAATATGCAGGCACCCCAGTCAGAGTGATGAGGAAGCCGATTCCAGTACTGAATGGGTCCGAATAGAGGGAAAGGGCAACCATGAAGAGGCACGTGAAGGAGAAGAGGGCCGGGATGAAGAGCGGCACCTGGAACACAGCACAGAAAAGGTCACTTTAGACATGGAGCAAGAGTCAGGAGGCGGGGTCAGAATACACAGGTCTGTCATGTGATCAGCTTCCATCATGTGACCAGGGATCTAGCACCAGCCTACTTGGAAGCAAGATCTTTCATGCAGTGCAGCAAATGTGCTACACAGACCCCCTGAAATCCAAATGAACGGGTTCTTAAACCCTTAGATGAGACAAAAATCTAAGAATAAAAAAGGGTGTTTCACTAGAGACAACCTATTTGAATTATTTCATGAATTAAGCACCATTATGACTTATGTTTGATTTTGAAAGATTGGTTCTTTGATGAGTATAATTAGAATCCACTCTAATGTGGCATCGAGAGGGCTGGCAGCTAGTTCCATGTTAAAGCCTTTCAGTGCATATTGATTTTCTGTTGAGATGCACAATAAGAACGAATGGGAATAAAACAGGCCAACTCCTATTCAACCGCTAATAAAGATGCTGCCAGAGTTAGGCTGTGAATATAATTAGAAGCAAACTCTGACACCATGACTGACAACATTATCTGTGCTACTTCTTAAAAGCAAATAGTGAGGTTGGATCAACTCATGAAGGCTCAAGGATGGAAATGACGAGCCTATTCTTCTGCCTTCCTAAAAAGCAATCAGTCATTCTATTGGGTGATGACAAATGCACAGATCTTCTCTTTCTCTGTGTATTTTACATTTCTTTTCCTTTTTATTCTGAGCAACATAACACGTTATGACATATAAATGCTAAAAATGCCTATTGTATGAAGCTGCCTCCTGAGAGTTTTCGTTGATAAGGTTATAAGCCCCACGCCTTTGCAGCAAAGCTATCTACAACTAACTAGCATGAAGTCTGAAGTATCCACGCTTTGAACACATCAAGTCACCGGACCCATTCATGAAAAATCAACTTAACAAAAATCCAGGAATGTTCTCTCTTTTCAAAACCAAGACGTACAAAGTTCAGAAAGTCACATAGAAAAAAATTGACAGATTACTTTTTTTTCCCATATAAAATAAATCCATTCTGAAGGTGCTCCCTGCAAGAGTTAAACATTTTATTCCACAGGACACTGCCCCTGCCCAACCTCCCCATCATCCAGTGATGGCAAAGGGAGGACTAGGTATTAGGAGAAAGATTTATGTAAACCCATCAAGATTGCTGAGGTTACCTTGAAAGGACGGTGCATATCTGGGCGTTTGTATCGAAGATAAATCAGTCCAGCAACTGCCAGCCCGATAAAAAGCCACCTGGCAAAACTGAGGAAATTCAAAAGACTGTAGAGGTCTCCAGAGAAGAGCATTATCATTGTCAAAGGGTGCTGGGGGCACAAAGGAGAAAAGCCAAGCTTGGTGAATTAAATGAGAACATCAGTGATAACAAACAATGTCATTGCTTATTATTATTATTATTATTATTATTATTATTATTATTATTATTATTATCATCATCATCATCTTTGGCAATGGAATTTCATACAGATGCTTTGTTTTGATCTTAGTTCCCTTTACATTTGAGAGAAATGAATGTGTTTTCAAAGAGTAGGAGACAGGCTATGATATCATTCAAAATTTAAAAACTAAGAAATTGAGATGATTAGCAAATAGCCAATAATAAATATGAAATTTGGGCCCCATTGGAAAATTCAAAGAAAAGCTTTCTGCAAATCCTCTCTGATGAGCCCTTGGAAACACAGCCGCTGCTAGGTGGATCTGCTGTCTCCTGAATGCAAAATGTTGACCTTTTCTTCCTCCACGTTTACTGTCCCCGTGTGCTTGCCATGTGTGACCCTTAAGACCGCGGGAAAAAATGGAGCGCACAGAACAGCATAGCAAGTCTCTGTGGCTGCACCCGCCAAGGACAACATGACTGATAGCAGAGGCTTAAACCCAAAGCCCTCTTCACAGAATAATACATTCCGTTCCCACAAGTGACATTAACTTCCAGACTGCGCACAGAGAGTGTGCGTACTTTAAAGAGAAATTTCAAGGAAACATTCTGAAACAAATTAAATGCATGGGGGAAAAAATGTTCAATGCATTCTATGGTACTCCTGACAGCAGATTCCAGTTGAGAAAAATGTTACAAAATCATAGGTAAAAACGACTATAACATTGCCAATGGGTGTTTGAGGACTTTTACACCTTTTACAGTCTTTTGTATCACACATTTCACAAACACTTTTCTCTGCATAGAGAATTCTACATCTTAAATTTAAGTTTGGGGGCTCTTCTTTCTTGCAGGATTGCTCTCAAATTTCTCACTTTTAATCAGAGAATCATTGCACAACAGGATTTCATCAATGCTTTGAATAATTTTGTGTACATTTCATACCATGATGAGACATCTGTTTATTTTTGGACAGTGGTTTTTAGCCGTTCTTTTAGTAAGTGTTTGGAACTTTATATCCCTTTCTTTGAGGTTCTCTGTCAATGAGAGGAGACAGACTAATTGTTTTCCTTAGACCATACAAATTTCTACAGAAGTGAAATAGAAGCCATATGGCTAATGCTAATGCATCAAATACACATAGGAAACACTGAGTAAAGAGAAGGTTTGGAAAATCTCTTTCCTTCCAGACTCCGCCTGATACACAATACAGCCAATTTAGCGCTAGCTAAAGTCTGTTTGAATTCGTCTCTGCTAACCTGTTTTTCGACATTCTAGCTAGATATACATGTTAATATGCATTACCAAAACAATAACAGCTGGCAGAGGAGTGTGCTTGCGGACATGAATCATGGAGAGGATTTCTGGAAGGTGACCCTCTCGAGACGCAACATAGAATAACCTGATGGGAGAAAAATGCAGGTGGATTTGACTGTACAATTGATAAGTTCAAATGGAAAATCCAGAAATCCCAGAGAAAACGTCTATCTTTCTCCTACACAAGGGGTTGACACTCCTTGGCCAGTTACTTAGGTCTCACTTGACAGATAAGAATGAGAACATGCTAGGAAATGTGCATTCAATTTTGACCAAATCTGCCAACATGGTATATTGTTTTTGGAGGAGAAACCTAGCAGTGCCTGACTTGGCACAGCTCTCCCTACAGGTAAACAATGGAAGGTGAATGTAGTTCCAGATTCCAACCCAACACACACTCTCCAGCGCGTGCACACGCACACATACATACACCATCCAATATTTATTTACCTGATCGGGTTTTAATCTTATCACAAGGAAACAAAAGGGGATTTCACGTCAAACAAAACGAAAGGGATACAATGGTGGGGTGGTGGTATTTCTGGTGTCTCTTACTTTACTTTTATTCCAGGCACAAGATTTTATCACCAGAAATAAGATGCAGTTGTTAGGCTCTGCAGACAGACTATAAAAAAATGCCACCTGTCCGTCTTCAGAGCAGGCTGTGCGTGTTCAACCAGCGCCCTCTAATGGGCAGAATAAAACGTGCTGTGCAGATTGGCACCAACTGCAAACTTCGCCTGTCCCTTTAAAAACAACTGGTTTGGAGGCAGGGTTGTTTTTCTTTTCAAAGTTATCCTTATCACATCCAATCTCAAAAACAGAAATGTGTTTCTGGAAATATGTGAACTCGCTCACCTGGAGACAGCAAACACACCCCCATTCATAGAGCCGAAGCAGGAGAGGGCAACGAAGATGGGAACTGCTAATGAGAAATTTCCCAGGAGCCGCTCAGAAAAGGTCTGGTGAAAAGAGAGAACGGAGGCAAATTAATGCTTTTTCAGAAAGTGGAATAAAATGAAACAATTTAGGCCAAACTTGCTCTCTGACTTTCTATTAGCCTGGCAAGACGTGTGTGTTTTATAATCCTTCTTTTTGGGTGAGGGTCAGACTCAGCCCGTAGACAATAATCAGAAGCAGGTCCCCTGGTGTCGCATGTTGCAAAACCATGAGCAAAGATCCAAACAAGCACCTTCTCTCTACTTCCAGGAGCAGTGATCCATTGACTGACTCTTTATCAACCATGATGTATATCAGCTCTGACGCTGATAAGTGGAAAAAGCTCAATTCAGAAGCTCTCTACTTTGAGGGACAGAAATCCTTGTGCACGGACGGTTCCTTCTCTCTAGCCTGGAAAGCCACATTTTTACAGTGAAGGGCAGATACACATTGAGAAATTTTATGGATGTCTGTTTCACATACAAATCCCACGGCTAGGGGATAAGTAAAACAATCAATGGCTTGGCCATTTACTTTAAGTATATGAGCCGGTCTGAACAATCTTTTTCCTAGAAAATTCATAGTAGCTGAACCTGTTTATGGAGCCACTTCCTCCCCTTCAGGTAGGTATCTGCCACTTCCTTCTGTGGTTTCCTCTAAAAAGTTGAGAACAAAAATACTAGTCTGACAAGCCACAGAAAGTATACAAGATAAAATACTCAAGTTTCCTTGTATGAAGCACTGCAAATTTTCATGAAAGATGCATTCCCCCCCGCAAAAAAAAAAAAAAAAGATATTGGATTCTTTAGTTGTCCTTGATGCGGCCAACGCTGTAATTAATGGGCCACATTATGTCCCCCAAATAAGTGCTGCCCTTGTTCTGGAAGGAGGAGATGACTGACCCAAGATCAATAAGCTTTGTACATTTGATTGTCTGATAGGTGCAGCAGTGGAAAAAGTCTTTTGCACACCGTGAACTCACACATAGGTTCACACAAAATGAGATAATTTATTCCCTGTGGATGTTGCTGATATGAGGTAATACTGACTATTTTAAAAGGAACTGACATTCAGGGATGGAAAGTTAATTTTTCACCCTTCATTGTTAGGAGGTCATGAGTGGATGCTCTCTTACAAGCTAAATTGTTATTGAAAATTAAAGTATGTGTCACAGAATAAAAGTGCTATAACATGATCTTCGGGGCCAAAATCTGGTCCTGGTGTCAAATAAATTTCAGAAAACGTAAAATTATGTGTATCCACTTCTTAGGGAGTTAGAATGCACATTAGCATCTTTAATATTCGGAAGAGTACTATAGCAACAACATCTGTTTAACTTTTAATCACCTCATATTTCCCAAATTTATTAATATCCCAAGACTAGTATTCAAAGGATAGACCACAACAAACAAATATGCATATGCATGGTCCACCTGAACATTCTTAAGTGATACTTTGGGGAAAGGATTTTAAGTCAGCATTTGGGAAGTTTACAAACAGGAAAGAGTACAGAATGAATGCAATTTGCATACCAAAAATAAAAAGCATTCATTTAGATTCAGTAACTCTCCACTTATTCTTAAAGGATCATTGGAAGAATCATACCTTCCACTCAAAAAGCCCTGACAGGTTTTCAAGCAGGCATACATGGATATGTTTTATAAGGAATTAAAAATAAAAAAGAAATCATATAGGATTGTAGCAGTATCAGTTAAATGGAATATGCTAAGATATGCTCTAAATTTTTAAAATATTCATTATCATTCAGGTCGAGAAAAGATTATCGAATTTCAAAACACTTCCTCCTGCAGGGAACTACTATAAAGTTGCATCAACTCATTAACCTAAATTCGAATTGGCATTTTTTTCAACTTGGACTTACCACTGCCACTGCATGGGAAAGCAACAGTTCATCAGCGCTAATGGTGGTAAAGTAGGCCACATTGGTCAGCACGTAGCCAACAGTGACGATGACCATGGATATACATATAGCAAGGGGGATGGTTCTGAAATGCACAAAGGAATCACTCATCAGTTATCTATTGTTAGTCATCTCTACCACCAAAGAAGGCAACAGACTAGTTCAGATGAAGAATATAATGGTAGCTGTGATAATTATAAGCTCTGTTGGGGTATTATAAACATTTCATCAGGATCAAGTACCTTTGTCATTTAATAAGGTCCATGGGGGCAGATTTCTGTCTCATCTACTGCTATGCCCCTGGAACCTGTGGATCTGTCTTGTTCTTTCACTTCATAAAGGTGACAGCCGTGTTTCTTGAACTTGAGCATGCACCGGAATCACCTGGAAGGCTTGTTAAACCTGAGGCCCCCACCCCAGCGTTTCTAATTGGATAGGATTAGCATTTTTGCAAGTTGCTGGAAGAGTGCAATGCTGCTGACCTGGGAAACACACCTTGAGGACCACTGTGCTATATACCTTTCTAATACGGATGCACTGATAGCCTTTCTAAAACATCCTCAAAAACACATTTCACATGGAGCAGTTTCCCTTTCAGTAGCTTCTCCTGTCAACAAATAAGTGCAGACTTTTGGAAACAGGAGAGTGGGATGTATCTACCTTTCTAAATGATGGCAATAATAATTTTGTATGTAACACAAGAAGCATAGAAGTGTTCGTGATAATGACTTTGCACTGCCCTGCTGTGAGTTCAAAGGAAGCTCGAGATCATGAGTATCTAATAAAGCCACAGTGCAGATAATCCCATGAAATTAGAGGTGACATGCTGTGAAGTACGGACGGCTGGACAGTGCTGACACTGTATGGCATCAAGAAGTACCCAGCACAAATGTAATATTATGTCTTCATTTAATGCACTGGGAAAGCCAGGAAGTTACTGACCCTAATAATTTGACTCCATGTTACCGATACACATTACTTGCTTAACATAATCGCCTCTCCAGACTCTTTCCAGTTCAGGCAACTTGAACCTTCAACTCCTCACACAAAGCTGATCATTTTTTTAGCCGTAGTGCTTATCAGCCCTCATAGAGTCTTCACCCTCCTGGGTGCCACTAATGAAGACCTCAATATAATTTCTTCCAAGATGAAAATGTAGTTCAGAACCAGGAGGAAGAATAGCACAGCCGGCCTCACTACCCAAGCTGGGTGTGTTTAGCTCACTAAGTCTCAGCTCATTATGTCGAATAGCAATATCCCCCGTTGAGAACAGGCAAACCTAGCCAGTCAGCAGCTACCATTCATTATGCTGCTTGGAGTCTGACACTTCCCCTGATCCCCAAAGCCTTAAGCCTTGATGGGGAAACACATTGACCTCCAAATCCCGGCATCCTAACTTTCGAGTAGCAGATGTTCCCATTCCCCCGTGCACGGAGGGTCCTGTGGAATTTTCTGTTAACACCACAACATGCTTTGTTAGTTGTGATTGATAAATGCTACATTTAAGCAAGAAAATCACCAAGCCAATGAAATACAAGGGGGTGAATGACATAAAAGCAAATTAAAGATGAATTCTGTTTTCTTTTTTTGAAAGAAAGGCTGTATGTAAATGCAAAAGGGCAGGAAAGAGAACAGGAAGGTATGTACACAGCCTTTTAATCCCTCACTGTATTATTTTAAACTTGAATCCATTTAGCTTTTATCATTGTCCCAAATGGGGAGTAAATGCTTTCTATGTAGGAGAGAGACAGGAAGGAGAGCAGTAGAGAAACTAATTCTCTATTCTTTGCAAGCATTCCATCAAGGTATGTAAAGTTTCCATTAATTTAAAAAAAAAAAAAAAGGAGGTGATGTTGTTAAGAGCAGAGAAGTAACCTAACATGTCCAGGACAGGTAGTACTCTTGCATCATATGATGCTGCAAAATGACAGAAAGAAATAAGTCTGCAGTTTTATACTGTATCCTCCCACCCCACCGTGCCCAGCATAGAACGGAGCCTCCCATCCCAGCTCATCCAAGTCAGTCTTCCTGCCTCTCTGCCTAGACGCTATGATCTCTCTGAAAGTGATTTTCTAAATTGATCATAGCAGAAGGCATCCTAGAAATTCCTTCTAGGTTGACTTTCCTTTTTTCTCAATTTGTTTTTAACAAAAATAGTGGCAGCAGTTGCAGCCATTAGACAGGCCTGTGCCCAACATTTTGCATATTGGCCCCATTGCATCCTGGGAAAATCCTGTGAGTCAAGAGCATCAGCACCACCTTATATATGAGGAAATGGAGTCTTTGAGAGTTTAAATAACTATTCAAGAATACATAACAGGTAAGTGGAAACACAGAATTCACCTGTGTGTTTACCTTACCTTGAAATCAGAGCATTTTAACCACTACAGTGCATTTGTTGTTTCTCATGTGTTTGTCCCTAAAGTTTATTAATTTTCAGGGAAATCATAGCTATTTTAATGAAGTTTATTAAAAGATTTTATCAAGACTGTACTTTTCATGAATTCACTGACAGTGCAGTTTGATGTACTCTAAAGGAGGAAAAAAACACATGTTCTATGATTTTTACCATTTTTCTGTATCACATGAACTGTAATGTAAAAGTGAAATATTTCAAATAGTTTCACTGCTTAGCAAATAAGTCATTATTTATTATTTAAAAGGAAACAAGTTCATTAATAAATTTCCCTAGACAAGTTTTTATATGAAAGGAAGAAAAGTAAGCATGCTTGTCAAATAAGCCAAAATAGATTATTAACAATTTTACTATCAGCCACATATACAAGATAGGTGTGGGGGGTGTAGGGAGAAATCACAAGAGCTTAAAATATGAGAGCAGGGAGAGCAGCTGTGTAATCTTGTGGCAGTGTACGACATAACTAGTGATTCTCTCTGATGAGAAAATATGAAACCATAGGCATCGGAAAGGGGGGGGGGGGGCTAAACAGCCACAGACTCTGTCCTTGGGTTCTATCTCAATTGGAGAGGGAAGGGGTGGCACATTCTTGTGGCTGCCTTGGCACAAAACAGCAGTCATTTACGGAGGAGAGCGACTGGCGCGCTCAGAAGGGCTCGGTGCCACGTGGTTAACTCCTGGGTTTGGAGCATCAAAGCGTAAGAGCCACTGGGTGAGCTGATAAAAGCTATTAGGCCATGCCAGAGAATCTTTCTGAAGGCTTTAGATGAGAGGGCAGATAAGCGTGGTTAGTAACCCAAGATTAAGGCAAATGGCACAGGATAATAAGAGGAATTAGAGGAAGGAAGTGGCAGGCCACTGATATTTCAAAGCTTCTGTGTTATTGAGCATCCACCAACCTGAAATGCAACAAAGGCCCTGCCTTGTGCTGAATAAAAATGACACACCTGTGAATTCCACTCTTTCTCAAGTGTTTGTTATGATTAACAAAAAGCAAATTCCCTGAGAAGTTACTTAATCCTTAAGAGCTATTGTCATTATAATGTTCTTTCCAATTAACACAGTAAGTGTGGGGATCTGATATTTCTGTTTGGTTGCAAACGGGTCCTCAATCAAAAAGTTCTGGAATACTGGGGTGGGGGGTGACTCCCTGGCACTCCCCCCTCGCCTAGCATGAGTGAGGACCTGGGTTTGATCCCCAGGGCCTCAAAAAAGGTCCTGAATGGTCTTGTCATCCAGGCATATTTTAAATTGGCACCTATAACTGGTCTATGTCACACATGGATACATGTTTTATTTGGTAAACAAAAGTGTCTGGAATATCTGCTTACAAGCACTTTAACAGATAGACCTTCCCAGAAATGATTTCAATAGTGATGGTTGGTGGCTTATATATAAAATCTACAAAGCACTGGCAATTGCATTTTATTTTATCTTCATGCATGTGTGTGTGTGTGTGTGTGTGTGTATTTATTTACTTATTTATTTATTTTAATCCATTGTAGGATGAGATAGAGTAGAAACAAATAACAAACAAAATTCACAACAAGCCACCAGAATAGGAGGCAACACCCCCATTTTTTTCAAACAAGGAAACTAAGGTGGTGAAGGATACAAACAAGGTCACAGAAGTAGTGGAGGAGAGGGCTGGACTGCAAATCCAGATCTTCCAGTGCTTGGCTCCACATACCTGATACATCCTGTCATGGAATGGTTGGTCGCTATTTTATGCCTACGTTAATCTTAGATACAAGATCCCTAAGATCCTTACTGGTTGACAAATACATATTTCATTTTATATAAATGATCACATATCAGAAGGCCAGTTTGTACAGTGTGACACATTTTAAGCCAACTATATTTTCTATGCACCTAATAGTCACCACACCATAAATAAATTTTCAGATAATGAAGACTATCATGCACCTTGTCAATATGCTGTGCAGCTCTAGGACAGAATATCGGAAATGACTCTTGTTTTCAGAGCTTCGTTTTGGCTAAAAGTGATAATGCTGTGAGAATGGAATGAGTAAGCTTTAATTCTCTACATGGTCAAGAAAGCCTGAATGTTAGATTTCTGATAGACCACAGGAGTAATTTTCTAATCACATGAATTTAGGGTTTTCCAGATTTGCTGTATAACTGCAACAAAATTTTCTGAGATTGGCGTAAACCCAAATAGTTCTTGTGCAATCCCCTGTTTGGGACACATACAACGGGGACCACAGAACTCACTGGTGCTGGGGCATCTGTACTCATCCTTGTGCTGTGATCCTGGGCATAATGGCAGTCAGTTCTGTTAAAACTTACTCTTGGGATGCTCTGAAACCTTCTAAATTGGTGGATGATGATTCTATTTAAAAGCCATTAATAATTTAAAACCTGTATTTCATATTCAGAGAAAAAAGATAATAAAAGAGAGGATCAAGAAGGTAGAAAAATGGCAAACCCCTTAACATCTGAGACGTCAAAAATAAAAAGAAGAACCAGGGAGTTTTTAGGGATTTAAAAATTTTGATGTTAAACTAGGGACTATTTGCTTCTATATAATTGAAATGGAACCATGATTTATCTCTACATCAAGTATTTATAATTATGTTAAGTATGTCTTAATTCTAGGCATTTTAGAATCACACTTGTTTCACATTTTCTTCATAGTGACTAGCACTTTTCACATTTTCTAGCACTCTGACCCAGAAATGACTCAAACATCTTTTACTTCTTTTTGACCCACCGAGTTACTTTTTGCAAAATCACTCTCTTTATTTCATTACCACTGCTATTAATTTTATCCCACCCTTCAAACTTAGTCATGTATTGTAGACAAATATGTACAACATGACTGTTTGATATATATGTATATATACACATAAATGATATATAATAAATATGTGTATATCTACATACACCCACATATTCCAAAGAAAAGCTACCCCTATTTTTCATTTGTGTGGTTTTCTTCCTCAAGTTGTTCACACCCTTCTGCTTACTCAGGTTCATACCAAATTCTCCAGACACCCCTGGACACAGACTATCCTACCTGGCTATGTGATTTCTGATGTATCCAGCAGGGACTGAGTTATAAGTATTATTAATAGTTTTCCAAACTTGAAAATATTAGACTACAGATGCTGGACTCATGGGAATTTCTTTGTATGTTTTCAATGATTTTTTGCCTTATCGTCATTCAGTTCTATGGCTTTTACTTTCTAGTTTATCCACCCTGAGAGGGAACTGGATTATCAAACAATTATAAAAGAAATGCATTCACAGAGACATAACAAGTAATTGAGGGGAAGGAAACATCCAATAACCTTGTTTATGCATATTTTTAAAGGTCCATGGTTCATGTCGTTGCTTTATGACAATTTGGGGTGGGCCAAGGTGGAACACAGTGATATGATAGGCACACTGTCACCTATGGGCACACAGAGAGCCCACTGACTTCTAGCATTCAACACCTGCTCTCTGCTCTTCACTGAACCTCAGCAAGGCAATGGGTGTTTTTACTGAGTCATTTTAAGTCTCAATAGCTCTGGGGTCTCATCTCAATCTCACCATTCTCCATTGTCCACAGATGATGAATTCCATAAACAGAAAAGAGAAGACAGAGAGACCTGCAGGAAGATGCAAGAAATGAACAGACAGAGATTAAAAGACTGCAGGGCTGAAGGAGCTTGTTAAAAATGTACAGAGACAGGGGGCTGGGGATGTGGCTCAAGCGGTAGCGCGCTTGCCTGGCAAGCATGCGGCCTAAGTTCGATCCTCAGCACCACATACAAACAAAGATGTTGTGTCCGCCGAAAACTAAAAAATAAATATTAAAAAAAAATGTACAGAGACGCATAAAGGAGGGGGAAAGTGAAGAAAACTACATAGAGGAAAAAAAATGGCTACTAGGATCATTTGAAGCTCAAGCCACACAGAGAAATGAACTAAAATGGAAACTCATGACTGAGAAATATAGGGTAATAAGCAATCAGAAACATAAATATAAGGATTTTTAATCCCTTAAATACTTTTTTCACCCTACGAACCACTAGAATAAATTAATCACTAAATAAAATTATTCTGCAAAATGTAGCTTGAGCGTAAATTTTCATTTGCTTGCATTTCATTGTCTGCATCTCATTTTTTCTCATTTTCTGAAGATTTAGTGTGTGTCTTCCAGATATATTATAGTTATGCATATTTAGCTTGGATAAACAGAAACATATTTGTAGGCAAGTTCTAGTGTACGAAGACAAAATTGGTTTCAAATAAAATGCTAGCAATTACACAAGATTAAATATTTTAATAGATAAATAAGTTAAATTTGACCCAAATGTTTAGTTTTTATTTTTGTTTTTATTTTATTCTTAAAATGTGTCTCTTAAGATTTTATTATTTTCCTCAGGATTTGGTCTAAAGTACATTAAGACAATGCAACATCTCAGGGAACTTTAAAAAAAAAAAAATAGTGTTCCTGGGATTCCAAATTATGGCTCAGACCTACCAAATTTGTGTTCCTTTTTCCAAAGTACAAATTCCTGAGAAGAAGTTACCCAAATAGAAAGATTACTTCCCAGACTCCCTTGTATCTAGAGGGGGAAATGTTGCTTATTCTTACCCACAGAGTATAAGTAGATATATCAATTGAAGGCCAAGGGATTGCCTTGTTAGCCCTTCTCTGACTGGAGTCAGTTACAAAGCACCTGTGTTAGAAAGCTTTCCATCACTTTAACAAAAATACCCAAAAGAGTCAACTTATAAAGATAGCAGGTTCATTTTGGCTCCCAGTTTGGGAGGTTCTCATCCATGATCAATTGACCTGACAGCTTTGGGCCTGTGACAAGGGAGCACATCCTGACCAGAGTGTGTAGCAAAGCCAACCACTCCCCGCATGGCCAGGAAGCAAGGAAGTAGAAAAGGAAGGAGTCTAAGTCCCATAATCCCCTCAAGGACAGTTAAGTAAAGACTTCCCACTGGTCCTCACCTTCTGAATGTCCCACCACTTCCCAATAGTACCACGCTGGGGGGCAACCTTTTAACACATGGACTTTGGGTGCATGATGAAACCACACTGTGGAAGGAATCTGGGTCGCAGGATCCACATGTGGAAATGTGACTGGTCCCTGGCCCACCAATCACCAGGGACACCGAAATGGGACCCAAGGACACCAACTTTCTTACATGAAATAAGAAAGAAACTTTTGGTTGTTTAAAGCCATTCAACTTTTGTAGTTTGCTTGTTGTAGCAGCTAGCATTACCCTAAATAATAAAAAGATGAAAGACGGGCTCCCATTATATCAAGAGTTCTTTTTCTTCAAGTTCGCTTTTACTGAATCAGTCTAAATAAAATAAGTGCTCATTGTTTTGTTCTATATTATTTGTTTTATGAGACAAAAAAAACATAAAATTCTTAAAAATGATGTCCCAAATTATAATATCAAATAAAAATAGATTTTTATCTGAAAAATCTTACATAGAAGAAAATTATTATTCAGACTTCCCAGATACAGAGCAAAGATAGATCCCATGATTTACTATTTTAAAATGTAAAATCTCTTTACACTTCTGAAAATTAGCAACAAATAACAAAGCATAGTTGACCCTTTTCTCCCCATGCGGACACATACTAAAACATGGAATGTTAAATAAATACTATTCTACTGAGAACATGCAACATAAACCAAATATACCCACTTTGGCAAGGTATATGAGAATTACAGTCAAAATTTCCTCAAGCAGTAAACACACATCTTAGAAAGAACTGATGACATGCTATACACTAGGCCTAGTCACATTTCTGACAGCTGCACAATAAGAAATCAAAGAGATGAACATGGACACCTTCAATCACGAACTATTGCTTCTACTATCGAAAATAGCCTCCATTTCTGGTCCAATTAATAGTGATCATTTTACTTTCATGTCTGGTAGTTGAGTGGACAACTGGTTTTCAAATTGTGTTCTCTGGAAATCAGAATAGTAGGTGGAAAAATGGGTAAGATTATAGGCTACCTTGATCTCATTTACTTCAACCAGATAAGTTCTCTTTTATTTGTTTTAGATACATTAATCTATTTAAAATTATACCTCCATAGCTTTAAGATAATTTTAAAGTCACTACTCTAGTCCAGATTCATACTTCTAAGCTAACACAGGAAAAATAATTCTAGCAAATAAGGCTAATCTTAACAGGAAAAATATAAAGTTGATAGAGAAGCCAATACCGATGGCCTGGCTTCAGTCAGAGTGGTCAACCCCAAAGGCAGGGCCACAGAGGACATGACACAGCAGCTTACTGGCGCAGAGGGAAAGGTGGGGAAGAGAAAAAATAGAGTTGATGGGCTAAGCACCCTGCCAGTTTACAGAGATGATATGTCCTTGTCAAGAGAGTGATGATGAGGACTCAGCTCCATGAAAGGTCACAAAAGTCCACAGAGCAGCAGAGCCCTGCAAGTCCTCTTCAGATTGTCCGTTCATAAGGATTCATATTCCCAGCAGAAATGGAAATGTTACGATCTTTTATCTCTCAGCTAAAAAGTGAAACCTTTTAAAAAAAATAAGCCTTTGTACATTCATTTTATATTTACTAATGTATTTTTCTTAGACTACAAAGATTCCTAGGCAGACTCCTCTCCAGGAACATGCTTCTTAAGTCAATGCACTGTCCAGAGGCTCAGGAAACATGTGCTCAAGGGACACAGAAGGCTGCACACATTCAACCTTCCCTCATATCCCTCCTCCCATGTATTTCCCCCCAGCTCCATTCTCCAAACTCCTATAAACAGAAAGTTTCCACATATTCCATCCGAAATACAAACTGTCTTTGAGTGGCATCTTTTCTCTGGGTCTTGCCTTTGATATTTGTGCTAAATTGATTTCATAGAACTAGGAAAAAGTCTCTGGACTCCAGTCTGAAGGCTGAACCTAGTCAAGTCCCTGTCAGGAGCAGAAAACATAGGAGATCACTGGTTCCCTCTGGGATTATACTTTCTCAGCAGCTGAAGAGGCTGTTGAATTAAGGGAAAGTTCATCTTCCCATAATCTTAGCAAATAAAGCTCATCCATATAGATTTAGTAAAAGAATTCTTTGAAAACTTGGTTAAGCTCTTGCTCATATACCAGAGCATCCTAAGGATATTTCTGCCTTTGCTTTGTTCTGTCTTTCAGGGGAGAGAAGGGTGTCAACTTTACACTCGCTTCTGTCCTCTAAAGATGTGATTCTGTCCTCAGCCAGGATTACAGCACATCAAAGCACCCTTCCATCATTACAACTTCAAAGTGTCAGCCTGGCTTAAAGAAAAAGATCATTACAGAGGATAATTTAAAGGATAAGTGATCTGTCCACTCTTCTGCATTCTAAAAAGGCTGTCTGCAACCAGGTCAGACCTCTGGAAGTCCACGTACATTGACCACACTATCATAGGTACTCATGAAGCGACTTCATGGGTCATCATATTTGTACCTTTGGCTTTTATCAAAACGGTATTTGAAATATTTTTTTTTTATCATCTGAATTTCAGGAGGGCATCTCTACTAATGTTATGAAGGTTATTGTCAATTTTATCTGTCAACATGACATAGAGTTCATTCATTTAACCAATGTTTGTCAAATGTCTTCTATATGCTAGACATCATTATAAGTAAAGGGATAAAGATATTAAGCGTGCATGAAATTCATCCTCTCTAAAGTTTAAAATTGGGACAGGACAAGAAGTGGAGGGCCCCGTTCCTGGAACAGTACTTTCTCCACAGACCTTCCCCATTCTTGCAGGTCTCTGATCCAACATTCTGCCTCCCAGAAACCTCCCTCCTTATCTAAGGAGACCTCACACCCCTTTGCTCTCCTTCCCTGCCATTTTAACTATGTGGAAATACATAATATCTTCTAACTTCAGTCTTTCTTAGTATTTGTATTCATGTATTCACACTCACCAAATTCTCCAAAGGAATTAACACTGTCCGCTGAACATTCTAGAGTGCTCCCAAAATATTTCTTCCAAATCTCTAACACAAGCATTGCTGAGCATTGATGGTCTATCCTCCTGAAGGGACACAGAAGCTTCTAACCACACATGAAAGGCTCCCAAGGCCTCTCTGCCTCTGTTAACCTTTTGCTTTTTATCAACTCTTTCTCTCCAGGACATTTCCTTAAAAGAAATGGCTCATCAAAACAGGAAGGGAAGGAAACTCCATTGGAAGACATAATTTGTGATTAAAGAAATCAGTCAATTAAATAAAATAAAAGGGTGCTTCTAGTAGTGATGGGAAGACACAAAACTGGTCAAGTAGAAATCACTTCAACCAATGTATCTCTCTAAATGTCCCTTTCACGTTATTTTCACAGCCGTCAGATACATCTGCACAAATCTCCCAAAAGAAGACTTTGGGGAAAAAAAATGAGTGGAAAGAGAAAGGGGCGGGAGGGAGTTAAGATTTAACAGAGAAAGGAAATGTTTATTCCATCAAATCCTCATGTGCATTTTAAATTATTAAATCTCTAAGAGCACCTGATTTATGAACAGGATAACACTGCCCCTAGCCAAAATCATTTTTAATAAAAAGCAGGAAACCTCCTGAAGTTCATCTCAGATTTAATATCAAACACAGCAGCCACACATGAACATTTCTTCATAAAACACAAAAACAGCATGGTGCGAACAGCTGGAGCCACCAGTGGGGAGTCGGAGAAGGAAAACACAGGACGGGACGTCAGAGCCCTGGAAGGAATCTGGCCTGGGAACCCCAGAGGAGCCCACTGAGAACACACTCTGCACCCCAGCCACCGCTAGGCACGGAAGGGGCGCCTAGAAGACTCCCGTCCAGACTGTCCAGCAACAGACAGCACCGTCCTGCTCTTCCTCAGTGAGAACTGCAGGAGCAACACCCTGGGCTGCTGCCATTTTGAGTTTTTATGCATAATTTAGAATGTACCAAGTGGGAAAACAAAGGCTGGTGAGGAGATCAGCTCACACTGCCACTCCCACTTTTTAAGAAAAGTAGCAAATAGGGCTGGGGATGTGGCTCAAGCGGGAGCACTGCTCCCCTGGCATGCGTGCGGCCCGGGTTCGATCCTCAGCACCACATACCAACAAAGAAGTTGTGTCCGTGGAAAACTAAAAACAAATAAATATCAAAAATTTTTTTTAAAAAGTAGCAAATATCTAAGAATCAAGAATATGATTACATATTATAGATATTCAATGCAAAGAGAGGAAAGACGTCAAAGAGGAAAATGGATCTTCTTTCTTTCTTGTGTATATTGGAATCCGTGTTTTTCATTGTTTATTATCATTTTATAACATGATAAAGGATTATTTCTCGTGATTATAAATCCAAGTAGTTGGGTAAATATTTAAGAGTTGAATTTGTTCATGGTTAATCCCTTGTGGGGCAACGTCAATGACTGCCAGGATCATAAAGAAATGGTTTGATGTTTCCATTGATACTTGGGTCAATACCTTGGCATTAGTTATTTTGTCAAAAATAGTCTGAAAAATATAAAATTATTTTAAAAGGTATTTTGTTAAGAAGTTTAGGAGGGTAAAAGGCCAAATGGGAAAAAAAAAGAGAAAAACTGATGTGATTGACAGGTATTTTGGAGGTTACTTTAACTAGTTAACTTTTTTTTTTAATGTGAAAGAAGAAAGAGAAGCTAAATTAATAATTAACCATAATATGCAGAAAAAAGATACTTCTGAACTGTAAAGATATAGTCACATACATAGAATGTACCTTTATAGAGTGTAGGTTTTATTGTGAGAGGTAATACATTCAAGATAATTTAAAAAACCATGAGCTTTGACTTTGAAAGAGCTACCAGATTATCTCCATATGCATGTAAAGCTAAGAATAGAAATGCTTCCTCATGCAGATAGTTTCCACTCAATGCTGATTTATTCAGAGAAAAGACCAATAAGTAAAGCTACCCTTCCCTTCAGCTAAGAAAAACAATGTTTTAAACTTATAATAATAAAATTGCATAGTAAGTGGAAGATATGTCAATAGAACAATAAACAGAAAAGATTACCTTGGAATACATCTTAGTATATAACATAAAACTTAACATAATATCATGACGAGTATCCTAAGTATAAGTATCATAAACTAAGACGTAATATGATCATTGAATAATGCTGGGTATTGGAAAATTTGGTGTAAAATCAGAAATCTACATCATATCATGTAGGAAAATGCATTACAGATAAATAATTGAATGTAAAAAAGAAAACAAGAAAAATAGACCAACAGAAAATATGGGTGAGGTTTAAATGAACTAGAGATGGATGTAGGAAAATGTGTGGCCATAAAAATCAATCCACAGAAATAAAAGTATTTACTACAATTAACTACAGATTCAAAGGTTGATAAGCCAAAATCATAAAGAAAATAGAGTGACATGAAAAATTAGAACAAACTATTTGCAAACAATAAGAGATAATGACTTAGGGCTGAGATTGTGGCTCAGTGGTGGAGCTCTCGCCTAGCACGTGCGAGGCCCTGGATTCAATCGTCGGCACCACGTAAAAATAAATAAATAAAATAAGGATATTGTGTCCAACTACAACTAAAAAGTAAATTTAAAAAAGAGAGAAACAGAGATAACAACTTAATATCAACAATACCCAAAGAATTCTGTGGAATCACCAATATTTATCGCCACATGTAGCTACTAAACGTGAAACAATAGCACCTCACTGGTGATCAAATAAACGCAAGTAAAACAAGTGAAATTTTTGCTTTTCAACTAGCAAAGACTTTTGGTTAAAATGCTGCTAAGAATTCTCGGGTATTGCTATTGGGAAAAGAAATTAAAATACTCACTTTGGAAAGCAATTTGGCAACACAAAAAGAGACTTTTTAAAAATTCATTGCCTTTGACCCAGGAGTTCTCTGCTAGTAATCTATCCTAAGAAAATAATTGTTATGCATTTTCCTAGTATGATAAAGATTCAAACACAAGCTATGTGTGGTGGCACACGCCTGTAATCCCAGAAGTTTGGGAGGCTGAGGCAGGAGGATCACGAGTTCAAAGCCAGCCTCAGCAAAAATGAGGTGTTAAACAACTCAGTGAGCCCCTGTCTCTAAATAAAATACAAAACAGGGCTGAGGATGTGGCTCAGTGGTCAAGCGCCCCTGAGTTCAATCCAAAAAATAATAATAATAATTAAATACAAAATGTATAACCAGCATTATTAAGAAAAATTGGAAATGTTTTCAATGCCTGAGAGGTAAATAAGTATACACTAGTGTACGATTAAAATGGTGTTTAGTGAAATTTTAGTGATACAGGAAAATTTAATGAAATGCTAGGAAATGACAAAAGGCAGGACAGACCTAGGGTCACATGAATAATCCATCAGTTGAGTTTGGGATGCAGCAAATCTAGACCTCAGGGCACACTTTGAAGTACTTTCCATACTGTGAATATGAAATCAAGAGCACATACACAACTGTGGCTCCTTCCATGGGTAAACAGACAATAAATAAACAAGTAAATACATAATATAATGTCAAAGTCATGAAGAGAATATATATGTGCATTATCTTGAGCAATATAACACAATACATACACACACGTGCATACATACACACCACTGGAGAGAACAAAATGCGTAATTACAAGCGAGTACTTTATTTGATATGATTAAGTGGCTACGGGTGATTTGAAACTTCGACATAATTTCTTTTGGCATTTTAAAATTTGCCCATCTATTATTACTAAAAGAAAAGGGGAAAGCTGTTGTAGTGTTACGTTGAACATCCTATGAAAATAATTTTCAATCCTATTGAAAATGTTCCTCTAACTTCTAGTAGGATACAGGATACATAGACATTTTTCTTTCTGGCTCTTGACTAAATGGACGACTGCACCACAACTACTGTGAGGAGCTTTGATTCCCAGCCATTTAAAAGCGGAACACATAATAGTGTCCCCTAGGAGAATACAGGAACAAGATAATGAGGAGCTCCTGTGCCTCTAGGTGTCCTTGGAGCAGAGTGTGGAGTAGGCAGGCCAGGCTAAGAGGGGAAGGAATTCCACTCAGCTATTGCAACAACAGGTGCACTAGGAACACTGTCTTTGGAGAACAAGAAACAACTCCTCTGCTAGTCACAGGCTTGCAAGGTTTAAAAAGCACCTACTCATCCAAATGGATGCTCTCTCCCTTGCCGCAGTTTGCAATTCAGAGTGTGGGCTGCCATGAAGACAAACAGTTCCACGGCTCTGAGAGCAACATCACGGAGTTCAATTTGTAGTTGCTTTCTCCCAACATGTGCCACTTGGTCACCTCTCCTTGGCAGGAGCACACTGCATCTCAAAGATCAAATAGCTAAACACTTGCATACATTTAAAACACATTTAACCTTTCTTACCCAAGACCCCGAGCCGACTACAAAACAGGATCTTAGAATCCATTACCTCCACTTGCTATCTATCTCCCTTGTTTCTTCTGTCATTTGCTGGCTAAAAACAAAGTCAATCATGTTTTCTATATCAATTTCTCTCTTTCCTGCCTCAGGCCAGAATATAAGGAGAGGAAGTTTGACTGTTTGACAATACCAATAACAGAAAAATTAAATATTGCCCCCTAAAGAGATATCAAAGCTATTTTAAGAGCCAGCATATCTGTCCAGATAATTAGACACAATAAAAAGTAGCTATTTCCTTCTAATATCCTAACATTTCAGTATTTCCTAAGCATAAAGTTTCTGTTTTAATCTTGGAACCAAATGACCTTCATTAAATGACCTGGAATAGATTACTTACTTCTACTAGCCTTAAGACCCTCTTTCATTATCTGTTTGAATAACAGCTTTAGGAAGCTGAATGCAGACAAATGTTAATGCTTTTACACATTTTTAAAAGCAGTTTCATTCTATTCTCAAATGACATACAGGTCACTTCTAATGATTGCTTTTTTCCCCCCAGCTAATTTCAAGGCTAAAATCTTGCCACAACCATCTCTCTTGGATTTGTATTCACCAACACAAAGTGTTTTCAAAAGAGACCAGAAAGGATCAGGATTTTAGCTTGTAAATATAGACAAATTAATCCACCTCTATGGCTTTAATTTCTTCTTTGTCTTTATAAGAAAAGGGATGGGGAATTGGATGGCTACTTCCCCTTCTATCTCTAACATTGAAGGCCTCTGTGATTTATTCTTTCAAGGTCAAGCTTACTGTGGTTTTAACCATGACAATGAGTTCCTTTAATAAACTCAGCTATGTCGATGTGTAATGAAAGAAGGTAAATAGGTATGTGCAGGTATGATGTAAACTGAAATGATCTTGAAACGTAGCAACATTCCCACCTCCCCTGCTCTCTATCCCTGAGAGAGAGACCATGATTATGGACTACGAGAGAGGAGGAATAATGGCTTATGAGAAGCCAGCAGAATTGTCCCTTTGAAGGAGAAGGGATTTGAGATACCCAGAAAAAACACTGTGTGATTGGCTGTCTCTGAATTCTAGAGGCAACTTTGCCATAAAAATCATACATTCTAATCTTTGGTCTCTCATTTTGTGTTATATTACTACGTATTTCCAGTATCATGGCCTGTTTTAGTGCTATGCCATAAACTTCATTTCATAAGCAATTTTTCATATATTATTGCATAGCTTAATATATAAAACAGTGCTCCTTGTATTTGATTCAGAGATCACAACTAATATGCAGCAGTATTGATTGCTGCTAAGTTTTTTGTCATAGACCAGAAGTATCTGTTCCACTTCCATAATTTTAAGCAAGAGAAAGAAAGAAAGAATTTAATGAAAGGAATGAAACAGAAAATAGCACAGTTGTAAATATTTAGCCAGGAAAAACATGTGATTAAAAAAAAAATGCAGCTGTCTCCTTAGAAAGCTAATTACAGAAATATTATGTTTTTGTAAAACAGTCTCCAATGTCAAAAATGAGAAATATTGGACTCTGGGAATGAGATAAATTCTGTTTCCCATGGCAAGGTATTTCAGACCTTGTGATCATGGATATCAAACCTAACACTCAACTGATGGAGAAGAAAAGAAAGAGCTTCCTCAATTTCACAAATGCTGCTCTGATTATCCTAGAAGGGTTGCAAATGAGCTAACCGCATGCTGCTTAATAACAAAAGTAAAAAGTAAATGGTCTACCATTAACTGAGTGTCCACTCAAAGTAAGGCATTGTCAGACATATGAGTACAGTATTGCTCATTCTCATAACTCTACCCAGTTAGTAGTTGGCAAGAGGAATGAATGCATACTTTTGAAAAATATTCACAAAGATATCTCCCTCCCTCCTCTCGGTAGCCAGCATAAAATTATCAATAAATAAATATAATCCTAGCTAGATTACTGGGAATGTCTAATAATTAAATGTAGCAGACCTGACAGAGAAGATCCATTTCTGCCTATGTCTATGCTCTCGAGAAATATATCACAGAGTAAAGAACTGATATAAACCTTCTGGACCACAGTGGTATACAGACTGCTGTATACCTCCTATGGGCATAAATGATGAAAAGAGCAAACAGAATCAGGGACTCACCAACCAACAAGGGTAACAATCCCTTAACAAGCATTATTAACACCGATGCTCCTCCTGGTGCACTCTGGGATCACAAGAACCCATATTTAAGGTGAGTTCCCTGGATTGGATCCCATAACCAGGATCTGACCTTAGGTCTTCAGATCTAATAACTTAAGTTCTTTCCTTGACGGACACCAATCTGAACTCATTTCCTCCATCCAAACTTCCTACCACTTCCTGAGATTAACTCAGGAACTTTGGTCCTGCTTAATCTCCCAAACATCAGAAGATCTAAACTGGACACAGAATCCCTTTCTCTTTTTCTGTTTCCTTGACACTTAAACTTCTCTGAGACAGCTTTGTTTACGTTTCCACCCCTTGGCTGTGCTCCCATGATGATGTCCTTTACTTCTTGAACTTGAAATCTGTGTCTCTGCAAGAATAGTGGAACAGTGGAACCAACCCAGATGCCCTTCAATAGATGAATGGATAAAAAAAATGTGGCATCTATACACAATGGAGTACTATGCAGCAATAAAAAATGACAAAATCATAGAATCTGCAGGGAAATGGATGGCACTAGAGCAGATTATGCTTAGTGAAGCTAGCCAATCCCTAAAAAATAAATACCAAATGTCTTCTTTGATATAATGAGAGCAACTATGAACAGAGCAGGGAGGAAGAGCAGGAAGAAAAGAGTAACATTAAACAGAGACATGAGATGGGAGGGAAAGGGAGAGAAAAGGGAAATTGCATGGAAATGAAGGGAGACCCTCATTGCTATACAAAATTACATATAAGAGGTTGTGAGGGGAATGGGAAAATAAACAAGGAGAGAAATGAATTACAGTAGATGGGGTAGAGAGAGAAGATGGGAGGGGATGGGAGGGGGGATAGTAGGGGATAGGAAAGGTAGCAGAATACAACAGTTACTAATAGGGCATTATGTAAAATTGTGGATGTGTAACCGACGTGATTCTGCAATCTGCATTTGGGGTAAAATTGGGGGTTCATAACCCACTTCAATCTAATGTATGAAATATGATATGTCAAGAGCTTTGTAATGTTGTGAACAACCAATTAAAAAAAAACAAACAAAAACAAAACAAGCAAAACCAAAAAATAAAAATACATACATAAATAAAAAAAAAAAAAAAGAATCGTGGAACACGCAAGAGTTGAAAAGAAACGAAATTTGGTACTTATTGTACGACACCCTCCCTGTAGCCAGTAAGCCAGAGCTCGGCTTTTCACACATTATGGCATACCAAGTGCTATGCCACAGGTTCACAAGAATAAATGTCTCCAGAACCAGAACCAGAATCGTAGCCTGTTGACTCCAAGCCTGGAGCGATTGCGACAGCACCAGTGTGAACCTCCTCTCTGTGCTTTTCTTGCCAGTTGTCCCAGGCTGGCTCCTGGCCTGAACTGGTAGGTAGTGTTATTACCCTCTCCTCCTTAGACCTACCCTTCATGTAGAATACTGAGTCATTCCAAGCCAAATCTTAAACATATTTTGCTTGAAATCTTTCCAAACTCTGACGTGGTATTCTATTTGATCTTCAAATCTAGCCTGGGGTTTCTTTATCTCACTAGTATGCGGCATTTCCCCATGCCCAATAACACACGCCTGAACTACAGTACTTTCCTCACTATTGGTTCCTATAGATTCACTATATCAGAGCTAGAGGCAAACCTATGCAGTAGTATGTCTCAACTTTTCAACCTGAATATCTCAAAAATTGTCACTAGACAATAATCCTTTTTATTTCTCTTTTGGGAATTCCAATGCTTAATCAAATTCTCATTTCAACATGGTTTTAAATATAAACTTATTTTAAAGTAAACTATCTTCACATTAGTTTATCCCATTCACTCTTCCCATTAGCATGGAAAATATATGATAGTATCTTTTAAATTTAAAATGAAGAAAAGACAACCCTGTACTTTTGCAGAGGATATGTAAACATCTATTGACATCCTTTTTTCTCTGAGCAGTTTAACCTCCGTCTCTGGGATGGGAGTTTCCGGTTCTCTTTGACAGGATGTCTGTCACATCCTGTGTCGTTTTGTTTGACTTTAGCAATGGTTCAAGTGTAGGAGGCAATTAACTTCTCAAAGATATTTTCTTTTATTAAAAATAAGCACTCGAAAGAAGATTAAATATGTCATAATGAACTACAGTTGTCTTTAAACTGCGTATGTGTCCCAACCAAAACAGCCCTGAACCTGCCATCATAATCCTCTGCAAGCACTGATTCCCATGCACCAAACACAACAGCACCCTTCCCATTGGCTCCTGGATAAGATCCAAAGTTCTCATGATGGAGGCTAAGGCTTACCATATACCAACATCCACATTCTACTGCCACCATTTCCACCCCTTGTTCACAGACCCTCGCTTTAGTAGAAGCGTCTACACGATATTCCCTGAAACCAACAATTCTCCTGAGGCTTTGTGTAAATCCACGCCCTGCCTCAGACATGGCCATTTCTCTGTTCTGCTTTTCTAGGTCCTATTCTTCCTGTAACTTCCTTTTCTATAACAAAGTCACTTCCTTAGCCAGGAAACCACGGTGTGCACTCACAGATCACTTCTGCTTTACCTCCCAACCAGACCAGCCAGTGTCCTGAAGAGAGTACGAGCCCTGGGCCAGACAAATATGAAGTACAATCCTGATCTTCTCACTGGCTACCTACGCAGCCATAGAAGGACTTCATTTCTCTGAGCTTCAAGCTTTTCCACCGCAGGACAGAGATAACACACATCATGTTATTAAAAATAATCTGAAAGACTACCTTGACCCCGAACTCTATCCATGAGTTAGATTTTTTTTTTCAAAAAGCTGTTTTTATTTTTTAAAGAAAGCCTTTATATTTTAAAATTAGGCAAAAATTCCAAAAGCCATCTGGGAGTAAACCTGCACGCTCCTATTTTGTATCAACTCAATAGCATCATTTCTGGAAAAAGTAAAAAACAAAATGTTAAAATATGTGATGCCAGCCACTCGGATCAGGACCTTGTTTGTCAGATTTCATAAAAGGGTTTCTTGGTAAGATAGTGAACTTAGAAATAGATGACTGCAGTGGAAATACAAACAGTCCATCTATTATATCAGCACTGTCAGCCAACTGTGTCACAATGACAATATGGGTGTGGGCATACAAATATTTGGTTCAGAAGAAAAACAAATAATCTGCCAAGACATTCATTCCGATCATGATGTGTGAGCATACTGTCACCTGAGGGAGGCTGCACACTATAAAATAAAAAAAAAAAAAAAAAAAAAAAGCAATTCTCACCATTTCATGAAGCTTTTAACTACAAATAATTGGGCACTCTGATGATGGTGCAGAACAACTTTTCAAGCTGATTAATAGGTCATGTGTGTAGAAAAGGCACCCCTCGTTCATAAAACAATTCTGTTAATCCTCTGTTTTTTCAAAGATTGCAAAATGTTCTAATCTTTCAAGAATATACATTTTGGTTACAGATGGTGCTTGTATATTATATGTTGAGCTCATTAACAATTTTGAATTTCACATATTTTATCCTCACAACCCCAAGAGAACCATAATATAGGGATTATTATCTTCCATTTAAAAGTGGCAAACAAAGGATTCGGAAGTAATTTAGAGGTCTGTCCAAGGTCAAACAGCTTGTTAGAAAGAGGCAGGATTAGAATTTTGAATTTTCCTGAACCAGTGCTGTTTTCAAAGACTCAGTAAGCAAATATGTTTGAAGTTCATAAAAATGAAGGCCATCTTTTGGTTCACTTTAGGAGGTTATATTGGTAATACAGTTTTGACTTGTGCCCATACAAATTCAAGAATTGCTGATTTTCCTATGTATACTGTTAAACTGAGTCAACATTAGAATAACTAGAACAAAATTATCAAAATTATTTCTAGGAATGGCATGTGTGAATATAAGACCCGACTGCATCTTGTCTCTGTTCTAAAGAACAACTTATAACATTATTCTGTCTCAGTGAGAATCTTAAACAACACTGAAATTGAATGAATGTCCAAGCAGCCAGTGGTCTACAGACTAGATTTTGGTGGTCTAAGTACTTTTTCACCAAGTATGAGCCAGAATGTAAAAATTTACTTCTGAGCCACATTTTGGGCACAATCACCTGACTTTGAAATAAATACACACCTAAAGAAGAATGAAGGTAGCTTATTTGCATAAATAAGAATATGGATGAAGGGAGCTACAAATGTGTGAATGGAAAAGCAGGAGTCAATCTAATGACTGACAATCCTTGTTAGGGAGCTACTTCCTTTCAGATAAGAGCAGATCAAAAAGCAGAGTCAATGTCTGAATACACACAATAGGTTAGACTCCAGAGATTCTACCTCTGGAATCTCTGATATGCTTATTAATTCCTCACTTGGGTTACACCTATTGCAGTCAAAGACAATTGATGCACATTGCTTATGCCCTGTAATCAAAAATTTAATTGAGGTGAAACAGGTGATAGCAGCTGGAAGGTTATTGGTCAATCTAGCCAAGAGAAGAATATGGGCAGCCCAGTTCAAGGAAGCTGTAGCCAGTTTTTCATCTTTTATGAGAATTAAGTGTTTAAAGACATTACAAAGGAAATTGTACATCTGGTTGAAACTAGACTGATGATCTCCAAGACCCCCTCTAATTCTGAAATTCTGATTCTTTCTACTCATCTCACCTATTGGGGTTTGTTATTTTTGGCTAAAGGGAATAGAAACACAGGGTAAAATTAAATTAGTCATTGTTTTTGCTCCTAAAACAAGTTTATTATTTTGGACTCAAAATATAAACTTCAGTAAGCCTAAAATTAGAACTTAGAAATATGAAAGGAAGTAAAACATTCAAAAACAGTGCCTTCAAATTTTGCCTCACAATGGTATCGGAATCCCGGGGGGGAAAAAAAGGTAAATGGCTTCCACAAAGCACTTGAAGGATTAATATCTGTCTTCTCCGATTACCCCATGATAAAATATTCTAATATAATCCTATAATTTCTGCACCACTTATTTGACACTTCAGCCTTACATGAACAAACTGACTTGGAGCCAAATGTATTTTTTATGCATATGTGAAGCTGAGAAATGCAAGAATTTTGATCCCACGGTACATCAACCACGTGTTTCATTAGGGAAAAATTTTTAGACTGAACAAAAGCAAGAAAAGCCACTTGATGACCTTCTCTCTGAACTAGAATCATTTCACCTCTGTAACATCTGGCCAAACACTGGCCTTTTGTCTGCAACAGTGCCCATCCTTGTATAATTATACTCCTATTATGGAACACATTTAAAAGAGGATTTAACAAACTTTATGCCTGTTTTCAGGAGAAAAGTACAAAATAGAAGAGTTTTAATTTAGGTGTCAAATTTTTTAACAATTGGTGAGAAACAGTGTCATGTTTTAAGATGATCCTGGTGATGACTGTCTTCCTTAATAAAAGGAGGACTCATTTTGCCAAAGGGAAAATCTTTGTAAACTTGGATGCAAATTCAGTTTTACAATTTATATTACTTGTTGAGCTCATTAATATTTTTGAATTTCACATATTTTATCCTCACAAGCTCAAGAGAACTATAATATAGGAATATCACTGTCTATTTAAAATTGTTAAGCCAAGGTTCAGAAGAAATTTGCCTCATAATGGGCTTGGAATCCTTAAACTCTTCTACTAGGAGACCTCAGTTTTAAAGAATTTCATTTGGCAAATACATCTACAAATTAAATCTGTTTAATAATCCAGATCTTTCTATATGCATTTATTCACAGTGATGTAACTTTTTTGAAAATTAGTTTACATAACTTTAGAACATGTATCAGCTGAGGATTTGTAGTAGAAACTTTGGAAATATTCTAAGAATGCAGACCACATTACCTTGTAACAACATTAACAACAACAACAACAAAAATCACACAATTTTACTATAATCCACACACAAGTTGTCAAAACATTATAGATTATTTTCTAGCAAGTTTAAACCTATTAAGATTTGTCTCTTATAGAAAACTGCAGCTTTTAAAATATCAAAATATAAGACAGAAGGACTTCAAATCAATCATTAGCCTTCTGTCATGCATCTTGGCTACAACACATTTAGGCAGATTTTTGTTTTGTTTTGCTGTGTTTTTAATCAGGTTAACAGTTTTATATGGCCTACAAGTAACAGTTTTATATTGCCTGTTATTTATAAGCCATATAAAGCAGTGTAATAAGGAATTAAAGAGTCAATAAGGAATGAAAACAAATACACTAAAACTCTTAAGACTGGGACGTCTGAAATGAATGCAAACTAGAAGATTGTTTTGGGACCACTGGGTTCAATCTGACCTCTCACACTGCCTTAAAGGTCTCCTAAGTGTTTTTCCCAACCAAGTTTCTCTTTTTCTAAGTTATCACTGGTACAAGGTGTGATGACTTTGAGGCATCAATTAATATAAATTGGAAGCAGGCAAAGTATTAATTAAACATGACACTCTGATTATTTAAACCTTCTATTAAAGTTGATTATTCAGAGCATGTTGATAGCCTGCTCTTCAAAAATGACTGATGATATCAAGCTTTACTGACTTCCTCTAAGTCTACTATTTCCAAGTCTTCAGAACAGAAGGAATAAATGAAGTGAGAAGAACACGGGGAACAAGTCTAATAGACAGACTGACTAATCTCAGACCCCCAAGGTCAAAGCAAAGCAATTCATTTCTTAGCTTTCATCAACACAAGACACGATTTATCAATCTAAGAACGGGACTATAAACATACATATGTTCTTTGCACTGTATAACTTTTCAAATAATGGTTGTATATTCAAAAAAAATGTCATAAGGCAAAACTCAATATATTTGCAAAAACACCGTTAATTTTTTAAAGTATATATTCAGTCATTATTACTATACATGCCATTTGGAGAAACAATGGCATTTTTTAAATTTAGGTATTCCTTGGGATTCTATGACCTTCACGTTATAAACTTTAGACATTCATATCCTTCAAAATACTAATCTTATTCTAATACATTCAAATGTGGAGACAGTCACCATGCTATAGATAATTATTAAAGGCAATATCCTTATGTTATTATAAAAGTTCAATGGTGATTATTATACTTGAAAGATTGCTATTTCCATAAATCCAAAGCTACTTTTGGAGAAAAAAAATATATTTTAAGCAAGGCCTGGGAAAACGTCTCAATGTTATAAATGTAATCACATGAACAGAGATTCTTGTCCAAGTTCCTCTCTCTCTCTTGTTACAACACTGAGGGCAAGTTTTTAATAGCAACTCGGAAATTGTTTTATAGAGTAATGTTAGGTAATTTGAAAGATTTCTCAAAATGAAATTACATGTACAGGGTAGTCGATCAAGATTATGAAACTTGACTCTGCATTCTATGTATTTTAAATCACATTGCTATTTTCACCAACCTAAATTAATTACTACCTTTTCCATTAGGTCACAATTTGGGGGAGATTTTATGGCCTCCATGGAGGAGGATAGTGAAAGGTGTTGTATCGTTGGCTGATGATTCATTACACCAGCTGCCAGAAAGTTGCAAGTCGCAGCACACCTGGAAATGCAGGCTCGTGACTGATGGGGAAACACATTTATCTTGGCACGTCACAAAGGAGATGGGATTGTAATTATTCTCCCTCGTTACTAAAGGTATTTTGGAGCCATATCTACCTACAAAATAATACAAATTACGCATCTGGACTAGCTCCACATGATTGTACCATCTGTTCTTAACAGTCTACCCTAAATGTCTCCCCAAGTATTTTCTGTGTTTTAAAAATAAAATTCAATTTTTAAAGACCTAAACTGATCATTAACATTGTCAGGAGATGTCATTTAAGACTAATGCAAATGCTCAAACCCTGAGTTAGTTTGGTTGATAAATACATAACACAACATCAACCTTGACTGTATACTAAGGAGATTCTGTGCATTTCCTATATTTTAATTTTGAGAAAATAAATGTGTCAGCTAAGTTTTACACAAAATATTTCATGTAGGAACTAACTATTTGGGTTTTCAAATGTGAAAGAATGAAAAGTCGTCAAAGGCTTCTCTCTTCAAGCTGTTTCTCTGTTGCTCATTACATTGACCTCAAAACTGAGATTCTTACCTCTCCCCCAAAAGTCCCTTAGCTTAAGACCTTAAGAAAGTATATAAATTTAAAAGGGTTCTAGATAAATTTCATGAAGTTTGTAAAAATGAAAATTTCCAGAAGTTGATAATATCTCATCTAATATAATCACAAGTAATAAACTCTGCTTTTACTGTTAGTTTTAAATTATTATAAAACTCATATATCTCATGTTTTTCCTTCTAAAAGGTAGGCTTGTTTTCTCTAAATATAAAATGCCAATGAAATCTGTACCCAAGAATCAGAGAGATCAGGAAATGCATAGTCAACTTCAGTATTGAAAATGTAGTGCATAGGTTTCAATATGATATGCAATAATTTTTCATATTTCTTTCAAAACCACTAAAGAAAAATGTTTTCTTAGAATACTGAAACTTGGATAATACTATTATCTGAATAACAGTTTACCTTTCTCTAAAATAAGAATATATCAGTAACAGTAGTAAAAAGAATAATGTAGAGAAAAAGTGACAATCGATAATCTAAGTACTTGATACATATTGACTTACCAACACAACCAGAGAGGTACGTGCTGTTGTTCTGTTTTTTGAGATAAGAACATTTCTTTGCAACAGAAAAACAAAACAAAACACTGAATTGCATCACTATCACTATTCCTTAGTATTTGTATACATTGAATCATGGACATTATCAGTGTGAGAAACTAAGAAATGAAATTAAATTAAGGAAGAAAAGAATTAAAGAGAATTCTTGACTGGCAAGGCACTCTGAGAGAATATATCCAAACTTCAGATAGTAATAATGGCAGAGAGAGTTTAAAAATATACTTGATGTACACATTAGTAATGTATACATGGCAAATAAAATTAAAGTAACACTAAAAAAGAATTTGAACTACATCTCTGAAGTACTATTGTAATAAATGTTATGTTGTAGGTCTATAAACCTACAATTTGCCATGTTTTTCCATAATAAATATTCCCTTACATTAGATTTTAGAAGTGCGTCTCTTTAAAATGTTTTCAGATTCAAAAGTTACAGTCCAAATATAGTTATTTCTTTCACATGTGGGAAATCCAATAAACATTTTATGTAAAATCTAGTTAAGAGCAGTCTTTTCTCTGTGTCTCCACTTATACACTAATAATTCTCAAGTACTTCACCTATTTTTTTCTGTAAACATTAGATTTTACTGTCATAAGTTAGTTTATCATTCCCAGGTAATGTTAAAACGGGTTCCTGGTAAATAGTGTGTTCTCTGCCTTCAATTCCAGTTATAAATATGACAATACTATAATAAGTTGGTCACATGTCTGAATAAAGTAGCTTTCTCCACAGTGATATTACATATTGGTTTGCACAACAGTTGAGTCAGTCATATTGAAGCATCCTGTTAGCATTCATTGCTGGCTGTGTCTGACATCCTTCACCTGGCCAGATCTACCTCCTGACAGCCATCTCCCAACAGTTTACTACCTCCCAATACACCACGTGCCAGAATTCCTTGGTCCATCTTATCTGCATTGACCCTTAGGCATCTTTTCTGATGTCCAGGTTATTTCATGCAGACCTGCCTTTGTACTTGCTCCTTTTCCTAGAAGTCAAGCAACCTCTACCCCCTTCTCTTTTTCATTAGTTACATGGGAAACTCTTACTAATTCATTCAAGACTCTGCATTAGCAGCATCCCTCCAGATAGGGTCAAGTACTTGCTCCTTTCTTCTCTGCCACACCCAGGAAGTACCCTACTATGGTATCAACCACACTGCTACCTTTACTTGTTTACAGCTTTGACTCATTGAATAGAAAATAAAATCTTCAGAGACAAACCTCATTTATCATGGAAGATGCTCCGACATGGTTGGAGCACAGCAGGTATTGAATGAAAGTAAGATGAAATTAAATAACTTTAGAGTTTATATTTTGCATTCTGCTTATTAAATTTTCCCTCTTTTCCCCATAAATTTGCACGTTGTTTTTCTGTACAAAGTCAAATGTTTATGCACAAAACATGATATTAATTCATATTTCTTAGCCTGTGTTAGAAACATTATGTAAATTACCATTCAATCATCCAATTATCACATTGTTATTTAGAAAGAAAAGGTAAAATAATGATTCAGGTCTCCAAATTCACAAGTTCCTATGATATGCTACATGTATTTTCATGCTTTCATAACTCTTTTCCATTAATTACATTATTTTATTTAATCAAATAGTTATAAAAAAAGAACATGTATTACTAGAAATTAGAACTTTTTGAGCTCAAGCTACACTTGTGTCTGAGAGTTAATATCAAGTTCATTGTATATGTTTATGTAAGACAGGTTACTAAGATACAACTCTATTCTTTTTTAGGTTATAAGGAAATAGTATTGAATATACAATTTATAATTAAGTTATTTACACATAATTTGTGATAAAATAAAATAAATTGTATGTGCCTAAAATAATGTCAATGACATTGGTGGTGAAGATGATGGTGGCAACTGGCCCCCACTTAACTCCCTCTTTGATCTGCTTTTTCAACTAGGTAATCTTACATTTTATTCCTCATAAAAATTTCAGAGTAAATATGGCTACTTACTTTTCAGGGTTGTCTACTTCTTCAGTAACAAAATTGAGGTAAAACCTAAAAGCATACAAATTAGCAACTATTAATATATTTTACCACTGTAATCCAAAGTTTCACATTTTAAATATTTAAAATTGAACACAGATTATGAAAACTTCATTAAAAATACTTATAGTTCAATGAAAATATCTAGCAACAAAACCCTCATAGATTATTTTTCTATTAAGCCACACACATGAAGTGCTTCTAACTTGAACAGTAGGGAACTGAGAGTGGAAAATCCAGTGGTTTCTCTGCAATGCAAGCACATGGGAGCCAGGGGTGGAGTTAAGTCCAGCCTGGGAGGTCAAGGGGAGATTTTTAGAGGAGACATCCCCTAACCTGAGCTTCAAGAATTCTTAACATTTAGGCTGGGTGCAACGGTGCACACCTGTAATCCCAGTGACTCCAGAGGTGAGGCAGGAGGATCACAAGTGCAAAACCAGCCTCATCAATTTAGCAAGGCCCTAAGCATCTTAGCAAGACAATGTCTCAAAATTAAAAATAAAAAGGGTTGGGGGTGTGGCTCAGTGGTTAACACCCCTGGGTGTTAACCCTGGTGAGGAGGTGTGAGGTCTTTCAGGCTGAGTACAGAAATGTGTCAGGATGGTTATACCCAACGACAGGAGCAACAGTCTAGTATTCTGCAGTTCTTGTGTGGCAGAGGAAATGGGAAGAGAACTTATAAGACGGCCTTTGCCCCCTCCAAATTCAGAAGTGGAGACATATATCAAAACTTACACTGCTATAAGACAGTAGCATTTCTAGATTTAGGGAACTGTTATTGACTTCCTAGACAGAAACACAGTGTACAAGTTGGAATCACAAATGGTAGAATAATATACATTTCAAAACTTCGGGGGTGGGGGGTAAATTTCAAATGTTCTACCACAAAAATAATATTTGAGGTGATGAATATGTCAATATGCTCCATTTAATTATTCCACATAGTATTCATAAATAATAACATCACTTTATAGCCCATAAACATATACAACTCTAATTGTCGATTTGTAATTAAAAAATAAAAATGTGATAAATCCTCAATTCACACGTCTTCCTTTCAGGTTAATATGTTCCAAATAACCTCACGTCGCAGGAGTGTTCTCATTTTTTTCCACATAGGCCTGTTAATTTCAGGCACATCCGTAGTCTTTGCACCATAAATCACCAACTAAAGAGCAGGAGATTTTGTACATTTTTAAATCCACAACACTTTCTGGGTCTTTTTCCGTGAGAAGAAATATGCTGGGCATACAGTAGGTTCCTTTCAAGCTCCACAGGATTGCAAGTATTACCCAAATGTCAGGGCCTTAGGGAAATTTCCTTCACTCTATGACTCTCTCAATCCTGGAGAGTTTGTTTTGTAATCTGAACTGACTGCTAGCCAGCCTTTAAAGCCCTCATAGTTCTTTATTCGGTTTTCACAATGTAAGGCTGAGGCCGATTCCATCATGAAGTAAGCATAGTAGATGACTAGACCATGGAAATGGGAAAACTAAGGGACCATTAAGAAAAGAAAAAGAACTAAACAAAGAACTCGCTATCTCTTCATTTAACTAGGAAATCATATTTTCAACCTACTCCTGATATCTTATTTCACAGAAGGTTAAAAATAACTTTTTACATGGGTACACAGGCGCACAGGTCTTGATGTACAAATTCTCTACATTCTAAAATTGATGGCTAGAATATTAGCCCATCAGCTAATGTGCTTACCTCACAGCCTAAAAGAAAGAAGAGGAAACCTGTCTTGTTCCATCTTCATGGAAACCTTATCTAAATTCTCAAGTAGGAGTTGACGTTCAAGGTGAAGCTGCCAGCAATTGGAAGGACTATGCTTTAAGTAGTTCTGTTTGGAACACTGAGAGAAGAGTAGCAATAAAGGCGATATAAAAGGTCAGTAGCCAAGACCTTTTTTTAATGACTAGAGAGTTAAATTTCTAAAAATAGAGGTTGTCATTATACTAGGAAAGCGAGCAACAGTCAGTGCATATATCTGGAATATGTTCTTTGAGAGAGATTTGATGTGCTTGTTATAAGCCTCAGGCAATAGGAAGTACAGGAAGAAAATGAAAAAAAAATCACACATGAAGAACTGTTTCTAGATTTCTTATGTCAAAGATGGCCAGTTTCTTCTTAAAGGTTGCTTTAGAGACGAGTCTTTTCCAACAATATTAAAGCAAGAAGGGGAAACAGTTATGAAGAAAGAATTTAACTTCAAATGTTTTCCATGATTCCAGAGAACAGCAGAGAGGAGGAGAGGGAAGGAGAAGGGAAAGGAGGAAAGATCTGGGGCAGAGTGGAGGAAAAGAAGGAGAAAGCTTCTTATTTTAGTCCAAACATCACATCCTGTGGGAAATGGACCTTTATGCTCTGTGGTCTCCAGCCCTGAGTCCACGGAATTCTTGGGCATTCCATCTCCTCAAGGCCCCCAGAGATGCTTACAGAATCTATTGTTCAGCTTTTCCATGATTGTGCATAAAAGGCTCTGTAATGCCAGCAGCACATTCCAATACCCAACCATGTGAATTATTTTTAAAAGAAGCTTATTCTGTAGATTAGATTTGACACAATGGTACAAAATAATCCCAGCAGGTGCTTTAGAAAGTCTAAGTCCATTGAGGATAAGCTTTAAAAGGGAGGAAAAAAAGACAACTGAAAAACTACTTTCTGGCTCACGGTTTAGGGAAAAAAAAATCCCACCAAGCAATATTTAACTTTGGATCAAGATATGGGATTGAAATTGGTTTGGTTCCCCAGAGCCACAGGGGGACTGGCAGATGTGTTTCTCTGAATGCAGATATTGGCAACCGTATTACAGTTGTTCTGACCCAACTCTGTGACCTCGCTGGGTTAATGATTCCTTTTCCCCTAATCATGTTTCTGTGAAGAAGTTTTCATCATTCTGGAAAGGTTCTGTGCTCCTCAGAGCCCAAAGTTGATTCTATTCAGGTTCTCCAAGGTTCAGAGGTGTCTTTTTCCTATTCAACTGCTCAGAGCCGAGCAAGGTCCCCAGGACAACAGTGGTCTTGCTGCTTTTCCGGACAGGCTAAGAAGCTGGCCAGTAACCTTGGTGACAATAGATGCTTTGCTTCTGTCTGCCTCATCTGCAATGCCTCCTTTTTTTTTTTTTTTTTTTTGTTAAACATTGTCCCAGCAGCAATATAGGAAGTGGCTCATTTATGGTCCCCTATTTATGATTCTATGTCCGAGTCGTCTAAGACTCGCATGTAGAGTCACATCATGAAAAATGGAGCTGTCATATGGTAGGACTCACATTTAGAAAGTGAATCAATGCCTCTCTATTTGGGAATTTTTTTAGCCTCTGTCTTCTCCACTTGCATCTGATAGTTACTTTTCTTCTAGAATTCCAAACCAATAGACTATTTTCCTAAACACAGCATCCTTTTTTCTCAGACTGATAGCTGTACATCAGCCATCAGAGCACTTCTACCCTCTCCAGAAAGCAGTGTTCAGATGGTGTAGCCACCCATTACAGAAGCACAATCACTCTCTGTCTCCTACATTGAAATCCTGGACTTATTTTCCAACACTGTGATTGAACCCTCAAGAATATGAGGAAATTGGGAGCTTCTTCCTCTTTCAAATAGGGAGTAGACAAAAGGATTCTCTGATGAGAGTATAAAGCTTTTCAGAAAACACTTCCATCCTGTAAACAGAGTCATATTTGGGGTTCAGCATCAACAAAATTCAATATTAATCAGATAATTAGAAATGAAAAGACTCTTTATACATGGACAAATCTGTTGGCCCTCAAAAGCCTCAGAGTGGAGGGACCTGGCACCACATAAAGCAGGTGACCAGAATATTGAGCCGGGTGGTGGAGGAGTGAGGAGAGAAGTCTTTTAAGATTCCGTGGGAGCAGATGCAGGGGACTCACAGGCAAGAGAACTCCATTCAACAGAATTAATCAAATCTCTCTTGTGATGATCTCCACATTCCACATTCCTGACAGAGTACCACCAGGCTCCCAGCACCTGGCTGTGGCTGAAAGCTTTTGCCACCTCCCCACTCCATGCTGAGGCTTCCAGAGACCCTCAGAGTAGCGTGGTGGCAGCCCCAGGCCACTAGCTCTCACTGAGGCTGAATAGACAGGGAAGAGTCGATTCAGCCTCTGACCCTGTGATCACGCTCGGTTCTTTTCTCTGCCTAGCACCACATTGTGCTTTGGACAAAAGTAAAAGGACTTCAAAAACACTGAGTGATTAATGCTTACACACAATGACTGTAAAAATATTCTGGGAATATACAAATATTTTCACACTGGTCTCCGAGCTACAATCTTCAAACAACCTTCAATCATATTTTGCTTCAAAGCCATGCTAAAGTTTTAAGTCGCTATACGCTCTTCCTTTTCCTACAATGCCATATTTTCATAATTCAGTGAGATTAGTAGGTACATTTATTTTGAAATACCTTTATATTTCCCTGCATTAGATGGAAGTTAGGAGCCTAAAAGCTTAAAGAAACAAAAGGAAGTTATATTTGTGTTTGAAATGTGTTTACATAATTTTTGAGCTAGTGAAGTTTCCTGGTATTATTTTGTAGGTCCTAGAATGTTCTTATAGCTAAAGCTGTCTGTTAGTGTTATAAATAAGTAAACAAAATGGTGCCATGATTTACTCCAAAACAATGAAAGTTAATCTTACCACACTGCTTTGGATGTTTAAATGTTTTGTTTTGTGTTTTTTTTTTGGGGGGGGTGCCTACAGGGCTTTCTTAAAACTGTCATTTCAATTAAAGCTTACTAGATAAATAAAATTTAGTTAGGGAAAGTTCCATATTGATTCATGAGTATTGTTATCCAATGCCCCAATCAAAGGAATCATATCTGCTATCTGCGGCAACATGACTTTAATCATCTTTGCAGCATACTTTTATTTTCAGATGTTGGGGACATTCTGATGAATTTCTAAGGTCCACTAAAATGTTACACATGTTCTGGTACAGGTGATTTTATTGTCTTGGTTTCTCCCTTCCTGCCTTTAGGAAACCATTTTATAACCTCCTGGGAATGCCTCATTTATTTCTGTATCAGAATTTTTTTCTTTCTCAGGAGAAAGTAGAAAAAAGTTCATTATTCACTATTTGTAAAAATCCTTGGAGCTTCAGCTGAAAGACCTTTTGACAAGCCAAGTTCTAATCTTTAGTACCTAATGGCACCGTTCTGTCCCCACGGATACATAATTATAAGAGATTTATGCTGGCTCTTAAGACCCAGTATTTGTTTGTTTCTTATGACACTGGGCTAAATCTGGTAGTGACCTTGATGGTGTTGGGGCTTAGAAAACAATACCCGAAACTCTGAGCCTTGGCAGGCTGAGTACTCTCAACTGAAGGAAACAAACAGCCACAAAAGTAAGATCTCTCTGACCTCTTCCCACCCTTCTTTCTTGGGTTTCCTTTCCTTCCAAGGCCAGCCATAAAAATTACAATTCTTTTCTCCAAGGGGGATCCCAGGCTCCTCTCCTCCCCCCAAACAAGCCAGACAATCTAGAAAATTACTCTAACTTCTGCCTTTCTGTTTAGGAGCTGGACATAAAGAAATGCCCTGATCAACTTTGTCTGAGAGTAGATCACAAGACTCTTGTTCCAAAGGGCTCCTTCTCTGAACCCCTGGGGAGGGCAGGAGCAGGGGATGCTATTTGGAGACTCCACGAAAACCTGGATGGACAGGCAGGCCTTCCTGGGTTCCACTCTCAATCTATTACCCTTACCTCATGTACCAATAGACAGTTTTCCCTGAGTTTGGGGGTCTTAATTTCTGAGCACTCCCATGTCGTCTTAAACTTTGGTTAAGTCACTTGACATGCTTTTCTCTTAACCTGTCCTTTGTCCTAGGTGTGTTGACCATGGTCCTCAAGCTCATTGAAGGAAAGCATCACACTTTTCCACTCCTCCAACACCAGCTTTGCATTAAGTCATGTGCAGGGTAACCGGCCTCGTGCAGGGGACCGACCATACTTCTCATTTCAAGTACCATATAACACTGGAGCACCGCCACCCTCATTCGCCTGGCACCCTGCTTGACATTTAATCTAAGAACCTGAAGGAATCAATGGACCATACAAACCATCCAAATCCAGAGAGATCAACTTACCAGCCAGCATAGGCATACATTCCGTAATAAAAAGCCAGGGGCAACCCCATAATACTGGCATCTCTTCCTGAAAATGCATCTTTAAAGTGTTGGGTTTGCCCTGCAATTAGAATAGAAAGACTTTAGAGCTTTACAAAGAATTGGTTTTTATTCCTTCTAACCATCGTCCCTGGGAAAAGGGACCTAATCACTCACTCTCCACTTGCTGCCAACTTTACCTGTTAATACTGTACCCACGCTAAAGAACAAGTCCCACAGGTACATTGATCACCACCCACACAATTTCATGTTTCTCTTCTAATCATAGCCAGGATGGCATCTTAAAAACCAGCCCTTGTTTAAGAGAGCTCATACTTCGACCATGAAAGAAGATGGAAGGATTTTCTGTGAACTGTAGCTTTTAGGAGTGGGCTAGTTTGGTTTTTAGGATTCCAATGCTTGGGAAGAAATGCAAAGAAATATCCAAGGGTGTGCCTCCACTGAGGAGGCAGGGAGACACTCCATGCTGTCCCATGTCTTTAACTTCCTGTTTGTCCCATGCAGACCATTAGACACCAGCCTCTGGAACAGGGGTTGAAAACTCTGCAGACCAAATCTGCCACACCAACCTACAAGCCTCTTTTTAAAATAAAGTTTCATTGGTGTACATCCATGCCCACTCATTTAAGTGTATCGTCTGTGGTTTATTTCACTCTATGACAGCAGAATTGAGTAATTGCAACAGAGACTATGCTGCCCACAAAATTGAAAGCATATCCTAGCGGGTCCTTATTGTTGATTACTATTGTAATTATTATTAATTAGAGGTACTGGGAGTTGAACTCAGGGGCATTTTACCACTGAATTAAGCTTTTTGTGTTGAGACAAAGTGTCCCTAAGTTACTGAGGCTGGCCTCAGCTTATGATCCTCCTGCCTCAACCTCTTGAGTAACTGGTATAGGTGTGCACTACCACACCTGCCTACCAGTTGCTTCTTTAAAGAGAAAGTTCATTAACATGGTCCCAACATCACAGTTTTCATTTAGAAACACTGAATTCTAAACTATGTTTTAACAAATTTTGCATTAACAAGAAGATTTTTGTTCATCACTTTTTTTTTCTATTTTGAAAATTGCAGAAGATCCTTTTCTTGTTAATCTTTTATGTAGTTCAGAAATCAGAAAATCAGGGCTAGGGATATAGCTCAGTGGGTAGAGTGCTTTGCTTTGCATGCACAAGGCCCTGGGTTCAATCCCCAGCACCACACACACACACACACACACACAAAAAAAAAAAAAAATCATAAATTCAAACTAATTTTAGTGAGCTGATATTTAAACTTTAGCAGAAAAAAAATAGCAAATGAGATATCCTAAATGGGAAATGACTTTGTTTCAAAGTCAGTCCTTATATAAACAAACAAAAGTAGGTTGGAAGATGGTTGATGTAGAAGACATTCTCTTTCAAGTCAAATCTCAGCTGTTGCTTGCACTGCCAGACAGGATGTTTATGATGACACACCGTGAGTGAGTTTGGGGACTCGAAACAGAGAATGCGGAGTTGTATGCTAAGCTATTTTCCCCTCAAAGTAACCAGTTTCCAAATATAACTTTTTTTTTTTTTAATGATAGAGTGAATCAGAAATGCCTGTTTAACTAAGACATCTCTGTGTCCTTACAGAAAGAAAATATAAATACTGGAATTCAGACAAAAGCATCTGCTGAGCATACTTCTATCATGATTGGCCTGAAGGGACAGTAACACTCAAGAGAGCAGGACCAGATGAAAAGAAGAAACCTCTGCGAAGGCTGACACCCAAGCACAGGCCTTCAAAAGTGCCATTTTGTGAGTGCTACAAAAGGAGAGGCATTTTATTTCTAAACTTCAGGAATATTTTGGCTGCATAACAGAGGTCTCGGGAAGATGAAAGTCATAATATTCAAAAGAAAGATCAACAAGTCCTCATAAGTGAATACACAACATTCAATTATTTTCAGGATCTAATTAGAGTAAAAATGAATGTGCAATATGTGTTAGGGAAGTCATTCTCCCCCTGCAGTCTCAGATGAGAGAAAAAATATGTGATTAGTTTAGAAACAAAGAAAATCACGATTTTTTATAATTTTATAGTAATAGAGAAAATGTATCTGCTAAGAATGCTCTCCAAGATATTCAAATTTGCTTCGTGATAATATTCACAGATGACTTCTCTGTTCGAGAACTAGGAAGAGTCCTGGTCATATGAAGCATTGATGCCATAAGTATTAATGAAAATATCACTCCATTGTAATTGCCAGAAACACCCCAAGAGCTATATTTTGACCCGTGGTCTCAAGGAACCTGCAATACATTTGGTCAGTCAAACCCCACTTCATACACGTATATAATTAAGTGTTCAAGACTGACTAAGGACTACAGTGCTACCTACAATGCCTGACATTTCACCAAAGAGAAAAAGAAAAAAAAAAAATGAGTCCCATCTAGTAGACCATCTGACCTAGGAATCTAAACCAGGTCTAAACCAGGATTGGTGACCAGGGATTTCTGTACTTTCCAAGCCATGAAGGAACTCATTACAGAAGAAGAAAGTGAAAACAGGCTATTTGGCCTACCATTCCCAAGGAACGAGACAGAATATGTGCAAGCCAGCTCTGTGGAGGCTGAGGTGAAATTAACAGAGCAAGCTCAACTGGTCTCCTCAGAAGATTCCGTCTGCGTGGTGTGTGGTTCTGAGCTGATTGAGGTTGCTGGAGAAGATGGAAGGATTTTGCCAGCAGGACTCTAAGATCTCCCACCATGCTTATTCAGTGGACAGCAGCTGCTCCCTTTCCTAGCTGCAGAGTGACCAGTCTTTCGACATTTGTTGTTATTTGATGCCTCTACAGAGAGCAATGACTTGGCTGAATTTAGCATTTCCCTTTGCCTTACTGCGGTTCTTCTGCAACGTCATGGAACTTCTCTATGAATGCCCTTTCTTGGAACAAACAATATCAGTGGAAACACTAAATACTTAACATGCCCAAGGTATATGTCACCTCTTCACAATTTCTTCTCTCTCTCCCGTTATTTTCTACTATGTTGCCCATGGCCAATTAAATAACTCAGGTGGACCTCTTTCCCTGCCAACCATTTCCACTGAATTCAAGCAATGGCACGTGACTTCTCTCCCCAAACCACTAAAACTCCAAATGACATCCCCTCCTCGACTTCTGTTCTTATTAAATAATATCCAGAAAATGTGATGTGTCTGTACTAAAGCAAGTTTTACATGAAAAATAATGTAACCATAGAAGTTAAATTTTTACAACTGTTTTGATCATCCCATAAATATTTGGTTTTTAGGAATATCATTCACATATCTGACTCCTCTTCTGAGGATATCACTCTGAAGATAGAAAAAAATAATAACCAGAAAATAATAAAAATAATAAAATAAAAATAATAAAATTATTTTTCATATTAATTATTATATAAAATATTTTTCATTGTTCTCCAAAAATCTTTCTCTTTAATCTTTATTACTGCTACTGAACAACTTTAAAGTGAAAGTGAAAGAATGTGTTTATCTGTAGTTAAAGTTACTAGCAGATTTTTCCCCGCTTTGGATCTTCACTCCAGTTTTTATGAATAGAATTCACTGATGCCCTGTTTGAATGCTTGGCCCAAATCCTCTTGCTGCCATTCAACAGTAAATACCAACTCACCCCAATGTAGCAACCTTTCAAATCAATTAGATGACAGTCTAGAGTTTAAGTTCCATGAGCAAAGACTTAATTAAGGATTCTGCTAGTACAAGCAAAAGTTAGTGTTAGAAGAGATCAAAAGCAGATACGTATTTTAAAAAGCATTTACTTTTCAGTCCATACCTTTAATTAGCTGTATAACTCCAGGGACTATAATTATCAGAATTGCTGTGAGCTTGCAAAAGGTTAGGAAAATCTGGATCCGGGCACTCCAGCTGACACTCATGCTATTTAGAACCATCACCACAGCTGCAAACAAACAGTCAAAGTTACAAAAGGCAAACCCTCATGGGCACAAAGACATCTTAGGTTCTCATTACTCAAAGAGAGATCTACAAACCAGCAGTGTTGACATTACCTGTAAGAGTTTTAGAAATGCTGAAATGCGGAATCTGGGCCCCACCCCAGACCTAATGAATGCAAATCTGCATTTCAACAAAATCTCCAGGTGATTTTATGCACATTAAACTTTAGAAGCTTGGATAAAACCTCTAAACAGAATTTCTCTCTGTTCTTTGCGTATGTCTCTAAGAATGGATGTATAGTGTAGGGCTCTGATGATCAAACCAAAATATCTTGTACTACCAAATCCTGCAGCCATCACAGTGCACAAATTGCTGAATTTCACTTTTTAGCTTCACCTGGCAACAGTGTCCTCTCTAGGTGATGGCACCAAGGTGGCTCCCATTCAAGAAGGAGTAAAAAGTAGAGAAGTTAGATCTTAGTCTTCACTCTCAGCCTTCTTCTTCTAGTTTTTCTCTAATTACAATTCTCACATGAAAGGTTGACTTCTAGCCTACCCAACAATCAATTTAGGACTTGAGTAAAATGTCATAAGAATTTTCAGATTAGGATGCACCCTGGGTCCTGAGCCAACATAATTTCCCATTCTTAATGATGTTGCCCACAGTTTCCCAAGCTGCAATCACCACCCCACCTTGTGGACCATGAAAACTTCAAAGAGAGAACATGGGTTATTCATCTCTATTTTTCCAAAATCTAGTTCCATGCCTGGTCCATGGAAGTAACTAACACATGTTTGCTGAATGAATGGATGAATTGTATTCTCAGGAAATCTAAGGCACATGGTGTATAGAGATGCTCTAAGACCTTCTTCCTCTAGCCGGCTGGAATGACAGGTTATACTAGACAGTGAATTTCAACTTTATGCTCTTTCCAAATTATTTTACATAGTGTTAACAAAAACAAACAAACAAAAGCCAATCCCAAAACAACAACATCAACAAAGACATCAAAAATAAATCAAAATAGTTACTCTCCTCCTGACATTTATGGTTATTATCTATAAACATTATTTTTTAAAGATGCATGTCTAAACTGTTTCTCAGGGGATGAAATAAAACACTGACAGAATTTTTATAATTCAAATTGCAACTGGAAGTTTTCCTTATGTACATTAATAAGAGTTCTCTTCAGTTTTACTGCCTGATCATTAGCTCATTTCAGTGTTCATAAATTAGTGAAATGTTATCAACACATAATTTATAAAGGTAAAATTTTAAAACAACGTAGATCCTTAAAGGCAAATTTTAAAGCAACCTATACTTTTAAATGTATATCCTTTTAATAAATCTATACAGCCATTTGAAATCATATTGCAATTATATAATTATTACAAAAAAAGGTAATTTACAACATGTTACTGATCAAGACAGTATGTTACAGAGAGATGGATAGATGAATGGATGGATGGACAGGTAGGTTAAGAAGATAGACATATAGATAAATATAGGGAAAAAAAAAGTAAAGAAAAACATCTGAAAGAATATTTACCAAAACATTAATAGCAAAATCTATAGATGATAGAATACTAATATTCTGTATTTATTTTTCAATAATATTTCAGTACATTTTATAATAAATATATAATTTTGGTGACTATAGCTAACAAAAGTGAAAATTTGCTTAAAGGTTCTCACCACAAAGCAAATTTAAAAAAAAAAAAAAAAGGAAGCAACTAGGCAAAGTGATAGAGTGATAAGTGAATTAACTAACTTGATGTGTTACTTGATGGTAAACACCGCATAAAACCTATATACAGATGGGAATGTAGCTCCCTGGTAAGCTTTTGCCTAATATGCATGAGGCCCTAGGTACAATCCCCAGCAACACCACCCAAAAGAAAAAAAAAAAAAAAACTATACAAAATAATTTTGCGAATACCTCTGTAAAGATGGAATTTTTGTTAATAAATAGATCCATAAATAAATTTCATTTTTAAAATAATTCATACACTGGAAAAAAATAAAGGGTCCAAAGACTCTATAGAAAGTAAAATAGGAAGTTAGTAATGAGGAAGTATTTTAAAGGAGTTACTGGTGAGCATGATTGGAATGACCAAAGCCTCAGGGAAGATACCTTGTCTACATTTGAAGCCCAAGACAGAAAAGATTAGATAGGTCCATTGTCAATGGCAAAAGGTGCTGTTGTTTTATCAGGAATGACAAAAAATAAATAATATTAGCTCTCTCTCTCTCTCCCTAATAAAAATCACTTCCATACTGAAAGTAATCTAGTGCAATTCTACTGGCCTCTCCATCATCCAGTGATCTTTTTCTATGCAAATGCCCATGTGATAAATGAGCCATCACATGAAAATTACTATTATTTTTTTTAATTAAGGAGGCTCAACGTTGGCAAGAAAGTGGAAAAAAAATGATCTCCTGTTCCCACTAGCAACAAAAGAGTTCTGTTTTCTTTTAAACAGAGCTCCCCAAACCAAAGGCGCTCTCTGTCTCTGCAAGGACACCCCAGTAGAAAAGAGAAGGGTGGAGAAAGTGGAAAAGAGGTGATAGGAAGAAAAGAAAGAAGGAAAAAAGGGAAGGAAGGACGAAAGGCCATTCTGATTTTAGGAACATCTAGCCACTATATAGTTGAAAAGAGAAAAAAGGGTCTGTTAATCTTCAAAAGAGTGTAAGTAGTTAGTAATGCCTACTGAAATAGAAAAACAAAATAAGTATTTGGGATTTTCTTTTCTATTTACAAAATAGAAATAGTTTTCTTAGGCAAAGGGAGGCCCAAATCAAGTCATTCTCATGAATTGATGATGATCACATCTTGCTCTTTTCTTAAACAACTGAAACAAAAATTCTGGTTAAGTCTGGTTTTTCTCAAAGCTTTCTCAAAATCCTGTGAAAACAGGATTTTGAGAAAGCTTGCAGGCATTGCACTCCTTATTTGGTGCACCAAATTCCAGCTGAGGTGTACCTCTTTGGCCCTGAAGGTAGAGCCTAACAAGCAAAAGAGCCAGTGCAGAGCTCTAAAGTTTCTCAAGTGGCCAGAACTGCTGCTTTATCACGAGTCTGTACAGCAAATCTAAGACAGTGTATGTTGCTTATCAAACAATATTGAACAGGGATTTGGGATTCACAAAATGCAAGAGCTTTCTGAGTTTCTGAAATAAACAATATCTACTTTTTTTTAAAATACATACATATCTAACCATATTGTGATAATAAAAGAAATCTGAGCCAGTTCTCTGGCCCTAGCTTCACTTCCTTTGAGTGATTGCTAATTTCACACATGAAGAAATAATTATATCCGTTTGGATTTTTTTTTTTTTGCTTGCCTCAAATTTCCAAAATAAAAATACAGGGACATGTACTTTTTATTTGCTTATTTATGATGCAGTTTTCTAAGAAGTGAAATGCAGCAACGAAAGCCACATCTATAAATCCTGGAGATAAGAAATACATATTTGAAGGGAGCTGTATTTGAAGAGGATGTTTAGGGGAATGTTAAGGATTGACACTGTGATTTAAGGACGGGAAAGTATTTCTTTCTGCATGCTCCATAATTCAAGTTGGGTTTGAAGAGAGAGATTAGAGAGTCTGGATACATTGGGTTTTCTCACCAGTTCAGATTCTTTTGGACTTCTGACTGCTTCATGCTAAACTGATAAAATATATGAATGCTGTGTATATAGGTTACCTGGTGAGATAAAGTGGGTAGTTGTATTGCTTTTTTGTAGTGGCTGCTTGGGCTTCCTCTTGCTCTTTGTTAGCATTCATTTTCTGGATGCATTAATTTCAGAGAACCAGTCTATATTTTAAGATCTCACGATCAGAAATAAAAATGGTGAACATCAAATAAATGTATACTCTTATGGCCAATGTTGTACAAGAACTTTATACATAGATAATGTTATTTCATCCTTCTGTGTATGACATGGTTACTTAATATTGGCCTTATTTTTCTGATAAGCAGCTGAGACTCAAGATACTGTTTTACTTGCCTATGTGCACTTAGGTGGTAAGTGTAAAGATAAGATTGGAAACCAGGTGGGCTAACTCTGGAGCCCACACTTTTACCATTACTCATGGCTCAAAGAAGGAGATAATACTTCAAAGTTGTATGTGATCTCACCAGTACACACAGTTCTTTCAAACTCTCATGGTGGCTCTTCCTCTCTGCCTAGGTACATTTTTACCTTAGCTGGGACCTCAGGACACTTTCATGTCACATTTTACTTATCATCCTCCTGAAGGACATGGTTGTTGGTCCATAGCATTTGTATATTTTAGTACTGTGCACATCTTCCACCTATGAATTGATTGTGTGGGTAATTCAGTTACAGTAGGGAAGGAGTAGGTCCACCCAGATTCCAGAAGATTCAAAGAGCCATCCCACATGCTGTATTTGAAATGCTGACACACAACTAGTTCTGGAATCTTTTTGTCAGGAAAACACAGTTTTGAAAAGGAAAACAAGGCTATACATTTGCAGAACTATCTGTTTTCCACAATGCAACATAAATGTTATTTTGTTTTCTCCTCCTAATTTCTCCCACAAGATCTGAGAAGGGGATGCAGTTCTTAACTCATCTATATAAAATAAACTAGCAAAGGAATTGAGACCCAGAGAGGGTTGTTAGGGATAGATCTGGGACTAGATCTCACATCTTAAAAAGTTTTTTTATGATAATGCTTTGCCATTCAAGTGTATACTTCCATGGGGCCTAGTTTTAGGAGACTCAATGATTTAGATATTGAACATACTTCAGTGTTCATTAGACCAACAAGAGCAGTGAAAAGAAATGGTGTTCTGTGGAAGGTAAATGGGGTAATGTAAATATTGGGTTATCAGAGAGCCACTAAATGTGAACAAATGGGATTTTCCAGTGAAACTTACATGTGCCTGACATGTTTACCAGAAAGGACAGAATTTTAGATAAGCCAAAACTTTCCATCTTTATTGATCTGACAGAAGTGACACAGGATACTTTTTAAAAATGAGCTTAAATTAGCATTCAGTTAGCTCCCCACACGCATTCCACTATCATTTCTCCATGGTTGGTTAATATTTCACAAAATTTGAAACTCTAACTATGATATAACAAGACCCTTCAGGATTGACCTTTTTCTATCTTTAAATAGAGATTTTAAACACCTTCTTTCCCTCAAGGAACATAGGGTAGGGATTCATACAATTAAACTATTTTCTACATCTCAGTAACCTCCCACCCCTAACAGACAGAAAACCACCAATAGTTCACTTTGAAAAATAAAGGGTGCAGAGATTTGCCCCCAGGTAAATTTCTCTTTCCCTATTTCCATCTAACCCCCTGTTGCTCCATTAACAAATTCTTCTTAAAGACAGTTTGACTTACCCAATTAGCCCATTGATTTAAATTACTTCCTGCTGAGTCTAGGAATATTCCTTCCGTTTTCCCTTTTTGTGCTCTGGGGTTGGAACACATTGCCTTGTCAGAAGCTCAAGCTTACAAAGGCTTATCTTACAAAATATTTCAAAAGCTAGTATTATAACAAGTGGCAAAAATAGAAGGATGTGTCTAAATTTATCCAAGAGTTACTCAGGTTTTTTGCTAACTACTCTATCACCAAACTCTACTATAGATGTTTTCTAAAACCCACATGGTTATCCTTTTTCCTAATTGCTTTACTTAAAAAAAAAAAAAATCAGTTTCCATTTGATCTCCCAAAATACAAATTTCCCCTTTAAAAAGTTTAATGGAACTTAGATAAATAGAAGAGTTATCTAGGGGCTGGGGATATAACTTAATGGGTAGAGTGTTTGTCTTGCATGCACAAGGCCCTGAGTTTGATCCCCAGCACCACAAAAAGAAAAAAGAAAGTCATCTCAGTTTACAAAACTAGAAATATATCATCACTAACCATCTAATTTCATGCCCAAAGCAGCCAAAATTTGTAGATTTGTAAACAGACACATGGGTTATGATTAAAGACTTCTGTTTGTAGCTTTTAATAACTTAATAACTTTTAATAACTTAATAACTAATTTACATAGCTCTCAAAAATACTACTCTTTCTCTTCTCAATTTTCATATGTTAATTGTGATATGATTCTGTCTTAGACATTTAGGGGACAAGAATATTGTGGGCATAAAAATGGCTGTTAGTCCAATCTCTTAGTCGAATACCAGCTTTATCAAGAATCTCCTGTGGGCAAAGTACTCTGTTCAAAGTCTTAAAAATCTAACTTAATTTCATTTTCCTACAATCATTCAAGATAAATTATCTTTTCACAGGCCTTTCACCAACAAATAAAACTGAAGCTTAAAGAAGTTTAATAATTAGCCCAAGATCACATTACTAAGAAATGGTGACATTTAAGTTCCACTTCCAGGTTGTTTGTTCTGGTGAGCCACTATGTTTAGATGGTTCGTCCCATAGAATCTCATGGTGTTAGATCTGAACATCTTATCAAGCAAACTATTTCATTTTACTAGCAATTCCCCTACTGCTTGAGGTAATTGAAGCTATGCAACCTTCCAGAGTTAACAAGTATACAGACTATAGACCTTTCTGCTAGAGAAACAATTCTTAGACCTCGTCTTATAAAAATCAATCAGGAGCGGAGAATTATTGAGCACAAACAGCATGCTGGGAGTTGTGTGAGGGGCTGGAAATACAACCATGTTAAAGTCCCTAATCTCATGGAAGTTCCAATGACTTTAAAAAAAAAAAAAAAAAAAAGCATAAATAGCTACCATTTGTATTGTGTTCTTAGTAAATTGCAAGCATTACCCAAACACTTCACATATATTGTCTCATTCATTGTCGCTTAATCTGCACAACACCTTATAACACTGGCATGATTTACCGAGAATACTGAGTTAAGAATGGTACAGTGACGTGCCTTCGTGTCTGTAGAGTTTATTAAAGGCACAATGATTAAGTAGGTACACCATTACCACCCCAGAATGAGAAAAATGTCAACTTGGAGCAATTTTCTTTTCTTTTCAGAGTTCTCACAGAAGAATAGAGCTGTGTACATGTTTGCAAGACAAATTATGAAATGCACTATGAGCCTATTAAATTCAGAGACATATATATACCTAGCATCTGAGACATTTCTATATGAAATTCCTAATGCTCTCCTGCAAACTAACCACTTACCTGTCGTCAAAAATGCACTGTTCTTTTTATTGTTCTATCAAAGCACCTTAGACCAACCACCTAAACATTTTTCCATGAGTATGAAATTCGGTTATTCATAATATATAGCTTTCTATTTCTGAGTTGTTAAAATTTAAATTGAATTGATTCTTAAAACAACAAAATGATTAAGAATTAAGTTATCCTCCCCCATGACATTCAAGGATTTGATATTTGGAATTTGATAGGATGTTAGAGTCAGATTTGATTTCATTATCACCTAGGTAATTTTGTTCATGAGACTCTTGCTCTTTTTTTTCAGTTTCTAAAATCTATTCACACTGATAAAAAAAAAAAATGAGTAACTTCCTAATTTGAAGCTTGTAAAGAAATCTCCTATTGTGCTAGTAATTATAAAATCTTTAAAGAAAATTCTTACCATGGCCAATAATAGGCATCAAAAACTATGACACTGAGATGGCAACCTCTAACACTGTAAACCGTCTGCAGCAGACACACCCAACATAGAAACATAACTCCATGATCATGGATGAGTTAGGATTCAACATTTCATGGAGGTAGAATGATTTCCAACTCACAAAGATCTACAAAATACTTGGGTTTTCTTCCTTTAATCTCTTTTTAGGTACAACCTACTAAATATTTTACTGTCAAAGTGATTTTTGTTTGTCTATTTTGAAAGATTGACCATCGTATATATCAACCCAATGCCAAACTGACATAGAAGGTAATAGCAGAGACCACTCCAAATGTGCCTTCTTTTTTCTGTTTTCCGGCACACATTTGGAACAGTAAGCAAAAAAAGAAGATAATTTGGGGAACAGTGCCACTAGACAAAACGTCTAAAGAGACTTTGTGCACAAGCCTTTTCTTCTCTCCCATGTTTATACCTGTGATACTCACTTATACCCACAGCTGTAATGAGCTTGATTGCCAGTTCAGGAATTTCACACTGAATAAAAAACGGTTCCAGGATGTAGCGTCCAAATGCCAGGGATATCACAGCTGTAGCTGCAGGGCTAAACAGATTTTTATATATTTAGGTTAACTATAGGGAAAAAAATGAACAGCATTTTCAGTTCAAGTTGTCTATCTGAAGGTGTTACTACTTAGAGAATGTGTTTAAAATGAAAGTCTATGATTTAAGAATTCCATATTTCATTAGGTTTACTTAGGCATTCCAAATATCATAGTGCCTGTAACATTGGTGGCTATTCTGAAACAACCTTGAGAGCAAGGCTGGGAACTATCAACTTTGTCCCTGCTCTCCCAACATTTGATACTTTTCTTTAAAAATTTACATTAGGGCTGGGGCTGTAGCTCAGTGGCAGAGTGCTTGCTTAGCATGTGTGAGGCACTGGGTTCGATCCTTCCCAACACACAAAAAATAAACAAATAAAATAAAGGCATTCTGTCCATCTACAACTACCAAAAAATAAAAAATAAGTAAAAGTTTTAAAAAATCAAATAAAAATAAAAATTTAAGTTATTATATGAGACCCTGACTGGGCCTTCCTTATAAGAGCTGGTCTTCATTCTTTTTTAAGTCTGTAATAAAACTCAAGCTGTGGTATGAATTTGTTAATGGCATAGATCTAATGGAGTGGAGTATAGTAAGAAGAAGGAACAGGAAATTCAACCTAAAAAAAAAAAAAATCAGCATTCGTAAGTGTTCCTTGCAAATTAATGCAAATTCATGCCTAAATATTTAGCATTGTTTTTTTTTCTTGTCTTTCTAGTACAAAACCTCAAAACAAAGTGATTGTTCTTTTTTTTTTTTTAAAGACAGAGTGAGAGAGAGGGGGACAGAGAGAGAGAGAGAGAGAATTTTAATATTTATTTATTTTTTCTTAGTTCTCGGCGGACACAACATCTTTGTTTGTATGTGGTGCTGAGGATCGAACCCGGGCCGCACGCACGCCAGGCGAGCGCGCTACCGCTTGAGCCACATCCCCAGCCCGATTGTTCTTAATTCAATACAAAGAGAGAAAAGTCTCAAAGAAAAGAAGGAAATCATGAAATTTATGGTGCTATCCGGTTCCCAAGTCAAGGTTGGAAACACAGAATGGTATATAGCAACACAGGTAATAAACTATTCTAGTTTAATTCTTCAAATATTTGTAAGAGAAAATCACTCACACTTTTCCATTGTACTCATATTTATACATGAATGCATATTCTTTCCATACACATGCATCATCTAATTTCCCCTCAGCTTCTCTTTCTTCTGGTCACCTAATGCCCAGGCCGGATTTCCTTCTTTTCCTAGAGACCCTCTCCTCTTTCCTCCAAATGACACTATTTTTCCTGTTCTTCATGATTTATTAAAAATTTTAATGTGCAAATTAAAACCTGATCATGTCATTTTAGCACTTTCAAAATGTGCTGTGGATACATGGAAATGCTTTGTATTGTATTCAAGGCTTCATTCAGCTCCCTCCCACTAGAGAGATCCAAATCTCTTTTCTTCTGCCTGGAGCCTCTTCAACTCACTGGCCATATTTTATACTTCAGATTTTGGTTTCTTTTTATCTGCAGTACTGGGAATCAAACCCAAGACCTTGTACATGCTCGACAAGTACTCCATCACTGAGGGACGTCCCCAGCCCAGATCTTGGTTTACTTGTTCTTGGTTGGGAGAAGCTTCTCCAACCCTCTGTCTGAGTCAGGTCTCCCCAGAGTACACTCTTACTGAATCCTGATTTCTCTTCCATATCTTCTTATCATTCACTTATTTGATTACCTGATAGATAACCATTCCCCCACTTGACCCTGAATTCTATGGGCACAAAGTTATTCTACCTGAATAACCACTCTTCCCCCATTGTTTAATGCAATGTGTGCCCTGGAGTAGGAACAATACATATTGAATATATTGTGAAGGATTGAGTTCAGTTTAATGAGCCATGCTATGTACTGTTGGGTGACTTTTCTTTCCTTGAATGTGTTTTACAGATTATTTCTGGCAATGGTAACTTAATGTATAATTTTAATAAGAAATATATTGGTATCATGGGTATTAGTAAAAGAAAAGAACAACTAATTATTTAGGTATCTTGTGTCTCCTCAAGTCATTTGTTTTCTGCCTATTTGACAGATCACTCCATTGATAGGAGTCCTGTATGACTAACCTATATATATCTTGGTACACACACACACACACACACACACACACACACATTGAAAAGCTTCTAGAATTTATCTAGGTCATTTTCTCTGTACACACACACACACTGTAAAACAGTTTTTTCAAAATTAAAACAGCATCTGTTTATCAGTTATTTGAGAGTAGGAATTGTGACTCATTCCAATTTAGATATCTTTATCTTGCCATTCACCATTCACCATTCGGTAGCAGTTTGTGAAATGAATAAATTAATGAATGAGCACCATAACTGTGCAACTGCAAATGGAATGATCATGCTCATAAGAATACCTAGCAATTAGCCTAAGTTACACAGCAAATGCATGCTGAAGAGGGACAGGAATCTAAGGTATCAATTTATATCCAGTATATACAGGGCACTCATATAAATAGTATAAGAGTTACAAGAAGGGGGAAAAAAAGAGCTACAAAAAGTGTTAAAACCTGGGTTTATATTTTTGAAACGTTTGCAATTTATACAGGGAAACAGAACACAGTCACCTGAAATACTGAGTCAAAAAATACAAGGTGCTGAGTTCATTGTTAGATGAGAAGCAGAGACCACATCTTTCAGAAGATTTAAGAGATGAAAGAAACACTGTTCACTAGAATAAACATGCAATTATCTATGAAAAAGATAAGACATAAGTTGGCCCTGGAAGAGTGTATGCCTCAGATAATCAGAAAGGAACAGAAGGTACATCCCAGGTAAGGGGACCTGAGAAAAGAAATAAAATACTCCTTTATCATTATTTTATTATAAGAAGTTTTAAGTAATGAAGAAATGTTTGCAATGAGAATAAACTGACTTGCCATTGAAGTTTGTACTACTCTGAAGCCCTTTGTTTGAAAAGAGACTCCTAACACCATAAAGATCATGATTAGTGTTAATGGGTATTCATTAGCTCTGCATTTGCCACTTACTGTAAATGACAGAATAAAAGCTCCTATTAGCTCTCAGCTATGTATGTTTGATAAGTATATAGTAAGAGCAAGTTTCCCTCCTTATTTCTATTAAGCTTTTTGATCAGAAAGTGCAAGTCACATCCTATGAGGCAGTAGCTTTAAGGGACTGTGACACTCTTATGACATCATAAGTCTCCCACAAAGCTGAAGGAAACCTGCTATTCAGAGTGACTTAGCATTATTTGGTGCCAAGAAGATCAGGAAGGGGAACACATTCCTACAACAATAAAATCAAAAGATTTTCGTAACTACAGTTCACTGGTCTGTTTATGTGAGGAAGTGAGTCATTTATGGTATGTAATCTTAATTTTTTAAAGAATAAGATTTGCTGATACTGTTTTCAGGCACAGATGTTTCTTAGTCATAAAAATAGAGTAAAGTTAAATAACTTCATGTCATAATCTACAATTCCAATTCTTGTCCTATTTGATTGTGCCTGGTCAATCAAAAGGTAAGACTTATCAAGATGGATTTTGATGCTTCATATCTTTTCAAATAAGCATCTATCCCAGAAAAGAAAAAGAGAATAATCAAAGATTACAGGTAAGCAGTACTTTAAAAGTCTGGTGTTTCTGTTGAACCACTACCAATGATAGAACTACACTAACAATGTTAATCCAGAAAGGTAATGTATCACAGGTTCTCTGCTGAGTATACACATTTACAACATAGGCACATGAAATACATAGTTCTGATGAGTTAAAAATAATCAAGTCACTCAGAAGAATAGGATGACTAAGGTGTATTTTTCCTTATTTTTTTCTTATGTTCTTACCGTATTATGAGCAGTTCCACCCAGACTCGCACAAAAGCTAGTAATGGGCCAAACACTTCCAGAATATATGTATAATGACCTCCAGATTTCTTTATGCTTGTTCCCAATTCAGCATAGGACAAGGCTCCTGTGAAATGGTTATAATAAAAAGGTACAAATTTAATACATAATCAGGCCAACTAGTGGTAGAATTCTTACTGACACTAATGTTGCATGCAAAGTAACTACTTGAGTCTGAAATGACGTCATCTAATTGCTGAGACTTAGCAAGTTCCTCTTGGAACTTCCTCACATTGGAGACCTACTTCATTCTATTTGAACAATGTCATTTTACTTAAAATGGTAAACATGAACTTCTCAAAAATATCATGTGATTAAGAATTTGGAGTTGGAGAAACCTGGGAGCAAAAGGAAAAAGAGAAGATAGATGTCAGTAGTACTGACCTGTTTTTTTTTTTAAAAAGCATAACCGCATACAAGACAAGTAATTATCCCAAACTGACCTCATTATGTGGAGAGCTCTTTTAACAAATGATGTTTCTGGGGCAAATTAAGGTAAGTAAGAGTTATCTGTTCTTCATCAAAATGTGGACTATAACCCTTGCAAGACTTCATTTAATTTGCATGATATAGTTTGTCAACACAACAAATTCTGCGGTATTCTGTTTGTGGGAAATGTCATCCTGGGCATTTCTGAAGCGTACACTCTGGATGGTTGAAAGTATATATACTTTCTTAAAAAAGAGATGCTGTCATGTACATTAATATAGGTGAAAGTAAGTACAAACTAAATAGTAACATTTAGTAATACAATTCCCATGGAATTGGGCAAGTTATGTAACTTCCCCAAGGCTCAGTTTCATTCCCTATGGAATGGAAATCTCCATTTTTACCTCCCAAGAATGCTGTGTGTATGTGACAATGGTTGCCAGAGAGAGCACTGGGCCTGAAACACAGCAAACCACACGTGAAATACCACTATACTTATCAATTTCAGCAACTAATTATCAAGAAAATGAAAAATAGATCTTAATGTCAAGTGAAAAGTTCTATCTATACTGCTAGGTTTGCCTGAGCGTCTTCAGAAGCTATTCATGCAGAAAGTTACCACTTATCAGGAGTACTTCATACAGACCTGTCCAACATAAATATAATTTGGATATTCAGTGGAATCTTCGTATCACTTATCTGATTCCTGAACCTCACATTACCAGAATCACCTAGGAAATTCTTTTTTTTTTTTGGAATTTACAGTAAAGAGTATTATAAATTTTATTGTAGTCTGTAGATTGTATGCTACACATCCTTAAACCAATAAAATTTATAATAAATTTTTCTTTGTTCAGAGGTAGTTATGAAACATGTGCCAATCACCCCTAATCTGATCCTTCTCTTTAATACAGTATTTCCATTCCAAACGATTTCTAATGCTCATCAGTCCAAAAACTCTTGTGGAAATTCTTTTTTTAATGCAAAAACAATCAAATGAAAAGCAGACTATAGGATGATACTCTAGATGTAGCCTCTAAGCAAGACAGTCCAGACTCACCAAAAGAGGGATTAAAAAATTCCCATGGATCATTCTTACATAACTTCAGGGATCACTGATAGATGTTGTCTATTTGTAACTAATTATACCAGCTGCAATTCACCTTCTATTGGGAAAAGCTACCATGTTTGTCAGCGGTCTAGAAAAGCATCCAATATAAAATGTTATTGGAAACAGCCTTAAGTACCTCGGAATTTATTGTCAGAGAATCAATACCTGGAACTTGCTATGCTTTGCTGAAACTCCAGCATGGTTGCCCTAGGTTTAAATTGAATTCTGGGGAAATGAGATTTGCATTTAAAGGTCTCAAGTTCCATAACCATTTTGCCCAGATGAAAAAGGTTCAAAACAGGATTTTAAAAAAAAAATCCATGTTTTGACCCTGGCATTAAAAAAAAAAAAGTTGTAAATCAAATACAGATGCTTCTTCACTTGCAGAGGGGTTATATCCCCAAACCCATCTTAAGTTGAAAATACTGAACACCATAGCTTTGACTAGCTTACCTTAAAGGTGATCAGGATACTTACATTTGCCTACAGTTGGGCAAAATCATCTAACAAAAAATTTATTATTATTATACACTATTGTAAGGTTAAAAATAATAAGTTGAACCATTGTAAGTAGGAGACCATCTATATACCTACGAATTCTTTTTTTCTTCTTTTTTTAGTTGTTGATATATCTTTATTTTATTTATATGTGGTGTTGAGCATCAAACCCAGTGCCTCACACGTGACAGGCAAGTGCACTACTGCTGAGCCCCAGCCCCAGCCTTATACCTACCAATTCTTGACTCTTAGTCCTAGTTTTGCTTTGCTTCCTATTAGGGAGGCATTCCTGAGAGATACTAATAGTTTAAGTGGAAAATGCAATGCAAATATGAACAAGTTGATTAACACAAGAGCACACTTCCTGCAATTACTAATCAAAAATATCAGGTCCAGTGTAACCTTAGCTATGCTACACTCCCCTTAGAGTTTTTTTTTTTTTTTAAGCTTCTGCACAAGATATTATGAGTCAGCATATTTTCACCATAAAAGTCAACATCCCTTTTACCAGTTTAGTACTCAGTGTTTTTTTTTTTTTATTACATATGAATAAACTTTTATTGCGTGCAAAAACTGAGTCATGTAGTGGGGACTGCAAGTGCATGAGTTTGCAAAGACCAGGAGAGGGTTGTCATTCTGATTACATATTGATTTATTCTAAATACCCCAGGTGCTATAGAAAGAGCAAAGGCTGGGGGTGCACAAAGTCATGTTAAAGATGATCCCCAGTTGGTTTTCTCTTTGTTTACCTATACACTGCATTTGCCAGAACCATTTAATATTAATAGTAGCTAAGGGTTCTATCAGGGTTTTTCATCATCATATGACTCCAAAGTATTTGGCAAGGATGAAAAGTAATAATGGGAAAATAATGATATACAACTGTGATGAAATAAATGGTTTAAGAAGTACAATTTATTCACATAAATAATAGCACAAACTCTTAAGACCAACAAAAATAATTCCTCTAAGGATATTTCTATACTAAGACTTTGCTTTAACAGACTTTATTTAAAACACCTTCTTCCTAAAAATGGAAACCTGAGTCTTCTAGATGACTGCCCCAGCCATCACAGGATCTGAGCAGAAGGAACGAATGGACTGGTACACAGAGGACCAACCAAGAGTTAAGCACTTGGTCTTAGTGTTAGAACAAAGAGTTAGTAACTATAAACTGTAGTATCTTTTGAAATCTAAGCACAGTATGTTCCAAAGAGAGCAAATATATCTTAGACATCTACCCCATAGCATAAGTCATTTTTTTTAACAATTCGCCAGCTTTTGTCACCTTTATAATTAATTCAGGTAGCTTTGTAGTAATTCACTCACCCGATGAGAAAGCATTTATTTTCTCTTTAATTTTAATTCTCAAGTCAATATAAGAGAAATATATTTTGAAAAAAAAATAATAATAATTATACTTCTTGTACCAGTTCTCTTCAGATCAATTCAGTGAACAGGTGGACCAATTATCTATGTCCCTGGAGACCAAGTGAAATAAATCAGATGAGAAAAACAGATCTTGGCAAGTACAGAAAACTAACATCCAACTGCAGTTTTTAAACTTATATTGCAAGTGTTTATAGATGTTATGAAATTTTTTTAAAAAAATGCCTTAAAACGTGTTGAGGCCATTTCAATATTCTCGATTTGTGATTGAATTGAGTTCTGTCCATCACACATCTTTCCATGTCCAGGTATTTGAAAGTTTGGAACTGACAAGCACATGGACCTAAAAAAATTCGGAAGGAAGAGACTGCCACGCATTTGTTCTGCTAATAAAAAGTCAGTAAGACTTCTGTGAACACTGAGTCCTGCCTCTGAAAGGCCGCGCCAGGTGTCACCTCACAGGTGTTTCTTGTAGCCACCCAGCTGCCAGAACGCCCCCAACAGACCTAGCCAAGCACCACTGCCCGGCACAGAGAGTCCGCGTGTATTTTCTGGGTCATCAAAGTTAACTTTTTGCTTTCCTCAGCACAGGGAAAGTCAGAAAAGAGTCTGTTTGGGTCAGAAAGAGAAGAGAAGAGGATAGCCTGCAGGAAGCAATCTGAGAGCATTCAGGATCACGCCAACCAGGAGCACTGTGTGTGCCTAGTTCACATACCCAAACGAGAGGGGGAAAAAAATAAAAAAAATAAAAAATCCATGTAGCTCTTGCCATTCATTTACTCTTCGATAACTATCTTTCGCTTTCCCGGAGACCAAAACTTTCCAGCCCCACGTCCACACGCGTCCCAGAGAAGGAGGTGCACTCACCAAAAAGGGACAGGACCCCACAGGCGGTCCAGATGATGAGCGACAGTCCCACGCTGCCCGTGTTCTGCAGCACGCCCTTGGGGGAGATGAAGATCCCGGCCCCGATGATGGTACCGGTGATGATGGAGATGCCCCTCAGCAAGGTGATCTTCTTCTTCAGCACCACTTGCGCCGGCTCCGGGGGCTCGCTGCCCCCCGCGGAGGGCAGCGCCCCCTTCCCATTTCCCTGCAAGTAGCCTCCTTTGGAGATAGTGGCCACCACGGGCTTTCTGACCATAGTGGTGACACACGGGGCAAAAATCAAACAGGGGAAGAAAAAGCAAAACTTTCAGTGTCTCTTGGGGTGACTGATCGGTCTCCTCCTCTTTGCTTTCAGAGTGTCTCAGCGCTATTGTGTTCACAAGTGCAAAACTCAAAGGTGTTATTTTATCCTTCAAAGCGCTCGAATGACTCTCTCGGGCACCTGTGTGTTCCCGGGGCTCTTGGTCCCTGCTCCTGGTCCCAGCACCGTGGCTGCTGCCCGGGCTCCGCCGCCCTAGCCTTGCGAAGCAGCTCAGCTTCCTCATGGGCTTGTATTTAAGCTCCTGCCTGTCACACCAATTTACTCCAGCTACATGATGATGCAAATTCTCCAGGTTTGCATCAGCCACCGGAGAAGCCTCCAGCATTACTCAGCTTTTTTTTTTTTTTTTTTTTTTTTTTTTTTTCAAACAGTAGCAGCATGTTGCTTCACCGACCTAAGCTTTTCCGGGAACAAAGCACACACTTAAAAGAGATCTTAACCAATCCAGAAGAAGTCCACTCAGAACAGATCTTCTCACAGACTTTAAGTAACTCCTGTTGAGAGAGGAAAGCCCTGCGAGCCAAAAGAAAATGAAAAATGAAACAGGAAATGATGACTTAGTTTTAAAGAGTTTTTTTTTCTCTAACTCACGTATAAAACATTTTTCACACACAACTTGTTAATCGAAAGCACCTAGAAGCTGCATTGTTTATAGAAACAAAATTTAGATTTCGTACTATATATCATACTGATTTTATTTTTTTTTATTTTGTGTATCCTAGCAACACAATTAATTCTATGTATTTACAGAGTTAGAAGAGTCTACACTCTGTAAATTCTGCCTGTACACGCATAACAAATGTAAGTCTTAACCAACATTAAAAGACAAAATTATTTTATTTCTTACACCTCATACTAAAGCAGTATTTAAAATTATCATCTGAGTGTCACAAATTTAAAAATCACAGCGACTTCAGAAAAGAGTCATTTTCTGATTCTCATCAGCACTAGGTGATATCCTAAAGTAAGTAGAAGATAAGAGATTTTCATTTTCATGTTGTTCCTTCGTGTCCATGCTTTGAATATAACCTCATTGTTCCCATCCTAGGCAGAGTTATGTCCTTGAGCACACACCCACCATAGGAACAAAGTAATCCAGACTTTGGGGATGGTATCAGAAGATCTCAGAAATTATTACCCCAAATTAACAAGTGAATTAAAACTCCGACAATGCATGGAATGTAATCTTTGAATCACCTCTTTTATAGCCCCCAAGAAGCTGATGGGCTGAATCACAGCCTTGGGGACAGAAGTCCCCTGTGTTTCTCCTTTGCTAGCAAAGCAATAAAACTTCTTTTTCCTTTTTCTCAAAACCATGTCTCACAATTGGATTAGTATTGGGAATAAGGACTGAAGTTTCAGCCACATTGCAAGTTAACAAAAAATTTCTACTTTCAAAATTAACCAGTAGTTATGATTACCTAAAAGCATTGCATAAAGCAAAACCCTGAAAAGCAAGATACAAATAATAGTCGATGAAGGTAATGATATCAATAGATGATGAAGGTAATGATATGGTATCTAATTTTTTTTTGATGTGTGGATTGTTATGATTATTTTTTTAGTTTTTATTTTTTTAGTTAGAGACGGACACACAATATCTTTATTTATTTGTATGTGGTGCTAAGATCAAACTCAATGCCTTACACATGCCAGGCAAGTGCACTACTGCTGAGCTACAACCACAGCCTTGTTAGGATTATAATTTTAAAATGTATTAAAATTAATGAGTGCAAAGTTACCTACAGTCAAATAGAAGCAAAGTCTGGTGTGCTACTGCACAACAAGATAACTATAAATAGCAATAAGAGACTGTACATTTTAAAAAGTTATAATTTTGTAAGTTTTTACCATATAGAAATGATAATGTGTTTGAAAGGATAAATATGCTTAAACTAACTTAAACATTTCACAATGTACAGGTGGATTGAAATATTATGTGGTACCCAATTAATATGTATAATTTTTATGTATCAAAATGAATTATTAAAAGATTATAGTAATAAAAATAAAGTGTATTAGACTTGTAAGCTAAGATTAAAATGCTTCTATTTAAAAAGTCCAAAAGGCAAACACTTTTAAACTTCTGACTTTCCCAACCAAGTGTCTACAAAAAACAAATACAAAAAGAAAAGAAATCCTAGTTCTTATTTTTGGCTAGGGTTGTATGTGGTTTTGAATTTAACAAGAAGCATTAGACGTCATTATCTTGGAGTTACATTTACACACGCCATTAAATGTTTCTGAACTTCTGAACCAAAACAATAAACAAAAAACCTGTGTGTGAGAGGAAGGTTGGGTGGGGTAGGAGTGGGCAGAGGGGTGCCAGGATAATACCAGAAAGACATAGCTGCTGGAAAAGTACTGTGGAATCCCAGAGCCCTGCTCTGTTAGGTAAGCACCTGAGAAAATTACCCCACATCAGTGTTTCACCATGCAAATAATTGGGGCTACATAATCCTTTTTTTAATCTATCTGAAGTCTACATAATTTGCTTTGGATATGCCAAATCAGGGTAATAAAAGTCAAAATTAATACTTTTTCTCAGCTGTATGTCCTCCAAAAAATAAAAGTGGGAAGTTTCTCTTATTGAATCATGTCAACTCCACTCCTCCTCCAGCTCCTATTCTCCTTTCCACTCTCACAAATCTCTTGATTAATGATCCTAAGGGGGGGGGAGGGTAAGAAAGGCTTTTATCCCCCCCAAAAAAGGGACCATATTAGCCCTGAAGAAATAGGAATTTAAAGTGGAACACTGAGACCCTGGGGGAACCCTTCTGTTTCTAACACAGAGCCACACTCCAATTTGAAATTTTGTTATAAATGATGAGCCTAATAAATTGAGACTAAGGCTCCCTCAGACATGAAGTTAGATAAATTTGAAGGGAGGAAAAATGTTCCTTTAGTATTAAATACCATTTTTTGCATTATTTAAAAAATATTTGTGAAGAAAATTGTTTAAGGTAGACTAAGGGCAGAAAAAAACTGTGTGATCATTCCAGAAAATCACACTCAAAATTTCTTCAAACCTGTTCATAGCTATCAAAGACACCATCCTGCCATCCTGTCTCTTCTAAACACCCAGAAATTTGAAAAAAAAAAAAAAAATGCAAGTTACAAAGAAAATGTTGAACTGTTGTTAATGTTAGCAAGCCCTTGTAATCATCAATTCTAAGCTTGTAAACTAAGAATTTGGATGGTTTTCAAGTATCTACCATAAAAATGGATTCAAAGCAAGTAAATGTAGGTTCTTACTCCTGCTTTTGGCTTTATTTTAAACATTCCTGTCAAATTAAGAGACTATTCACCTATACTTATTTAGTGCTTAAGGAGTAGTTCCAGTTCCCTAAAAGCAACTCATGGATGAAGTGGACAAGGGATACTGTGGTAGCTACCATTTCGTGGGAACAATTTCTGTTCCATGGTTATAAATATGGGCATAGAATCCAGGCTTGGCCAAAAATATCCATCTCTCTGACTGCGATACATTGGAATATGACCTGAGCTGGAATATTTCTAAAGAGAAGTCCAACTATCTTCTCTCATCTGTTGGAAGTAGGAAAGATGTGACCCTAGAACAACTGGAAGACATGTCCCCAAATCCTCACGCAGTAAAAGAGAATATACAGAAATGAGAGACATTTATAAAGTCTTAGTCTGATCAAGCTGTTTTCGTTCCTAAGAAAGCCCGATTGGCTCTGTGGTCTGAAAAATCTCCCTCAGATTTTATAAAGTACTTAGTATCCTTGTTTACATATGCTGCCTCCTACCACACGGAAATCAATTACACATCATGGCAGAGTGGAATGTGAATGGCACATTATTAGTGCTCTGAGAAGTAGGTAAGTTCCATATGATAGCCATTAGCTGCATGTGGTTACTGGCACCTAAAATGCGGTTAGAATGTGAAACTCTATGAAATAACTTCTTTAAGAAAGGGATTATTTTTATAAAAAGTTGGGAGGGCTTACCTACAAAACAGATGGGATCTAGTTTTGTTTGAGTCAAGGAGATCCTAGAGAATTTATTTCAAAGAATAAAGAAAAAAAAAGTGTCCAATTTGTTTTTGTGAATCTAGTGCCGAAGTTAGCAAACATTTTCTGTAAAAAGCCAGGCAGCAAATATTTTAGGCTTTATGGCTACACACAGTTTCTGTCCAGTGTTCTGTGCGGAGTGTGTGTGTGTGTGTGTGTGTGTGTGTTAGACCTTTTAAAAGTGTAAAAAGCATTCTGGACTCCTGTGTAGCTCGGCAGCCTCTATCTAGTAGTATTGTTGCCGAACGCCTTGTCCTGGATGCCAATCCAATAGCAATGACAGGGTTTTGAGAAAAAGGAAAAAGACAGTTTACTGCTCTCCTTGCCAAGGAGAGACACCGGAAACTTCTGTCCCAGAGGCTGTGACTCTGCCCATCAGCAGGACCAGGGGCTTTTTTAGAGATGATTTAGAGAAAATGAGATTAGGGAGGAGAGATCAGGAAGGAGAAGATCAGTGAAAAGAAGATCTGAGAAGAGAAGATCAGGAAGGTGAAGGTTAGGGAGAAGTTTGGGAAAAAGAAAAAAAAATGTGTAAGTTTCAAAGGGACAAGGGATATAGTCGAAGCATCAGGTGAGCCCCTGTTACAGTATCTCCGTTGCAGTTGGGTTAAAGCACTACAAAAGCACTGCACTGGCTTGTAATAGTTTTTTTTTTCTCTTTTTTTGTAAATAAAGTTTTATTAGACACAGTCATGTCCACTTATGGATTCACTATGACTGCTTTCACACTACAGCAGCAGAGATGAATAGTGGCAAAAAAGACTGAATGGCTCACAAAGTGGAAAATATTTACTGTCTGCCTCTTCACAAAAAAAGTTGGCTTTCCCTGGCTTAAGTACAGGGACTGATGACCAATCTCCACTTTGACTGTCTCCCTTACTAATCACTCTTCTTGCCTGCTCATTGCTTGCTCTTCCTTCAAGATGGAAATGTCCCAGCATCCGGACATTTGAAATTATTATTCCCTCTGCCTATCCTCCTCAAAAACTGCATTCTTTTTTTTTTTCCATGGGGGCAGGAACTCAGGAGTACTCAAGACTGAGCCACATTCCCAGCCCTATTTGGTATTTCATTCAGAGACAGGACTCACTGAGTTGCTTAGTGCCTGAGGCTGGCTTTGAACTTGTGATCCTCCTGTCTCAGCCTCTCAAGCCTGTGGGGATTAAAGGCGTGAGCCATCATGCCCAGCTACCTTCTTTATTCTCTAAATTCTTTTACTAAATTCATCACATTAACTATTACATGAAAGAGATGGTGTTTATCAATTTTCTGGGTCCCTCCTCATATTTTGAGCTCCTTGATCTAGGACTGCATTTTTATTTCTGTGTCCTGTACTGCTAACCTATTGTCTGTTACAGAATAGTAAATACTGGATACATTTTATAATCATTAGTTCTCAATAGTATAAACAACATTATTATGTAGCTCTAAGGGGAACGATGAAGGAGTGAATGAGGGTGGAGAGATGAGGACTAAGTCATCATCTTTCACAGTAGGAAGTTGATATTGAACATACAAAGTTAGAATTATAAACCAACAAGAGGGGCAAATCATTCAGAGATCTGGGGACAAAGAACCAGAGCAAAACCAGGTTAAGAGGGGAAAGTATTGACAGTGGGGAGAATATAAGGGGGATCCTAGAGGAATAGAGAGGGATATTTAAAAGTAAGCACATCCATTTGTGTTATAAGCCTTGTAGAATAACTATGTTCTGATTTTTTGATTATGAAGTAAAACTAAAAATTAAAATTAAAATGTCTGAACTCTAGAAAAAAATAACATAAAAATAAGAAGAGACCAAAGTAATATTTGTAAGTTCCTTTTATTTGGGGATTGGAGGGGAGGGACATAAATTCATTAGTTTATATAAAGTCATTCATTCATGTCAATAATTTAAGAGAAATCACAAAAGAGGTAGGAAGGAGGAGAAAGAGAGGAAGGGAAGAAAAGTAGAAGAAAGAAGGAAGTAAAGAAAGAATAGGAGAAAGAGAAGAAAGAAGATGAGGAGGAAGGAAAGGAAGAGAAAACAAAAGAGAGAAAAAGTTAAAAAAGAAAAAAAAAAACTCTTAAACCAGAAGAAAAAATAAAATGAGAAAACTCAATAACTCCAAGTTATAATTAAGAAAGGAAGAAAAAAAAGGACAAAGCAAGGGAAAATTAAATCAAAGTGCTTAAAATAAGAAAAAAAATATATCAATAATATCCATAACTTTAAATGGATTAAACTCACCAGTTAAAAGACATGATTTAGTTTGATTCATGCAATATCAACATCCAGTTAGTTTCTATTTATACAAAACACATGAAGTTAAAACAAAATAACTTGAAGTCAAAAAAATATTAGTAATGAAGAGAATCATTGTACAGATAAAATGTTTTCATACATCTAAGAACATCACCTCAAAAGATGTGAAGCAAATACAAAGGAATGACAAGGGGAAATGATTCAAGGTTACTGTTGGAGAATTCGCACACTTTTCTCAATATTCGTTAAATTAATGAGAACAACATCACCGGAGTTTGTACCTTTATGGGATGTTAGCCAGTGATTCCTGGTCTCAGAATATATTCCCAAGGTCTTAGTCCTTGAGTTGAAACAAATTCTAAAGTATAGATTACCCTCCAGAAGTTTTCCTGCAGCGTCAGGTTGGGACTTCACCTGAACTATCCCTTTCCTTGTCTTCTGTTACCTCCCTGCCCTGCTTCCTGCACTCTTGTGACTAAGACTCAGGGAAGCAACTCCTAAGCAAATCACTTGCATAGGACTCCTCACCTCATGGTCTTGTCCTACAAAACCTAAATTAAAATAGAGTCTTTAGAATATTGGCCAGAGTGCAGAATCTAAGGATCTATAGTGCAGACTCTAAGGATCTATAGGTTTTCACTCGTCTTCTGTAAATGGCAGCTGGGCCCGGTCACTAGTGGTAAGTAGAGTATTGGTAGCTGCTGTCAGGCTGTTGTACTGCAGATTCTAAAACTTTCCCCTGGACTCAACCTGGATAGGACACAGGGAGAAAGGAATGCACTGTCTTGTGCAATCTCTGGTATTTGGGGATGCTTAGAAGTATCCCTTAATGTCAGGAATAAGACAAACCCATTGTTCTACTATCATTTAAACTTCAGTATGTATTAAATAGCTATTGCAGATAGGCAGGAAAAAGAACTTAAGCATGAAAAACAAAAAAGATGAGACAAAAATTCTCATTTTTGATTAATTTCCTGAAAAAGGAAATATTCAAATACAACTGCAACAAAAGATCCCTAATGTGATAAATTGTAAGAGTTAAAAATAAGAAAATATAAAATTAATAGATTTTATACATATAAACAAGTTAAATAAAATAATGAAAAACATTATGCCAAACCCGAGAACACAATTTTCAAGAAATGTATAGAACAAATAATTTATATCTTTAGAAATCAGCTTGATCAAATTAAAGGCATGCCATGCTTTTGGTTAGGAATATAATGTCATAAAAGAATTCTCTAAGTTAATTAATAAGTGAAAAAAGTTACAAATAAAAATGTTAGAAGTATTATTTATTTTTTAATTTTTATTGGTGCATTATAATTATACATTACAGTGACATAAGTATTTTTAACTAAGAAAAGCAATTCTACACTTTTATGAAAATATGAAATCTAAAAAACAAAGCAGAATGGGAATGTAAGATTATCAAAATATACTACAACTCTTGAGTAACAACAGAATACAAAGCCCAGAAATTGTCTTAAATAAATTCAAGATTTTATCAAATGATAAAATTATCACTTCAAAATGTGAAGCATTCAATATCTATCTGGGAAAACCTGAAAAATGACTTAAAAAAATAAAGTTGTTTCAATTACATCAAACAACAGGAATAAAATAATAATATATCAAAGGTATAAAGTAATTATGCAATCATATTATGAAACATGATAGAATTCCCTCAGAATCCACAGTTCAGAAAATTTATCTAACTGATAGAAACTCCAGATGCCATGAAAAAAGAATAATAACTTTAACACATTTGAAAATCTATGGCAAAAAATAAAAAACAGAAAGTCAAAAAATAAAATAGGAATGATATATTTAACATCATAGCCAAAGTTCTAGTCTCTTCAACATTTCATACAAGTCATTAGGAAGACAGTAAACAGCTCAACAGAAAATGAGCAAAGGATATTAATAACTTCTTCACAGTAAAGGAAATGCAAATGGCTTTTATATACGTCAAAGATACTCTTCCTTACTCATAATGAGACAAATGCAGTTCCATAAATCTAAGATGTGCTCAATCACACATGGAGTTAGTCAAAAGAGAGGCCTTCTAGAAACAGAGTAAGTGGGACAAAATTAGCATAACTTGCGCATCATAAAAGATAATGAGTCTATGGGCTATCACTTTTTTTTTTTTTTAACAAACAATGAACATAGTTTGCTTATAAGGGGGAATGAAAGAAATGGAGGAGAAGAAAATGAAAGAAAGTTCTTTAAAAGATCACAGATAGTAGTTTAAAAGCAGTAAAAGTATTAGAAAAAGAGAAATTCTGTAATTCAATACAATCATCCATTCAGACAAGGATCAAAAAAAAAAAAGGAGTATCAAAAATCACTGGATGAAATCTAGTTGAAAAAGAGAATATGAGCATACTTTGGAATTATCTACCTGAAGATTACTTAAAATTTCAAAAAAGAAAAGATAGTTTTACAACAGGAAGATCTGCTTGGCCATGTCTTCAGTGACCAAAGTAAATATCATCAATAATGCCTGTTGACATAACCAATATTAATAGTCCAGTACCACTTATGTCAAGTAACTTTTGAACCTGAATCCAGAGATGGGAAAACAATCAGGAAAATCCAGAATATGAAAAAAAAAAAAAGTCTATTGAACAACTGGCCTGGAAATTCAGTTCAATGTAGAAAAATCAAAAAGGGAGGGGGAAGACTATGCTACTAAAGTGATGTAATCACCTCATGCAGTTTGTAAAGCTTGACCAATCCCCAGATGTTTAAAAAGAGATATTTGGGACAACTGAGAAAATGTGAATAAGAATTATATCTTGGATGACATTTGGAATTTTATTTGTGGTACTGGGGATGGAACCAGGGCCTTATACATACTATGCAACTGTTCTACCCAGAGCTATATCCCTGATCCTTGAAATTATTGTAAATTTTCTTGTGTGACAATAAAATTGTGATTGCATAGGAAAATAATATTATTCTTCAGAGATTGCATGTGAAATATATACACGTGTGGTATCATGGGGTATGCAATTCATTGCCCCATGGTTTATAAAAAAAAAATGTGTGAAGAAAGAGAACAAACATTGTAAACTATTGTAATTACATCAAACTGTATAGCAGCAAAAATTTGGAAACATCAATGCCCGCTGAAAAAGAAATCATCAAATAATTATTCAAATATAGATTGGAATACTAACCAGCTTGTTAAAAATATTAAAAATGTCAATGTATTGATAACAGTAAGATTTTTTTTTTTTTTTTTTGGTACCAGGGATTGAACTCAGAGGTGCTCCACCTGAGTTCAATCATTCTCAACCTTATTTTGTATTTTATTTAGAGATAGCGACTCACTGAGTTGGTTAGCCCCTTGCTTTTGCTGAAGCTGGGTTTGAACTCATGATCTTCCTATTTCAGCCTCCTGAGCTGCTGGGATTATATGTGTGCACCATCAGTAGATTTTAATATCATATATCATATATATATGTGTGTGTGTGTGTGTGTGTGTGTATATATATATATATATATATATATATATATATATATATATATATATATATATATGATATTAAGCAAAGGAGAGCAATTATTGTGTATACACACACATGTGACCACATAAAATTCTGCATAGATATTGAATAGACGGGGGAAGAGTGGGAGAGAGCTTCTCATTCTATACATGTTTTATGCTGTTTGATATTTTACCATCAGGTAAGTGAATAACAACAACAAAAAATGTAACAAAGAATGGTGGAGGGGCTGGGGATGTGGCTCAAGTGGTAGGGCGCTCGCCTGGCATGCGTGCGGCCAGGGTTCGATCCTCAGCACCACATACAAACAAAGATGTTGTGTCTGCTGAAAACTAAAGAATAAATATTAAAAAATCCTCTCTCTCTCTCTCTCTCTCTCTCTCTCTCTCTTAAAAAAAAAAGAATGAATGGGCTGGGGATGTGGCTCAAGCGGTAGCGCGCTCGCCTGGCATGCGTGCGGCCCGGGTTCGATCCTCAGCACCACATACCAACAAAGATGTTGTGTCCGCCGAAAACTAAAAAATAAATATTAAAAATTCTCTCTCTCTCTCTCTCTCTCTCTCTCTCTCTCTCTCTCTCTCTCTCTCTCTCCTCTCTCACTCTCTCTTTAAAAAAAAAAAAAAAAAGAATGGTGGAGAAGTCCACAGAATGCAGAGAAAGTGAGGAATAATAAGATAATAACAGAAATGGATATAAATACCGTAATGAGAAACGGCAAGAGCTACATCTGGCTTTCTGAAATGTGAGCAAATTAAAACTTTTGGCAGGAAGATCCCAGGTAAAAAGAAACAAGGCACAAGGAGATCTCCAGAGGAAAACAGAGGCAGCAACTACGACAGAATGCAGGAGAAACAGAAAATTTGGATGAATTTCTTTATAGTTAGAAATTAATCAACAGTTAAGAAATCAATTAACAAATGAACAAAAGCAGACCTTATAGGATAGACCCACAAACATTTAAAGGACACATGATTTTTTACTCATGCAAACTTTTACCCTATGTATTAAAAGAAAAAAAAACTACCAATTCTTTTTATTAAGCTATTGTTACTTTGATATTTAAAAAAAAGTAGAAAAGAAGTAAAAACAAGGACAATGAGAATCTGATTTTACATAAAACTTAGATAAATGCATGCTAAAGTGTTAACAAAAGTCCTAAAAGCATTAGCAAATTATTCAACGTATTTAATGATCCATAATAATCTAATCAGGCATATCTCAGAATAAAAAGACAATTAAACAATAGCCATTCAGCATAACCTTTTAATTATGTATTGTTTGTAACTACATTATTTGAAATCTATACACTGAGTTTTACAAGATATGAGATTTACATTTTTAAAAATTCTTAAATTGTATAATTACATAATGAAGGGATGTTAAAATTATAAATATTTTTCATGTAATTTACAACCATTTATACTATTTTACATATGCATATGTAATAAAATATATACTCATATGCTAGTCAACATTTTATTAGAAATCCTAGCCAAGACAAAAGGACAAGGAAAAAAAAAGCTAAGAATCACAAAAAAAGATAAACAATTTTTGTTATTCACAGAAAACATTATTGTCTAAGTGGAAACTCCATGAAAATCCACTACAATTTATCAAAAACAATGAGGATATTCAATAGGTTGCTGAATATCAGATCCTTATACAAAAAAATAAATTTCTAAAAACAGAAAATCATGAAGTATAATTTTTAATAAAAGTATCTATGGTAATTGAAAGAAATATGGAGTACCTAAAAAATTTTAAAGAAAATTATCATCTTTACTGAAAGACTTATAAGAAGGCTTAAGTTAGTAGAGAGCTATACACTCTTTTCTTTGATGACAAGTCTCAGTATCTTACTTTAAGATGGCAGTTCTCATTAAATAAATTGATTCTTCAAACTAAAATAATAATTTAACATTTGATAAAACTAGACAAGGTCATCTTCAGATCTACATGTGAAGGTAAAAATTCAAGAACAGCCGGGACAAATTAGGAAACAAACAAACCTAGTAAGAGGAAGATTCCCTCCACCAACTGGAAATCAGGACTTATTGCAAAAACACAGTAGTTAAACCAGTGTGGTATTGGAACAGAACCAAACAGACCAATGGAACAGAATAAAAAGTTAACAACAACAAAATCCATTCAATTAAAAATGGAATCAAGGGGCTGGGATTGTGGCTCAGTGGTAGAGCACTCACCTAGCATGTGTGAGGACCTGGGTTTGATCCTCAGCACCACATAAAGATAAATAAAGGTATTATGTCCATCTACAACTAAAAAATATTTTAAAAAAATAAAATAAAAATGGAATCAATGGAGTATGACTGACCACATTTCAAAGAGTAGCGATAGGGTGGCTTATTTAATATGTGGCATTAGAATAACTGGCTGTCCATTGAGAAAATGTGGAGAGTAGATCTTTAGCTTCTACTATGCACACAAAGAATTTAGGAATATTAAAGGCCTAAGTATGAAAAGGTAATTTTAAAAAATATTTGTGTAGGAGTACATTTATATCATCAGAATAGTGAAAAAATATCTAAGATGGACATCTACACGGCCTGCTCCCTTGCTCTAATGCCCCCTCGTCACAAACGCTTTCTTTCGGCCACCAGATAGGAAATACCAGCCTTCCCACTTACTGCTTATTACAATTTGCATCATCACACTGTTTTACTGTTCTTTATAGCAATAATTATCACTGCCAAGATGGGAGTAGTCTTTGTCTATTGTGTTTGTTGAAGCATCCCCAGGACCTAATACCTGGCATGATAATTCCTGAATTGCATTTGAAAAAAATTCACTCCTGCACTCCCCAGTAGTTAAACTCTAAAAAAAAAAAAAAAAAAAAATCATTTATAAAATTAAACTAATTTTTTTTTCTGTACACTGAAAAATCACTACAAAGATAAGAATAAGCCATTTCTGAAAGATCATATCAGCTTTGCATATTAGGGAAAACAATAAAACAGTATTTATAAAGATATATATGCAAATGTAAAAAAAAAATAAGAAACAAACAATTTAAGAAAGAAAAGGCAGGAGGATTTAATCAGATTATTCACCAGAGAGAAAATAATGACCTTAGTAGATAAAATGACCCTAACAGATACATGATCACTATATTGAATTTTGTCAATAATAAACATTGGCTGAAGCAAACTGTATTGCTTATGAAAATCCAATGGGTTTACCTACCTAAAGCATAGAGGAGGAGGCCAGTGCAGTTAGGATATCGCAGATCTCAGCTCGTCCCCAGTACAGAGGGCAATTCAAGTTCCCCCGTGGTGGAATACAACCTGTGAGTGAGAGCAGAGAGCGCTGGGCTTTCTGTGTCCCCTCTTCAGAGCCAGCCTGTCATCATGATGTGAAACAATCGGCAGGGAAACTAATCTGGGCACAGGCCAGAACCACCTCATCTGGGTCAGGTTTATCTCATCTATCTCAGAAGTGCGCAGTCCACAGTTTGATTACAAATGACACTCCATCACACCCAGATGTGAACAAAGATTCCCATCCATTCTCCTCAGCTTCTTCAGGCCAAGGTAACCCTTATCCCAGACAGAACTAGAAGGAAAATCACATTCTTCTCAGACACACATGTAACAGCACAGAGGACCTCAGGAACCATCTCAAGGACTTCTGAGGAGAGAGAGGAACATCATGATTTCCAACCACGGTACAATTTAGAAGCTGGAAATAAATAAAATAAAAACTCCATGAATCTAAAAGTAAATGGTAAAAAAATTGAAAATTCTTAGTGATGAATAAAATATAATATTGTATTTAATTTGTGAATAATAATTAAGTCCACACTGAGAAGGATTTACAGCCTTAACGGCTCCATTAGACAACAAGAAAGACTAAACATTCAGTGGAAGAATCAAAAACAGATAATAAGCTGAAAGTAAAAAGACGGTAATTAAGATAGTGAAATAGAAATGAAATTGGAAGTTTGACAAACTCTAGTTCTTTGCAGAGTGACAAAATAAAAGCAAACCTCTAGTAAAGTTAACCAAAAAGAGATGTATCAGATTATGAATAATGAAAGGGGTAAAATAATAGTGAGTCAATTGAAAGATAACAAGTCCATATCAAAAACTGGGTTCAAATTAGATCAAAAACCTAGGAGAATGATGAATGGACAAACTGTTGAACTTAACCAAACAAAACTGTGAGGACATTGAACACCCATACGGCACGGTAACTGTTAAAGAAACTGAAGAGTTGTTAAAATCTTCACACAAAATTGACAGAAGATCCAAAGGGCTTTCATCCATGGATCTTATAAAAATTTTCAAAGATCAGTACAGTAGAAATTTGCATGCCTTAAACCTACCAATTCTACAAGTAGTGATTTAAGTAAGAGAAATCCTTATTCATATGCACCAGGAAATGTTGACAGAAACGATCAAAAAGAAAAAATTAGAAGCAATCCACATTCTCTTCAATTGGAGGTTAAGTGAACTGAGTTTTATTCACACAATGAAGTGGGATAATAAACTCTAGTTGCATGCAAAACCATGGGTGACTCTTAACACAGTAGAATAAGGTCCCAAAACCATTCTACACAAAACTCTTCATGAAATAAGCAAAAGCAATCCACACACACTCACACTCACAATCGCACATACACACAATTCCCCAAAGGCACGGATATAAAAAACACTTTGAAATTCAGGGTGGTGGGATGCAAAGGGAGAGGATTTGAGAGTTCACGAGCGAGCGCCAAGCCATGATTTATAAACAAACCCAAGTGTAAAAAAATATGGCCACACATAAGCTAACCATGATTCTGTGTCATGATCCTAAATATAAATTAACTTCCTTGTGCCAGAGGTCCTACAGGAAGTGAAAAATACCTTCGGGTTTCCTAGTAACAAATCTTAAGCAGCTATTTTATCAGGGAGAAGAAGGAAAAGTTAACATTTTACTCTCTCAACATGAAACATATTAAAGATGGCTACCTGTAAAGTAGAAAAGGATAACCTAAATGTTGAACCTGGAGTGTGAACTTATTAAAGGACTTTAGGGGTTAACCTAGAAACATCTAGAATTAATATTAGGAATTAGGAATTTCCTTTAAGGAAATTCCCAAATAAGTGCTCAGAAGACAAACAAAAGGATCTTTCACTGCAGTTCTGTTTCTAACAGGAAAAAAAAAAAAAAACAACAAAAAACTTGAAAACATCATGGGGGGTAGATAAGCTGTGGTTTATTCCTAAGGTAGTGTCTGAACTAAATTTGCATGTATTAACATCTCAAAAACATTAGGTTAAGTGAGAGAAGCCAGTTGCAGTAGGATGTGCACAGTTTGATACCATTTACCTAAAGTTTAGAAGTACACCATCTTGCATCTTGTTTATGGAATTCTTTCTACAGGTAGTAAAAGGGGTGTGGGGGGGGAACACTCATGGGAAATTACCAAATCCTGAACAGGAGACAAGAGAGAAGAGAGTTACCTGGACAAAGTTTTGCTGAGATCCTTAGTTTTATTTCTTTAAGATAAAAATAATTGGTAAGCTCAAGAAAATGTGGCAAAATAACATCTGCTAAATCCAAATTGGCATCCTGGATTTATTATATTATTTTATACTTTTTTTTTCTATGGGGTGGAATTATTTCATCAATAAATGGAATGAAATTTAATGACTTGACAAATTAGTCTGATATCTCAAACTCTACTAGTCCTACTGAGCACCATTCCTTCCAGTAAGGCCTTGTCCCCTCCCTTCCCTGGACGGGTGGTAAGCACACACCAGCACACACCAGCAGGGAATCTTCGGAATTTGTGGAATCATTAGATGTGTCTGATCTTGCCTGTAATTATTTCACTCAACTAAGCCTAATTTCTATGTGAAAGAGGAAGGACATTTGGGGATGAGTACTTAGTCTCCTGTGATATAAATTTTTATAAATCATCAGGGAATCCAGCAAGTGTTCTTTTGAAACAGATTGTTGAGGTTGTATTAAACAGACTCCAATCACTGATAAATGGGCATTTTCAAAACATCTGGAATAAATACGGTAATTAAAATCTTGATTTTTTCTACTCTGATTCTTTTAATAGATGTGTGAACTCCATTGAAAATATGTAGAAGCAACATAAACAATTTTTGAATGCAAGTATAAATATGGATCCTGCAGATATCTGAAGTACCATAGTTCCCTTGGTGTTTCCATTTCAAAAATGCAAATGATTAAAGAATTGTGGGGCTTGATTTCAATCACAATATTGACTCATCACATATAATCACAAACAAGTCTCAACTTGGATTTGCATTCCTTGCTCTTTTGAGAAGCAGGAAATCTTATAATCTCTGAAAGGGACACTCCCTTCATTAATACTAACAGCATATGTGCAATATGACTAATACCAACATTCACTGGAATAATTTCTTAGAGGCCCTGTACTTGATGCTTTGCACTGGTAGAGCACTTATTGAAGATATTTACCAGAGGAAATAGTTACAAATAAAATAAAAGTATTACTGAAAGGGAAAGAGATGAAGATGTATAGTTTCTGACATAAATAAAGACATTTTATATATTAAACAAAAAATAACAAACTATAAGTTATAAAAAATAATTATAAAAATCACAATGAGGAATTCAGCATCAGAATCACTAAAATAATATCTATTAAAATAATTAAGGCACTATGGCAGGTTTCTCTAGGAACTGGAAATAAATTCTAAAATCAAAAACATACAAAATGATTTTGCTAAGATTGAATCATTTTAAGAATCTGTTTATGGTAATACGTATTTGACCAACTTTTACTAAGCCAATTCCGCTTCCACTCCAACACCCTGTGAATTATGCAAGTACTATCCACTTGACTGACAGCTCGCCACGGATGGGCATTCACTTTGGAACCGTCTGTAAAGTCCATTGGCCTCTTCAGTCTATGATTCTTCTCTTTGCATCAGTCCATTTATTCTTCTCTGGCAACCATTCAATGAGTATTCACCACGTACCAGGCATTGTATCAGGTGGGAACACATACCGGTATATGACAATAGAGTGCGTGTTATGTGCCCAGCGTCACGTTAGAACTTACAGACCCTGCCTTCATGATTTACAATCTGGTAAGCAAGAAGCATTAATAAGCTGATTGTAATTGCAATAAATTCCAAAAAGGAGACCAACAGGAGTCCAAATAGTAGGGAGTTGATCTAAAAGACAGGGCTACTCTCCCTGAGAGAGCTCAAGAGTGTGGCCACTTTCCACCAATCTCCCTACCTGGCCCCAGTTGCCCAACACTTCTTTTCTCTGAAAACCAATGCTGTACCCTGAAGTACCTTAAGAATAAAGTACCTTTTTTCTTCCTGTCCTCCCTTCTCTTCCACGTCCTGGCCTGATCTTAACTTAGGAATCCACACTTGTCCTCCATATTCAGGTAAATAAACTCCCTGAATGTGCAGAGACCCACTGGATGCTACCAGTACTCAGGTCATGTTAAGTAAACCTGACAAACTCACTTGTTTATAGTACAAATTTGGAGAAGAGAGGACAGCACTTACAATTCTGCCAGCCACCAATGACACTGAGTTTTTTTACTTTGACTAAATTTTAAATCCTACCCTGCCTTTGCTTGTTGCCCACACTCTAATTTTCCTCACCTCTGCATACCCACCTGGACACTGACCTTATCACACATATTCAAACAGCAACCAATTGAAGCTGTTTATTTGCATGTGTCTGGAAGACCAGGGTGGTGTTTTGGTGCCATAGGAGTTGAGAGGGGAGTTTACATATCAGAGTCACACAGCAAACAACTTCAAAAATCAGGTATACGTGTTGACTTACTCTATAAAACACCCAGGGCCGGGTACCTTAGAAAGTAAAGAGATTTATTTGGCTCAGGATTCTGATGGCTGTGTTAGGGGACCGAGAGATGTGAATGGTAGGCACAAGAAGTTAAGAGAATAATTCTATTAAGTAGGCTCACTGTGCTGACCCCCTCATGCTTTCTAATTCCAAGAAGCAATTTATCTGCAACCCTGTCTGGCCACAGTGGACAGGATATGTCACATTCTTCAACAAACTACCTGTTAACTGCAAGAGAAATGCCGGCCCAAAATAATGTTGTTAAGAGGATAATTACCGGGCTGGGGATGTGGCTCAAGCGGTAGCACGCTCGCCTGGCATGCGTGCGGCCCGGGTTCGATCCTCAGCACCACATACCAACAAAGATGTTGTGTCCGCCGAGAACTAAAAAACAAATATTAAAAATTCTCTCTCTCTCTCTCTCTCTCTCTCTCTCTCTCTCTCTCTCTCTTTCTCTCTCTCCTCTCTCACTCTCTCTTTAAAAAAAAAAAAAGAGGATAATTACCCTGAAGTAACCCTCAAGGAGGAGATTTTTGTGACCAGATCCTGAAACTCTGGGAGATAAGGATAATTCCTTCTAACCGTAAAATCTGTAAGGATGTACGTTAAGAATCCAATTAGAACCAGTCAGCATGGGCCAAGGGACTTTGACTTGACACCACAATGGGGACTTGAAAGTCTGATGTCACCTTTCTGTCAGTCAAAAGTCAAAAGGTGAACCTGGTTGGAACTCTCTGGAAACTTTTCTGGAATTCCCCAATAAGAGTGGAGTGCAGGAGAGGACCTGCTCTCTCCCTTGAGTGCCCCCTTCCCCTTTTCTCCTTCCTTCAATAAAATCATTCCCATTACTCGGAGCGACATGTCTGATTCCAGGTTTGGAGAGGTAGTCTTCGCGGTGCTTCAGTTTCTCAGAAGGCCCCAGCTCTGTGACAGCTTGAGTTCCAAAGAGCATGGTACCCGCATCCTGGAGGGGACCCTGACCGCATCAGAACACAGAAGAGAAGCAGAACAGAACCCGCTGCATGAAGGGACACAAGGTCCAGAAAGAAAAAAAACGAGAGTAAGAAAGGGCTGGGCTGACTCTTTCACAAGCCGGCCTCGTGGGACCTGGTCCATTCCTGCCAGATCTGCATTCTCCCTTATGAGGGTGGAGCCCCCAGGGCCCAATCACATCTAAACCTCATCTCCCACCACATCTAAACCTCAGCATCTGTTTGTGAAAGCTCTCGGCCTCTCCAGAGCCCGTAGTGTGACGTGTGCAGTCCATACAGAATGTCAACCGTTGCCTAAATTTCTAGTCTGACTTTCCTCACCTACTTTCATCTTCTCCCTCGTTCTCAGACTGCCCAGAGAAACCGAGAATTCTTCTAATTTACCACACAGAGCAATTTGCTGTTTTCGCCTCCCTCCTAGCCAGCCCAGCCCGACACTGAGGTGTCCTCCTGAAATCAAGCGGCCTGTCCTTGTCCCTTGACTCAAGAAACAGGTTTGTTCCACCCAGGTCTCAAACTCACAGGGTCTTTTCCCCTCTTTATTACAATTTCAAGAGCATAACTGTAAAATGAAAATAAAGCAAAAACAAACACAAAAAAGTCCACAAGGAATAATGTTGAAAGGTAAAACATGCTATAATAAAGGGTTTAAAAGTCCTGACTAGTGCCTTGTAGTAATCATGCTTTATTGAAGTTATTATTCTATCCAATAAATAGTTTTTGTTCAGTTTTTTTTTCTTTTTTAATGTGTGCACCTTAAAAAAATCTAATAGTACATGCGAACAAAGAAAAAGAATGTTAAGACTTTGGCTAACGGGCAAAGGAGAGCAGAAACCTCAGAAATTCAGGACAGTGATGCTGAACAGCCAAGTATGCTGTTCACGTCTCAGGGCTTGGAGGCTGATTGAGGTGAAAAGGCAGGACCCGTGAATGTGAGGGGCAAAGAGGAGAGCGTCTGAAGGAGCCCTGCAAACAGCAAAGCACATCAGTGTGATCCATTTGTTCAGCCTTCAACCAAAACTCTGATCAATCTGCAAAGGAAATGAGCAAACTGGAAACCAGCGTCTGTCCTGTCCAACCCCACAACAACCAGATGCACAACAGCCTGTGAAAGAACTAAAAAAAGGAAAGCCAGGCTGGAGCTAACCCCCAGCATATATCCTGTGCAGGGAAAGTGTCAATGAATATGGAGCCAACACTGTTTGGAAAGAAGACATTAAAGGAAACACTTGACAGTTGTTCTTGGGAAGGCTGAGGAGGAAGGGGAGAGGATAAGTAAAGCTGAGTCAGCAAACTTCTGAAGGACAGCAGACAGTTAGGCTCTGGTTGGCAGGAGCACACTCAAGTCCAGCCTGATTGACCGTAGCTTGAAATTTGCAAACCTCTAACTTAGAAGGAAGTTCCTTCTTTGGGAGAGGCCTTCTCCTTTCCCTAATGTCAAGGCGTGTAGCATTAGCTATCATCGCCTCAAGTCTTTTCCCAGCAAACCGAGTGGACATTGGTTTGCATTTTAAGGAAAGGAAATGAGGAAGAAAGGAAGGGAAAAAGAAAAGGGAGTCATTCTTCAAAAATTTGTAGATGGTTGGGTATTTTGTGGTCTTTGAAGAGTGTACTATAGTTGCTGTTTGAGTTCCCCTAAGATTCGTTATGTTGAAAACAGCTATGGTTGATTTTGAGGGGTCTCCCCAAAGCTCATGTGTGAAACAAGGCAAGAAAGCTTAGAGGTGAGATGATTGGGTTATGAGAACCTGAATCTAACCAGTGCATTAGTCCTCTGATAGTGATTAACCGGTCGTAACTGCAGGCAGGTGGGGCATAACTGGAGGAGGTGGGTTCCTGGGACCATGCCTTCAGGAGTCAATAGTTTGTTTTTGCTGAGTATAACTTTCTCTACTTCCTGGTGCCATGTACTCAGCTACACTCCTCCACACCACACTCTTCCACCTTGATGTCGTGTCTCACCTTGAACCCCAAAGGATGGAGTTGGCCATCTATGGACTGAGCCTCTGAAACTGTGATCCCCCAAATAAAATTTTACTTCTTGAAAATCGTTCTCATTGTACCATTGTATCTTTTGGTCACAAGGGCAAGAAAGCTGAGTAAAAGAAATCTAATTATCAATGTTACAGTGTTAGGAGGTGGGGCTTTGGGGAGGCAGAGCCTCATGAATGGGATTAATGTGAGGACACAGAGAGAAGGTGCCAACTATGTACCAGGAAACAGCTGTCACCAGATTCAGAATCTGCTTATTCCTTGACCTTGGACTTTCCTGTCACCAGATCAATTTGATATAAATTTGGGCTGTATATAAGACACTGGGTCTATGGTACTTTGTTACTTCAGCCCAAACAGACTAAAGCAGAGAACCATGAGAAAAGCATCTGATTATAATAACTCATGTTTGTATGACACATTTTTTAAATACGAGAGGAAGAAATTACAGCCAACAATTTTTATGGGTTTGACATGACTAAAAAATTTTTTTGCTGTTTTAAAAGATGAAGTATGGGCTATCCGTGGCATGCAAAGTCTTCCAAGGAGAAAATTTTCAGTGGCATACTTAGGAAAGTTCAAATTAGGAATAATTTATTGTTGACATCCTTAGATCATCCTTTTCTGTCCTTTTCAGCTGAATATTTTTGTTATGTTCTGGATTACTCAACTTTCCCAACTGAATCCATGTCTCACTAAACGCTGTATCACACAAATTAATTCTTTCTTCAATGAAAACATTTTTAACTTTACCTACAACAATAAGAAAGCAAATTTATTGGAGAAGTTCATGGTGAGTGTTAATGGTGGATTCAACCTTAACCCCAAAGACTGGTTTTGTACTGAAAATCAATTAGAGGCTTAAGTCGGAAGGTTTTTGTTTGTTTGTTTTGAGTTGTTTGGGCATGGAAACATTGAAAATACACATTGCTTATTCTGATAGAGCCGTCTTTTATTCCATGTGTTTTCAGAGTAATTATACTACCACCTAATAGACCAATAAGTTGCCCACCCTTGCTAGAGACTGACCAGGTATGGTTACGTTTAGAGAACAGTGGCATCATCTCGTAGCCAAGTACTCTTCCCCATTTTTTATTTCTCCATGGAATTCCTGCTTCTACTTTTATGTTTACCATCATCCAAGGATTCATTTCTCTCAAGTCTTCAGGCAGGGGACTTTGAGTGAATGACCAGCCTCACTAGACCAGGAGATTAGCTCAGAAGGACCTGTCTTCATTTCCTCCAAGGTCATAGTTTTAGGTACCTCTGCTCACCCATGTTGTTACCACTGTTTCAAACTCACAACACACTGGCCCCGTCCAGGTGATTACATCTCTGCTTCAGTTTCTTCGCAGATTCTCTTCTGCTTGGAAAATTGTTGCAGGAAGGGGCAGCAGAAGCATGGAGCTCCTATCTCTCTCTATCTGATCTCTCCTTGTGATGATATTGGGCCCATCCAGATGTCCAAAGATAATCTCCACATTTTAAGATCCTTAATTTAACTACATCTGCAAATACAGAGGGTTCCCAACGTATAATAGGTACACTTTCGATATTCTGACTTTCTGATAGCGTGAAAGCCACATGCTGTCAGGTGAAATTGTACTTTGAATTTTGATCCATTCACAGGCTAGCAACATGCCTAAGATGCTCTCAGTGCTGGGCAGTAGTCTGAGCGGCAGTTCCCAGTCGGCTACAAGATCGCAAGGGAAAACAACTGACAGTCTGAGCATACTGTTCCTAAGCTATGACCTTTGGTAGGGAACATGGGCATGCTAAATACATTCGACCCCTGACAATTTCAATTTACTATGAATTTGTTGGAATATAATCCCATTGTAAATCAAGACACATCTGCATAAATTGACAATTTGCAGGTTTCAGGGATTAGGATGTGAACATCTTTAGGGAGATATTATTTAGCCTATCTCAGGAAATAACTGAAATGAACCTCTCTATACAAAAATGTATGAAATTTTAAAATCTAATCTAATGTCTCAAAGGAGAAAACATACTGGAGTCTGGACTCTAGAACCATATTTATTCTATGTGACTCACTAGCCCTGTGATCTTAGAAAAGTTACATAAATTCTGTACACTTATTTTCCCCCTTTGATAAAATTGGGGTAATATAGGTACTACCACTTATATAAGCTGTGAGGATTAAATAATATTATGGAATGTTTAAGGTATGTAGGCTTAGCAAATATTAAAATTTTCACTTAAAACATGTCATTACTTGCAACTTTGGATGTGTCCCACCAAAAGCATGGTTAGAAATTTAATTCACAATGCAATATGTTGGAAGGTGGGTTCTAATTAGAAGCATTAAGGTCATGAAGACTCCACCCTCATGAATTAGTCCATTCATGACAATTTTAAAAGGTCTGAAGGCTGCAATGTGTATCTCTGACTCTATCTTGTGTATGTGTTCTCTTTTACTTCCACCCATACCATGGGATAATGCAGTAATAAGACCCTACCCAGTTGCAGCCCACTAGACGTAAGGTTTTCTAGCATCCAATACTATAAGAAATAAATCTCTATTCTTTATAAATTACTCAGGCTTAGCTATTCTGCTATAGAAGCACAAAATAGGCTGACATAAAATTGGTACTGGGAGTGGGGTTATTGCTATAACAAATATCAAAAAAAATGTGGAAGCCATTTTGGAACTGTGTAATGAATAGAGGCTAAAAGAATTTGGAGAAGGAGCCTATAAAAACCTCATTTGCTTTAAATGGAAAATTAAGGGCAATCTTGGTGAGGGCTCAGAAAACAGGAGCAGCAAGTGGAGTCTAAATTTTCTTAGAGATTGCTAAAGTGGCCATGATTAGAATGGTGGTAGAAATATGGGACACATAGAAAAGAAGAACAGGTAGTAGAAACTGGAGAAAACACTTGCAACTTGTACAGTTGCATTTGCTTTATTTTTTTGGGGGGGCGGGAGTACCAGGGATTGAACTCAGGGGCACTCAACCAATGAGCCACATCCCCAGCCCTGTTTTGTATTTTATTTAGAGACAGGGTCTCTCTGAGTTACTTAGTGCCTTGCCATTGCTGAGGCTGGCTTTGAACTCGCAATCCCCCTGTTTCAGCCTCCCAAACCACTGGGATTACAGGCATGCACCACGGTGCCTGGCAATTTGTACGATTGCAAAGGAACTAGGTGGAACTGTGTCCATGTTCTAGGACTTCGTGGAAGTAGAACTTGTGTGTGATGAACCAGATATCCGGCAAAGGAAACACTAAGCCTCCAAGTACCCAGGCCTCCTTTTGGCCATTTATAGTAAACTTAGGGAAGAGAAATGACTTAAAGACAGAATTCTAAAAACACTTTTTATTGGTTCATTATAGTATCATATTTTATATGATATATATACATACACACACACACACACACACACACACACACATACACACACACACATACATATGTATATATTAATCACCAACCCAAGTGATGAACATAATATTAGGGTTAATTTTGACATAATTACACAATAATGGAATTTAATTTGCTCCAGTTTAGTACTCAGCACTTCACCCCATCCCCAATTCTTTTTCCTTTACCGGTCTTTCTTTGATTTATTTATAGTTGTTTTAAATTAGTGCTTTATAGATACACATGAAGGTGAAATTCACTGTGGTATATTCGTATTTGCACCTAGGGTGGTTTGGTTGATTTCACTCCATAGTTCTCCCCTTTCCTGTCCCTCCTCCTCCTCCCCTCAATCCCTTTCCTCTACTCCACCAGCCTTTCTTCTGTTTTTATGGGCTTTCCACCACTCCCCCTCCCCCTTATTTTGATCTATCTCCTACATATGAGAGAAAATATTCAACACTCGATTTTCTGGGGTTTTTAATTAAAGGGGAAGCAGAATGGAAATATTTGGTTAAACCTCTGCCTAGTTAGGTATAAAATGAGAAAACTTGTTCAGGAGAGAATACTAAAGGTGTGACCAAGGGACCATTCACTGAGGAGATTAATATGAAGAAAGGAAGCCAGGCCCTACCGTCCAGGCAATGAAGGAACCACCCTGAGGCTTTTCAGAGATGATGGAGGCAACCTAGGAACTTCAGGGCATTTACAGAGAGGAGCCCACTGGACTCCATCGCTAACTTCTCTGCCCTGCCTCCATTCCCTGCCTCCTAGTTCCCCTGGGTCACACTGTGGCTTGAGGATCTGTCCCAGGTGCAGCTCAGGCCACTTCCCTAGGAGGTACAAGCCATAAACATCTATGGCCTCCATTGGTACTAATTCAACAGGCTGCAAAATACAAGAGCTACAAAGCCTGGTTCCCTTCACCTAAACTGAAGACAATGCTCCGAAGTGTGAGAGCTCTGAAGTGTCAGTGCTCAGCAAAGTCATGGAGGCAGAGCTGTCTGAGGCCTTGGAGACCCAGCCTCCACCCCTGTGTCATCAGAAGATAGAACACAGAGTCCATAAAGATTATTCTAGAACTTTAGGATTTATTTTGTCTTTCCTGCTGGGCTTTAAACTTACTGAGTCAGTGTTATAGTTTGGATCTAGACCTCAAAACTCTCCTGCTTTGAAAGCATAATCCCCAGTTAGGGATATTTGAAGGTGGGACTTTTATGAGAGAGGTGACCTGATGAGGGGATTAATCTATTTGATGGACTAATAATTTGAATGGACTGCTCAGTAACTGTAGGCAGTGGGGTGTGCCTGGCGTAAGTAGGTCACTAGGGACCCAAGCTCCTCACTCTTTACCTCTGCTTTTTTGGCTGCTTGAGCTGAGCAACTTTCCTTCTCCATGACCTTCCGCCGTGAAGTCCTGCCTCCTGTCTGGAGCAGAGCAAAGGAGTCAGCCAGCCACGAACTGAATCTCTAAAACCGTGAACCCCGAATAAACTTTCCTCCTCCTAAGTTGTTCTTTGTCAGGTGTTTTGTTCACAGCCTCAGAAAGCTTCCTAGCACACCCACCCAGCGACTCTTCTCTTCTGACCTCTTTCTTCCTTTTGGATGGGAACGTCTGTCCCATGTCTGAATTTCCATTGAAGTGGATACCTTGTTTTAGTTAGAGACTCACAGCTGGAGGAAATCAGGCTCAGAATCAATCGTGCCCTTAGTCTCCCCCATGTCTTAGTTAAAAGACATTTTGGACAGTGGACATTCAAGTTTGTGGTGGAATGAGCAACGATTTGGGATTATTGGAATGTAGTCAGTGTATTTCTTTATGTAAGAAGGACTTTAATTTGGGGGTGGGGGAACAGGGACAGAAAGCTAAGGTTAGAATGTGTCTCCCAAAAAGCATGTGTTGGAAACTTAATCCCCAACCCAAGTGATGGGAGATGGGGGCTTAACGGGGATGTTAATCCTCATGAATGGATCATTGCCTGCCTATTTGAAGAGGATGGAGTCTGTGGATTTTGTTCTCTTGCCCTTCTGCCTTCTGCCATGGGATGAATGAGCAAGAAGGCCTTTGACAGATTTCAGCCCTGGACGTTGGGACTTCCCAGTCTCCCAAACTGTGGGAAATAATTCTCTTCTCTTTATAAATTACCTAGTCTCAGGCATTCTGTTACAGCAGCACAAAATGGACTAAGGAACTGTTCAATTCATTTACTCTTCAATTTCATGTTTTAACAGTTTAAAAAAATTCACCTTCCCTATTTCTTCATAGATCACAGAGAACTCACACCATGTAAGCCAGAGTGATTTTTGTTCTCAAATATGAAATGCTACCAAGTCTCTTCTCTGTCATACCAAGCAGAAGCCCTTACAGTGGCTCGAAGATCCCCTGGTACATCTATGACAGCACTGCCCCTACAGCCCCTCTCCACTGCTCATATTCCCTTTCACGTTGTCCTTGGGAAATGTCACCTTCCTTCTGGCTCAGGGTATTTGCCCTGCTCTTTTCTCTGCCTGGAATACGTTAGCCTCAGATATCTGCTGCTCACTAGCCACTTTCAAGTCATGAGCAACAAAACCTGATCCCCTTAGAAAAATTAGCCCTTTACCCCTTAGAGCATTCTCAATCTCTTTCTGCTTGAGTTTTCTTCAAAATACTTATTTCCTTTCTCTTATATGTTATAAATCATCCATTTATTGTATCAATTACCTGTCTTTCCTACCCATATGCAAACTCTAAGAAATCAGGAAATTTTGCCTCTTTTATTCATTACCCTCTTCCCTCTGCCTGGAACAGTGTAACCGAAATACAAGATGTTCAACAAGTCCCCTTTTGAAATTGATGCTTTCATTTTATTTCTAATGCGGGGGATCCAGACCGTGACCCATCGTTCATTGCACACCTTCCTGCCGTCCTTTGGATAGTATGTTTCTTGCTATTATTCTTTGTTGTCAGAAATAGTTAATGGGGCTTTCCCTCTAATTATTTTTACACACCCCAGACTCACTTTGCTTCTCAATTTTCAAAGAGGAAGACCAAATATGACTAGAAAATATCCTATCGTGGAAACAGCTCTGAAATCCTCATTACAGTTCCACAAATTTTCTTCCCCATTATGATAGTCATCTCTGCTATTGATGTTTTACTCTCCTGATCACACGTTATACCATTTAATGCTCATGATAACCCTATTGGGTATATAATATGATCCCTATTTTACAGATGAAGGAACAGAGTCTCAGAGAGTATAAGTCCTACAAAAAATGATTTAAACTTAGAGATACCTCTCTCCAAATTCTAGGCCCCCAGTACTCTGCTGTATTATCGCCTCTTCAGCTGTAGAGAATCTGACACTGATTTCAAAGGGCTTTGATATCTAAAAAGCACCTTCTTTCTTAGGTCCCTACAGAAAAATTAGAAGTTGAATTATATATAAAAATGCTTCTCCTGTACAAATTCCAATATCAGCAAATGCTTTATTTTTATGTGTCTTATATGTAAACTCTAAATACAGCATTGCAACAAAACGTCCTCTGTGTACTGTAAAAGTATATTGTCACCTCTGTTGTTAAGGGGAGGGCTGAAGAATCCCCAGGTTATCCATGCAGGGTTTAAGTCAGACCCGAGAACTAAGAGCCACTAGAACAAAGAGCCACTTTCCACAGAACATAAGCCCTGGAAGACAAAATAAGGGGTGACAACAACATTTTCTGAGTCAAGTTCTCTGTGCTAAGAAAGAAATTAAAATAAAAATGGAGAAATAAGTAATGTTATTTGGGGAGTGTGTTTGGACTGTATGTTCTAAAAAAACAGTGATTTTGGCCTAAGTAAGCCAAACTAAATAAATAAGCAAATAAATAAATAAATGCAATCTTGTAGATCACATAGAATGCTCTCCAAGTTAGAGTATCCTGGAGGGGCTCATTTTCCTGACATATCAATGTGCACATTGCACATTGCATCTTCCTAAGGGGGAAAAAAAAACTTACCCAGAAAGAGTATCACTTGGAGCCTGGCCAAGGAGGTTTATCAGTTTATAGCAGCACAGCTATATGTTATTCCTGAATTTTTATTGAGATCATTATTTTAGCCTCATAAATATTTTTCAAAATCTATTTCAAATTCTTTTCTTTCTTTCTTCCCTTTTTTTTCTTCTTTTTTTTTGGGGGGAGAGGTAATATGAAAAATATCAGAGCTAGACTCCTCCACTTTTATGACACTTTTCAGTTTAACATATATCTTCAACAATTATCTGTAAAAGTTGCAGCCTAATCCTCACAAAAAAATACAGAACCATGTTGAGTCGAATGCATTGCAAAAATAACTTTCAATGATCTCAGAATATTTTTTGGTTAGAAACTAGTGTAATTCTCCTATTTAAAAAAATACACATAAAATACATCTCTATATTTGTCCAATTACAGGTTTCTGGAGAATAGTAATCCTATGTTTATTTGGCAAATCGCTTCAGGCTACTCTTATGATTAATAATTCTTTTAATGGACTAAATTGCAATATGTAAATACAGTATTTTAAAGCCCAGAAAAAATTGAAAATTTTAAGGTAACAATTATACTTTAATCAAAGCCCATAGAATTTAATACAAATTATAATTCTATTCCTGATTGCCTAGGGTGAATATTCACAAGGACTTAATTCTTGCCCTTTTCTTCACCAGTTACGTCTGATACAGGCACCAAGTCACATACATGATATCAGTGTCAGTATAACAATTTTACTTTACTCTAATTGCTTTTTATCACAGACCAGGGGAATGTGAAAGCATGTTTCAGTTTTAACTAAAGTCATTAACTTGCAGTCTCTTAGAATCATCACCTGCTGCAACATATTGGAGAACCTTGGGTCTAGCTATTTCTGAAAATCTCTGTTTAGAAGAATGAAGTGCTTGCTGAAGTGTTTCAGCCCTTGGCAAAGTGAGAACCATTCAACATTACTGTGGACAAGGGGTGAAAATTCTTAAAAGAATCAACTAAATTCAACCAGAATCTGATAATATACTATATTCAATGGATTTTTATACTACATTTTATATTTTATTTTAAACAAAATCAGGTGGCCAAAACAAAAAAAAAAAAAATGTTCATTAAAAATCAATTCTCAAGACATGTTGTGTTAGTCAGCTTTCTATTACTGTTAACGAATGCCTGAAATAAGCAAACTGAAAAAGACAAAAGCTTTACTTTGGTTTATAATTTAGAGATTTTAGTCTACAACTGGACCTGTTGCTCAGAACCTGTGACTGCACTGTACATCATGGTGTGAACATGTAACAGAGTAGGATGCCCATTCGTCTCACAGCCAGGAAGAAAAAGAGAAAAGGAATTGCATCCTGTCATCTTCTTTGAGAGCACACCCTCCAGGACTTAATGTCTTGTACTTGACCTCAATCGACCTTTAGGGAACACTCCAGACCCTAACTACATAGCATATATGTAGGTTCAGTAATAACAGGCACCTCATCAAAGACAATGAACAAATGAGAACGGACAACCCACAAGTACAAAACCTTACGATATTTATAAGATGACTGATTCTGATCTTCAGATACTCACATAAGGCTTGATTCACAAATAACTCCAACTGTAACCACTCATGTACTCTTTCAGTGTGGTGATATCACTTCCAACAAAGATGTAATTAGATCTTGATTAAATTTATTTTCATTTTAATTTGCAGAGCATCTCATTACAATGACGACCATTGCTAACACTTGGGGGGCCCTGCTATGTCCACTTAAGTGCTCAGCATTCCTTAGTCCATTTAGTCCTCCCAACAAGAGCATTGGAACTTACCGCAGTGAATTATCATTGTGTTTACTGAGTTTGTGTGTGTACAGTGCTTGGTTTCTGGCATATAATAAGAATTTAATAATGGCAAAACTTTTGATGACTAAAATAATCTGCACTTTACAGTTAGAATCTTTAAATTATGGAGATTCCATAATCATGTTCCTGTCCACAGTTTTGTATTTTGTTTAGAACTTATGAAATTAGGGACCATGCAGAGGAGATACAGAGTATGCATATTTAATGTTCTATCCTCTTCCCATAAAGTGCTATTCCCTGGCCTCATTTCTCACCATCTCCATCTCATGCCCTTAGCCAGGATGCTTCTTTGCTTCCTAGTGACCATGAGTCTCAGTGAAACTATGTCTTCTGAAACAATTTCCTGAAAGCATATTGTATCTGATGTCTAATTGTTTATTTCAAGATCTACCTGTTTTCTGAAGCTTCCTGGGGTTGATTCCATCTCTTTTCAACCTCTGACCTATCTATAAAATCCCTGACCTCTTGATATTTTTTCCCCTTGTGTTGGGAAGTATGCTTCAGAACATCTGTTATTCTCTCTATTGGATTCTGGGTAAACAGCAAACTTACCTGAAGTCTCAGTTGTTCTGAACAGCGCCTCAACTTAGGTAAACTGCACGCTTTTAAGGTTGCATCAAGGAGACCGCGTCTTTGCCATTAGAACTTACCCAGAGTAGGAAGAATGGTTAATCTTTACCAGACAAAATCATAAAAACTACATGATTACAGACGCAAATTCCTAAGTATAATAATGATTGCCTAAGTATGAAGCACATTTCTTTTCCTCCATATAAAGACTCTGAAGTGCAACAGTGAACATATGCTTTCTGTCCCTTAATAAATCGTACACTGTGTGCCTGAAAACCAGAACAGAGTGTAGAGCTACCCAAGGAGTCCATGTTGTTTGAATAATAAATCACCTTGGGATTAATAAGTGTTGTGCTCTGAATGAATACCTTTACGAGAACCATGAGATATTTTACTTATGTTACATCAGAGATTTTCAATGTGAAGTTATATAAAATTTTCCTGACACTGGATTTTTTAAAAAAATAATTTTTGTTTTATTTTTTTTTTTTTTACACAAATGGAGTACGACTTTTCATTTCTCTGGTTGTACATGATGTAGAGTCACACCATTGGTGCATTCATACATAAGGTAGTAACGTTCCATATCATTCCACCATCTTCCCCTCGCACACTACCCCTCCCCTTCCCCCTCCTCTCTGCTCAATCCATAGTTCCTCCCTCTTCCCTTGCCCTCTGCCTGGCATCCACTTATCAGAGCTGTCACTGGATTTTGATTGCATACATATTAATATATGAGTCTTACAGTCTAGAAAGATTCCTACCCAAGAGAGTGAATATGTTAGGTTAAGAATAGCCCTGGTGCCCATTTGGTAATGAATTGTTAATGGGATATTAGGCAAATGATTCATCTTGTCTAGGTCACAATTTTCTCAGCTACAAAGTGCAGGGGTTGATATGTATTAACTTGGTTGAAATTTTTATCAAAAATTCCTAAATATTCCATGTTTTTCTAAAAGATTGGGACAATATCATTTATAAGAAAATCATTGAATTTCATCACCACATTCTATATCAAAAACCTGTGGCATCCATTTTTTGTGATTGAAAATCAAACCTATAACACTATTTTTTTAAACAATAGAATGCATTTTGACATATTGTACACAAATGGGGCACAACTTCTAATTCTGGTTGTACAAGGTGCAGAGTCACTCAAGTAGTATAATCCTACATGTATATAGGGTAATAATGTCTGTCTCATTCTACAGTCTTTCCCATCCCCACAGTCCCGCCCCTCCCCTTCCTCTCCTCTACACAATCCAAAGTTTCTTCATTCTTCCCTATCCCCCTGCCCCACTATGGATCAGCATCCACTTATCAAAGAAAACATTCAGCCTTGGGTTTTGGGGGATTATTTTATTTCACTTAGCATGATATTCTCTAGTTCCATCTATTTACCTTCAAATGCCATAATTTCATTCTTCTTTAAGGCTGAGTAATATTCCATTGTGTATATTTACCACAGTTTCTTTATCCATTCGTCTACTGAAGGGAATCTAAGTTGGTTCCACAGTTCAGTTCTTGTGAATTGAGCTGTAATAAACATTGATGTGGCTGTGTCACTGTAGTATGCTGATTTTAAGTCCTTTGGGTATAAACCAAGGAGTGGGATAGCTGGGTCAAATGGTGGATCCATTCCAAGTTTTCTGAGGTATCTCCATACTGATTGCACCAATTTGCAGCTCCACCAGCAATGTATGAGTGTACCTTTTCCCCCACATCCTGCCAACACTTATTATTTCTTGTTTTCTTGATAATGGCCATTCTGACCAGGGTGAGACGAAATCTTAGAGTAGTTTTGATTTGCATTTCTCTAATTACTAGAGATGATGAACATTTTTTCATATATTTGTTCATTGATTGTATTTCTTCTTCTGTGAAGTGTCTGTTCAGCTCCTTAGCCCGCTTACTGAGGGGGTTATTGTTTTGTTTTGTTTTGGTGTTAAGTTTTTTGAGTTTATATATCCTGGAGACTAGTGCTCTATCGCTTTTAAGACTTTAAGCTATACTACTCGGAGCAGTTTTAGAATTTATCCCACTTAGAATGTTTCTATAATAAATATTTCCTTAATCTGTATATAAACATAATCTCTATTAAGAAAGGAAAAATTGATAATATAAAAATTTTGCACATAAGTTTTCAATCAGGTGCCCTCAAAATTGAGCTAGTTCTTTAAAGTCATTTTGAAAAAGTAAGTATCATCTCAGCGAGGCAGGACCAAGGATGGTGTTACTTTGGGTTGTTGGTCCCATCAGTAGGATGTAAATACTTCTGCCAAATTACCCCTCTCCTCTTTTCTTCCTGATCTTTGTCTATCTACTCCCAACTTGAAATGCTATGTTAGGGTTTCTTCCATAAGGAGAAATGTTAGAAGACAAAAGCAAATATACCATCCTAGTAAATCACTCATTTTTCAAGCTTGGATGCTGGCACACTTTTTATGAAGCGTGTTTCTTTACCGCGGCCTCCTCCCACATCAACTCTGATCATTAGTGGTTGTAGAAAAAGAATTCAGACAGGGGAGAGATTTAGCATTGAAGTCCAAGGTGCCAGGGACAAATAACGTACTTATTAAAAATCACTTATTTCAACTAATACTAAAGATTGATTCAAGTGGATGCCCCTGGGTCTGGTGCCTGATGGCTGTGTGGGATGCAGCCAGGAGATGGGCACTGTGTTTGCAGTCGCTGCCACAAACAAGAACTTTTAAATATATATATTTTTTCTTTCAGATGGATTTTTGTAATGGAAAGGAAAACGTCAGGGAGAGTGGAAATCAAATTATGTTTTGCTGCTCCCTCCTGAGCACTTCAGAACAGATGCAGAGGTCGGCTTGCTCAGGAATTTGCTAGCAATATGCAAATAATTCATTTCCTAAGTCAAACGATCAAGGATGGTATGCCTGTAAGCTCGTCAGCTGCTTTCGGGAACTGTCCTGCTTTATCTCATCACTCAGTGCTTGGTTTGACATAAGTTTGATAATTCCTGTTAGGATATATTAAAGGAAAACATCACTTGAAAGGAGAAGCCAAAGATCCGAGTAATGGAGTATAAGGAGAAAACCTCCGTGCTACTGTGTTGCATTTCTTCTCAGGATATTGATCTTTATTGTTTACTTACACACTTTCAGAGCTAGAAAGGAAGTAACACAACTCTCCCACTTACCTCCAGATCTCAAAGTAAAGGGTTTGGGTTTCATTAACAAAATGCAGAAGTCATTGCTGCCCTACAAAAATACGCTCTTTCCTATTACGAATATGCCTTGATTCTGCCTCTAGTCTTACCATTTATTCCCCAAACAAAATTTTCATCCAAGTAAACCTTAAAACTGCACAGCAATTGGATACTTTATTCTTAAATATGTTTGCTAGTAACAGTGTCCAATTTTGAAACCCTAGACTTAGGGACACATGTACAAGCTTTTTAAACTTATCCTGTGACCTATGGACAGGTCACACTTCATCAAACTGGTTATATGACGTGCTGTTCAATGTCAGGTCTGCTGAATCGATTAGAAAAGACACAAACTGAAGTATGGGCTATGACTCGTTAGAATGAAAACTCAGATGTTATGTCTGTTTTTTAGTTTGATATGCACTCTTGATCTTCAGCTGTCAGAGAAATTTTGGGTGTTACTCTTTTTATGGTTTAAAAAGTATTTACAGGTTAAGACCACAGTCCTTTTAAGCAAAAGGATTTTTTTTCTTTACAATTTGAATAATCCAATAAAGTAAATATTTAGTCCATAATCTTATTATTACCACTTGGATATCACATCATAAAGTAGTAAGATGGAAATCTAATATTTTATGGTTATATGGTAAAATAATGTCATGTTTATATACATAATGGTTATACTTAATTATATGTTTATATATATGCTATATTTGAGTGGATAATTAAAGTCACACAGCTAAAATTAATGTTGTATGCAATTTTAAATTTTTATTCACGTCTGTAAACCAAACACAAATTTGGACATGTCATGGGGTTACAAATCATAAGCAAGTAAATACAATGACCAGAAAGGGAGATCTCTTACTCCTTTTTATTCCTGATATTAACTCTGTGGAATTCACTCAGAAAATCAGAGTGAACTTTGGAGAGAAAACGGAACCAGTAACTACTAACATCTGTGAGCTTTGTCAGCATTATCACACTCAGGTAGAAAAGAATAGGGAGAAAATGGGAAACACAGGAGCCCTGTATTTGGGCAGATCTTCATCTTGCATTTTATTGCTATGGATTTATTCAAGACTGCCAATAAATATATCTTTGTTTGCCTTTGTTTTTTCTCAATAAAAAGTCTTCAAATTTATTATTTGCTGAAGTCTGCAATGCGCTAAAGAAAACTACTTTTAGAAAACTGTATTCTACTCAATGAGCATAATTAGAATGATAAGGCTCCCAAACTTTTTTTTAGAAAATTCCCTCATATCTCTGTGAATGTTTAAAATAGGAACTCTTCCTACCCTGCGGAGATCACTGAGTCACTCAATTTAAATACGGAGAAACAAAATTGTAAAACACAACAAAACTATGCATGGACGCCGTAGTTTCCATTCTCCAAGGTGTTTGAATGAACTCCACTTCATTTGGACTTACCTATATCGTAGGTAACTTAGCTCTTATAAACCCTAAGCACTTCTTGCATCCCGGTTTCTCTCCTAGCATTCAACTGAGTGCTGTGTTTTGTACTTTTCCTATAATAGCAAAAAATCACCTGAGCTTAACCTGGTAGGCAGATCATAAAGAGTTCATTTTATATGTATCTGTCCCAAAACATAGTTGAAGTATTAGCAATCTAATGTCAATCCCTATCATAAATATTTGAACACACTAATATGTCTGGTTCCAGGGAAAGACCACTCACTTCTGGCAGAGATGTGATATTGTTTTTGTTAAAACATCTAAAAAAAATAGAAGATTTCACATGCATTTCACATATGCAGCACACAGCTCATAGTTATGTATGTGATCTTTATTTAAAATGCCAACCAACTAAAACAGGCAGGTGGACCAGTGGTACAGAATAGAGGACACAGAAACCAATCCACAAAAGTACAACTTTCTTATATTTGATAAAGGGGCTAAAAGCATGCAATGGAGGAAGGATAGCATCTTCAACAAATGGTTTTGGGAAAATTGGAAATCCATATGCAACAAAATGAAACTAAATCCCTTTCTCTCGCCATGCACAAAAGTTAACTCAAAATGGATGAAGGACCTAGATATCAAATCAGAGACACTGCGTCTGATAGAAGAAAAAGTTGGATACGATCTACATACTGTGGGGTCGGGCTCCAAATTCCTTAATAGGACGCCCATAGCCCAAGAGTTAATAACAAGAATAAATAAATGGGACTTACTTAAACTAAAAAGTTTTTTTCTCAGCAAGAGAAACAATAAGAGAGGTAAATAGAGAGCCTACATCCTGGGAACAAATTTTTACCCCTCACACTTCAGATAGAGCCCTAATATCCAGAATATACAAAGAACTCAAAAAATTAAACAATAAGATAACAAACAACCCAATCAACAAATGGGCCAAGGACCTGAACAGACACTTCACAGAGGAGGACATACAATCAATCAACAAGTACATGAAAAAATGCTCACCATCTCTAGCAGTCAGAGAAATGCAAATCAAAACCACCCTAAGATACCATCTCACTCCAGTAAGATTGGCAGCCATTATGAAGTCAAACAACAATAAGTGTTGGCGAGGATGTGGGGAAAAGGGTACACTTGTACACTGCTGGTGGGACTGCAAATTGGTGAGGCCAATTTGGAAAGCAGTATGGAGATTCCTGGGAAAGCTGGGAATGGATCCACCATTTGACCCAGCTATCGCCCTTCTCGGACTATTCCCTGAGGATCTTAAAAGAGCGTACTATAGGGATACTGCCACATCAATGATCATAGCAGCACAATTCACAATAGCTAGACTGTGGAACCAACCTAGATGACCTTCAATAGATGAATGGATAAAAAAAATGTGGCATCTATACACAATGGAGTATTACGCAGCACTAAAAAATGACAAAATCATAGAATTTGCAGGGAAATGGATGGCATTAGAACAGATTATGCTAATCGAAGCTAGCTCATCCTTAAAAAACAAATGCCAAATGTCTTCTTTGATATAAAGAGAGCAACTAAGAACAGAACAGGGAGGAAGAGCATGAGGAAAAGATTAACATTAAACAGAGACGGGTGGGGGGAGAGAAAGGGAGAGAGAAGGGAAAGCATATGGAAATGGTAGGAGGCCCTCAATGTTACACAAAATTACATATAAGAGGTTGTGAGGGAAAGGGGGGGAACAAGGGAGAGAATTGAACAACAGCAGATGAGGTAGAGAGGGAAGATGGGAGGGGAGGGGAGGGGGGATAGTAGGGGATAGGAAAGGCAGCAGAATACAACAGTCACTAATATGGCATTATGTAAAAATTGTGAATGTGTAACTGATGTGGTTCTGCAATTTGTATTTGGGGTAAAAATGGGAGTTCATAACTCACTTGAATCAAATGTATGAAAGATGATATGTCGTGAGCTTTGTAATGTTTTGAACAACCAATAAAAAATAAAATAAAATGCCAACCAAAAGTACAAAATAAGCAGCAGCAGAGGAATACTTGATTTTCTTACTCCAAAAAAGAGGTCTTTTTGAGTTTGGTATTCTACCCATAATTTACCAGATTGAAAAAACAGGAGTATTAATCTGAAGTTCATCCAATTCCAGCTTCATTTAAAATTACGAGCATGATCAGCTCATTCAAGTGCCTTCACAATAAAATTGTCAGTTGTTCAAAAGTAATTTCAAGACTTAATTCTTCATCTAGATGATTAAAAATGAAATGCATATTAACACGTGCATGCAGAGTTTTCTGAACAATTTCTGCCAATGTATTTCTGACATTCCTGAAGGTTTTCAAGTGAGCAGAGAGGCTGTCCCAGGCATCTCAATCCCAGTCATTCTGAAGTTTCTCTGGTTTGTTATGTATCTGGCTTTCTGATCAGCCAAAGGCTAGAGCTCCCATATTTGTAGTCTGTCTCAATATCTGGTTGCACATGTTGATTTCCCTGGGGGATAAAGTTTCCTGGAGGGAAAGGGAAACTTACAATTTTGGGCTTCTAAATATTTCCTCAAGCTGGGGGAGAAGGAGCCAAAGGACTCAACAGCTACAGAGGTGGAGACCCTGGGGGGTCACCAGAAGACCTGAGCCTCCAAGACACTGCCCGTATCTATTCTCAGGACAAGCATTTAGTGTGCGTCAAGATAAACAGTGTTGGGAAGCAGAGATGTGTTTCTCATGAAGCAAATGAAGCTTGAGCTGCAGGAACACTCGGTGTGCTAAGAGGGTCTCAAGAAGCGTTTCCGGGAATTTTTGAAAATTTAGCAAAGATGATATTTTAACTCCAACCACTAGAGACCATCAACTCTCTCCAACCCAATCTCTGCTTTGGTGTTGAAGTAGTAAGTGGGCAGTTAAGGATCTAGCAAAGTGGAAACTGAATAGGAGATATACTTATATTGGGCTTAGTAAAATATATTTCTATGGTTTTTCAACATTTCTCTGTGCAATTACATTATGGCCACCTGGACCAAGCCTCTGAGAGTAGACGACCACGTTGGATGCACCAGCATCATGGACACCATCAGATGGGTCCAAGGGTCAGATCACAGTGTGAACAAATTCTGTAGAAGCATTGATGGGTAGCAAGGAAACAAAATGTGAACTGCCCAGAGGCAAAAATAGTCAGAGAATTCGATTCAAATGTACCTAGTCAAAAGGAACTGAGTATATTTGACAAATAAGTATGTATACAGTAATGTAGTGTAGAGATTTTTGTAAATTTTATAGCAATGCTAAAAATTGATAGGATTAATAAGTAGTGAAACTATATATGAATCAAAGCAAATTCCAATCAGCCATTCCAGAGGCAGGAGGATCAAGTTCAGGCCATACTATTCTAACAGATATTTAGATGGGATAGAGGGAGAACACCAATGTTATTTTATAGAAAACATTATATAATCTTGCTCATAGAAAGAGGTGTTCAGAGAATATGAAGAGAAAAGAGGTATCTTTGTGTTAAGGAGATTTTGTGATTTTTTTTAATTAGCAATGCTTTACAATTGGTAAAGTGGTTTTCTATTTCCTTATCATGGTCTCTTTCATATGTAAATTTGTGTTCATACTTTTGCACCATTTTCCTCAAAGAGGTTTTACAAAACTGTATAAGCTTCAGGCTCCACAAAACCTCTATCGCCCCTTGATAGATCACTAATAATTTTCTGTCACTGATACCTGAATCAAGATGCGGAATGGGACTGTTCCAATACTTTTGATATTGCTACAAGGCTTCCAAAGTTGCCTGTGATAGATGCTAAACATCACTCACATTCCAGCGAATGCCAACAAACACATCCACACAAGACCCTAAACATGGTACTCCTTACCCCAGCTTCTCAGCCTCATGTAAAAGCAGACTTTAAAAAATTCAGGGAGAATGCATAAGAACGCAGATTTGTGATATAGGAGGGAGCGTTATGTGCTCTTCTCCCCAGAAGCTGGCCTGTCTCGACTGCATTGGTGGGTTCTCTGGCCTTCTGGCTCCTTTTGGTTGCCACTTGTGGGGTAAACTGGCAGTGGATGGAGGCAGGAGAGAGTTCCAGTGTCACTAAGAGAGCAGTACCTATCAGGTTGAGGGCACAGCTTCTGCTGGGTGGCCCTTTCCACCCAGCTCTCCATCTCCAGCTCTAGTAACCACTGCCTCCTACCATTTCAGTCTTAGTGATACTCACTGCACTCTGCTGTGAAGAGTTCTGGGGAATTGCATTATTTCTATATCCTTCCCACACCTTTTTAGATGATCTTCTTTTAAAAGTTTTTAAACCTTTCTGCATATTGACTCATTTTTAAATCTAATATCTGTTTTCACCCAAACTGATATATCCACCCAAACCAGGTGGGTGTTAAGGGAAGTCATCAACAAAACTATTCAAAGAGATAGTGGTGGCTGTCAACCCAAAGTGGAGACAAGGTTCACAAATGCACTTGAACTTCTGCTTATTCCTATGCAGTAGACTTGCTGAACTGCCCTCTATGCTCCTTCTAGAGAAGAAGCTGAGAGGACTCCACAGAAGTCACGCACTCCCTGGGAAAGAAACTGGGCACTGGAAAGCCTCTGCAGAGCCTCCCAAGACTTTATATGCACCCCCAGGAGAAAGCCCCCATTTGAGCTTCTGTAACTTAGGGCAACAAAGCAGAACTCAGAGAAGCAAGCAAGAGGAAATTGTACTCATTTGCTCAGTTATGCAAGACATTTATTTCTTCTTTTTTTCCTTTTTCCTAGCTCCAACACCCAGGGGGATCCAGAGGCTGTTAAGAACAGGGTGTCAGATAAAATACAAGATGCCCACTTACATTTGAATTCCACATAAACAAAAAGAAAATTTAGTCTAAACATGTCATGTGCAATATTTGGAATTCACTTACTTACATTTAAAATATTTGCTGTTTATCTGAAATTCAAATTTTGTTGGGCAACTTTTGCTGTTTTGAATGTTTTTTTTGTTTGTTTTTTGGGGTTTTTTTTTGTCTTTTTACTAAATCTGAGAGAAAGGAGATACTATCTCAGGATTAGAGTTTTCCCTACTTAAGGTTTAGTGAGGGAAGAAGAAAATAATTTTAAATCAGAAAGAAAACCGAAATTCTAAACTAGTCTAGATCAGACTGAACTTTTTTTTTCCCCATAAAAAAGTGACAGGAAATTCTAGATCTGTTAAAATCTCATTAAAATGTAACAGGGAAGAAAAGTTAAAAAAAAATTGCAAGATTTTGTTTTTCACCAGTTTCAGGTTTTCTCAATAAGACAGTGAAAAGTTCAAAGATTGATAACTGAATTCAACTACAGACTGTCATTAATTCTAATCTGTCATTAATTGCATCTACAAATAGATGCAATGTGTGTTTTGTAATAATAACCATGGCATTTTTGAGGACGGATGTGAAAGTTTTTACTTAGGTTATCGAAGATCAGTGCAGGTTGGGGAAATGCCAGAGTCTGAGAAAATGCTAGAAGTGAGGATTCTCCAGCTGCTTCTTCAAAGCTTCTACTTAGACATAAAGTGCTTGGCTAGAAGTTCAAGTGGGAATCTTACCACAGCAGCTTTGACACAGTATGTTGAGAATGCTGATTCCTTTGCAGTCTCTAGGGAGTTCTTGTTGAAGAAGAATGTCTAGAGAGTAATTCTCAAACACTGACTCTGGCATTGATTTTTTTTTTAATTCAACCTCAATCTTAAAGAAAGGAGGAGACCCTATATAAGAGTGGCCCAAGTCTTACAAATTGCCATTCCTCCCTAAAGCATGGTATCTGAGAAACAGACCCGTCTAATGGGATGGACAGAACAGTCTATATTGTCTGACCTTTCATGGAAACCTGGAGGTCATTCAAGTGCAGGGACTTATGCAAGAGGAAGAAGCTCTTGAGCCCTGGTTAGAATAAGCCATTGAGATATTTGGAGATTGACACTCTTTGCCCTAGAGAATGCCAGGTATTAAAAATATCTCTATATGGAAAGTTATAAGAACATTCATGTGAAAGCTGTAGGAAGAAAATGTTTAGAGAGACCTCAGAAATTGAGGAAAATAAATTTTCTACATATGCATTATGGTTAGATACTGTGCTTCAAAAGAATGGTCAAAAAGTGATCAAGGTTACAGAAAGGACAACCAAGTTCAAAAGGCAAAAGGCATTGCTATGGCCATAGTTGATGGTTTTGAAGGTGGGCACAGGCTGGAAGATAAGGAGCCTACAGTTGTGGATTGAACATGTGGGCTGTATTTGGATGTATCTACCCCAAAGCATGTGTTGGAAAATACATTCCCCATGCAACAGTGTTGGGAACCGGGCCCACTGCCAGGCTACAAGGGCTCTGTCACAATGAATGGTTTCTGTCATTATAGTGGGTGTAGGCTGATTACAAAATAGCAAGCTTGGTCCCCAAACCCTTTCTCTCTGTCCTTCTCTAACCATCTCACCTTCTGCCATGTGATGACACAGCAAGAAGGCCCTCAGCAGAGATGTCCCCTTCATTTTAGACTTGCCAGGCTCTAGAACCCTGAGCTAATGCATTTGTTTACTTTATACATTATCCAGCCTCTGGTACTCTATTATAGCAGCCCAGAGCAGGCTCTGAGAGTTTATGTCTCCTCAAAATTCCTATGTTGAAATGCTAACACCCAATGTGATGGTACCAGGAGACGGGGCTTTGGGTAACCTGGTTTAGGTGGGACCATGAGGGAGCAGCCCCAGGATGGGGGTAAACCTTCATAAGAAGAGGAGGAGAAACCAGGACTTCCTGACTTCCTGACCATGTGACACAGCAAGAAGGATCCCAGCCTTCTGCAAGCCAGGGAGAGGGCTCTCACCAACAACGGAATCTGCCAACACCTTGATCTTGGATTTCCAGCCTCCAGAGTTGTGAGAAAGACTGTCCTTGAAACCAGTCTGCGGTATTTTGTTGTGCAAACTCAAACAAACTAACATATCTACTGTTCTTCTGAAGTTATTGAAGTTAATTTGGGAACAGGAGGACAGGGAGTTCAAAGTCTCTGAAGAAAGAAGAAAAGACCCAACTATTTATAGTCACAAAGACCCTTGGCAGAGCTTTGAAACAACCAATCACTGCTCCTTTGAACATTTTTCATGTGATGATTTCAAAGACTTGGGACAAGCAAATGACCAATTCTGCTTCCATGAATGAGCGCTTTAGTGTCAGATACCAACTAGGCAGGTTTTCTGTTCACAAACTGATAGGATTCTACCAAAAGGCAAACAGTAATACAGAAGACCTAAGTTGTTGTAGGAATAGAGTTAAACTGGCCTGTTTAAGGTGGTCAGGGAGGCCCGCTCTGAGCATGCAGCCCTCAAGTTGAGAAGGAGCAAACCTTGTGAACTGCAGACTGGTGGAACCACATGGGATGGCTTCAGGCACAGAGGAGCTCAGCATATTTGAGGTACTGAGTAGAAGCCATTTAGCAGGAGCACTGTGAGAAAGCTAGTTGCTCCCTCAAAGAAGTATGCTAGGAGTTGAGTAAGAAAAGGAATAAGTTGGCTTGGGGTTGTGGCTCAGAGGTAGAGCACTCGACTAGCACGTACAAGGCCCTGGGTTCGATCCTCAGCACCACATAAAAATAAATAAAATAAAGGTTTTGTGTCAACTAAGCTAAAAAATAAATATTTAAAAAAGAAAAGGAATAAGTGACTGAATAAATGTGTGGTTACCATGATGAATGATTGCAATCTGTAACAGTCAAATTTTTGAAGGAGAGTTCCTTTAGGTACACAGTGAGTACTAACAGTTTTACAGAGTAACAAAAATAAAATGAAATTCCTAAGTAGTCTACAGAAAGAATAAAGTTTTTGAAATCTCAAGAAAGAACAACATGTGTGTAGGAAGTAGACACGGAGCTCCTTGCTCCAAAATCCCAAGAGGTTACCCATGATACTAGAGGAACACTTCTGCCCATGCCCCAAGAAAGTTAATGAAGCAGAGATACTTACTCATGACCTTGTGTGTAGAAGAGCTCCTTTGATTCCTTCCTGGAAACTTGTAGAAGACTGTCTTTGAAGACAGGTGTTATGGGATATCCCGTGGGCCTAGGATTTTCTTACTGGCAAAGAACGACTCCTACATAACTTGTTTTTGAGAAGATGGTTGTCAATTCCAGGCTAATTAGTAAATATGGCATAGTCGGTTGTGAGAAGAATCATTTAAATAACTGACTGTAAATGTCAAGTTCTTGAGCTTAAGTAGGATTCAGTCTTCAAGAAAGCAGATCTTTATAAAATTTTGGAGCTGAAACATAACTTGAAGTCCAACTCATTAATCACTCCATTTTGAAAATTAGGAAAGTGAACTAAAGATAAAGTAAGTGATATAAGGGACACTGTCCCATGTTCATTGACTGCTAGTTTACTGCTATTTATTTCTCTCTTGTTCTTCCTTTTGCCTCCAAGTTTGGCACAAGTAAGCTTCCTAAGACTTCTGATGATTACAGATGGTGTCTAAGCACAACCTTTCCATTCACGGAAAAGAATATACTTAATAAAATGAAGGTGGACATCTCTTTATTTCTTGCCAAAGAGAAGTACAAGTAACATGGTAATGTAAAAACATCCAGGCTTGTGAACAATATTAAATAAACTGGAGCTAAGAAAAAATATTGAATTTGGGAATTAACTACTCAACAATTTCATGCTACGTTTTCCAGAAATAAATCAACAAATAAATCCAGTTTCTAAAAGAGCACAAGTGAAGTGTAAAGTATCCACAGAATATGAATGTATTTAGTGTTATTTTACCTTAACCTCATCTTTTACTCTTCAGAACAATTATTTCTTTTTCTTCTTTCTAAGGACTGATATTAAAATTGTACTTATTTATTTATTTTAACATCATTCTTTATTGGTACCTTATAATTAGACATAATAGTGAACTTTGTTCATGCATGCACATAACATAATTTTATTCTTTATTTATTCTCTAAATAATTGGTTGTTTTCAGTCTAACTACTATATTTTTAAAAAATTAATCTCAACCATTTTAGTTTTTCAAATATTCTGATCTCTCAATATTGGTTGAGTTCTCTCTGCCCATTTGCCCTAATAGTACTCATTACTAAATATGAAATGGTTATTATTTTTAAACCTAAAAGATTATTGCAACAAAAATAAAAATTGTATGATTAAATCAGATGGAGTATTTCAAAAAGCTTTTAATAAATAGTCATGTAAAAATTAATGAAATGTTTTTATTCAAGTCTTTAAGGAATGGAGTTAAGAATAGTATGACATGTTTGCAAGTCTTAAGACTCAAATTACAAAGACAATTCTTTTCAGCATGTAATATAGTACCTTTATATATATGTAAAAGTATATATATTATATATAATAAATATATAATATGAAATTTTCTTTTATAAGGATAAGATTATTTAAATTGTGAGCCATATTAACTCATTAATCACATCTGACACACACTGTTATATAGTACAAATTTTGATAAACTATTTATTTTATATATAAATATATTTACATATATGAATTTATGTATATAATTTTATATTTATATTATAAATATATAAATATCTTATAAATATATAAATATATATTAAATATACATATATTTATATATTATAAATATATAATATATAATGTTTACATATTTATATATTATAAATATATATTATATAATATGTTTACATAGTTATATATTATAAATATATATTATATATAAATATACATATATTTATATATATTATAGATATATAATACATATAATATGTATTATATGTATTATAAATATATATAATATATGAATATACATATATTTTAATATATTATAAATATATATGATATATAATATGTGTATATATTTATAATATATAAATATAAATTTATATATGTAAATATATATATATAAAATAGGTGATCAAAATTTGTAGTATAAAACAGTGTTTTTCAGTCATAATTAATGAATTAATATGGCTCACAATTTAAATAATCTTATCCTTACAAAAGAAAATTATCCGAAAACAGAACATGGCGGCGGGCGCGGAGAGATCAAGCCTCTGACCTCTTCAGCTGTGCAGGCACAGGGAGTCGTAAACAACCTAAATCTGTTTGCTCAGGATCACTAGGCAATGATGAGCTGACATGGATCTGGGGCGAACAGTCTGGGCCTCTCAGAACACACACTGAGCCCAGATCGGCTGAATTCAAGCTCCCGTTCGCCTGCTTCCCGCAGACAAACAGCTGTGACTCAGCACTAATCCATCCGGCTGAAACAACTGGTCAGCCCTTCTGATCCTACAGAGGTAAATGCCAACCGAGCCTTCATAGGTAGTGGCCACAGGTTTGAAACGGGGCTTGGGAGAGACAGTAAGGACCCACCCATTGCATTGGTCGCCCGGCAAAGGGAAACGAACTGTCGCCGTTTGCAAGAGATACCACCATGGCAGAGAACTGACGTCATCAGACTGCGGCGGAGGAGATAACTTCATTGAAACCTGCGGCTACTGGTGTGTAATTCCCTAGCCTTCCCTCGCCACACATCGGGAAAACCTTAAGGGCCCCTCCCAGTTCTTGCATAAGGGCCCCTCCCAGCTCTCCCATGAGCGCTATAGCCAGACGGAGGGAATCAGAGGTAGCGCGGGACCCGCGGTGCGGAACTACCGCTCCCACCAGGGCTGACAGCTGAGGTCTCTTGCACCAGCTACCGGGGGCGTGGCTACCGGAGGGCAAGTAAAATTCGCTGAGGATTCTCAGCCCCAAGCTCTACAAACTTAGGGTCTGAGGGAATGGCAAACTGGAAGAGTGTGCCCAGTCGTTCATGAAAACAGGGCTCCCAGGAGCAGCAGACCTGGCGTGTAGTCAGTATTGTGGTGAGCAGCACCCGTGAGAGGGGCCTGGCTACAGGAAAAGTGGGAAGTGACTAGACACAAAAGGAGGCCCTAGGAACTCAGGATTGGAGACTCGCCCAGTCTGGGAGGAGCTGCTGCACAGTGATTGGTTCCCGTGTATTGACAGGAGAAACTTGGCCTGGTGGGCACAGCGCCACCTACTGGAAGAGAAGTTAATCAAACTCTAAGAATGCATTTATTACGTTTTTGTTTGTTTGTTTTTCTTTTTTCTTTTCTCTTTTTTTTTGATTTGGGTTTTTCTTTCATTTTTCTTTCTTGTTTTTTAAATTTTTTTTTTTACAAAATTTAAAAAAATTTTTTTTTCTTCTAATTTTAATTTTAATTTTTTTTATTATTTTTTTTAAATTTTTTTCTTTTTTATTTCCTATTTTTTTCTTCTTTTGTCTTTTCATTTCTTTTCAATTATCTTATCACCCCTTCCTTGAATTCTACCTGCTTACTCTCATTCTCTTTAGTGACTTCTTCCCTTCCCTTCTAATACCTTTCCTCCCAAGCATCAAATCAATTTATAGGAGTAAACAATAACTCAGCAGTCAAACAGAACAAGAAGTAACATGAGCAGCTTCAAAAAGCAAGGAAGAAAAGGAGTACAAATAATGCAGGACAGCCTAAATATTCAGGAGGACCTAGAGTCATCAGAAAAATGGTCATATCAAGAACTCAAGGAACACCTTAGACAGATGGAATGGAACCTTAAAGAGGATACAAGACAGCAAAGTCAAGCAACAAAAGAACACATTGAGAATGAATTACATAAACAGATAAAAGAAGAAGTTAAGCATCTTTATCAGGAAATAGAGATTATAAAAATAATCAAACAATAATTCTAGAAATGAAGGAAATGATAAACCAAATTAAAAACTCAATTGAGAGTATCACTAACAGAGTGGAGCAAGTAGAAACCAGAATGTCAGATAATGAAGACAAAATATATCATCTTGAAAAGAGTCTAGCCAACTCAGAAAGGCTGGTAAAAAAATCACAAGAAAAACATCCAAGACTTATGGGATAACATAAAAAAACCAAACTTACGAGTCATCGGGATAGAAGAAGGTACAGAGATTCAAACCAAGGGAATGAGTAACATGCTGAATGAAATAATTACAGAAAACTTTCCAGAAATAAAAAAGGAAACGGATATACAAATTGAAGATGCATACAGGACACCGAGCACACAAAATCACAGTAGACCAACGCCAAGACACATTGTTATGAAGATATCCAATATACAGAACAAAGAGAAAATATTAAAAGCTACAAGAGAAAGGAGACAGATTACATTCAGGGGGAAACCAATAAGGTTAACAATGGATTTTTCATCACAGACACTGAAAGCAAGAAGGTCATGGAACAATGTATTTCAAACACTGAAAGACAATGGATGCCAACCAAGAATTCTGTATCCAGCAAAATTAAGCTTCAGGTATGACAACGAAATAAAAATCTTTCATGATAAACAAAAGTTAAAAGAATTTGCAGCCAGAAAACCAGCATTGCAAAGCATTTTGAGCAAAACACTACATGAGGAAGAAATGAAAAACAATAACCAAAACCATCAGTGGGAAGTGCCTCGGTAAAGACAGAGGGCGAGGGGAAAGATAATCATGCAGAAACAAACTAAATTTTTTAAAAAAATGGATAAATAATCAAACATGGATGGAAGTACAAACTATATATCAATAGTAACTCTGAATGTTAATGGCTTAAACTCTCCAATAAAGCGACATAGGCTGGTATGATGGATTAAAAAACCAAATCCAACAATATGCTGCCTCCAGGAGACACATCTGATTGGAAAAGACATACACAGGCTGAAGGTGAAAGGATGGGAAAAAATATACCACGCACACGGTCCCCATAAGCAAGCAGGGGTGGCCATCCTCATATCGAATAAAATCGACTTCAAGACTAAGTTAATCAAAAAGGATAAAGAAGGACATTATATACTGTTAAAAGGAACCATTCACCAACAAGACATTACAATTATCAATATTTATGCACCAAATAATGGTGCTGCGACATTCATAAAACAAATTCTCCTCAAGTTCAAGAATCAAATAGACCACAACACAATAATTATGGGTGACTTCAACACACCTCTCTCACCATTGGACATATCCTCTAAACAAAAGTTGAATAAAGAAACTATAGAACTCAACATCACAATCAATAACCTAGACTTAACTGACATATATTGAATATATCAACCATCATCAAATGGATATACTTTTTTCTCAGCAGCACATGGATCCTTCTCAAAAATAGACCATATATTATGCCATAGGGCAACCCTCAGTAAATATAAAGGGGTGGAGATAATACCTTGCATTTTATCTGATCATAATGGAATGAAACTGGAAATCAATGATAAAAGAAGGAAGGAAAACTCCTACATCACATGGAAAATGAACAATACGTTACTGAATGATCAATGGGTTACAGAAGACATAAAGGAGGAAATCAAAAAATTCTTAGAGATAAATGAAAATACAGACACAACATATCGGAATCTATGGGACACAATGAAAGCAGTTTTAAGAGGAAAATTCATCGCCTGGTGGTCATTCCTCAAAAAAAGAAAAAACCAACAAATAAATGAGCTCACACTTCATCTCAAAGCCCTAGAAAAGGAAGAGCAAAACAACAGCAAATGTAGCAGAAGACAAGAAATAATTAAAATCAGAGCAGAAATCAATGAAATTGAAACAAAAGAAACTATTGAAAAAATTAACAAAACTAAAAGTTGGTTCTTCGAAAAAATAAATATGATCGACAGACCTTTAGCCATGCTAACGAAGAGAAGAAGAGAGAGAACTCAAGTTACTAACATACGGGATGAAAAAGGCAATATCACAACAGATGCTACAGAAATACAGAAGACAATTAGAAATTATTTTGAAAACCTATATTCCAATAAAATAGAAGATAGTGAAGAAATCGATAAATTTCTTAAGTCATATGATTTGCCCAGACTGAGTCAGGAGGATACACACAGTTTGAACAGACCAATATCAATGGATGAAATTGAAGAAGCCATCAAAAGACTACCAACCAAGAAAAGCCCAGGACCGGATGGGTATACAGCGGAGTTTTACAAAACCTTTAAAGAAGAATTAATACCAATACTTTTCAAGTTATTTCAGGAAATAGAAAAAGAGGGAGCTCTTCCAAATTCATTCTCTGAGGCCAACATCACCCTGATTCCGAAACCAGACAAAGACACCTCAAACAAAGAAAACTACAGACCAATATCTCTAATGAACCTAGATGCAAAAATCCTCAATAAAATTCTGGTGAATCGAATACAAAAACACATCAAAAAAATTGTGCACCATGATCAAGTAGGATTCATCCCTGGGATGCAAGGTTGGTTCAATATACGGAAATCAATAAATGTTATTCACCACATCAATAGACTTAAAGATAAGAACCATATGATCATCTCGATAGACGCAGAGAAAGCATTCGACAAAGTACAGCATCCCTTTATGTTCAAAACATTAGAAAAACTAGGGATAACAGGAACTTACCTTGACATTGTAAAAGCTATCTATGCTAAGCCTCAGGCTAGCATCATTCTGAATGGACAAAAGTTAAAGGCATTCCCTCTAAAATCTGGAACAAGACAGGGATGCCCTCTATCACCATTTCTATTCAATATAGTTCTCGAAACACTGGCCAGAGCAATTAGACAGACGAAAGAAATTAAAGGCATAAAAATAGGAAAAGAAGAACTTAAATTATCACTATTTGCAGATGACATGATTCTATACCTAGAAGACCCAAAAGGGTCTACAAAGAAACTACTAGAACTAATAAATGAATTCAGCAAAGTGGCAGGATATAAAATCAACACGCATAAATCATAGGCACTTCTCTATATCAGTGACAAAACTTCTGAAAAGGAAATGAGGAAAAACACTCCATTCACAATATCCTCAAAAAAAATAAAATACTTGGGAATCAACCTAACAAAAGACGTGAAAGATTTATACAATGAAAACTACAGAACCCTAAAGAGAGAAGTAGAAGAAGATCTTAGAAGATGGAAAAATATACCCTGTTCATGGATAGGCAGAACTAACATCATCAAAATGGCGATATTACCAAAAGTTCTCTATAGGTTTAATGCAATGCCAATCAAAATCCCAACGGCATTTCTTGTAGAAATAGATAAAGCAATCATGAAATTCATATGGAAAAAAACAAAGACCCAGAATAGCAAAAGCAATTCTAAGCAGGAAGTGTGAATCAGGCGGTATAGCAACACCAGATTTCAAACTATATTACAGAGCAATAGTGACAAAAACAGCATGGTACTGGTACCAAAACAGGCGGGTGGAACAATGGTATAGAATAGAGGACACAGAGACTAATCCACAAAGTTACAACTATCTTATATTTGATAAAGGGGCTAAAAGCATGCAATGGAGGAAGGATAGCATCTTCAACAAATGGTGTTGGGAAAACTGGAAATCCATATGCAACAAAATGAAACTGAATCCCTTTCTCTCGACATGCACAAAAGTTAACTCAAAATGGATCAAGGAGCTTGATATCAAATCAGAGACTTTGCGTCTGATAGAAGAAAAAGTTGGCTCCGATCTACATATTGTGGGGTCGGGCTCCAAATTCCTTAATAGGACGCCCATAGCACAAGAATTAATAACAAGGATCAACAAATGGGACTTACTTAAACTAAAAAGTTTTTTCTCAGCAAGAGAAACAATAAGAGAGGTAAATAGGGAGCCTACATCCTGGGAACAAATTTTTACTCCTCACACTTCAGATAGAGCCCTAATATCCAGAGTATACAAAGAACTCAAAAAATTAAACAATAAGATAACAAATAACCCAATCAACAAATGGGCCAAGGACCTGAACAGACACTTCACAGAGGAGGATATACAATCAATCAACAAGTACATGAAAAAATGCTCACCATCTCTAGCAGTCAGAGAAATGCAAATCAAAACCACCCTAAGAAACTATCTCACTCCAGTAAGATTGGCAGCCATTATGAAGTCAAACAACAACAAGTGCTGGCGAGGATGTGGAGAAAAGGGTACACTTGTACATTGCTGGTGGGACTGCAAATTGGTGGGGCCAATTTGGAAAGCAGTTTGGAGATTCCTGGGAAAGGTGGGAATGGAACCACCATTTGACCCTGCTATTGCCCTTCTCGGACTATTCCCTGAAGACCTTACAAGAGCATGCTACAGGGATACTGCCACATCGATGTTCATAGCAGCACAATTCACAATAGGTAGACTGTGGAACCAACCCCGATGCCCTTCAATAGATGAATGGATAAAAAAAATGTGGCATCTATACACAATGGAGTACTATGCAGCAATAAAAAATGACAAAATCATAGAATTTGCAGAGAAATGGATGGCACTAGAGCAGATTATGCTTAGTGAAGCTACCCAATCCCTAAAAAACAAATACCAAATGTCTTCTTTGATATAATGAGAGCAACTATGAACAGAGCAGGGAGGAAGAGTAGGAAGAAAAGATTAACTTTAAACAGAGACATGAGATGGGAGGGAAAGGGAGAGAAAAGGAATATTGCATGGAAATGAAGGGAGACCCTCATTGCTATACAAAATTACATATAAGAGGTTGTGAGGGGAATGGGAAAATAAACAAGGAGAGAAATGAATTACAGTAGATGGGGTAGAGAGAGAAGATGGGAGGGGAGGGGAGGGGGGATAGTAGGGGATAGGAAAGGTAGCAGAATACAACAATTACGAATAGGGCATTATGTAAAATTGTGGATGTGTAACCGACATGATTCTGCAATCTGCATTTGGGGTAAAATTGGGGGTTCATTACCCACTTCAATCTAATGTATGAAATATGATATGTCAAGAGCTTTGTAGTGTTGTGAACAACCAATTAAAAAAAAGAAAAGAAAAGAAAAAAGAAAGAAAATTATCCTTCCTTATTACACATTGCAAAATCCTTGATTAGTTGAAAATTTTTGCTTTTAAAAATGTTGCGTTTATTCTTAGTATGATTTACAAGAATTTACTTTCAAATTAAAAAAAAAGCCCACATGCCCATTTTAACATAGAAAACAACATAACTATGTAAAGAAAAAAAAGTGACAGATCTTGCCTTCTCTTAGCCTTCTCTGCATTTAGTTTGCCATACATTCCTCTTAATACAAACAGACAAAAAAAAATGTTTTCCTAGGTATCAGAATGTGTTGTGGTTATTGTTATTTTTACAAAACTATGACGTTTTGTTTTAAAAATTATTCTTTGTCTTGCTCTTATCGCCTTTTAGTAATAGCTCATGGATGCTGGTGTTGTTACCATTTACACAGTATACTACGATCTGGATAGTAACAATACCATAATTTCTTAAAATTTTTCCCTTTAATGGGTCAACATTTTAATTCATTTGCAAGTTTTCTACTAGAATACAATGTTGAGTTACATATCCTTTTCTTTTTACTCATATATATTTGTGGTTAATATCCTTAAGACAGAGACCCAAAAATGTACTGCTATGTCCAAGGGAATGTATACAGTTAATATTTATAGATAATGTCAGGTTACACTACAAAAATTGTGGTAATTTGAGTTCTAAGAACAATGTATAAAAGTCATTTTTTATTCTCTAAATAATTGGTTGTTTTCAGTCTAAATTTTTTACTAGAAATGAAATATCATTGATTTTTTATTTTAATTTCTTTCAAATAAACCATTTTTTCATACATTTATTTTTCAGTTTTCTTTCTATTTCTATGGCTGACAATTTTTATCTTTTCAAAGTTTTGTATCAAGTACTTTTTTATTTTCCCTTTTGTTTCCTACTTGTAGGAATTTGTTTTGGGGTTTTCTTTTGTTGTTGTTGCTTTTGCTTTAGAGATAATTAAACTTATTCTATCATATACTTTGCAAAAGTTTTTAAAAAATATGTCAATGTACTTCTTGACCTGTAGAAAATTCTTACTTTTATATGTTAACATTTGTCATTTTATACTTCTGAGGTATCATTTTAAATTTTTATTAAGAGAAAAATACTGATTAATCACCTCATTAATCCTCCTAGTTTTTCAGTCTTTTCAGTCATTTCTTCCCTTGCTAAATTCAATATTTAAAACATCCCAAAACTCATTTGTTTTAATATCAAAATTTTCTAGTTATGTTTTAATAAAAAATTATTGTTAAAACACAGTAGTTCTGTTTAAAACATTCTTCAATTCTTTTTGAAATAACATGCTCCTATAGATTTTGAATTTAGAGAATACATTTTTATGTTATTGTTCTTTTTTCTTTCTTCTTTTTCTTACTTTTTTTTGTCCTTTTTTATGCAATTCTATGAACTAAACCCAGGGCCTGCAAATGCTAAGCAAGTGCTCTACCACTAAGCTGCATCACTAGCTAAACTCAGAAATATGAAAATGCTAGAATTCCCAAATCCATTACACTATTCCATAGTATTCAATTGAATATTACATTTGAATGGATGATCATTTTTTCTCTACTAAACCACTATCTTTTTCTTAATGAAATAATAAATATAAAAAAATCAATATGAAAACAAAGAGTTATAAAATTATCTCCCAATTTACAAGATGATAGCAATAGCCAACACTTTATGAGGCATACTATGGAGCAGGAACCATTGTAAGTGTATATACCTCAGCTCCAAAAATTAGAAGACATGACTAAGAGTTTTGATTTAAAAAGCAAAAAAACAAAACCTATGAAATAAAAGAATAGAAACTTTAATTGAAAAGCACAACAAACAAGATGCAAAATTCAATGGCTAGATTAAATAGCAAGTTAGATACAATCAAGGAAAGAATTAGTAAACTGGAAGATAAGTGAGAAGAAAATAAGCCACCTAAAGCACGAAGAGGTACATGAATGTAATTTATAGAAAAAAGTACAGAACACATGAAAGATACAATAAAAAGGTGAAATGTCTATTGGATGTTTAATTGGAGAGAACAGAGGTAAAGAGACAGAAATAATATTTGAAGAGATAGGAACTAAGACTTTCACCAGTTGTTACAGTCCTACATTAGGATACTATAAATCAGAGTATACAAATGGCCTTCAGATTATCAGAACACAATGTGTCAGTCTCATACACATAATATTGTGGCAAGGAAGCCACACACACAAATAAAGACCATGATTCTGTTACTATAAAGTTAAAAAACAGATCAATTAGATTATAATTTGAGACATTAGAATAGCCAATATCTTTTGGAAAAAAACAGAGGGTGCTCATTTGGAAGGCAGACCTCTGCCTATTTCTTGACCTTGGTGCTAGTTACCCAAGCATATTCACTTTGTAATACATTATACTTTTGTTTACTTTCATATATATTTGTTATGCTTTACCTGGGCCTTAAAAAACAAAAACAATAATTAAAAGTGTGTTTATGGGAGAGAAAAATATTAATTCCAGAAACAAAAATTATAATTAGAATGATTCTTAAATTAAGAATTATATTTCGGGCTGGGGATGTGGCTCAAGCGGTAGCGCGCTCACCTGGCATGCATGCGGCCCGGGTTCGAGCCTCAGCACCACATACCAACAAAGATGTTGTGTCCGCTGAGAACTAAGAAATAAATATTAAAAAAATTCTCTCTCTCTCTCTCTCTCTCTCTCTCTCTCTCTCTCTCTCTCTCTCTCTCCTCTCTCACTCTCTCTTAAAAAAAAAGAATTATATTTCAAAATTTGTATTTTAAATATGCAACTATTAATAAGATTATAGATCCTTCCAGTTTTCTGTCTTCTTTATATTTCCTATAAGTTAGGAATTTAATTATTTAAACAGTCGTCTAATACACAGTACTTTGTAAAAAAAAAGAAATTTTGTAAAGGTACTTATACAATTTTTCTTCTATCTTCCATTTTTCTGATTTCCAAAGTTATCAAATAGAACATATGAATAATGATGGCTACATGTGAATGTTTTTATTTTAAAAAATCATGGCATCCTTCTAAGTATTAATAAATGCAGTAGAAAACTGCTAGCTACAGCTTTTATTCATTTGAATTTGAAATGTAAGTAACAAGGTATTGATGCTCAATTATTCAGTTAAGTTAAATCTTGATTGCATGCTTGACCTTGAATCACTGTTTTACAATATCTTGTGATGATGTCTGTAACCTTAACCCATACTTTAATGACACTTGGAGAAAGTACATATAATCATAAACAGATAAAATTATTTAGTGATTTTTAACAATAAACAATATTATGCCAAACATAAATTGAATGTGAGAAATTGTCTTTTCATTATTAGGTGTGAAAGCTAAAATTGAGGTGTCATCTGAATGTTTCACAAACTCCTGAAGTAAAGAAATCTAATCATTTACAATTGAAACTGTAAATAACTGTTGGCAATCTAAGGCATGAATTACTCTGAGACTTGCCAAGAGAGGTCTAAAAAGAGATTACTTCATTCAAGCATAAGAAATACAATACCTACATTCTTCATCTTCTCCGACATTAATAGAAAATGAGTATTGAGAATGCCAAGAGAATATTTCTAAGACCTGAGTTATCTCTATGTTCTCTTAAAATTTTCTTTTTCACATAGTTTTGTCCTTATAATGAACAAATTGCAAGAAAAATACCACAATTCAAATGCTCATTACTATAAGAATTCTTTCATATAAATAGATGGACCAGAAAGTACCATATCGAAGTACTTTCTGGTCCATTCTACCAGTGCACTCTAGGAACTCCATAGGAAAGAGGATATCTTAATTATATCCCTAGGACCTTGTACAATATGGTGCTTGATAACACTTGAACTAAACTGAGCCTAAAAATGTAGTCTTATTCCTACATTTCCCACTTCAAGTTACATCATAATAACACATTAACACTAGATTCCCAATTCCATTATTTAAAATGAAAAGCAGTGGGAAAAGGCCTGTGAAGAGACTTTCTTTTTCCTCAACAGATGGATGCTCTCCTTTTTTAACCACAGAATTCCAGGTTTCAGATGTATACTTTCCTCTGGATTCTCTTTCTTCCCATGCAGCCCAGTAAGGTCACATTTTTATGGCTGTTCCCTCAAAGAGCTCCTTCAAATGGCAAAGGCAAGTGGCTAAGCGTTTCTTGTCCTCCTTTGCTGCCTCTTGCTCTTATCCTAGAATGTGGGCAAAATGGGGGGATTTCTGGCATCCATGTTGGTCATGGTAGAAACTGGGCACTGAATTTGTAGAGGAGAAAGATAGGAACTACTATCCATGCTGATATCATGAATCTACTGCACAAGCCCCGAAATAAAAACCTCTAGAATTAGTTTACAAGATAAAATTAAATTTCTTTCTTGTTTAGGCTATTGCCATTTTATATTGTCTTGTTTCTGTTGTAGTAGTCTTTATGAAGTCATCCCTACTATAACATTCAGCAAAAGAAACAAATGTTTGCTTATTTAGTATAAATTGAGTGTGTTAAGATTAACAGTAAATCAATTCCATTCTATCCACCCATGCCACACTTTAGCATGCTGTATCCAGAGTTATAACTTGCTCCCCATAAGATATATATCTGATATATCCGAAATAGTATCATTTGTTCTTTTTTTCCTGGAGGCAGGGAGTAACAGGGATTGAACTCAGGGGCACTTGACCACTTAGCCACATCCCCAGCCCTATTTTGTATTTTATTTAGAGACAGGATCTCACTGAGTTGCTTAGCGCCTCGCCTCACTTTTCCTGAGGCTGACTTTGAACTCGTAATCCTCCTGCCTCAGCCTCCCTAGCCGCTGGGATTTCAGGCATGTGCCACCACATCTGGCACATATCACTTGTTCTTAACTGAACATTCCTAGAGCATGAATACATGATTGAAGATACCTAATCTGCTTTGCAGAGAGTTAGAAAATAACTTTGGGTGGTGTCAATTGAATAGAATTGAATCCAACAGATCCCCCAAGCTTTATTTCTATCCCATTTGCCAAATAAAACTTTTTTCCCTTTGCTGTCCTTTAGATGATAATTAAGCCCCTGTCCTTAATTTCCCCGGCGTTCACAGACCTTCTCTCTGGCAGCCTGTTTTCAAGTACTAGTGTTCTTATTTCACATCATCCGAAGTTGGACTCACATAGGATATCTTCTTTTATTTTATTTTATTTTACTTTTTTTAGGATGAATGTCCAAGTGCATGAACTGAGCATTTGCCCAATTTCATAGTTCTAGGTAGAATCTCGTTTAGCCAGTCCTGCCACTTATACTCCCTGGTTAAAGATCCAAGTAAGGGATTTGCTCCAAAAGCTGATACTTCAAAAATACCTGGAGTCCAAAGGAACCTTTAGCAGGTGAGACTGGAACTTCCCATTCTAGACATGCCCAGGAACTTTTTTTGGTAATTCCCTCCCCGTCTTCCTTCTTCTCTCCACCAGCTCCCAACCTGTCCTCCCCTGACATGTACGCATCGTCCATTACTGCTTCTTTTGTCATGATTTTAGAAGGTAATGTAATGAGGAGCACAATGGGTTTTTTTGTTTTGTGGTGTTTTATTTTTTTTCTTCAGGCAAGTCCTTGTTCTTTTTCTCTTTATGTAAATAAGTTGAATGTCACTAGATTTTAACAAATCAAAGGTAAAGATAACTTCAACGCTTATACATAGTTATCAATAAAGCATCTTTTATGGGACTTTTCAGCCTTTAAGAAATAATTTCTCATAAATTAGTAATAAATTAGTATTGGCACCTTCCTCTATGAAATCAGCTGCCTTTTTCAGACCGTTTAAATGTGCAATATGCATTTACTTGATATTCAGCTTCTATTTTCTAAAAATGTTTCTATATGAGAAATCTTAGTGTAAGCAAGAAGGTACAATAAGTTATCCAAGACTGAATACTATTGCCACTTAATTACAAGGTAATTATTGAGCACTTACCATATGTGGAGCACAGTGCTAGGCATTAAGGATGATCCAGGGATACTCACGATAACGTGTCCATTTTCAGAAGTTTAGTATATTATAAAATTATAGAAATAACTGCAGCCAAGGCCAGAAAGAAATGAGTGATGATAGCTAGACATAACATACAAAGACTTCCTTGATGAGAAACAAACATAAACATATAAAAATCCTTAAAAAAATCCAAAACAAAACAGAAAAGCTGCTCATTATGAAAATATTTAACTACACTTGCAATCAAGCAAATGAAAACATGTTTATATACATTATATATATGTCAGTTGATATATATTATACATAAATATCAATTTTATCCTTTCAAATTAGCAAAAATATTTTACTTAAATTTTATTTTTATATTCAATGATATGTAAAGGCTGTGTTTCATTGATCCTGCTCCCTAGAGTGGTGGGGAGGGGGGAAAGAAAGCACCTATTTATAGCATTTGTCTAAAGTCCACAGTCTAAATACTCTTTCAGTGGTTGAGTTCAAGGTACCAGTTCAATGCCACTGAACACTGGCTGGGAAGACACTTATCAGAGACTCAGAGACTTCATGAGCCAATCCAAGACAGCTCCAGAGCACCTCTGAGTGTGTGCCCTGCTTGGAGGAACGTAGACAAACCTTTTGTCATAGCAATTTGGCACTGTGTTTCATTTGCCTTCAAACTATTTGTACCATTTGAATTGGTAATTTCATACTTGGAACCAATAAGAAATAATTTCAAATAATTTTGAAATTTTACACAAAAAGCTGCTATTATCTCAATAATTATGATACTGCCAATAAAATAAAGTATAACATACCTACAGTCTAACAGCAATTGTTAAAGCATGTTTATAAAAGATCTGGAATAATAGGAGAAATGCTTTCATTATGTAACTGAATTGTAAGGGCAAGAAAAAGTGATCTTGTGTAGTATGAGCTCTTCTTAAAACCTGTACATAGAACTGACAGTATATGTAAATGTTTAATAATGAACTTTTTGAGTGATTTTTTTTCTGTAAATGTATAGCTCACCATGTAAGAAATGTTTGGCAAATATTTATTGGTCTTGAATATTTTCTTTAATTTTCTACATTTCTCAAATTTGCTGTAATGAATAAGACATACTTAAATCATTACAAAAATGTCTTAAAACACTAAAGAAATTTTTTTTTGTGCAGGATACAATTTTAATTGTACTAGTTTCTGGGTAAAGAGAATTCTGGGCAGCTAATGCCTGAAACCCAATTAGGGAAAAACAGATGGTGGAAGGAGAGGAGAGAAGGGGGGTGAGATGATGCTTCAGTTAAAATAACATTTTCTTAACTATAACGTGGTTTTGGAGATTGAAATGCCATATACATTTAAAGACGGAAGAGAAAGAAATTGTTCATGAAAGAGGACAGCTTTAGAACAGGAACACTCTTGATTTAACAAGAGGTTAAATCACACAAAGGGAGTCTCTATGAGGTTGGCAAACTAATTCCCCCCTGCCTGTTCTCGTAAATAAAGATTTTGCACTGTCCATTAATTTAGGTACAGTCTCAAAGCCTAAAACATGTAATATCTGACCCTTTACAGAAAGAGTGTGGCAATACTTGATGTAGAAAAAGAAGTCAAATTTTTGAGTAATTTTTATTTTAAATAAAATTCTATGAAACAATAATTCTACTTATTTATTAGAAATAAATAATTCTACTTAATTATTAGAAACTGTCTTCTGACATCTCCTGTGGCTGATTTTTACTTCTAATTTCCAGAGTCCCCTTTGTGAGTGAGTAAGTGTGTGTGTGTGTGTGTGTGTGTGTGTGTGTGTGGAGGGGGGGTGTGCATGTGTGTGCATACTTAGAAGAAAATGCACTTAAAAAGTCAAGGCCACTGACTGCTAAATTGGAGATGGGAGTATGGATATAAAAATGCTCTAAATAAGATGGAGATTAATTACAAATTCAAATGCATTAATATTATGAGAATGCTCAATTAAATAACTAATTATGTTGAAAAATTAATTGCCTGCTTAAGTGGATGACCACACCCGACACAAGCCCTCCTCAGCCCACACAGGTGTTCCATGTCTCCTAGACTTCTCAGTTGATTTCAGATAACAGCTCAAGTAGCCAGGAATAATTTTTAACATTACATTATCTATTCATCCTACAAGCATAGAACAGTTGTGTGCCAACAACTATGTTAGTATTTAAGAATATAGTAAGGAAAGATGGTTCCTGACCTAAAGAATCCAGTCTCTCTCTTCCTGTCTTTCTTTTCTCTCTCTCTTACATATTTTATAGCTCATTCTAAACTCTGCACATTGATCTATGAAAACATTTGTTGATTGGTTTTTCCCAGAGTTGCTCCAGGGATGGTGTGAAGAGGGGTTGTTGAAAATTAAAGAAACAAATTTATTTGGCATAACTAAACATCACCAACTTTGGATGCTACCTGGCATCTAAGGAAATTTTCCCCAGGATTTGGGAAATGGAGGTTGAGGGCCTGAAACTGAAGGAAATACATTGTGAATGAATGAATTCATAAAAGTCGGACCTAAGGGAGGAATTTCAGAATAACATCAGATGTCCCAGTGTAGTGGTTTCTTACTGTAATGAATATTCCTTGTCTCTAAAGCTTCACTGGCCCAACACAACCGCCTCATTATTAACGATTATTCTGCAGTGTCCACATTGTGGTCAAGGCCTGAGAACCAGGCAGCAAGGGCAGGAGTGATGAATCCCACCCCAGAATGGAGCCTGGAGAGAAAGAGGCAGACAGGCAGCCCCAGGAAGCTGCAGGCACCCCCAGGCAGGAATCGCAGACATTGGGGCTGCACACCACGCTCCTCCCAGTGCCAGGGCTCGGGTCTGGAGCAGTGGCGGTAGGACAAAAAGGAGCCCTGGAGCCTACTTATGTAAACGACATCATAAGAAGCAATGTAGCAATGACGGAAGGCTAAATATACTAGCTTTGTCTGGTGGGGTGTCCCCAGTTGTGGACATTTTCTCCCCCGTTAGAACTGGGGAAGGGAGGGAGGTGTCAGTGTTGCGGAAAAGACATTCTGATGGAATTCCTCTACAGCAAAACCCCAGGCTTGGAAAATAAATGTTTTGAAGGAGGAGATTATATTTGTATTTTGGGTGAAGAGAAAATAGATATTTCTCATGCCAATCCAATTTATTCTGTGTAGGATAGAGATCAGAAACTTCTAAACATGGAAGTACAATAAAATCACTAAAGGCGGATGTCTATGTTTATTAAAAACATATGCTCAGGTTAAACCTCTGAAGAGGCTGACATTCTTGGCTCAAGTGGAAGTCTGAAATCTGTATTTTTATTGTACTTCCCACAACACATCAACATCCAAGAGGAAAGTTTCTACTCCTATTGGTCTTTTTAACCTCAGGTCTGGTGTGTTTACTGAATTAATTAGTAGTGTGTTCACCAAGCAATATCTCTCTCTTGTCTTCGAAAGTTAGAAATTATTCAATGAAAATGTTTTAATCTAATCTAATTCTCACTTTATTTTGCTTTAAATGAATCCTCATAATAGCAATATCATATATTACCATATATGCCTGACATATTCCTCATCCCTCCCAGTAAGGAGGAATTTCAGTAGCCAGTTGTTACATTGCTGGTCATTTGATGCTGTCCATAGTAGGAGTATGTACAACGTAGAGAGCCAGAGATACTACAAGTCTCCATGTTCTTCCACAAATGGAATTTATCTTCTTGACATATATGTAAACGTATAATAGTAGAATTCTGCGTTCTAGAAAGAGGTGACAATAACTCCTTTATTGAACAACACTTACTTTGGGGCTCCAAACATATCTCCATTTGAAGAAATTATCTTAAAAACATGCTATGGTTTGCATGGGTTTGGAATGTGTCCCCAAACAGTTCTCGTGTGGGAAGCTTGGTTCCCAGTGTGGTGGTATTGAGGTGGGATCCCTGAGATGCTGGGCCCAATGGAAGGGATTGTGTCACTAGGGGTATGTTTTATTATAGCTGCACAAAACAGATACAAAACCTAAGCAACTCTATTAATGAGACAGAACTAAATTATCTTTAAAAGCCATATTTTAGATCACGAAACGGCTTGACTTAATTTTGACCTAACCCCATCAACCCTATATCAGTTAAAAGTACTTGCTTGTCAATATTTCCAAAGACAAATATAGTATTCCTGCCATAAATGGAACCACCTAAATTTAAAACTAAATTATAAATCAATCTCTCTCTCTCTCTCTCTCTCTCTCTCACACACACACACACACACACACACACACTGAAGAGGACCATCGTGCTCCAATTCAGACACAGTGGTTATTTTCCACAAGAGAACACTCACTGAGGTGTGTGAAACCCATGGAAGACAGCCCAGCTCCCAGAAGCTGTAACATCTGGAGACAGGTCCCTCTGGAAGCTACAGGTACAGTTCTCTTCCCTCACTCTTGATGTCCGACAATGCCTCTATGAGCCTCCAAATGGTGATAAAGGATAAAATGTTGGACTTTAAAGTTCTTTTACTTTTTGTATGTGAATGTTTTAAAAATTTAAACATTTTAAAAAAACACAAATGTTTTAAAGCATTGAAATTTGTCCAAATATGGAATTAAATGGGTCACAAATATCATGTTCTTATTTCATGTGTGATTTTCATAAATATTGGAGAATACATTCCCTTAGGAACATCCTAGAACTCAGGAAATTGTTTCTCACATTAAAATTCAGCTCCATCTCAGTTAACCTGGTTACGGCGTGGTAAGCTGTGCCGGGAGCCACAGCCACAATAAAGCACCAATCGAGTGCTGCTGAGCCACATGCTCTACAGGAAAGAAAATGCCTTTATAAAGCCTGAGACTCTTGAACCCAATCTGACTAACATCTTTATTGCGAAGCAAAAGCAATAAAATGGAGGTCACCAGGATCTCAAATATTTCATTCACTTATTTTGTTAGGATAGAGGTATGTTGACAAAAATAAATAAAGGCCTTGAAGATTAAAGTAATTGTGGAGGACTTCCTTCTAGCTCACTCTCGTTTTAACTGTGCTTCTTTTAAAACAATGAGTATATTCAATTTAACTTAATACCGAATATTCACATCAAAGTTCTTCTCTAATGTCTATTAGTTTTTTAAGTGTTTGGATTGGATTTTTCTCCCACCTCAGGGCCTTTGCATCTCCCATTTCTTCTTCTGAAATGTGTTCTCTCAGATGCCAGTTGACTTATTTCTTCACTTGTCTCAGGCTTTTCTTAAAAATCACCCAATCAAGGAGTCCTTCCAATAGGAGAGAAAAGCACATCTGCTTCCTCCATCCAGCATTTTCTGTCTCTCTCATTATTTCTCCACAGCATTTTTCAAATAACCTAATACAGAGTATACATGCTTTTTATCCATCCATCTATCTATCTATCTATCTATTATTTACTATTTGTTATCACAAGAGCTGGGTCATTACCTGTTTTATTCACTGCTAAATCCGGAGGGTCTAAAGAAATGCTCACATGTAGTGATAGCTTAATTAATAAATCTCAGCATCAGAAGGGCCTCAGATGTCCTCTGATAATTTAGCATTAATTCAGGACAAAATGATAACCAGAATTAGTGCAAAAAAACTTTGTGCCTAAATATGGTAAATGCTACCTCTGCACAACATTGTTACCTAATACTTATTATTCTAATATACAGAGAAAAAGGATTTATCTATCATCAAAAAAAGGTGTTTACATTTTTAAAGGATTTTAAGTCCTTTGGGTACAAGCCAAGGAGTGGCATAGCTGGGTCAAATGGTGGTTCCATTCCAAGTTTTCTAAGGAATCTCCATACTACTTTCCCAAGTGCTTGCACCAATTTGCAGTCCCACCAGCAATGTATGAGTATCACTTTCCCCCCACAATCTCACAAACTTTTATTGTTACTTGTAGTCTTGATAATTGCCATTCTGACTGGAGTGAGATGAAATCTCAGTATAGTTTTAATTTGCCTTCTTCTAATTGCTAGAGATGTTGAACATTTTTTCATATATTTTTGACCATTTGTATTTCTTCTTCTGTGAAGTGTCTGTTCAGTTCCTTTGCCCATTTATTCATTGGGCTATTGATATACAATGGAATATTACTCGGCTATAAAGAAGAATGAAATTATGGCATTTGCTGGCAAATGTATGGCACAGGAGACTATCATGCTAAGTGAAATAAGCCAGTCCTAAAAAAAAAAAAAACCAAAGGCTAAATGATCTCTCTGATATGTGGATGTTAACCCATAACAAGGGAGGGTAGGGAGAAGAAGTATAGAAGTTCATTGATGAGACAAAGAGGAATGAAGGGAAGGGAGGCTATATGTGAATAGGAAAGACAGTAGAATAAGTCAGTCATAACTTCCTTATGTTCATATATGAATACACAACCAGGGAATTCCACATCATGTTCAACTTCAAGAATGGGATCAAAATTAGAGTAGGTTGCACTCCATTTATGTATAATATGTCAAAATACACCCTATTGTCAGGTACATCTAAAAAGAACAAATAATAATAATAAAATAGCAAAAAGAAAACACAAGCTGTTTACAATTTTATTCTCTCTCTCATGCAAACTATAGGGAAAAAAGCACTATAGTAGCAAACTTGACACAGGTGGGGAAATTAAATAGAAAAATGAACAAAATCTTACAAATATTAAATTTATCTTGACATTAGCCAAAAAAAATTACAAATGGAAATTGTTTACCAATGTAGATCTTGATTTTCAGTAATGTAAAAGGCAGATCATCTGATTTACATACATGACCACAGTGATAACTGAGAATGTCTGTTTCTCAGAGACGTGAACTGCCAAAGTAGAAAATAAGCATCTCTAGAAGAAAAGAAAAACCGGTAATGTTGGAGCACTCTATATGTTCCAAGAACAGTGCTTTCATGAGGCCTGTTCCACAACAATTCTGGAAGGGAGACACTGCTTTTCCATTTTTATAGATTAAAACAAAACACACACACACACAAAACATGAGTAGAGATACTACAATTTTTTGCATCAGATTAATGTTGAAGTTATCATAAAACATTTGTGTTTCTTCTGACCCTATAGTTACATTAATTCATTTAATATTTATTAATTTATTGAGTTATCACACATGTAGGTATTGCTTACAATCTGGTCAGTGAGTAAAACAGATCATGATCCTGATACAAATAAAGAATTGAATAAGTAAATATTTGGAGCAGGGACAAATGTCCCTTATAGAATTAGAAATAATTTATGTAAATAGCCCCCTCAAGGATGCAAAGATGAACACCACCCCTTGACTGTAGCTGACCTTACTGGCTTACTGATTTGCTTCCAAGAAGTAGAGTATGGGAAGGGGAAAGAAGAGGAAAAATGACCTTCCGGTGGAGAAATCTAACAACCCAAACTCAGCCAGGTGACCAAAGTCAACATCTTTAGTGACAGGTCATGAGCATGTGGGACTTGATAGGATACAAGTAAAATTCACTTCACTGTGATCCTCCTCCCAAAACACATGCAAGTCTAATCATGAGGGGAAAATCTCAGATAAATCCAAACTGAAGGGCAGTAAACCAAATACCTGACCAGTATTTCTCAAAACTGTCAAGGTCATCACAACTTAGAAAGTCAGAGAAACCGTCACATAGGAGGATAAAAAGACATGACAACTAAATGAAATGTAGCATCCTAGGTGGGATCTTGGAACAGAAAAGGAACATTAGAAAACAGAGAAATCTGGATCAAGTGCATAGTTAACAATGATATGCTGATGTTGGCCTCTTAGCGAAAACAAATGCACCATAGTAATATAAAATGTTAGCTCTAGGGGACCCTGGGAAGGGATGGACACAGAGTCTCTGTATTATCTTGAAATTTTTCTGTAACTCCAAAACCATTCTAAAACATTTTTAAGAGAAAACACACACACACACACACACACACACACACACACACACACACTCTTAAGCTCTGGGGGGAAAAATCCAAAATGAACATACTCCCATTTCTGACCAAGCAAATTTATTGCCCCCCACCAAATTATGCAAAATGAATGCCCCAGATATTCAAACTGGAATCACCATGAAGGATTGGGCTTTACCTTGGGTGAGGGGAGATGACTCCATCCGCTAGGCAGAAGAGAGAGTAGAGAGTCTAATTACCTGGATGAAAGATTTTGGCTTTTCTAATTTCAGGGATGGATAGGAGCTTCAAAATCTCAGCTGAGCTTTGGAGCAACAGGGAAGCTTTCCTTCTTACACATGAGAAAAGGCTCATTAAGAATTTCTGTTATTGAGGTGAAACTCAGGAGGGGTTACTTTGGAGACGGTGGGAGTAGACTCTAAAGTAGGGATGCTCGTGAGTAGTAAACTGCAGGAAAGCAATTGCAAGAGACCCCTGGGGTGCAGAGGCAGAGGAGCTCATCCCTCTGTGAGATGTGATTGAGTGAACCCAGGTAGTGATTCCTGCTTGGGGGGGAGCAGGGCACGGAAGGCACCGTGATCTCCAAACTGCCATATGGGCATCGTAGACCTCAGGTTTCTGGAGTTTGTTGTTGTTAATTAAATCTCTCTCTCAAGCCCACATTACAAATGTTTACTAGTTAGGATATACATTTTTCTCCTCTGGGACAAAAACGGTGAATTTTTATACTCTGATAATGTAAACTTGCAGCCTATGTTGGTGAAATCTTGAATGTGAGGATTCAAGTATGATTCTCAGCTTGAGAGAAGCACAAAGAAGAAAATGAGGGCTGTAGGAAGCCGCACTAGGAGCAGATTCAGTTTTTGCCTTGATTATTTTTTTTTTGTCTCTTGCCATATCTACGCTGATCCAAAGAAGAAATAAATTTCTTTTCTTTTTGCTTTGAAAATGAAATCTGTCTGTTCGAAAAAGAACCAAAAGAGACACTCACTTCAGGCAAAATAAAAATATATACCTTTCTTCTGGGCTCTGACCATTTACTGCTCTTACATATGACTGCTTTCCCCTGGTGAAATAATTTATTGCCTGTTGCTTCACTCTATTGCAGGCTCACTTTTCTCTTTGGGTGATTCCATTAGTGGTAATGAACTATGTCATGGGTAATCACACGATCAAGACTCATCTACCCCAAAACTTGAAACCTCCCTAGCTCTCAGTCTTGCAAAGATAAAAAAAAAAAAAAAAGCAATGACCTGCAAAAATAGAGACCTGAGAACCTCTGGAGATATTAAGTTTAAGCTTAATAGTGAGTCATTAATAAATAAGATGCAGTATAATTATCGATATGAAGCACAATTTAATAATTAATACCTTGCAAACAAAAGAGAAATGAAATACCAAGTGGAATTAGACAGAGGTTATACTCAGTTCCTGTTGAGGATCTTGCCTTGAAGGGGAATTCACAAACTGTTTAAAATTATGAAAGAGCCATTTCCCCAAAGCTCAAGTGGTGAGCCATTTAGCAAACAGAAGCCTTAATACTCATCTCTCCGTGGTTTTACAAGCTTTACCCATGCTGGATTGTAAAAGTACAGCTCCCATTTAATTACAACTTTTTTACCTTTCAATGAAGTACCAAAAGGTTTGGGTGCATTTGATTAACAAAAAGGAATGTAGTTGAAATACAGCCTCTCTTATCTGTCATTCTTATTATCTGGGATTTTCCAGCTAGTATTCATTAGCAGTAACTTCCATTTTCTACTGACAAGCCCACTTTTCAATGAGCTATAGTTTTTTGGGTATGATAAGGGAGTTAATATTTATTGAGCATTTAACAAGGTAGATGGATTATGGCACTGGTTATTTCACGGAATTCTCTTAACAAGCCTGTGCGATCAGGTTTATTAATCCAAGTTAATAGGCCAGAAATTGCATCCTGAAAGAGGCTAAGTCGCTCACTCAAGACCAGAAGTAGTGGATTGGAAATTTCATTCATGATCTTTTTGATACCTAAGCCTGTCATTGTTCCATTCTGACTCCTAAATATGTCTGCTAATATGCATGAAGTCCTTCGTGTTGGTTTGCAAATGATTATGTCAAAAGTTACTTTATATATCATGTATTCCCCTGTAATATTTAGCAGTTAGTTTGTCAACCATTGGGAAACAAACCAAAGAACAATAGCCCTTTTCCAAGTCACTGTTTCAGAAGAGAACCCAGCCGGGGCCCAGCATTTCTGCTCAGTCAAATCTGTGAGGAAGGGAGAGAAGCAAGCTTTAACTGTCACTCATGAACTCGGCCTTCCCTGAGTCCAACTCCACTGCACCAGCCACTCAGCTCTGCACAGGGGTTGGAAAACAGAGCTGCCATTTCATTCCACCACTTTCCTAAATTGCTCATCACTACCATGAGCAATTCCAGTCTTCATCATGAAATATGTTCACTTTAGACTAGAATAAAACCAGAGAGGTACTGCAGGATGTGTTGTAAGCATCCCAACTTTAATATGTGTATATTTTAATCCCTGTCTTCTTCTAGAAGATCAACCACTGAACCAGGACCTGATACTTTTTTTAGGAATGGAAAGTTCATTTAGTGATGGGCCCACCCCTTTACCATCTGTGTTTTCAGGGATCCCCATCTCATTATCTCCAACCAAGCATCTCCCTGCATGCTGTGAGTGAAATAGATGTTCCATGCTTTTAATTCAAATACATGGGTTTATATTTGTATTTCAGATTCTATTAAAAAAAATCATCAATTCCATTCACATTGTGCAAATTGTGCAGTCAAATTTTACTAAAAATACATTTTAATAATGCACTTAAAAGTATTTTGCAATAATTAAACATTCAAATCTCAAGGCTCAGGATCCACAGATAGAACCTGCCTTGTGAAAAACTCTTAATAGTCTTGGAGACTAGAAACAAGATAGTTTGTGACAACACATATACTTCCCAAACACTAGAAAAGATTTTTACTATGGTACATGTTTCTCAAGGGGCCAAATGTAATTTTTAAATGAATAAATAAATAATATTAGAGTAAAAACTATCTTAAGTTATATTTTTTATAAGTTTTAATATTTAAGTGAGTATTAGAAAAGGACACAATGTTTCTTATCATCAATGATTTCCCTTGGGTTGAGTTGATCAATAACAGGAAGTCTTAGATTTCAGAAATTCCTATGCTGCAAGGGTTGAACTGCGGACAGTTGGCATCATTTTCTATTATCAAAAAGAAAATTAAAGAGAAAAAAATCACCATAGGAATATGAACTTGGCGTGAAGTTGTCCAAAACAGAATTAAGCTGGGATTAAGCAGAATTAAGCTGGGATCCCCTATAGATGTAGTCCCTCAAAAGAATAGCCACATAAGAGCTGATTGCTGGAAATGGCCTCCTTGCTCTGTGGTGTGTATTTGAATTCTAGCCATCTTTCAAAGTTCCAAAAGCCATTGATTCCTACTGTCCCTTTCTCCATTTCCTAAGTTCTGCTGAATGTAGGATCATGCGACACGAACATCTCACAGAAGCTCACGCTACATCATAAGATATTACAAGTAATTCCATGCAGTGCTCTCATCTCTTGCACAAGAAAATGAGCCTCTTGAATGCAGAAATTTCAACTTCCCATATTTCTCCACCACCAACAGCAATGAGCTTGGCACATATTACTCTCAATAAATGCTCAGGGGCTGACTGCTAGGTGAAAACTAAATGATTAGCTGGTTTCACATGCACACTCTGCTTTTGGTGTGTTTCAGCATTATTCTTTTGGAAGTGTTTTATTTTCTTTAACTTGTCTTCTAATTTTCCTGGTTCCAGTGTGCAAATGTCCTCCCTTTCTTCCTGATCACCCCAAATGTTATATTACATGAAAATCCATCCTTTACTCCTGCCTCTCCCAGGAAGTCCCTTGGATACCCCTATGTGTAGCCATGTCTCTTTCAGCAGTTACAGTTTCGATGACACTCTCCTGTTTTTGCCTGTAATTGCCTCACACTCTTCTTGAGTGTTATCTGTCATCCATCTTATTTCCCCAAGATAACAGGCTTCCTTCAGGGTAGGAAAGTGCTTCCCACCTTCTTTGGATCCTGAATATCAACAAACAAATTAAGTCTCAGAAAATATGGATTGATTTGATTTTTGATTGATATTCTTTGCCACATGTTGTGATCTCTTTGGTTCTCAATTAACTGATCTATCACAGGCTTTATTTCCCCCAAAGGGTGATTTTTTTTTTTACTTTACAACCCAACCATATAAGGATTTTACTTAATAGCTCCACCTTCTTAATATATGTCAGCTATTTCTCTTGGATTTATAATAAGATGCTTTTAAGCAGTTCCCAATTCTTGATTATTTTAAAGTATTTTTTAGGATTTCTCATTCCAATACCATGTTCGACCACTGTTCCTCTTTCTAGAACCTAGAAACCCAAGGATGTGCTTTATTTGTGGTTTTTCCCATTACAGACTACATCTTTAGATACACTTACTTTTGATGAGAGAATTACAATGAAGTATTCATTCATGAGTTACTGTACCACTTTCTTTCTACTGTTTGGAGACTCACTGTACATCCCTGAAGATTCTGAACATCTTGTCTAAGAAGCAGCCCTTTGACCAAACTGTGGCATCATATGCAGAACCCTTATTTAGATGTGATCATATTTTCTCCCACTTTACAAATTTGAAGCTGTGTTATTGCCATCATATGCTTTTATTTATTCTAATTTACAATGCACTTATGGAGAAAACCACACACAAATTTTAACATCCTAAAATTATTAAAAATTGAGATTGTAACTAATGGGCTTGTTTTATTAAAGAGAGCCCTAAAAGGATATTAGCCAAAATATTTAATATTCATGTTTAAAGCAAAGGGAGAAAAGAGACTGTGCTTGAATATTAGAGGATGTATGTTTTATGGGGATGTTTTTATACTTACACGATCATCTGGCATAGAAACATTGCCACTCGAAATTTCAAGATTTTTAAAAAGAAATGGTGTGTGTGCATAACTGTCATGCACTTAACCTAGACAGTCAAATATTTAATTTGTTATTAAGATCTGAGGTTAGACACCTCTTTGCTTTATTGGTCAAAATGACACATTCTTTTCCTATCAATATCAGAGAATTATAAATTTATAAGCTTCTCTCTATTATAACAGTACTTTGTAAAATATTGTATAAATAACATTTTCTTTCCTCAAAGTAATTGTACCTTTAAAAGAGAAAAACTGTGAAGTTATTTTTTAAAGCATGAAGAAGCAGCATAGAATTTTGAATAGAAGGTAATAATGAGAATAATAAATATTGAGAATTAAAATGTATATTTCATAACTAACTATACAAAATATGACTCCAGACATCTTTGAGTGCCTTTTTTTATTTAAATAATGGAGTCACTGAGATGCGTTCAGCCTCTGTCCACCTTTCAGCTGCCTGCCCAGGTTCCTTCCTTTACAACAGTAGCCTCTCCCCTTCCATATCAGTTTTCTTAAGCCTCATCCTCTACTCCTTATTTCTTAGTTTTTCAATGATCAATTAATTTTTAGAAAATAGAAACCCAAGGATGTGCTTTATTTATTATTTTCTGACCAGGGATGCAAATGAAAAGACAAACACATCAGAATTTAATTGAACAGTTTCCTGTTCACCTCTTCTGACCCTAAGCAGGGGAACACCTGGCACAGTAACCTAGGGTCTGAATCCTGACGGTGTCTCTGTGACTCACATGAAGCTGCTTCTTACTGCGCTGCCTGGCTCTTCTTCACTGGCTCCCTTACCATACCTCATAGGCCTGTGGTGCATCATGTTTCCATACACTGGAAAAGTAAGTGTTTTTTTCCATAAAGCTTTATGGGTAATCTAACGCAAGAGTCTCGTTTCCCTGTCTTGAGTATATAGGTTTGTTTCTGCTCCTTCCCTTTCTCCTATTTTTCCATCATAACTCACGGGAGACATATCCTTCTCCAAAAGACTTGGCTGACCCTCCCAGACCAGACTAGATCCCCTGTTTCTCTGCCCCTCTGCTCCTGTGCCTTCTTTTATGGTCCTCACTACTGCTCTGTCATTACCTATAGATCTGTCTGTCTTTCAAACAATTCGTTCCCGCTGACTGAGACCTCCCTCCAAATGGGACCCACGTCTTTCGCCTGTGGTCTCTGCCAGATCTTATCATGGTGCCCTGTTATAGATTCAAATAAGTGCATGGCGGTATTCTGGAGCCTCTTTCTCGAGGGATCTCCTAGGCTTGCTAACCCTGTCCCAGATGTCCCCCCTTTTCCACTTCCATAATCATCTCCTATAACTTTGTCAGGTTGTTGGGCCACACCCAGGACTCATCCTCTGTTACACAGGCTGTGCAGTTTCATAGGTCTGCGAGGGTCATTCCAACTGAAATACTTACTGTTTTGCATGCAGTGAAAAATCAAGGTCAGATTTAAATGATGCTACCTCTATGCTCCCTGAGCACTTTAGTCATCACACTCATAAAGCATGAACCACACCGTATCATAGCTGATGATCGATCCATCTTTCCCACCACACTGAACTCTTTAATGAGGAGCCATTTAGTTTGTCTTAGTACCTTCAGAAAGGTTCAGTGATTTGCTTAAGATCAAAAACTGAGAAAAAACTACTCAGGTGTTCTGCCTCCATGGCCAGTATTTCAAAAACCTTTCTCCGAACTTAACCTTTCTCTTTTCACAAAGCTCAGGAACTTCGTTATGTTGCCAATGTTAATGCCAATAGCAAACACACACACACACACACACACACACACACACACTTTTCTTTATATCTTCTTGTGAAACATGTAACTCAAAAAACTCTGGAAACTGTGAGTATAGATAGTTAATATGGAGGTCTCTGTTGAGAAAAAAATCTCAATGAAAAGTCATGTAAATTTCTGTAATATTATCCACCACAATTATGCATTTCCTTTTGCTGACATGTCCTATACCTACATAGAGTTCTGGTGCATCAGATGAAGAATAATGAAGGTTGACTAAATTGCTTGAATATCTCTACATGAAAAGAAAAAAGCCTTTTGAAATATTCCTATATGAAAACTAATTTTGGAGGGACAACTGTCTGTTAAACTATAATGAAGCCCAACTGCAACCAGCCAATGTCTGGTCTATTTTCTGAGCTGTCTCTAGACTTCCTTCACATTTGCTGACAGCAGTTCAAATACTCCACAGAGGGCTCTGGAGGCGGGAGTGAGGGAGGGAGAGCTTACTTTAAGTAGGACAAGTCCACTTGAAGTATGCAGTCGGATCATAGGTCTTGGAATCTGAAGCTTTCTGAACTGTAATCCGAGATCAGACACTGATCCTTCCTGCAACCTAGGATAAATGACTCGACCTTTTTGCCTTGGTATCCAGATCCTCTAAGTAGGGATAATAATACTGACCTCAGAAGGTTAGTATATGAATTAAACATCTGCAAGGCCTGGTCTTAAAGTCAGGCAGAAGGAAGCATCTCCCTGCTTGCAGATTCAGTTGTTCTGTTAACTCAAGTTAACCAGAGTTGAAAGTCTGCGTGGCTATTTCTGCTCATGGAGCAAATGATGGCTGGCTCTAGTATCTGAATTGCTGGAAGGTGTTGATGTGGCCTCCAAAGGAAGTCAAATTCATAAGTGAAAAAAAACATGAGGCTGAAAAAAAAAAACCAAACAAGTCATTAAAAGTATTGGCTTCACCCCAAGCCACCACACCCCATTATTTCTTCTTGTATCTGTAATGAGGTGCTTGAGTCTGGCTCTTCCAAGGCACTTTGGTTGACTTTCCGGAGCCTAGCACCCCATACTGAGTCTTATCAGCGTGTTTTGTGGTTTATTTCAAGAGTTTCCAGGTATATTTATTTGGAGAAAGATTCAATTTATAATCACCAACAGTTCAGGGATGAGAGTTTTGTGTATCTGGAAGTTCTTCCCACAGTGCCATTTTGGGTTATACAGAACAATAAGACTCTGCTATATCAATACAGTTAAAATAGAATCAAGTCACTTTCAGAGTAAGGGAGGGAAATGTTGTAAAACATCACATGTAATTCCACATTCACTCAAGTGAAGGTTCATGTTCTCATAGAAAGAAAAGTGAAGTGAGGAAATGCACTCTTGAAAGGGCTAACTCCAAAGCCAGCATAATGTATTTTTAACTTCATGCCACTCTTTCTTTTCTAAGGATTATCTCTCCACCACATCATTAGGGTCTGCTCCCCTCCATTAAAAACAAACACAACAAGGTGGGCATTTGTCCTTGAATTGGTCTGTCTATTGTTGTGCAACCAATTACCCCCAAAGGTAGTGACTTAAAACATTATTTCTTATTCCATGATTTCTATTGGTCAAAAATCCGAGCATGGCTTAACTGGGTCCTCTGAATTATGGTTTCTCACTATCATGAGACAGTCAAGGGCCAAGAGGAAGTGTCCTCATTCGAAGCTCAACTAGGGAAGGAATGACTTCCAAGCATATGTGGGACACGGTGTTAGAAGGATCCAATTTCTTCCCAGGCTGCTGGTGGGGAACCTCATTTCCTCACTAGCTATTGGCCAGAGGTCATGCTCCGTTCCATGCCACATGGGCATCTCCATCGGGAAGCTCATAACTTGGCAACGTGCTTCATCAAAACATGCAAACAAGAAGAGCTAAAGAGAGAGAAGACAAGAAGCCTGGAGTCAATATTCTGTAACTTAACATCAGAAGCGGCATCCCATCCCTTTTGCCATCTTCTGTCCATTATAAGTGTGTTGCTGGGTCCAGCCCACACTCAAAGGGTGGCGATTACAACTAATGTGCCAACTCACAGGATTTCAACTTGTATAGAAGATGACCATACTCTATGTCTCGAGTGATAATATGTGAATGTGTTGGTGAAGACAAGGCCTGTGTTCCATATGTCTCTATGTGAAATGTTGTTGAAATCTGATCTGTGAGTTCCTTTGGACCACAATGTTAATACATATGCTTGATACTTGTGTAAGTTACTTAGTTTTGCAAGACAAAAAAAAAATGTTGCTAAAAAATAGTATCCTATTCTAGGCTAGTAATGTATGTATTTATGTAACATACATGTCTGTGAATGTACAAAGAATGTATATAGCTTAGCGGGGAAATTATCTCTACCTTCATGAAAACAATTCAAGTTACATTACCTAAAAAAGAGAGGGTCAGCATCACGATTTATATTCCTTCTCTAGAGTAATCATTTAGCTGGAAAGATAATCCTGACCTAAGAAACTCATTCAACTCTCACTCTGATATTGTTGAATATATATTTAATAAGAAGTGCTACTTTTAATATGTTGACCAAAAGAGTCCCATTATAGTTGTGTCCAGATTCTTTTTTTAAACAGTTTTTTTTTTTAGTTGTAGGTGGACACAATACCTTTTTATCTTTATTTTTGTGGTACTGAGGATTGAACCTAGGACCTCATACATGCAAGACGAGTGCTCTACTGCTGAGCCACAACCCCAGCCCCATGACCAGATTCCTTTTGCTCACTAGAAGAGCCTTAAAAAAGTCCTCCCTTTATTCTAAAATATTTTGTACTTGGTGTTTAAAAACATATGGTTATTTAAATTGTCTTCAGTTTAGTGATCTGAGACAGATAGATTACAAAAGATATATTTCCATTTCTGAGTCATCTGAGAGAGGATGGAGAAAAATAGGAAATTCACTTTTTCTTGTCCTCCAAACTTTGTATCGATGATGAATTATCTGCTGAATTTGTGGAGAAAGAGTCCCTTCTGTGAGGTTGCAAAGCAGTGATTTTGAAAAGCAGAAGTTCATTTTAGATCAATGGTTTCAGCTCCTCCTACAACACACTGTGACTCTTAATGTATTAATTGAGGAACAGAAACTAGAAAAGTTAAATAAAAAAAAAAAACCCACCACTCCTCTCTTCTGTCTACTTGTCAGACTGTATCTTTTCAGTTTTGACATCAAACTTCAAGTGGTGCTTTTTTTTTTTTTTCCTGTGGTGCTGGGGATCAAACCCAGGGCCTTGTGCAAGCGAGGCAAGCACTCTACCAACTAAGCTACATCCCCCCTCAAGTGGGATTGTAATACATTGGAATGCTTTGGTCTAGAATCCACAGGGACAAGAAAGTGTTGTAAAAGATAGTTGAAGAATGCATGGATGTTGGAATAGTTTGCTAGGGCTGCCATCACAAAGAGCCATCACGGATATAGTGACTTCAACAGCAGAACTTATTGTCTCTCAGTTCTGGAGGCTGGGTATCTAGACTCAAGGCAGGGTTGGCTCCTTCTGAGAACTCAGAGGAGGGATGTGTTCCAGGCCTCTCTCCTAGGTTTGCAGATGGCATTCTGCCCATATTTTCACATTACCCTCCCCCAATGCAAGTGTGTGTCCAAATTTCCTATTTGATAAGGATACCAGTCATTTGGATTAAGTTCCATCCTGATGACCTGACTGTAAGTTGGTTACCAAATAAGGTGGCATTCTGAGGTACTAAAGTTAGGACTTCAACTCATGAATTTAGGGTAAAATGTTTCACTCCCTCACATCATTTTAACCTTAACCCATTCAGTCTTTTGGAACAGGGTAACCAAGACTGGTGTCTTATAAACAACAGAAGTTTATTTCTCACAACTGTGGAGTCCAGGAAGTCCAGGGATTCCAGGTAGGTCAGTGTCTGGTGACCGCCCTGTTTATAGATACTGTCTTTCTCTTGGTCTTCACATGGCAGAAGAGACAAGGTGTATCCCTGGTCCTCTTAGAGGCACTAACCCCATCCACATAAGAAAGTACTGGAGGCTATGTGACAACTGTTTAAATCTCTGAAGAATCAGATGAAAAAGATAGATGAGATTTTTCTGGGATGATTTAAAGGCCAAAGGAAAGGCTGTGGATTTTGTAGTTATGAAGACAATAATATAAAATATCACCACTGGTAGTAACTGCTAGATGTAGACTTTTTTTTGATGTTGTTGTTTTGTTTTTCTTATTTATTTATTTTACTTTCTCTCTGCCTTGGCTATTACTCTTTAGTAAAATGGAGGAAATAACATGTGGTTCCCGTGAGAGCAAAGTGAGATGACTTATATTGACATCCAGAGCTGTGCTCCATACAGCTTAGAACCTTGGAAAAGTGGCGTGGGAGAAGATAATACTAAGTGAAGTTAGCCAGTTCCAAAAAAAAAAAAAAAAAATGCGGAATGTTTTCTCTGATATAAGGAGGCTGACTCATAGTGGGGTAGGGAGGGGGAGATGGGAGGAATAGATGAACTCTAGATAGGGAAGAGGGGTGCGAGGGGAAGGGAGGGGGCAGGGGATTACCAAGGGTGGTGGAATGCAATGGACATCATTATCCAAAGTACATGTATGAAGACTCGAGATGGGTGTCAACATACTTCATATATAAACAGAGATATGAAAATTGTGGTATATATGTGTAATAAGAATTGTAATGCAAAAAAACAAAGTGCATGTATAAAGGCATTAATTGGTGTGAACATACTCTCTATATAAAGATATGAAAAATCATACTCTATATGTGTAATAAAAACTGTAATGCATTTCACTGTCATGTATTTTAAAAAAATCAATAAAACTAGAAAAAAACCTTGGAAAAGATTGTTATTAATTCTGTTGTTATGATTTGGGGTTTTCTAATTATTGTAAGGTGGTGAGATATTCACTTCACAGATATTACAGGAATTCTCACACTGGACATTGGATAGGGGATTTTTAGGGTAACTTGTAAGTTACTATTTTATGATTCCAGAGGTGGATTCAGTAACTCAGGTTTTCTATCTTTTCCCCCTGAACAAAATTAGATTTGCTCTTGCTCACTTTGAACCACTCCTCAAACACTTAATTTCATAAGTTGTAGCAATGTTTTCCCTTGTCGTGTGTTAAATTAATGTTGAAAAATACCTGTGTAAACACCAACATCAATATTAATGTAATCACAATGTCAAATATTGTCACAAAAAGCAGCGCTGGCTGTTTTACTCAAACAGCTCCTGGGCACTGAGTGCAGCCTCTATGTGTTAGCCAGTGTGGGGTTATTGCAATGAGTACAAATTTATCTCTTCCTTAAACAAAGAAATACAAGAGAGTACATCATCCATCCATTCATTAGTTCCCAAACCATACAATATCCAAGGACCTGAACAGACACTTCTCAGAGGAGGATATACAATCAATCAACAAGTACATGAAAAAATGCTCACCATCTCTAGCAGTCAGAGAAATGCAAATCAAAACCACCCTAAGATACCATCTCACTCCAGTAAGATTGGCAGCCACTATGAAGTCAAACAACAACAAGTGCTGGCGAGGATGTGGAGAAAAGGGTACACTTGTACATTGCTGGTGGGACTGCAAATTGGTGCGGCCAATTTGGAAAGCAGTTTGGAGATTCCTGGGAAAGATGGGAATGGAACCACCATTTGACCCTGCTATTGCCCTTCTCGGACTATTCCCTGAAGACCTTAAAAGAGCATGCTACAGGGATACTGCCACATCGATGTTCATAGCAGCACAATTCACAATAACTAGACTGTGGAACCAACCCAGATGCCCTTCAATAGATGAATGGATAAAAAAAAATGTGGCATCTATACACAATGGAGTACTATGCAGCAATAAAAAATGACAAAAACATAGAATTTGCAGGGAAATGGATGGCACTAGAGCAGATTATGCTTAGTGAAGCTACCCAATCCCTAAAAAACAAATACCAAATGTCTTCTTTGATATAATGAGAGCAACTATGAACAGAGCAGGGAGGAAGAGCAGGAAGAAAAGATTAACATTAAACAGAGACATGAGATGGGAGGAAAAGGGAGAGAAAAGGGAAATTGCATGGAAATGAAGGGAGACCCTCATTGCTATACAAAATTACATATAAGAGGTTGTGAAGGGAATGGGAAAATAAACAAGGAGAGAAATGAATTACAGTAGATGGGGTAGAGAGAGAAGATGGGAGGGGAGGGGAGGGGGGATAGTAGGGGATAGGAAAGGTAGCAGAATACAACAATTACTAATAGGGCATTATGTAAAATTGTGGATGTGTAACCGACATGATTCTGCAATCTGCATTTGGGGTAAAATTGGGGGTTCATAACCCACTTCAATCTAATGTATGAAATATGATATGTCAAGAGCTTTGTAATGTTGTGAACAACCAATAATAAAATAAAATAAAATAAAAAACAAAAAACAAAACAAACAAAAAAAAATATCCTTCAGGTTCTCTGTATGGCTATGCCCTGGGAATATGTAATGCAGCTCAGAGGCTCAAAAAGCTTAGGAAAGATTTCAGTTGCTGGAATCACATGGAAAACAGAGTTAGGAGTTTGAGTCTTTGACAAGTTAGAAGAGTTGAGAAACACTTTGAACTTCCCACTGAAACAGCAGACAGAGCAAAATACATGTTCCCCTGCATTCAGGAGGATTTCAGTTTCGGGGTGAGAACAAACAGGTGTACATTCATTTAGTAAAATGCTGGTCCTGTGCTAGGTAGAGAGCACTTATTGAAGGAATAGGCAGGATGGGCCCTTCAGCAGAGGAAGGTTAGACCTTGAGGGTTAAGCAGGTAAAAAGGAGGGAGGAAGAAGGTTCTGGAAGAGAAAACTATGTGTGTCATACTCAGAGATGAGAAAATTTGTACATCAAAGGAGAAACACCAGAATTTACCTGGGGTTAGAAGGAACACAGTGCGGTGGAAAAATTTCATGAGCCAGGTGTCAGAAAACCTGCCCTGACCATTAAGTAGCAGTGCCCCCTAACACCTGCCCATGCAGGATGCAGGATGCAATGTATACCATTAGACATGTCGGACAGCTTCCAAGTCCATACACTATTTAAGATCTTTCATGCAAAAAATAAATAAATTCAAAAAGACCACAGTGCACGTTTATGAGCTGTGGAAAGAAGGTTGTGAATTTCCAGAGGCTGCACTTCTAAAACCCAAATCTCTCCCTCCCCCGCCCCCTCATCTTTGCTGTGGTTCACGATGTCCAGCACTGTGAAAATGTGCAGAATTGAATTGAGAGGTACTTCTCTCTCAAGAAAGAACTGAAGATGGAGTCATTCAATTGGGACTATTTTTTCCAATGGAGGAGTGAATAGGGGCGGACTTGCCTTCTTCAGAGGAAAAATGAGCACTCTGTGGTGTCCTGGAGAACATCCCAGACACAAGCGTGGGAACCTGACAGACACTCCATTCTCGCTGGCAGAACCCAGTCTCTGTCCCTCACGTTGGAGTTTCCTGTGTTTTCGAGTCTTTGTCCTGCTCCTTCCTTCACCCCAAGGGAAGCCGTCCAAGCACACCAGTTGTTTCATGCCACCATGTCTTAGTTGTCACCCTCCGCCTCTGTCCCATGCTTACCCTTTACATGTAGCACCCTGTTTCCAAGGTAACTGCTCTCACACATACAAGAGTCATCTTTTCAATTTCTCCCGTGCCTTCCTTGTTTAGATCTGAACCACGTTCCTCGGTAACCTTACTTTAACCTCCACATTTCTGCACTTACTTTTTAAAACATTTCTTTCTCCCCTGTTTACAATATGTGATACAACTAGCGCTCAATGAATGTGGCTAAATAAATGAATGTCTTGAATATATGAATGAATGAGTGCTTTCTGCATTTCTGCAGCTCAAGTGCTTGTTTTCAAATCCTTTCTCTTGCCACTTACCAGGTGGACGAATTTGGCAAAATAACTTCAAGTTGCTGTCTCCGTTTCTCAGTTATAAAATGGAAATGATAATAATACTGTCTGCCTCATTGACTTGTTATGATGTTTTAAATGAGTTAGTATTTGTAAGGCTCTAGAAGAAGTTTCTGGAACATAGTGCTAACTGTGTAAAATGCATCAGCATCCTGGAGCAGAGGTGAAAACTGCCTGAGGTCGGTTAGGTCCATGGAGACTGGGAGCAGAGACAGATTCACAAGCTGTGAGGAGAGAAAACTGTTGGGCTTGATGACCAAGGAAGAAAAAGAAGTTAGGACCAAGTCTTGGGATTCTATTACGAGTCACTGCAAGGGGAAGACAGGCCTCCTCCATGAGTTCATTACTTCTAAGCATTTGTTCACCTCAAAAAGCAAAGAGGGTCTGAACTTGAAGGATAAACACAATCAACTTCTCTGGGAAAGAGGGAGTCTGGTGTTTTTTAAAGACAACAACGATGTGCTCTAAATAGTAGAGAAACAGATTGGCCTTTATTCTGTTCCAGGATCCCATCCAAGACACCACGTTACATTTAGTTGCCAAATCTCCTGAGAGTCCTCTTGGCTGTGATATTTTCTCAGACTTTCCTTATTTTTGATGACTGCATATAATTTGTATTGCCACAAACTTAAAGGCTAACACAATACAAATTTAACTTCTAGTTTTGTGTAATGGTGCTGGGTCATATGAATGTGTCTCACTGATTAAAGAAAAATTAAGAGATATTCTCTGTAAGGATGATGAAGTTGAAACTACTGATCACCCCTGTCTAGCTATGACATTTACCTATAGACCGACCTTTCCCCCAGCCTCCGGTAACTACCATTCCAACCTCTACTTCTTGGAGGTCAACTTTTTTAGAATCACATGAGTGATATTTACTACATGCACAGTAGGCTGACTATAATTATCTATAATGCTTTATGTATTTCCAAATAGCTAGAAGAGAGAATTTTGAATGTTCTCACCATAAAGAAATTATAAATGTTGCCAGATATGGAGGTGCACACCTGAAATCCCAGCTACTCAAGAGGCTGAGGCAGGGCAATTCAGAAAGAACCTGTCTCAAAATAAAATAAAAAGGACAGGGGGTATAACTCAGTGTATAGCACTTGACTTGCATGTATGAGGACCTGAGTTCTACCCCCAGTACTAAAAACGAAAAGGAAGGAGGAGGAGGAGGAACCAAGAAATATCCCAAATATCCTGATTTGACCATTGCACAATGCATACATTTATCAAAACATCATCTTGTACCCTGTAAATATATACAATTATTGTCTGTCAATCAAAAATAAAAATAAAACAAGAAAAACTCAGAATAAAAATGCATGCTTAATATACATACTGATACTGGCAACCCTCACTTTTCATATTCATATATGTGTGTATGTATACATACGTGCATATATTTCAATTATCATGGTTTAGTTAAATAACACTAGTACCTCAATAACCTGGCTCAAATTTCATTTGTACATTAACTGCAATTATGCTTCCTTGTACAAACTTACCAAGAGTAGGGTGAATGGTACTTCTTACCATATCACTAACAGTATGGGTAAGTATCTGTTATGCCTGGGACAACTGACATACTCCTTTCTAAGTCTGATGGGCTTCTAACACTTTATTCTCTGTGCTTTCAACACCTTGAAATATTTCCAAGAACTTTTAAAAAAATTTTTGTGTGAATTTTTTTTTAGCCAGCATCACTTCCTCTTGGATGTCTTCATCCTTTTCCTCACGACTACATTTTTATGTTCAGTTCTCTTTCAGTAAGTTCCCAGGGCTGGCATCTAGAGCCTCTCAAATGGCAGCAGTGTCAGCATACTCATGGTCAGCTGTCCTCTTTCACATCTCATTTCATATCTGGCCGTATTACTTTTCATTTCTCCACCGCACTTTCATCTGTTACACAATTTGCTCTTTCAATCATCAGTTTTGTAAACTGGCACGAGTTAATCACAGGGAGACATGGAGCCAACCCAATTTCATGCTTTGCTGTCCGTGAGTTAACTAAATAACAGATGTACAGTAACCATAGTGAGGTGATTGGTACATCTCTTATTTGCACAGTGATTTTTGAAGTGAGGTGTTGGCAGAGAAGTTTGTTCCTCCTTATCTCAAGGTGTTATGTTCCCAGCACACACTACAGTTATTCCTGAGAATTGTAAGTGAGACCAGGCTGAGAAGTGGGTTGTTCAAGGCCACCCAGAGCACTTTCCTCCACTTGTCCTTTCCCTCTCCCTTTCCATTCCCTTTCTCTTTACCCCTTCCCCCTTCCTTTTCCTCCATTTTCTTTCTTTTCTTTCCCCCATTTAAATCTATGAGTCCTTTTTGCAGAACCCTGTTCCATCCTGGTAGAGTCTGAATCTGTTGAGACCACAGAGATTGTCTTTTCTGAAAACCTTCCATCTTGAAATGGTGGTAGTGGATCCATAGACCAGTGACCTTCTGAGGATCTCCTTCCTCATCCTTCAGAGGTAGGATGTCTACCAGAAGACAAATATCTCCCTCCTGATAATATTAATCATCTTTCATGACACCTGGAAATGCATTTCTCTCAAATTCTCCTTCCACTATGAGGGAGAACAGGAAAAAAATAACAAGGATGTTAAACAATAGGCACTTTGGGACAAGGCCGGTGAATCTAGGAAATACTGAAAATTAAGGATTGGGATGTTACAGAAACCCTTTACCTTTCTGGATGCTGTTTGACTTACCTGTCAACCACAAACTTTCCAGTAAATATGGCTGAAGAAGAGGACAGAGATGATCTGGGCCCAGGTTCTATAACAGATAGCCAACATGCTTCTGTTGAAAGAATCCACATTTAAACAGATTCTTGGTCCCACTTTTAACCTACCATGTTAGAAGTAACAACAGGGATTGGGATGGAGGGGAGGTGGCCCTGAGAATCGGCATCTTTAATAAGTTATCCAGGTGATTCTTCTGAAGTCTAAAGCTTGGGAATCACTACTGGCCACTCTTCTTTCAGTACAAAAAAAAAGGGGGGGAAATAGGGCTGGAGCTGTGGGTCAGCAGTAGCACACTTTCCTGACATGTGTGAGGCACTGGGTTTGATTTTTTTTTTTAAGAAGTATGGGGGAACAGCCTGCTCTCCAAAGTATTGTGCTTCACTCCTGCAATCCTTCAGAACAGAAAAAGGGTGACGAAGGTAGCATTGAATGTATCAAATATTCATTTTCATTCCCTTTCCTAAAAGAGGACCATGTGTCCTGTCTTTGGCCATGAGGATTTCGAAGAGCTTGACGTCACACCAGGTCACATGCCTGATGACAAAAGCGATGTAAGACTGATGTGAGTGACACCTGGGAAGACACTCTGTCTTTCTGCCGCAGACTTGGATAAGGCCTTCTTTTCCTTTAGTCTGGATCCCCAGATGAAGAAACTAGGTGAGGTAGACTAGTCTTTACCTTGATAGGAGAGGAAACAAAGTGTCATTACAAAAACTGAGATCCTAGATTTTTGTTTTGTTTTGTTTTACTTTGTTTGTTGGTTTGGGTACCTGGGATTGAACTCAGAGGCACTCCCCCAGCCCTGTTTTGTATTTTATTTGGAGACAGTGTGTCAATGAGGTGCTTAGCACCTTGCTTTTGCTGAAGCTAGCTTTGAACTCGTGATCCTCCTGCCTCAGCCTCCCAAGCCGCTGGGGCTGAATTTGTTTTTCAATGGAGCACAACATGAAGATTTTTAATCTGAGGAGATAATTTTTTAAAACTTCCTTTCCTAAAAAGAATAGTAGATACGAACATGCAAAAGTAAAAAGTGACTTTTGCTATCTCTAAGGTAGTGCAATGGGTGCACCTGCCAATCCCCAGTGATAGGATGACCCAGGTGTGTAGCCCTCCACCCTGCACTGTCTCACAGACAACAGGACAGCTCTGATACACCTCAAAACAATGGAGACAGGAACTATCTGCCCTGCTTCCCTGCTATGGACACATACAGTTGATTATAAAATAGCACCAGGAAAATTGTCTTCAAATCTATCTGAGTTTTCCAAAGCTTCTCCTGTTTGGTTTTCAAAAATCACCTTCTCTTCTTTCATGACAACAGGACAAGACAAAGTGTCTGCTTTAATATTCAAGACCTGTTATTCTCAGACAGTATAGTGCTGTTCAGCAGGAAAGTTCTATTCAACATATTAAAAAATTCCTCTAACTCTTCCCCTCTAATGTGTTTTGAATGTGTCCCCCTCCCAAAAAAAAATATGTGTTAGAAATTTAACCTTCAGTACAAGAGTATTGGGAGGTTTTTAGGTCAAGATGTCTCCACCCCACAAATGGAATAATGCTGATTTTGAAAAGGTTCCAGGCTGTGGGTCTGCTATGCTCATCTCTCTCACCCTCTCATGTTCTCTTTGCCCTTGCTAGATGCACTAGCCTTTTGATCTTGGACTTCCCAGCCTGCAGAACTGTGAGCTGATAAATCTCTGTTCCTTATAAATTACCCTGTCTGTGGTATGCTATTATAGCAGCACAAGACAAGACACATTCTCATCACATGTGAATCACAGACACCCTGACTGATACCTTTGTAGGTTCCCAATTTCATCTTCCCAAGAGCATAGATTACAAACACAAATCAGAATGGAAGAGCAAAGTGTGTGGCGAAATCATCTACACATTTCCTATTGAGTAATAAAAAAACAATGGCAAGACTCTGAAATATATAGAGATACTATTGGGATCTGTTTTCTTGTACATGGAAAAGAACACCCAGAAACTGCCTTTCTTCAATTGGTAATCTTCTAAGTAAATAAAAATATTATACAAATGTTAAAAGAATCGGTCTAAATGATACTGGAAGCAGTTTTACTTAATATGCTAAAAGTATGTGCAGGTTTACTCTATACCTGGGTGGCATGTAATTTTATTAAAGCAATTATCACACAGAATTTTATTAAAGCAATTATCACATGCCATTTTTGCTTCTTGATTAGTCTACATAGTACAAGAACAAATGCCTCTGTTTCAAAATAAAAAGCCAGTAATCCCTCTAAGGTGTGATTAGAACCATGTCATTTGGCACACTGTGCTTTAAAATGGTATCAATTTCTTCCCCATCACACTTCCAAAATATATGACCATAATAAGAATGCCATCTAGACTGGTTAGGGCATTTGTTCATTAAAAAGCCAACTCTCAGCTACCTTTAAAGCCCAAAGATTTATCAAACATATTTTTTTCAAGCATGCTTAAAGAAGCAATCTTAAGCCAAACACCTTAGTTTCCAATATGTTGTTTCAAATGCAGAGAAAAGATGCTTCCATGTAAGAAAGAGCTGTAAATAAGCCACAAATAACTAAGGAGAATTGAATGTGCCTTTATATCATGACCCAAGCCAACTGAGTCAGAAGTCAAGATAGTTGAAGTCTCTCTTTCTCCCTGACTTAGGAACCTAAGTATCATCCAGGAGTTTCTGAGACTTTACAGAAACTGAGGAAAAGAGGATGTTCTAAATTCCATCAGGACTTACCTATGGAGGGACCGTCTCAGGCCAAGATAACCACTAGAAGCCTGACAAGGAGGTATTTTTCCCTTCCTTCTCTAACTGCAAGAATTCAAGATATGTTAAAAGGTCTAGAAGTTTTTCACCTGGTCCAACACTTCCCAGGATACCTCAGAAGGCTCTGGCCTTGTTTCATAACCCCAGAAAATGTCCAGATTTCTGTAACTGACGCGAGAACTTGTACAGGCACACACATGTGTACGTACGTACACGTGCACACCCGTACTAATTATGGGCTGGCCCACTCACTCAGACTGATATCTGAACAAAGACTCAGATACATCCATTCTCCTCAAGGTTTAAGGGTACAAAATATCATGCTTTCTTTATCAACTGGCCATCACTGCCAGAGGCACCTCCACTCCACTAAATTTATCATCATGGTGATGGGACAGGGATGCCCTCCATCTCTCAGGGATTCTTTTACTTCTCATGCACCTTCTTATATCACTTTCTTCCCCATCACACTTCCAAAATATAAGACCATAATAAGAATGCCATCTAGACTGGTTAGGGCATTTGTTCATTAAAAAGCCAACTCTCAGCTAAATGAAGAGCCAAAGATCATTAGAGGTGACAGAGCATGGAATTTTTGAAATGAGTGCCTCCCATAAGGTCTCAAATATCACCTTGGCCGTTTATGACTCTCTTGGTGTGTATTTTATACACCATTTATTTAAAACAGCTTTGAGAGAAGGTCATTCAGGTATTTGGATGTGGGTTAACATCTAAAATGAGCCATGGTTTATTATTCTTCTTATTGTCCACTTACTAAGGAGAGTAGAGTAGATGGCTGAAGTCTATGAGCTCATTTGAGAAAGTGCAAAAACAGCACTTTTCTTCTCTTCTTATTAGAATGAATACCTTGATATTTAAGGCTCTAACCCTGCAGAAGTGAGTGGTGATTTTGTGCGTATAGTACATCTCTCCTCCTCCTTCCAACTCCTGAGCATAATATCCTAACTCAGGCAGGGAAGAGGGTCAGTGAAAGGACATTAGTGTCTGCAGCAGTGTTCGGTGTAAATGAATTGGATCTATAAGACAATCTTATCAAGCTTGTTTTAGCATAAGTGGCAGCTTTATGTTGTAGCACGAGAGGAGGCGGTGAAGGATACCGAGATGCCCCATAAACCTGCAGGAATTTTACAAGCCAAGATAGATGTTGAGATAATGAGAACAGATTTACTTGTCAGAAGCTCTGATGACCAAATGAGAGTTTTCCATGATTTCCAAAAGGAACATTTTTAATACATTCATGACACCATAGCACTCCACAGCAATTGATGATCCACAGAAATGTATGTAAATTCGTATCAAAAAGATCCACCTCTGCTTGTCAGGAACACCAGTGGGCAATTTGAGAGTCACTTCGGCATGGTGGTATTTTTGAATATTCACTTTTGCAAACTCATCTCCAGTTTGCTCTCATTATTCTGGAACTAATTGAAGGGCTCCACACAGGAAGACTAAAAGCAATTCATTTAAGACGCTGAGCAGGATTTTTATGAAAGTTCCCCGTGAATGGGAACTAGGGGGAAATAGTAACCACAGGGCCAAAGATGGAGCTCTGTGGTTTAGAACATCTTTGAGAGGAACAGAGGAGAATTAAATGGTTAAGGTTCAGAACATAAAGATGCTAATGGTGGAAGGCCCCCAGAGGACAGTTTAAAACTGTTAATGTTCGATGAATTTATTAACCTAGAAAAAGAATGGGTTGTGAATTTAACAGTGTGCTAATGTTACAGAAGTGTTAAGAGAATTCAGAAATGAGAGGGCTGTGAGAGCCACCAGGGCCATCTGATTCCTTTCCATGATGCCCCCTGGGCAAAGCAAAGAACCCAGCATGATGTAGAACCCTGCATTAAAAGACCATGATGGAATGTCCTAAGCCAGGACCCGAGAAAGGGAACAGAGCACCATAGTCCTTCCTGGTATACAAGAAAATATAAGTTCAACAGTCTGTTGCTTAGTGATAAACATATTATTGAGCATGGAGGAAAGACTCTATTTAATGAGAATTAGGAATCAGAAAGAATATGGGAGGTTCAAGCAGGATTAAGAAATAAAAATTGCAGCAAAAATGGGTTTAGTTTGTGCCAATGTATAAGCCAGTGATGGAAGTCTATGGTGAACACCATTTTTGTTTGTTTGATAAGCAAATTTAGACTTTCAAAAGGGAAAGGGTTTCAAACACGAAGTCCTATTATTTCCCTCAAGACCAGTACCCCCAGCTGCTCCAAATGGAGCAGCAAAGTGAAATTAACCAGTTCCCTTGGAAGGCTGCAGTGGTTCAGCTTCAGGGGCTTGTTAATTCTCCTTCTCCAGGGGCTCCAAGTGAGGCCTGAGAGCAGAGCAGGGAGGCAGAGTGAAGAGAAGAATTAACAAGCTTCCTAAAGCATTGTACCCCTGCTCCTTTCAAGGGAATTGGTTAATTTCACTTTGCAACTCCATTCAGATCAGCTCAAGTTTGAAAAAAGCTCCAATTAAACAGAGGCAGGAGGGAGACAAAGGCAATTGGGTACGAAAGGGAAGGAATGGGTAGAATTTAAATCAGTGACCTCAATCCAAAGCATGCCCCCCTCCCCCGCTAAATACTCAAGCAAAAGTATTTGTTTTCTAAAAAAATCTAGCCAAGACGTTAAAAAAAAAAAGTTATTTTAAAAAATTTTATTCTTCCTTTGAATCTCAGGAGAGCTTCTGAGATATCACTTCTTCTTCAGCTGACTCACAGGACTAACTGCTATTTATGTCTGATCCATGTTAAACCCACTCACCCTTTAACTCTGGATACCATGAAAGCCTGCACCCATTTTCAACATGAAATGACTTTATCCAATGTCTTAAAGTTAAAAAAAGAGAAATGAGCACTTACGGGGGGCTTATAAGCACTGCCTTGAATTATAGAAAGGGGGAGAGAAATAAAGGAATGGAAGAAACTAATAGAAAAAATAAAGGATGATAAATGGAAGAGGTCAGAAGGGGAAAGACTGTGAAAATAATAAGTGCATAAAAGTTAACTAAAGCATGAGGAACCATATTTAAATGGTACTTTGAAGGGCATATATATATATATATATATATATATGTAAACCTATGGACAAATTCCAGGTGGATTCCACACATAGCCTTAGGAAAATTTCTGAGCTTTTCAAAGAAAGAAATGTCAACTTCCTTTCAGAAAATGAGTATAGAAATAAGGTCCACTGTTGAAGACCATTGGACCAGAGGATATGTATGTAAGGTACCTGAAATAGCACATGTTCAGCGTCCAATAAATGGCAGTTATTATTATTATTTTTATTAAAACTTAAAAATAGATAAATCTGGGGCTCAAAATAATTTAAGATATCATCTTATTAGTAGATTCCCCAATTAATTTTGCATCAATCTAACCTGTATGGAGCTTTATAAAACTAGAGCTTTGAAGGCCCAACCTCAAATTTATTAACTCCAAATTTCTGTAACTATTGTCCAGAAATCTATTTCCAATCCACCAGATAATTTTGACTAATGATTCTTGGATGAGCTAGGCCACTTGCTGATATCTCACAGTAGCAGTAGATAACCAAGGACCCTAGGTGTCCTGTGTCTCTGTGAGATCTTGTCTCTTATATCACTTCATCTCTATGGTCAACTATAGTGTTGTTTTCAGTATCCTTAGAAATCTGGTTATTGTTACTGTCAACATTATTATTACCGACCATTTGTTGTTCTGATTCTGTGCACTTAATGAATCCCACCATTTTGTCACAAACTCTGGCCCCAGAGTTTGTGACAAAAATGGTGGGATTCATATTATACCCATATGGTAGCGTGGAAAACAATACAATTCTTTTCTCAAGTCTGCTAATCCACACCCAACCACAGGTAATCATTCCAATACTCATATCCTGGCACACTCCCAGCTTGCATGGGATCAAGAAAAGGTTTTGTGGTTTTCCTGCCAAGCTAAGATCATTAAGAGGTCTTCTTCAGGTATTCATCCAGTCCTGGGACATCGTTATGTTCTGCCTACGGCAATATAACCCCAAACTTTGTTCTTGATTCCCACTGACCACCTACAGAGGAGGAAGGTGAAAAAATCATGGTCATCTTCTCTGTTTTATCCTCTTTTTGCTTCAATATCTCTTCCATCAGCTTGCTTCTGAGGAGCTCTTACCTCTCCTAAACAGCATCTAAGCAGAGGAGGTAGAATGAAAAAAAGAGAAGAAAGTTCTACCGAGGTGTGGAGATGGCTGCACTGGCGTTTAAGCAGACTTCTCTCCTTGCAGGAGCCTTTGTAGGATCTTGGGAAATCTGCATCAGAGGAAACCTTGAGCTAGCAATCCCCAGGGCAGGGACTCCCTACCTGACTGCCTGGACTCTTCTCCAAGCCCTTGGTATTTGGTCATATACTTCCATTATCTTTCTGCCTAGTTTTCCTCGTCCTTTCAAGCAGCCTGATAGAATAGGATCTAAAATGACCCTCCTCAGCTCTCTCTCATACAGCTCACAATCTGTTTACGGCAAACAGCCCAAATTTTGCTACTTACCATTCAGAGTGTAGCTCCATTCTGTAATAGTTTCCCAAAACTGTCCTAACAAAGTACCACAAACCTAGTGGCTTAAAAACAACTGAAATATATTGTTTGAACATTCTGGAGGCTAGAAGTCCAAGAATCCATGGGATGGCAGGGCCATGCTTCCTCTGAACCGTGTAGGATGAGTCACTGGGTGCCTCCTCCGGCTTTGGGGTGTTTGTAGTAACCTTTGGCATTCTTTGACCAGTGAATGCGTCATTCCATTCTGGGCCTCTGTCACCACATGTCCATTTCCTCCCATGTCTCTGTCCCTTATCTTCTAATAAGATACCAGTCTTATTGGATTAGGGTTCACCCTAATGTACTATAACCTCATCTTAACTTGAATTACACCCACAAAGACTCTTCCAAATAAGTTTATTCTTGACTAGAGGTTGGGATTTTCCAAAAATCATATATGTTTTGGAAATGGGCACAGGTCAGCCATAACACATGCCAATATATAACTTCATTTGAGCACATAATGTAATTGCACATGTTCAAATAGACCATAGAGTCAAAAAGCTATTTTGTACCATTAAAAAAAAATCTGCATGCATACATACATGTACTCCTCCATCACTTCATCCCCTCTAGTTACATACTCTTGACTTAAATGGATTCCCCAATGTATGCTTTATCTAATTTTTCATCTCACATTTCCTGCTTAATAGTTATGTGCAAGTCAGGTCAGCATCAGGGACTTCCTATAAAACACACATGGTTGGAATGACGGAGTTCTTGGGAAAACCCCTGTGCCATTCTCCACTTCCTCGGTTCACAACACTCCAACCTCTGGCTCTTTGAGACTCTTTATTCTCCATAGAATCTTCTACCAACAGGCTCTGTTTAGTTCCATTTTATGGATGAAAGTTGTCAAACTAATTTCAGCTTCAACTTCATTATTCCAAACTTGATGTGGCTTTGAACAAACTTTCAAACCACTTGCAGTATTTGAGAAACAAAACTCCCAGCAACTGGAGGTTCAGTTGTGTACAACCAAACGAACAAGCATAGCACATTTGGCAAGTAAATACAGTCCTGCCTATCTGCATCCACCTTTTCTGAACACCATTTTCTTCCTCTCTTGTCAAGAAAACTTCTGCTATCAAGAAACCTTCTGTTCTCCAGTTTTCTGAAATTGACATGACAGCCAGTGTGAACTGACCTGAGAAATTTACTTGAGATAGAGAGAAAAAAAAAACATATCTAATAAGTTGCACCTTAGGAATATTCACATGTCTAAGTAATATTACACAAAGAAACTCTCTTAAGGGGGAGTCAGTTCAAAAATCACTGAATTATAGAACTGGACAGGGCCTGCATCCGCCTGCCTGGGGTCTTACTGCACTGGACTAATTCAATTGTTGAACAGAGTTTGTGTGTGTGGTTCTGGGGACCCCAAGCCTCACATATGCTGAGCACGTGCTCTGCTACTAAGCTTCTTTCCTGCCCACCTGGCATATATTTTGAAAGCCAATATGGACCTTCATTGTGTTGTATTCTAGTTTATACCAGTTTGTTCTGGGATAAACCATGTTAGTTAGACATTTGTCTAGCTTCCATTAGGAGCAATCATCACTTATTACATGATAATATAGTACCTTATATAGAGTACTCAATTAAATGTTTATGGAATTGAATTCAGTCCCATCAGCTTCTAATTTTACGGTTAAGGAAAAACAATATACTGGAATACAAGGGACTTTCCTAAAGTTGTGTCTGGTCAGTGGAAAACACCAAATGAATCACTAGCATTTAAGGCACCAGAGTAGGAAAATACATTCTGCCTAATTCTAACCTTTAAACCTTACCATATTGGCACCCACCTAACCATTCCACCAACATGAAAGAATGGCCTTATTTTTAAAATATATCTGGCTCAAATTTTAACCTTTAGCACTAATTTATTGGAAAAATCACCAGTTTACACATTCAATATGTGCTTTCTCATAAGTGTTCAGATAATTATTCTTGGTCCCGATGTATAATAGTTTTATGATAACCATGGAGTGTGGTAGAGCAGGAGTAGTGACTGAATCAGCCTCACTATATGCAGAGAGAATTTGAAAGACATCCTGTTTGAAAGAGGAATGGTGTAAACCTTGAAGGAAGTAGGAAGAGGGTGACTGGACTGGTAATGAATGAAAATAGTCACATGAAAAATGGCTAGAGAATTAGAAGATTTGGGGCCTTGAATAAAAAGGATATCAGAGAGCCCATAGGTGTTATTTTAAAATATTTGAAGGTATTGGATGTGGTAAATGAGTAAATTATCTCCATGTGTTTGCAGAGCAATAAATAAAACCAAAGTTGAAGCAAGAGGAAATCACCATCAATTTAGGTATTATTTTCTGTCTGACCAGGTATTCCTCTTTTCCCATCCTTGGTGGCATCTAGGACAAGACTCTCTGCCCCATTTATTTAGAAGAACATCATATTTCAATAATAATAATAATAATAATAATAATAATAAACTAGGGTTTTAACCTTGGGTACTGTACCACTGAGCCACATCCCCAGCCCATTTTTTGTTTTGCTTTTTATTTTTTTATAGCATCTCACTATATTTCCCAGGCTGGCCTCAAACTTACAATTTTCCTGCTTCAGTCTCTTAAATTACTGGAATTACAGATTGTGCCAAATAATTTCAAAAGCCCCATCCAATAACATAAAAATGTTGAACCTTATCCTATTTGAAATGTCTCCTTCCCCTGCATCTGGCTGCAATCTGAACCACCTGAGGGATTGTACCCCTCTCTCCCCCCTCCACCTCTGTGCTCATTCACCAGCTACTCCATTTGATGGCTTCAGGGACAAACACAGGACAGAGGGAGGACTCAGCAGAAATGGCTCAGTCGTATGGGGTGGGTGGAGCCCTACCAAGGCTCTCCCAGGGATGGTTTCTCTCACTGATGTTTTGACAAACTTCCTGAGGATTTGCCAAATGTAGGTCAACTTGAGCAAGATCACATCTCCAGCTGCTGCTTGTGACTACTCTGAGCTTCCTGTGGCCCCCCTGGTGGGATCTCACTGCCCTTTATGCAGTCCTTTTGGACTGGACCCTTTCAAGCTGCCCTCCCTGCAGTTTCCCCCAATGAGATTCAAGTCGAGGCACTGGCAAAGACATGTATCTGTCTACAGTTGGAACAAGTGCCACTCATTCACAGAGTTTTTCTTCCCTCTGCCACCAGCAAGGGCAGCTCCACCCACAGCCTGTCACCAGCAAACTGTTTAAGAGTAACTCAAGTGTCCAGTCTCCAAATGTCCAGAGCTTGACCAACACACATCAGATACCATTTTTATTAATTAAACTTATCTTAACTGAAATATATGTATATGTTATCTACATAAATGATACACATTAATGGGGTACATGTGTTGTTACAATATATGTATACATTGCATAATGTTTAAATCAGGTTAAACACATTTATCTCAAGCATTTATCTTTTCTTTATGGTAAAATTTTCAAAATTTTTCTAGCTTTTTGAAATATACAGTGCTTTAATGGTATCAGTACTTACTCTGTTGTGCCAGGGCACACCAGAATCTCTTATACATTTCTAACGGTAACTTTGTACTCTTTGATCAGCCCATCCCCACCCCATCTTCCCCTGCCCTCCCAGTCTCTAGTCATCAACATTCAATCTTTCTATGAGATCAACTTTTTAAGACCCTTACCTGTACACTCGTCTTTCTGTTCCTGGCTTATTTCACTTAACATGATGTTCTCTAGCTCCATCCATATTGTTACCCATGAAAGAATTTTATTTCTTTTTATAGCTTGTAGTATTCCATTGCATATGTATGTACCACTTTTTCTTCATCTGTCAATCAGTTGATGGATGCTTACATTGTTTCCATTTTGGGCTATTGGGGACAATGTTACATTAAATATGAGAGTACAGTTGTCTCTTTGACATACTGATTTTGTTTCCTTTGATTGATTGATTGATTGATTGAGATGATGCTGGGGATTGAACCCAGGGCCTTGTGCACACTAGGCAAGTACTCTAGCAACTGAGCTATATTCCCAGCCCTGATTTTATTTCCTTTGGAGATATAAACCCAGTAGTGGGATTTTGAATCATATAGTATTTTTTTTAAGTTTTTTGAGAAGACTATTTTCTCCATAATGTCTATACTAATTTATATTCCTATTAAGAGTGTGCAAGTCTTCCCTTTTCTCTACATTATCATCTGCACTTGTTATATTTAGTCTTTGATAATAACCATTTTGCTGGGGTGAGGTGATAGCCCATTGTAGTTTTGATTTGCATTTCCCTGATGCTGAGTATTTCCATGATGCTGGGTATTTTTTCAAACACTTATTGGCCACTTGCATCTCTTCTTTAGAGAAATGTCTACTTAGGTCCATCTTTAAACCAGGTGATTTGTGGAATTTTTTTCATTTGGATTTTTGCATTCCCTTTACGTTCTGTGCATTGATCTCTTGTCAGATGTACACGTTGCAAATGTTTTCCCCAATTCTGTAGATTGTCTCTTCATCCTAATTGTTTCTTTTGCTGTGCTTTTTAGCTTCCTGTAACCCATTTGTCTAATTTTTTGTTTCCTGTGCTTTCAGGGTTTTATCCATAAAACCTTGCCTATCCAATATTCTAAAGCATTTTAACTGTTTTTTCTAGTAGTTTCATAGATTCAGGTCTTACATTTAAATTGTTAATCTATTTTGAGTTGATTTTTGTGAGTGGTGAGAGATAGAGGCCTACATTCTTCCTTCTGCATGTGACTATTAAATTTTCTCAGCACTATTTATTGAAATTACTGTCCTTTTCCCAATGAATGTTCTTAAAACCTTTGTTAAAAATCAGTTGGCTGTCAATGTGTGAGTCTATATCTAGACAGTCTATTCTGTTCCATGTGTCATGCTATTTTAATGACTATTGCTTTGTAGTATATATTGAAGTTCAGTAATGTCAGGGATTTTTATGGTTTCATACAAATTTTAGGATTTTTTTTCTAGTTCTGTGAAAAATTTCATTGAAACTTTGATAGGGATTGCATTTTCTCTGTGGATCACTTTGGGTGATATGGGCATTTAAAAAATACTGTCACTTTCAATCCATGATCACGTGATGTCTTTCCATTTTTTAAAAATCTCCTCTTCAATTAGTTTCATCAATGTTTTATAGTTTTCATTGTAGAGATCTTTCACCTCTTTGGTTAAATTGAGTTCTAGTTGTTTTTATTGTTGTAGTTATTGAAAATGGAATTGTTTTCTGGATTTCCATTTCAGAAAATTTGCTCTTGACATAAAGAAATACTACTGATTTTTTCATGTTGATTTTGTATCCTGTAACTTTGCTAAATTTATTAGTTCTGATAGTTTTTTGGAGAAATCTTTGGATTACATGTCAGGTTTTGTGAATAGTTTGAATCTTAAGTTTCTTCCAAAGGTTCATGTGGTGTAAGCTTGTTCACCAGGGTGATGCTGTTGGAGGTGGTATATCATTAAGAGGTGGGAGGCATTTAAGTTATTGGGGGTGTACCTTTGAAGGGAACGGTGGGTTCTCTGTCTCTTCCTCTCTTTTTCACTTCTAGTCATGAGATGAGCAGTTTTATTCCAACATACATTCTTGACATGATGTGCCACCACCAGTCCAAAGCAACAGCTCCAACCAATTATAAACTGAAACTTCCATTGCTGTGAGTCAAAATAAACCTTTCCTCTATACGTTGTTTGTCTCAGGTATTTGTTATAGCAATGGAAAACTGATTAACATGAAGTTTTAGCCAGATCCTCCTTTGTACTTAGTGTAGGGAGGTAAAGGTGGACTCTCACACTATGGCACGCAGAAAATATTCCCCAAAGTTATATCTTCCCTGAAGTCACTCAACCTTGCTATGTGTGAAGTGAGCGATAGCTAGTTCAGGCAGACCCAGTTTAAGATCACCTCATTTGCAAGTCTAGCTCCCTCTTAATTTAGAATGTTTTGTTTTCCAACTCGTGGGCATCTGTAGACAACAGCAAAACATTCCACTGAACATCCTGTAGCTTAAATAAAATGCTTCCATAATTTGGAACAGTTCAGAAAATGATGTAGTTGTCAGCCTCATAAACTTAAGAGTTCAGGCAGAGGCTAGATTTTGATTCTAGATTATCCGAATGCAGGTAACATAGATTGGAAGGCTGTGATCTCTAAAGTCCTTTATTTCTTAAGATGTAATGATCCACAGGCTGTCTCTGTACTGGATGACCTGAAAGATTACCCTCATCTTCAAGGACAAACAGGGGGAAGAACATCAACAGAAAACAAGAATATGATGCAACTCAATAAACATCTCCACATGTCCTAGTTGGCTATTATTTATTTGATCTCTTCTCATTTTGTTTGAATTGGCATATCTTGATAGTACCAAGCTTGTTATTTCAACTCCAACATAAAAACCCTGCAGGGATAAAATGAGAGTTCTGAGTTCAGATATATCAAGTATTCGGATAATAAAAAAAAAAAGCTTAGAAAATAAAATAGCAATACATTGGAACAGTTAAGCCATGTGAAAATACTCAACATCATTCTATTTAAAATAATTACTAATAATTACAATAAAAGCAATTAACATAATTCCATTCTCTCCTCCCTTTTCCTTTAGGCATTTTCATTTTAATTGCACTTGTATATTTTCTTTCTCAGGCCAGATATCATCCAATATAGTCAGGGTTCTCCATTCCCCCTCAATTTGCTTTAGTTTGAATTTTTCTTGGAAACTAAAAAAAGTATGTTTTAAATTCTAGGTTAGTGTTTCCCTAATCCTCTTGCTCCAAGTTCATCAGCACATACTTTTTGCTCTTTTGTGAAAATCTAGATGCAGAACCCATTTGGTTTCTGAGTGGTCCCAAGGAACTCATAACCACACGATAAGTGAGCAAGGTAGATTTTCTAACATTTGCCTACACAAGATGGAGAAGCCAGCCAGCGTCTGACACCCCTCCTCAAACCACCCGAGTAGATCTTCTTGCCTCTAGCCACGTTTCAGCTAAATCTCCTTGGAAGTTTTCTTTCCTCTTTTGACGTTTTTCTTCCTCGCTGCACACCTTCACTCTAGGACCTTGGCTACTCTTTCCCAGATTTTCCTCAGAAATTTCTCTTTCTTTCTTCAGTATGTGGGGTAAATCAGATTTTCTTTTGGAAGTCCTCTCAGTACCATTAGTTGATGTTACATGGATGATTTGAAGTATTATTTTCCTCAGTAGCCACAGTAGTCACACTCAATCTGGGGGCACAAATATGGGACAAAGCGGGTGTGGAAAGTGAGCCGGACAGTGCTACCCTGTTCCTGTGAAGTTCATGAGTCCACAAGCCCCCAGGCATGGCCAGCAGGACTCTGTTCTTTCCAGGGTCCACATTTTTCATGGCTCTCAAGACTGCATTCCACAAGACTTTTTATTTCCAACTCCACATCTACAGACTTGTTGAGATGGGAATAAGGACCGCAATGATCCAGATGATTATACCTTAAATTTATAGGGCACTTGTCTAAGGAACTCAGACTTCAGCTGAGGATCCAAGACTTCCCATCAGCTCCCCTCCCTAAATATCATAATCCCCAAAGTAGTGATTATGCCTACACATGAAGATATGTCAAGAGCTTAAATACTTTTTAAAGAGTTAGCCCTGGGTACAGCGTTCTGGCACGCCCCACCCATACCCCAGTCCAGGGGTGATGAAATCGGAAGCAGCAGTGAGTTTGGGCACCTATGGTTGTTGTGAGGTAGTTTACTCTCTGCCTGAATAAAGCACCAAGACATGCAGCAGGGATTGTCAGGGAAGGTGTGCCTCAGCTGTCAGCCCCCAATAGTCACCGACCACAGATTCTTCTAAGACGTGCTCCTCACCTCCCACCTAGCACCAACTGCCTTCTTTACCCCACCTGTTCTGTCATCTCTGCAGGAAGAGGGTAAGAGAGAGAGGCCTGCAGCTTACCTGAGGTTAATGATTACCCTGTGGCTTTTCTCTGCCGTGTACACATGCTAATGTTTTTTATTATCACCTGGAAACTTTTACAGGGAAAGAAAGGAGTGCACCACAGGCGCAGGTTACCCATAGCCTTCCTCACTGTGGAGTGTGTGTGTGTGTGTGTGTGTGTGTGTGTGTGTGTGTGTGTGTGTTTAGTCAACAGCATATTATAAAAGGAAGAACCTAAGGCCAGGAAATGACTCCAATCAAAACGACCTCTTCCAAAGTGTGTTGTTGAACCGTGAAAGGAATGCTCCTGTATGATTTCCAAGTGACGTTCGTGAGGGCAATCTGCATACTGCATGGGACAGGTATTACCGCCCCATTGATTTAAATTGATGTTTTGCACCATCAGCACACCCAAAGCACACATGGAGAACCTTCATTTACATGCCTTAAATACTGCCTTTACTAGGAAAGTGCGTGTCTTCATGTGGTTAAGAGACTATAATTTTGGCCCAGCAAAGCTGCTTTTTGGTTGATAAAATGAAAGCCTTTGGAGATTAATAGGTTCTGTGTGCCCTCATTCATTTTTCACAGGTACAACCGTGCTGATTCCTGCACCATAGCAATTTAAGCCTCACCTGAGAGATAAGAATCATGGTGCAGTCTTCCCCAGATGGCCCCTGTTTGTCCAGTCTCCCACAATCCTCCAGTTCCCTAAGTCAATACCTTCTCCTCCATAGACTTCTGAGAGTTAAAGCTAAACTTCACAGCAAATATGAAGCTATTTGAAGGGGTCAAACATCTCACCCACTAAAGATTACTACAGTAGAGCTCACTGAAATGACCTTTGGGGTCTTTGGAATACTTCTTCCCTAGACAAGTGTGCTACACACAAAAAGTTGTATTTCCCCAAAAACGTATTTGTCCCAAGGTTTAAGCCCATCCACAAGAAAAACATAGCTCCCTTCCATGGTGAACCCACCTGGGTCCCTATCAAGGCTATGCTAATCTCTCTTATAAGTGGCTCAATTTTTTACTACATTTGGGGCTTACTGCTGTGTGGCTTTTAGGTTGGGATTCTTTTTTTAAAAGCTTTGTCTAAAGGCTATCCATTTGATCAGAGAGTAACATCCTGAACACATCTTTTATCATTTCCCAGTCAGACTTGGGCTGCAGGTGGAATCCTGCAGCTATTTTGTTTAACATTAAAAATGATTTCATTTTGCTGCCAAAAGCTGGTCTTGCTGATCATGTTGCTCCTCAGAAGCCTAGAGAACTAGGGCTTTACCTTTTCAGTAGTGAGAGATGGCAGACAATCCTAATTAAGAAAGAAACACAGACAGGGAGAAAGACTACAACATAGAACAAGAAGAACAGCAACTCGACTGTGGTCGCTATTTCCATAATCCAAAGGAGGCTGGGAAATTGTCAAGGCTGCGGGAACTGCTTTCAAGAGCAGTCTCCACTCCAAGACAAAAGCAGAGGTGCCGCTGAACCTGCTCAGATCCCACTCCTTCCTTCAGTTCAGTGAGGATTTCAATTTAATCCAGTGTTGCAAACCCACCAGCTCAGTCGAAAACATTGCAAATTCTGAACGGCAACTCATTGTACTATTGCATTCACTATTTGGATTCAGAGAGTCTGAAGCTGTTTGCCCCAGGCATTATTTCTTCTTCTCCTGATTTCAAATCATCAGTTCAGATCTCCTGCTTGAGGACTTAGAGTTGATATAGGTAATGTCGACATCTGCAGTATCATAACCTGCTGTAGATGACACTCCGTCTGTTGACTCGGGTATCTAATCCTGCTACTGAACAATTGAACCTATATTATTTATAGTCCTGAATAATGGCGGTGACCATCACCCAGAGTAGCAGAACATGAAGACTAACTCTGAATACAGCACAGGGGAAATCCAACATTCTCAACCAAATCAGAACCTGTTTGTGCATATGGCTCCCATAATAGCTTCTTTGTGTTCTACATACAAGCATTAGAAAAAAGGAAAGGAACCTATCTCTAGAATTAGAAAAGGCCTGGCTTTGGCATCAGACTCTGATGCCTGATTCTGCCGACTCACGTGCAGAGAAGACAGTGCCTGCTAGGTACTTCCTGATGTTCCCATCTTGAATACTTCCAACTGACGGAGCCAGCCTAATGACTGTGGAAAAAGTTCTGGCTCAGGGAACATTAAAGACCACATATCTCTTATTCAGCCCTGAAAATTTACTGAAATATTCTTCAAAATTCAGAGGATAAAAGACCATTTTAGTCCAACAAACTTACTCAAAACAGTGTCAACGACCCTGCAAATGAAGAGAGAAAGGGATGCAGAAATCGCTTCAGTTGAGTGATTACTTTCTCTCAGACATTCTGCATGTACCTCATTGATTTCTCACTACAGCAGAGATTATTATTATTTTTAAAATTTTGATGTATATTTTATTTTTTTATTTTTTATTTCATTGGGGTTTTTTAGTCATACATTACAGTAGAATTCATTTTGATATAATTATACAAGTATGAAATATATGAAAAAAATGTTCAACATCTCTAGCAATTAGAGAAATGCAAACTAAAGCTACACTGAGGTTTCATCTCACTCCAGCCAGAATGGCAATTATCGAGAATACAAGTAATGATAAATATTGGCAAGGATGTGAAGGAAAAGGTACACTCATACATTGCTGGAGGGACTGCAGATTTGTGCAACCACTCTGGAAATCATATTATCATTAACTTCATCTTTTTGAAAAATCAATCGAGACTAAAACAATGGTAATAACATCTACAATGATTGTTTGGGAGAACAATATGTCAGTTTCTATACTAAGTGCTTTAAATGAATTATCTCATAGAAAACTACCCAGAAAAAGACAGGTATTTTTATCCTCATTTTATAAATAAAGAAATCAGGGTATTTTTTGGAGTAATTTGCCCAAGATCACACAGCAGTGGTCAAGATTAAAACCCCAGTCACCTTTACTAGGCCACAACCACCACGGGAACCAGATGGGATGTACTTGACTTGTAATCAATCCTAGCACTTAGTTGCTGGTTATGTGAAGTGCAGTAGGCCTCTCTCAATTACCACTAACAATTATGATGACTGAAAGCTTACAGTGTTCACTAGAAAATGAAGGCATCACTTAGACATAGAATCCAGATCAGTGTCTGGAGTCTCATCAATGGGTACTTGGAGGGACTATTACAGCTATTAGTGTCTAAAGCAGTTTAACTTATGTGAAGCTTTGTGCAGGCTACTTCCCTGAATTGCTGACCAAGGAATCTCATGGTGATAAAAACATTAGTTTGAGTACCAATAAATACATTATTAACTATTTTCTCCATAATTTAAATTGTATTTGTTTAAAACTATAATCAATTACTGTATTTATTGAAAGTTGCTTTCAATTTTGGAAATGGAGTCCCTTTGAAGATTTTGTCAGACAAGGTCACATTTTTGTGTGTGTGTTTGCTGTTTATTACCATCCCAGCAAATCTGTGATTTATCTTATACAATGATAAAATAAAAGTCCTATGAAGAAGTTTGGAAATATCCTCATATTGTCTGAGGACACCTATAGGTTTTCAAACTGATTTGGCTAAACATGTATCTAAGGTAAATTTGAAGTTTCTGAGCTTTTCTACTTATCGACTGTGGAAGGGGCCCAGAACTAGATGAATTTGCCCGTATCTGTGTGCAGCTCTCTGTTTGCCAACATCTCCTGCCCTAGGTGGCCCTATGATGGAGATCAGGCAGCAGGAGTAATACACACCTCTTTCAAGCCAAGCCCCATAGAACATCCCAAGCCCTTTTCCAAGCCCATTCTCCCTAATCTGTGTACCAAGAAGTAAAAGGCTCAGAAATGGTGAAGTCACATAATGGAAAGATACCAGATCCCTCAGTGGCCACTTGGAGCAAAGCCGCTCCATAAGGAGCCTCTACAAGTATTTATGGGAGATAATCTTGGTTGGGTCAAACCACAGAGAGAATTGTTTTCATAGCAGCCAGCCTTATTTTATAGTGACATTGGATCTAGAAAACTAAGATATTGCTATCTACCTTATCAAGTCTCTATGGAAATAAGATGATGAACATACATACATAGCAACTATTCCTCTTAATTTACACAAATTTGAGTCTTTAGCCCCTAAATGATTTCTTTCACCTGTTAGCTAAAGAATGTAGAAAGTTAAATATGTGTTTTATGATGTATGCCTGTATAAATGAATACACATGCTTTTATTAATGTGTGCCATGTAAACACACATCTATGGAATGGGGCCAGTCTTTAGGATGGCCACTTGCTGGTTAGATGTGAAAAGAAAAGCAATAAATCATGGATTTTAGGGCAATCATTTTATGCTCCTGCCAGATTCCCCACCAGCATTCTTCTCCCTAGAGCAATGGAACACAAGATTCAGTCATGTAGAATCACAGAATGGCAATCCCACGGTGTGAACTCTATGTAGCTCTTTATCTTGAAATCCTAGAGCTTCAGAATTCAAGCTTGTGTCCCAACAGGATGGCCTCTTCACATTATCATTAAGCAAGGAGGAGACTGTCCCAAGATAGAAAGCTATTGTGACTGATTTCTGGGACTTTCAAAAGCTCCTCCAAACTAAACTGAACTATAACCAAAGAACTTTTCCTAACAATGCTGGTTTCTGCATCAGACAATGATAAATGAAGATCACAATTTTAGAAAATATCCCAGAACTTTTTCACAAGAAATTGGAGGGAACACTAGGGTGACTAGCATGGTTGAAATCAGTTACACCTACAGAAAAATATAACAGTTCAAGGCCAACACATTAAATGTTCAAGGTGTACAACCAGGTATCTGGTCAGATTGGTTCAAGAGAGATATATAAATTCACAGCCAAGATCTGTCCTAGCACTAAACTTCTTTATAGATACAAAGGAACTGAACTAGGATCCCAGGTCTGGGTAGAATTTAAATTCCTGATGCTACCACTGCTCATCTCTCTGATACAAATATCTTTCTGTGATCCTGTTGTCCAGATTAGGCTCATTCAAGATTCCATCATCTTCTATTTTATTATTTTGCCTTTTTCATTGCTTGACTGGTTAATTTGGCTCTTCTGAGGTCTACAAATCTAACTTCTAAGGAGTGCATACAAGTTGAAAATATATCAGTGACTCTGTGCTCTTGATACACTGCATTCTGAAACTATAGCTTCTCCCATCTGATAGGTTCAACCTGAGGAATTAAAGAACTGGAAGCAGGTATCCTGGGCCAACGCCAGATCACTGTGTGAGATGAAGAAATGCTGGAGACCACACAGGAAAACAGCACAGGTTCTCATGACAATAATGAGAACCTATCCCGAAAGACCCTAAAGCTGAAGAAGCAAGATCAGAAAGCAAAGAGTAGAGTCAAATACTCCCAAGCTTGAGTATCGAGCTGTGGGCTCTGGCAACAAATTCTGCCAAATAAGAACTTCTTTAGTAGGATTTGAATTTGGCCTCCTGCAGGTGCAGGACCTCTTTCTCCATGGATGTTCAACACTTTTTTCAATTGGTAAAATGGCTATAGGTCAGAGATTCTGGATGAAGTTTTGCCTCTGGGGGGAAAAACTTCCAACAAATGTAAGACATTTTATAGCAGTTTTGCCCAGCCCAGCCCAGCCCAGTCTGGGAAAATCCAGTCAAGCTCCCAGCCTGGCAATGGGAGGTCTTTGGGCCCCATCCTCTGTTACATTCAGGTGGCTGCCATGGACCCCTCCAAAATTGCTATTGGTAGCTCTGGTTCTACCAAGAGCTACCATGGCTTCTACCTGTTGGAGACCACACAGCCACATTCTTCTCATTGTTCCCAGTAACAGAGCAATCTGTAGTATTATTATTTTGTCACAAATGTTCTAATATTTAACTTATCTTAATGCAATTTGGGGAGCTTGGGCATTTGATAGATACAAAATATGTGGGCAATATAGGTTACCCTACCACAATAACCTCACTTTCAATTTTTCCACCTCTCTCTACAAAGAAGAGAGAGAGAGAGAGGGAGAGGGAGAGGGAGAGGGAGAGGGAGAGAGAGAGAGAGAGAGAGAGAGAGAGAGAGAGAGAGAGAGAGGGAGAGGGAGAGAGAGAGAGAAAGAGAGAATGTTTTTCTCATTGCAACATTCACTCAATGCCACCAACTACCTGTTTCCATATGTAATAAATACTAATGGTTGGGTTGAATGTAGAAATGCATTACATATAACAACAGGTTACAATTATACAAAGCAAATACTCCATTACATTTCTTAAAAATTTATTCTATTTTTAAAATTCATCATCATAATATATATATATACTAATATTTTGGCAAAATTACTTGGCTGTATCAGGAATACAGTGTGCTAGGGATTCATAACAAAATGCCTCAGATCAGGTGCATCAAGAAGTGTATCCTCTCACAGTGGTTAAATTCAGAAAGCAGAGATCTGGTAGTGGCAGATCTCCTTGGTTTGCAGATGTCCTGACACAACTTTCTCTGTGTGTAGATGTATATTCCTCGTGTCTCTCTGTATGCCCAAATAGCCTCTTATTATGAGGACACAGTCATGTTGAATTGGAGTCTATCCTAAAGGCTTCATTTTAACTTTATCTTTGTCAGGCCTCTTCTTCGTACATAGTACAGTCTTAGGAACTTGAGGTTAGGGCTTGAATTTTGAGGGTACACAATTCAACTCATAATACCAAGTCACAAATTACATTATATAAGAGAATATAACAGCATAATTATGGGCCTTAGGATCATTGTATTGAGAATTGATTCTAGATTGATCCAGGAGTGAATGCATCTGGTGCATTTTAACCTAGTAGGAATCTTTGCCATTAACTCATTTAAAAATATACTTGTATTTCTCATACCAGGTACTGTTGGTGCTATACATAAACATATCAGCAATGGTCCCCGTCTTTAAGAAGCTCAGGACCCAGTGAACACCCAGGGTCAGAATATAAAGCAATCCATATTAGAAACCATAATGAGTTGTGAAATAAGTCATCAACTGTGTTAGAATTCTCCAGAAAAAAAAAACAGAACAAGTAGGATATGTGTACACACATGTGCTGGAGTCTGCAGGTCCAAGACTCAGGAAGAGCTAATGTTGAAGTTTGAGTCTAAAGGCAAGAAAAAGCTAATCTCCTGGCTTGGAAGGCAGCCAGACAGGTGGATTTCTTTTTCATTTGGGAAAGGCTCAGGATTTTGGCTCTATTCAGATCTTCAATTGATTAGATGGAACCCATCTATATAAGGAAGATGAATGTACTTTACTAAATCTATCAATTTAAATGTTAATCCCAACCCAAAACACTGTAAAAAAAATGTTTGACTAAATAACTGGGCACCTTTGGCCCAATCAAGTTAACACATAAAATTAACCATCACAGCAAATATAAGAATATTTGTCAGAGACTCTTCCACCTATTACCCATGTGAAGAATACAAAAGAGTCGAGGAAAGAATACATACAAAAGGGTTTTGGAGAGAATGTGTGGGGACTCTGGAGGCTCATGGGTTATTCTTCTGTGAGGAACACCTGCCCCAAAGGAAAGGATTTGTTCACCCCTCACCTCAACCAGTATGCAAGGGCTTCAGTGGAGAGATTGAGAGGTGTCCTGCTGCTGGAGAAATGCAGTGAATGGGAGCTTGACTTTCCACTTGAAAAAATCCAAAAGCAGAGTGGGCTCCCTCCTATGCAGGTAGGAGAGGCAGCAAATTTCAATGGCCTGCCTCCCAAATTTGGTGGACACAAAGCACTCAAGAGTGCTTGCCATGATTAGATGTGGGCCACAGGTGGACCATTTTATTATTGTTTGTCTCCCACAGGAACAAACAGATCTCAGCACTGACATGCTTAAAATACTACAGCATTCCTAGAGTCAGAGATTCTATCACCGGCATCAAGGGAAATGCAGATGAGAACCCTCAGTGCTGAGAGTTCCAAAGGGACTTAAATTCCACCCTCCAAGAAGAAGAAAGCCCTTAACTTCAGTCAGGTCATAAGAATATGAAATAAACTTATGAATGTAATAGTCAAAGAAGGTATTTCCAGCTCACATGCCTCTTTTTCCACTGTAGATGAACAGATTAGAAAACACAGAAATGAAGGTGAGAGATGAAGAGCTGGTACAGAATGAAAAAGCGGACCACATACACTTCACCAAATTGCAATCTATCAGTTGGATTTAGCTAAAAAAAAAAAAAAATGGGAAAGGCTGTTGAGAGCGGTGGCGCGTGTCTGTAGTCCCAGCTACTCGGGAGGCTGAGGCAGGAGGATCGCTTAAGCCCAGGAGTTCTGGGCTGGAGTGTGCTATGCCGATCTGGTGTCTGCACTAAGTTTGGCATCAATATGGTGACCTCCTGGGAGCGGGAGGCCACCAGGTTGCCTAAGGAGGGGTGAACCGGCCCAGGTCAGCTCATCTGATAACGGGTAAGGACCATATGTACTATTGGACAACCTAAGGCAGGCACGGTCCCTAAGCCACATGCTTGTTGTTTAAACAGAGAGGGGGAGATGTTGAGAGCCACAGCCAAAAGGGCCCCAGCAAACTTCCAGCTGCCAGCTGATGATTGGCTCACAGTGGCCCCAGCAACTTCTAGCTGATTGGCTCCTCTGCTGTGATGCTCATTGGGCTGTTTCCCCGCCCTTTCAGACTACGGAGCTGCTCATTGGGGGACTTTTTTTTGCTCCATCCACGCGACCCAGCCAATCGGCCTCAAGAGCAGGAGGAGTGGGGGAGGTTGAGAGGCTTGTGGGAAGCCAGTGGTGGCAGTTGGGCTCTGAAGGTTTTTCCTGAGGAGCTGTTTTGTTTGGCGTGTGTGGTTCTAAAAATAAAGTTTGTTTCTTTTGACAAGTGGCTCCTGAATTGTGCCCAACCAGACTGCAGCATTAGGCCATTGGAATACTCTAGAATGCACTTGCATGCATATGAAAATTGGAAATTTTGTCTGTAATATGGAACTAGATTAATCCCGGAGATGTGTAAGACACATAACAGATGGATTTTGATAAATATGTTTTGTGTAAGTCTGAGGAAGAAACAGTGCTGAATACTATGCACAGGTTTCTAGTTTGGGTTAATATTTCTAATTATATGCAATGAATCTGTGACTCTGTATTACCTAAGATTAATTAGAAAAGTCAATGGACTGCCGGAGTTTTTCTTCTAAATTTTATTTAGCTCTATGGAACTAAGTGTTAAGGTCTATGGGGGACAAAATGATTATTCTGTATGTCATGGTTTTGGTTATTTAGTGATTTTTTTAGAAGGAAGGTCACTGAGAGGGAAGGAATATTATACCTAAAGTAGCATTTTTACACTTGGATCAAGTGATTGGAAATCTGTATACTTCAAGCCAGACTCAGAAAGTCAAAAGTCAAATATTCTCTCTCATATGAGGAAGTTTGAGAGGAAGAAGGAAATTTTAAAATGGGGTATGAATGCCATGAAAATACAAGGGATATCAGTGGAGTAGAGGAGGGGAATTGAGAATAGAGGGAGGAGAGATGAGAAAAGGGAGGGACTATAGAATGAAATTGACCAAATTATTCTGTGTACACATATGAATATTCCACAGTGAATTCTACCCTTATGTATACCTATAGAGAACCAATTTAAAAACAGTAAATAAATAGAAGGAGGAACAGTAGAGAAGGGTAACAGCAGGAGGGATGAGGGGAGGGAAAGAAGAGACACCAGGGATTGTAATGGGCCAAATCATATTCCATGCATGTGTGAATATGTGAAAATGAGCTCCACTATGATATCTTACTACAGTGCACTAATACAAACATTAATAAAAGAAATCTCACCCAGGTATTTCTATGGGAATAGAGATGAACTGACTTCAAAGAAAATAAAATAAACAGGTGTTGGGAGATGAATGCACTTGTCCTGGTGAAAGATGATGGGAACCTGGATTAAGATGAGGTCACGGTTGCAAGAAAAGGAAACTTTTAGGAGACACGGAAGAGATGAAATCAATCAAACCTTATTACAAAATCAGCTATCAGTGGTGGGCAAGCGAGGTTTTGAGGATGATGCTCAGATTTCTGACTTGAATAATCTTCTCTAGCACATGATGCTAGAAATCCCAGAGCTGAGAGCTGAGGCTTGGACGAAGGTGTCCCTATGGTTGTCAAGAGCGAGCCAGGCCCCACTCAGCTGGGCATGCATTCTGCTATTTCCTGTTCCTATTTCAGCTCACCCCTCTGTGGCTAGTGGCATAAAGTCCCCCCAAGACGGCCATGCTGTAATCCTGGAAACTGAATGCTAGGTCATGTGGGAAATGGAATTAAGGTTGCATGTGGAATTAAGGAGCTCACCCTTTGACATACAAACAGCGATAGTGTCTTGGATTATCCTGAGAGGCCTGATGTCATCACAAGGTCCTTAAATGTGAAATAGGGAGTCAGAAGAGTCAGCATTAGAGTGATGCAATGTGACAAAGACTTGAATCGCCACTGCTGACTTCCGAGGTGGAAGAGAGCCAGGCACAAGGAAGTCAGGCAGTGCTAAAATCTGGAAAAGGTAAAACAAACAAACAAAAAACCCTTGCAGCCTGAAAGTTCCTTGTTTTTATCCTAGTGAGACCCATGTCAGACATCTAACCTTCAGAATGGTAAGAAGTTAAATTTGTGCTGTTTTAAGCCACTAAATTTGTGAGAATGTGTTATAGCAGGAAGTGAGTGTGGAACCCACTTGCCATTTATCCTCTCTTAGTAAATCCCTGGTCCCAGATTCATCTACAACCCTAATTTGTTTACATCTCACTAACACCTCATGGTTGTCTCCACTTGTTATCTGCAGTTTATTTAGATAGTATTTATAAGCTGGTTACAATATGCCTGCCACTGGGTAACTACCACTATAGTGAGTTAAACCACCAGGTATATTCCCCAGGAAGAGTTAGGCCCATGAAATTATCTCAGTACAAACATGAACAAAAAGAATATTTTGTCTCTCTCTCTTTCTCTCTCTCTCTCTCTCTCTCTCTCTCTCTCTCTCTCCTGCTTATCTAATAATCATTCAACTAAAACATTTCTCAAGCAATAAATAATTTAGTTATAAAATTTAGGCAGCTTTCTGTCACCAGATATAATACTTATTTTGCTGTGGAATTAATTAATGTTTAGGAAATGCCATGTAAATGTTAGCTCTGATTCTTTTCTTATTTATAGTAAGTACATAACCTTAAATTTAATTTCATGCAATAGAAAATGCCATGAAATATAAGTGGTAAGGGTGGATGAACATTATATGCCCTCTGACTTTTTGTCAGCAACCTACGTATAATATTTAGAGCTTGGAATGATGAAGACAATATCTCTCAGGCCAAGCTTGGCCCAACATTCGTGAAACATAGATGTAAATTACTTTGGCGGCAGACTTACAAATGAAACGAAGCCACTACAATTTTCCTATAATTTTTTAAATGGGGGTAAAAAGAAGACAGCAAGAGGCAAGACTGTCCAAACTGTGTCTTTAGGGCAATGAGAATATTCTATGTATTTATTTAGGTCCAAAATATATTTCCAAATAGAGATAAAAATGCTAATTTTTAAGGTCACCAATATTCTTTTTTTTTTTAATTATTTTATTGTTGGTTGTTCATAACGTTACATAGTTCTTAACATACCATATTTCACAGATTGATTCAAGTGGGTTATGAACTCCCATTTTTACCCCGTATACAGATTGCTGTGTCACATCAGTTACATTTCCATTGATTTACAAATTGCCTTTCTAGTGACTGATGTATTCTGCTGTCTATCCCATTCTCCGCTGTCCCCTCACCCCTCCCCTCCCCTCCCCTCCCCTACTCTCTCTCCATCCCCTCTACTATAAATCGTTTCTTCCACTTATATAATTTTCCTCCTACTCCTCCTTTCCTCTTATATGTAATTGTGTATAACCCTGAGGCTCACCTTCCAGTTCCATGCAATTTCCCTTAACTCTCACTTTCCCTCCCGCCTATCATCCCTGTTTAATGTTAATCTTCCTCAAGCTCTTCGTCTCTACCCTGTCCTTGGTTACTCCCCTTATATCAAAGAAGACATTTGACATTTGTTTTTTAAGGATTGGCTAGCTTCACTTAGCATAATCTGCTCTAATGCCATCCATTTCCCTCCAAATTCTATGATTTTGTCATTTCTTATTGCAGAGTAATACTCCATTGTGTATAAATGCCACATTTTTTTATTCCATTCATCTATTGAAGGGCTTCTAGGTTGGTTCCACAGTCTTGCTATCGTGAATTGTGCTGCTATGAACATCGATATAGCAGTGTCCCTGTAGCATGCTCTTGTTAGGTCTTTAGGGAATAGACCGAGGAGGGGAATAGCTGGGTCAAATGGTGGTTCCATTCCCAACTTTCCAAGAAATCTCCATACTGCTTTCCAAATTGGCTGCACCATTTTGCAGTCCCACCAACAATGAACAAGTGTACCCATTTCCCCACATCCTCGCCAGCACTTGTTGTTGTTGGATTTTTTAATGGCTGCCAATCTTACTGGAGTGAGATGGTATCTTAGGGTGGTTTTGATTTGCATTTCTCTGACTGCTAGCGATGTTGAGCATTTTTTCATGTACTTGTTGATTGATTGTGTGTCCTCCTCTGAGAAGTGTCTGTTCAGGTCCTTGGCCCATTTGTTGATTGGGTTATTTGTTATCTTATTATCTAATTTTTTGAGTTCTTTGTATACTCTGGATATTAGGGCTCTATCTGAAGTGTGTGGGGTAAAGATTTGTTCCCAGGATGTAGGCTCCCTGTTTATCTTTCTTATTGTTTCTTTTGTTGAGAGAAAACTTCTTAGTTTGAGTAAGTCCCATTTGTTGATTCTGGTTGTTAACTCTTGCGCTATGGGTGTCCTATTGAGGAATTTGGGGCCTGACCCCACAGTATGTAGATCATAGCCGACTTTTTCTTCTATCAGACGCCGTGTCTCTGATTTAATATCGAGCTCCTTGATCCATTTTGAGTTAACTTTTGTGCATGGCGAGAGAAAGGGATTCAGTTTCATTTTGATGCAAATGGATTTCCAGTTTTCCCAGCACCATTTGTTGAAGATGCTATCCTTCCTCCATTGCATGCTTTTAGCCCCTTTATCAAATATAAGATAGTTGTAGTTTTGCGGATTGGTTACTGTGTCTTCTATTCTGTACCATTGGTCCGCTCGCCTGTTTTGGTACCAGTACCATGCTGTTTTTGTTACTATTGCTCTGTAGTATAGTTTGAAGTCTGGTATCGCTATACCGCCTGATTCACACTTCCTGCTTAGCATTGTTTTTGCTATTCTGGGTCTTTTATTATTCCATATGAATTTCCTGATTGTTTTATCTATTTCTACAAGAAATGCTGTTGGGATTTTGATTGGGATAGCATTGAACTTATAGAGAACTTTTGGTCACCAATATTCTTAACATTGGCTTCCTAGGTTTATACTGTGGGTCTCTCTCTTGGAAGATGGGTCACAACTGAAAGAGCGCTTTAGAATCACTCTGCCACTGCAGGATGCTCCTAGAGGTTAAGGGGAAAGAACAATGGTGTTTCCAAGACCACACCATGTTCCTGGTGGGAGCAGGAATCATGGGAACAGGAGGTTCTTAGATAAAGTGGCCACCATCCATCCACCCAAACCAGCAAAGCCTCTGATCTCTGGGTTGTCCTTAGTTTTAACATTAACTTATCTCCATGCACAAAACAAGGCAGAAAGAGGCTCTACCACAGAACCCAAGAACTTTCACTCCAATCTGTGCCTTGGAATAAAAGGCACAAAGAAACTGATGTATGAAAATGACACTAGAAACAGTAGTTTGATTAAGGTTGAGATAGCATGGTTATAAACTGCAGACAAAATCATAAATATTTTAAACATTTGAAAATTGTTTTTTTTTTAAAGAGTTAAGCCATATGCTATAAATCTCAAAACACAGGGTAATTGCAGTCTGTGTGGCAAGTCTGTTTGTATAGCAAACCTATATTTGAGCCTCTCAGGAGGACTGAGGTGTCATCTGCCACAGCTGTGTAATTGAAGATCTGATGCATAGAACTATACAAGTTATTTGCAACTCACAGAGCTCAGGAGGTTTTTCTTTCAGAATGAAACCGTAGAGTTCTGGGTTATAATTGTATTTCTACCACACAAATGTTTATGTTGTGATAGAAGCAGGTCCTAAAACAGACAATCCAAATGTATGGAATTTCACCTTTTCTCAATAATGCAATTTTTAATCAGTTATTAAGTACCAGAAGTAAAATGCACCCGAGCCCAGGCACTCAGTGAATCCTGGGTGGCAATGTTCATTCCCGTGTGTTTTGCACAAAGTGAACGTCCTGAAATACATCCTCATCCTTTTTATCATTATCTGCCCCCTCTTAAATATTGAGGCAGAAGCATTTCATGAATATCTTCGTGCCTATGTGAGCATGGTTGTTCCATGCACACAGAATCAGGTATTGCTCCATGCAGACTCTGGTGCAATACCAGACACTTGGGAACTCCTGCGACCTGTGCCCCATGGAAGCATACTCCCTTTTCCTCTGCACTAACTTGAGAAGAGTTGGTTGGTTGGTCCCTGAGGTTTTCTGGGTGAATTTCCACAAAGTGTCACCAAGAGGGTCTGATCGCTGGTTCTTGCCTTGATGAATAAAAGGTGCAGTTCAAATAACTGACTATGGGCCACCCAGGTGTGCCTCTGAGGTAAGCTTGGCACAACTTCAGTCCATAGGTAGGACCCAAATCCTTCTCTGGCCTATGAGAAAATAAATAGAGAGGAAGCCAGATGACCACCAAGGACTACAAAGAAGTTCTATAAGAAGTTCTAGCTTTCTGTTCATTTTATTTATTATTTTTTAGTTGTTAATATTATTGTTGTTGTTGTTATTTGCAGTTGTGGGGATGAAATCAGGAGAGCTCACCCACTGAGTAATTCCCAACCCTTTTTTGTTTCAAGACAGTATCTTGCTAAGTTGCTTAGGCTGCCCTCCAGCTGGTGATCCTTCTGCCTCAGCCTCCAGTGGAGCTGTGATAACAGGTGTGTGCCACCACACCCCGTTTCTGCTGGTCATTTTAAAAACACCATATCGGGCTAGGGATGTGGCTCAAGCGTAGCGCGCTCGCTCGCCTGGCATGCGTGCGGCCCGGGTTCGATCCTCAGCACCACATACAAACAAAGATGTTGTGTCCGCCGAAAACTAAAAAAATAAATAAATATTGAAATTCATTCTCTCTCTCTCTCAATAAATAAATAAATAAATAAATAAATAAATAAATAAATAAATAAATAAATAAATAAATAAAATAAAAACACCATATCATGTGCAGGACTCAGAACAAAGAGAACCCTATGTTTCTCACGAACAGACCTTGAGTTGCTTTTAGAGTCAGAAGCTGGGAGTGCAATCCTTCATGAAGTCCTCATTTGGAGGATTTATCTAGAAGGGCAGCCTTTCTAAGAACTTGGCTTGGAAGGAATGCCATGAGGAAGTGAGAGAAGAGAGCTGATAAAAAAGCCCCACATCAGCCAAAATCAGGGTCAAAAAGGTGACAGTGTCAAAGGGAAGCAGACTGCTCTTGGTTCCTTTTGTATCCCACTACTTAAATTTTCCTCCACTTATAAATTTAAATTTTCCTCATAATTTATTTAATTTTGCCACAGTTATTCTCTAACTCTGCCTACAACATAATAAATAAATAATAAAACACTATTTGACTATATTAGAGTCAGTTCATACAAAGCCATCCTTTGTTGAGCTGTTTTGGCAGATAGTGGACTGTTTAAGCAGGGACATATTCATTTTTGTATGTCTAGAATTAAGTGTGTATTTGGCAGTGAATGCAGAGAAGAGTTTATTCATTTGAGTTGGTTTTACTGGGGACAGAACCCAAGGTCTCACACATGCTAGGCAGTGCTCTATCACTTTATATCTCTAGCCCTTAATTTGAGTTTTTTTAAAAAAAATATTCCACAAATATCTAGCATCTATATCTTCCTTAGCATGGGTATGGCCTAGTCCTTAGAAACTTTGAATAATGAAGTATAAAATAAATATTTATCATAAGGAAAGACGTGTTAGGATTCAGACATAATAAAGAATGTGAAAATTCCCATTAGCCTGAGACAGCTTGCCATAGTTTGGGGACAACATGGATCCAGGAAAATTTCATTACTTTCATTCAAGGATATGTTCAGAGGGGATACTGTGCATAAATTTTAAGCGACTGACAGCTTATGGAATGATGGTGGTTTGACCCTCAACGGAAAGGAAAGCCGAATTAATGCTGAAAGTAAGTGTCTGACCAACACAGGGAAAGTAGCTGCAGTATTAAGTTCTGCATGGTTGCAGTTGCGCCCAGATCCCACTTCTTCAGCTCCACCCCACAAATCCAGAAGCAGAGCAAATGTGTAAAAGATTCAGTGAAGTCCTCATTTGAAGGATGCGGGTCTCAGAGCCATGATTTTCTTGATCTTCCTTTCCTTCAGACCTAGTAAAAGTAAAGAATCACAAGGCTGTAAGATCCCACCTTGCCTGCAGGGGTGCCCAGTTTCTCCTCTCCTGGCACACAGAGGCAGCTTCAGATGTCCGTCACTTCATAGCCAGCTAGGGGGAGCTGGTGCACATGTGGGAGGAGATGTGGGAGGAGATGGACGAGGAGAAGAGGGACCACCATCCTCCAGCCTCACCCAGGCACAGACTGCCATGGCTCAAGAGTCCACAGTGAAACCATCCTGACCCAAAACTCAAGAATCACCATTTGCAGAACATTTTCCAGCATTAGCAGAAAATGTGATTTTCTAAGGACTGGGGTCTACCAATTAGGCTCTGAAAATCCTCTCTCCCTGAAGTATGCAGCTCTTCTTTTTGTAGCCATGGCACCTCCCATGCTATCAGTCAAGGCAAAAACTAGACAGATGAGCAAACAGGCTTCTTATAGACCTGAGCCTCCATAAAACTTTGCAAGTGTTCAGACGAGGTCCTTGCAGCCTAGAGCAAGGGAACATCCTGACGCTCAAGGACAAGAGGAGGGATGAGGCAGCACAGAATTAAGGCAATTCTCACCACTTCATAGACAACTTGCACCTGTGGACGCTTGATTTCTTCCCAAATTTCCATGATGTCAGACAACTAAGCAGAGCTCATGGGAATACCTTCCTTTAACACAGATGGTAGTATAAAGCACACTCAATGATCAAAGAGAAAACTGCCCCCCAAAAACCTCTTATGCAGTGGAACCCTGCAATATTTTCAGGTCTTGATTATGAATTTAGGTAGGACAGTAGGTTAGTAGTCACTCAGGTTCTATGGTAGGTTAGTGGTCAGGCCATGGCTTTGGAGTCATGCTGCGGCTTGGAATCCTGGCTCAGCTATTCTATAGTTCAGTGACTTGATGGCAATTATTGAACCTCTCAGGGAATCAGTTGTCTCACCTGCAAAGTGGGGATGGTGATAATGTACCTAGCTCATAAATATTTAATAAAAAGCAATGAACTCAGGAGAGATGTGTACATAAAAAGGGCTTCCTAAGCCTCAGTTATGCCTAAACTGGCATTTCAACATTTTATGAAAAGGAAATGTTGGGAAAATAGTGAATGGATTCTATGGTCTTGTTAGAGGATGAGAAAGTACTTGGAAATAATTTTTTAAAAGAAGGAAACAAAAATCCTTGGAAGCCGAAGAGGGAATAAGACCTAGGGCTGTTTAGTAACAGATTTTACTCAAGAGGAGGAACGTCCCTATGCCATGCAGTGAAGTCAGATGTGTTTTTCATGAACATTTAAAGTTTTCTATGATTGAATCAGCCAACCATTAAGTTTTAAATTAAGAAAAGCCCTATAGAGAAGATAGACAGCCATCTAGGACACAAAAATAGAGATTTAAAAAAAAAACGTTAATTTGATTTTCACATAATCTCTTTATAAGATTAATACAAATGTCTACAAAGCAGAATAGCCTATGTAAACCAAAAATTTTTTACAAAAAATTGAGCTTAGATGAGATATCCCTAATAAATCCAAGCAAGTGGTCCATATATTATTACTTTCATATGTAGCACATCTAAATAGCTATTTCAAAAGAAAAAGCAAAAAAATGTAGGCTTACTTTTTAAATTCACAATAACAGAGCAATATTGTTAATAGTTCCATTTGGGATTTATTTACATATTCATTATATGAAGGCTATAAAGAGGTTAATTTCCCCTTCACTACATTAAGATTTATACAGAGTAGTATGGAATTGTATAAACATTTTAAATAATTGACCACCAGCCTTACTTTTTCATTTTGGGAGGAGAGGGGAGAAAATGGGGATTGAACTCAGGGGCACTTGACCAGTGAGCCACATCCCAGCCCTATTTTGTATTTATACTTAGAGACAAGGTCTCACTGAGTTGCTTAGAGCCTCACTTTTGCTGAAGTTGGCTTTGAACTCACGATCCTCCTGCCTCAGCCTCCTGAGCTGCTGGGATCACAGTGTGTGCCACCGCACCTGGCTTAATTTTCAATTTTTAAAACTGAAGCCTATAGAAGAGAATCAACTTGCCCATTATAACTAAAATAATTCACAGGATTATGTCACATGGGAATGTGTCCTAATTCAGAGGGGACCACACAACATTGCATATGCAGTGGATCAGATTCCTTGAACTACTAGAACAAATTACCACAACCTGAGTGGCTTAAAACAAGAGAGATGTATTCTTTAGGGGTTCTGAAAGCCATCAAGTCCAGAACCAGGGTGTAGGCAGTGCAGTGTTCCCTCTAAGGATGGGGGAATGCGTCTGTTTCTTGCATCTTCCAGCAGCTGCTGGCCCTTGGCCTTCCTTCGTCTTTCATTAAAGTCTTTGAGTTCCTTCTTTACATCACCCTCTCTCATGGGTCCAACTTCAAACTTCCTTGTCTAGAGCTCACTTAGGACAATCCAGGATAAACTCTTTCCTCAAGATACTTTAGTTCATCACATTTTTTGCCATACAAGGCAATAACCCCAACACCCACCCCCATATAAACCGATAATCACAGTTTCTGGTGACTCAGAGGTAGCCATATCTGAGGACGGGAGGAAGAGGGGCTGGAGGAGCCACGTTCAGCCCACTGAAGCCCAGGAGTACTAATGAGCCTACAATCACTGCCTTTTACTCTTTGACCTATAACTCGCCCTTGTTAATGAACCGAGAGGTGATTCTAGAACTATGGAATTCCATAAACTCAGCAAACCATTTTTATCTAGATCTCAGGCTTCCGTTCCCCTGGGCAGGTGAGTTCTGGTTAAACATGACAGGTTGGATGCATCCCATTACCTCTGCTCATTCCTCAAATTCCACTGAAAAAAGCAGTTAAGGAATACAACAGGGAAAGATCTGTGTGTTCAAACATTATGGTAGAAGAGACCAAGACAGGGAGACGTGTAAGGCAGAGTTTGCAAGGTGGAAAGCCTGTGGATAAGCAGTGACCGACTTCATGTCACAGGAGGAGACAATGCTAAGCTGGCCAAGGGAGAGGTCAGTAAGACACAGATCAGAAGCGTTGTCATCTTCAAGGCCAGAGAGAGAGACAAAGGTTCAGTAACCCTTTTCTTGCAACTCCTAAAGACAGTATTTAGGAGTTGAAATGTAAAGGGTTTTTGTTGTTGTTGTTGTTAAAAAAAAAAAAAAAAAACTCCTTTGGCAGCAAAATTTGCTATTGCCCAAACTAATTCACTATCAATTTATGACCTAAAATATGTAAAGCTAATTTTAGTCTTTATTCATGCCCTCTTAGTGAGAATATCCATGTTCGACTGCAAAAGATTCAATGTGTTTGATTAAGGAGGCTGCTGCAGATTCCTCTAGGTAATATATCTATTTTTGCACCTTATTACTTTCTAAAATTTAAAAGAGGATTTGAATTATCAAACACATCTGGCCAGAAGGGATTTTGATAAGAGATTCTGGAACTGTGTAATGAACAATTTCTAGTCCCAAATTCCTCCCATATCTTTCTCTATTCCTACAGGAAGCAAAGTTTACTCTCTGGGAAAACTGAATCTGAAAAGTCTTAGTCTCTGTGAGATCTTGCACATGAAGGCTAAATCTGGCTCTATCCTAAAATGGGAAGATTAAGTTGAAGTATACAAAGAGTGATAATTCCAATTCCCCTGCATGCTCACAGAAAAGAACACCTGGGTTTGTATCCTTATTGGTCAACTTTCCATTAGGTGACAAAATACCTGAGACAATAAACTTAAAAGGCAGAAAGGTTTATTTTGGCTTGCAGTCTGTCTGAAAGCCTTCCGTTCTGGTCACTTGGGTTTGTGGAAACATAGTACATTAGGTGGCAGAGGAGGCCTGTTCACCCTCTGGCAGACAGAAAGTGAAAAGAGAGAGAGAGAGAGAGAGAGAGAGAGAGAGAGAGAGAGAGGCTCAGAGTCCCAATACCCTCTTCAAGGACATTCTCCCAATGATATAACTTCCTCCACTAGGTTTCTCTTCAGTTCCACTGCCTCCCAATAGCACCATGGGCTGGGGACCAACCCTTCAACATGTGAGCCTTTGGGGGACATTCAAAATTCAAACTAAAGCAGTACTCCTAGGGAGAATATCAGAGATTGGAAGTTTTTCCCCTGAGCTGGCTTAAAATAAAAGACCTCTACATTTGACATTTGGGGGTTCCTCTGAAAACAGTAGGAACTCCATTCCATCTGTTCACCCTACAGAGATGTCTCACCCAGGGGTACAGGACTTTAAATTAGACTGAATGGCAGTTAAGGATCACTAGACATTTGAGAACATGAAAGGCTAAATAAAACCAATGGGAAAACCAACTCAGTTATAAAGTTTCCCCAAAGCTATAATTAATATTCTTAGAAAGGTAACAGATTATATCTGTAAAACAAGACTAGGAGTTTTCCTTTTTAAAAAAATTTGCTATTGCCCAAACTAATTTACTATCAACTTATGGCCTAAAATATGTAAAGCTATTTCAGAAAATAAACAGTATAAGCAGATGAAGGGTATAAAATATTTTGTATTCTGTGGAAGTGTTGGAAATTCAAACGGGGAAGAAACCATTGCCAGAAAAGAGAACAGAAAGAGAAATACGCGGAAAATGAGGAAGAAATGTACACAGAGGTTACTGAACATCATGGAATTTTAAGAAGATCCTGAAATCTCCCAGGGATAATGGACATGTTGAGAAGAAGGGATCATAAATCAAAAAGGCACTGACACTAGAAGATAACTGACTAGTCTTCAAAGTTCTGAGGAAAATTGATATCTAACTAGACTTGTACATCTAACGTGTTAATTTCAACAACAGCATTTATCACCTTCCAGATAGCACAGTAAGTGACTTGGAGGAGTTATTTCCAGAAACCTGAAGAAACATGGAATCAAAGAAACAGGTGAGTCTAGATTTTGAAAGGAAGTTGGAATTTCACAGACAATGTCTTCTACGTGATGTTTTGTTGGAAGCAATGAAGATATAGTGACTGGGAAGATGGACGTAAATCTAGTCCTCAAAGCACTTAAATTCTACGTACATCCTGCTAAAACCTTCTTTTTCTACATCTTTGTTATGCTTTTGGCTTCTCAGTCTTCTTCTTGTCTTCAAGTAGGTTATAAATGAACCCTGGTTATTTTTAGAACAGAATTTAAAATGCTGCATTCTTCACAAGGTGCCCAAGTGAAAGTTCATTTTTTCATATCCAAAATGTCCTTTGAACTTCAGCCATATGGCTTTAAACACTTACTGCTTTCTCAGTAAATTACAGCAACTCACAAACATGTTGCCTTCTCAATTAGAACCTGAATTCCTTAAGGGACCTCGACAGCAGATTCAATCTCAATATTCCCTATGTAACCCCTGCACATAGTAGACGCTCAGTAATTAGCTGAGAATCTAAGGATACTCTCACCTGCAAACATTGAAACAACCATATGAATAGTGGTTTATATCCTAGGACACTCATTTTTTATTTTGATTTTTGTTGAATGTTTTATTGTTGGTATAACTTCAGTTTACAGAAAAAAACATAAATAAGGAGCCCCCATGTACCTCACAGCCAACTTTTCCTATTACTAATGTAGCCATTACTATGGTACATCAGCCATGATTAAAGAACTTATATTGATACATTATCAACAACTAAAGTCCATAGCTCTTTTAGATGTTCTTAGTTTTTATAATCTTCTATTTTCTGTTCCAGGATCTCATCCCAGATGCTTAATTAATTTAGTGGTTAAGACTCCTTTGGGCTGTGATGGTTTCTTAGATTGTTTTTCTTTTTGATAACAGTATTAGTTTTCTTTTGCTACAGTAAAATATTGTTGTAAAAAATTGTGGCTTAAAATAACATAAATTTATAACCTTCCAATTCTTTGGGTCATAAGTCGGCTACAGGACTAAATGGCATTAAACCAAGGTAGCAGGACTTTTTTGCTTGTTTGTTTCCCTTCTTCTTTCTGCTGGCTCTAGAGAACAATCTGCCTTTGTCACTTCAAGCTTCTATGGGCCACCCACATTCCTATCACAATGACCCTTATACTTTTGAGTAGTATTGCTTAGGTATTTTGTAGAATATTCTGCAACAGAGATCCATCTTGTATTTTTCTCATGATTAGACTGGAGTTATGAGTATGAGGAGGAAAACCACAGGGGTAAAGACACACTCTCATTCCACCTCAAGTGTGCATGACACATCGACGTGACTTTCCACTCACTGTGAGCTCCATCACCTGTGTGAGGTAGCGTCTGCTAGAAGTGGTGGAGAGAATCTTCAGTTCCACCCTCTCAAATATTGGCAACCTCCCTAGAACCTGTGGATATGTCAGGTTACATGACAGAGGAAATTTAAGATTGCAGATGGAATTAAATTTTCCAAATGACTCATGTTCGGGAGGAAGGTTACCCTTAAATTACCAGTGTGGGCCCAAGATGATCAAAGGCAGAGGAAAGTGTCTAAGAAAGACAAGGGCGCAGTTCTCATGTGGTGTGATGTGAGAACTGGGCTGTTGCTGATAGCTTGGAAGGTGGAGGAGGGGCCACCAGCCAAGGAGTGTGGATGGCTTCCAGAAGCTGGAAGAGGCAAGTCTACACTCTCCCTTGAAGCTTCCAAAAGGGCATGAAGCCCTGTCCATGTCCTTCCAACACTTTGATTTTAGCCCAATGTTAGATAGTTGATAGATAGATATTTAACCCCAAAATTGTAAGATAGTTATTTTACAGTTTTACAGAAGTATGTTGGTGACATTTGTTGCAGCATCTGTAGAAAACCGATACCTCAGGGATTTCTACTATAAAGTTACTTTTTTCAACTTCTTTTTCTACTCTTCAGAAGGAAACCACTATGCACAATCCATATTTAAGGACCAGGAGTTCCATTCCACTTCCTTGGGGGTATCTACACAAACTATCTAGAATTCTTCTACAAGGGAAATTTGTCTAGACTTCTCCATTTATTTATTCATTTAATGATTTATTTATATGAATATGAATTCACAATTATTTATTTTATATTTAGGATTATAACCCAATGCTGCTTCATTTATTTTGTTGCTCTATTTTCCAATGTCAGCCATTCACAGATCTTTCATTTGGCTCCACTGTCCCTTTGACATGTCTTTATCATGGGGGGGGGGGTTGTTTTGAGCATTTCCTCATTTTCTGGCACTATAATATGACTCATATTTTTCAAGTCTGCAGTTAAGTACAGCAGGTTCAGTAGCTCGACGGTATCCATGGGACACAACTCTTTCTTTCTGCTCTGCCATCTACAAAGTGCCAACAGTGCATGCATATGTGACCGTATATCAGCTGCAGAGCTTTAAGCTTCACAGAAACTTTCCACAGTGTTCTTAAGAAGGGAGAGGGCTGGAGAAAAACGGCTTTATTCTTTGGTGCCTATTTTTTATAAAGGCAGTAAATCATCTGAAAAGCTTCCATTAATATCCATATTTACCCCCTTGGCTAAAACTGAATCATACCAAATACTAGCAAAAAAATCTTCATGCTTGGTTTTGACTGATCTTATCTGCCAGGGCTGGGGACAATGCCTGTCCACCCCCACCACCATCAAAGAAATACAATAAAATAAATAAAGACCAACAGGAATTTATTTGCAAGGATGAGGAAAGGAGTAGTTTGCTCTTCAGTGAGTACCTAACACAGCACATTAATAACAGATAGTTGGGTTTTGTTTTGCCTTATTTTTAACATGAAATGAGTTTGAAAGACATATGCAGATACATGGGTTAATTTATCATTACATTTGGAAATGAATTTCTTATGCTCCTGAAATAGGCAGGCAGCTGAAAAGACAAAAACATAATTTTCATATTGACATAAAACGTAATTGTTTTAAATGTTAAAATCCCTAAAAGGAAAGTTATATATTTCAGGGGCTTGCTATACATATTCCAACAAAGATTCTCAAAACTCAGATTTGTAAGGTGAATTTTGTTTTGGATGTGTCAATTTAGCTAGACTATAACCCCCAGTCATTCAATCGAGCACTATTCTAAATGTTCCTTTCAAGTGAACCTGCAAATGTAATTAAAGCCCCTAATCAGTGGACTTGAAGTGAACTAAATTATTCTGTTTAATCTGAGAGGGCTTGTTCAATCAGCTGGAAAAAAAATTTAAAAGCAAGTCTGAATTTCCACCAGGTGAGAATCTCTTCTTTGGATGGCAGCTCCTGCCCATGCCCAGGTGCTAGAACTCGCCCATGAGTTTCCCCTCCTTATTGCCTGCTCGGTGGAGTCTAGAAGTCTGCAATCCCACAGTTAGGTGAGCCAATTCTTTGTAATAAATCTGTCTTCCTCCATCTCTCCCTCCAACACCGTTCTAGCTACCTTGCTTTCTATCACCTACCTCTTTCTCTCTCTCTCTCTCTCTCTCTCTCTCTCTCTCCCTCTCTCTCTCTCTCTCTCTCTGTCATCTATCTTCCCATCCCACTGATCCTGCTTCTCTGGAATGGATCATCTTCTGGCTTAAGATTATAACAATATTTTTCTTCACCCTGATATTTCCATGATGTCTTTTCTCTTAAAATTGTATTAACTCTTGACAGATAAAGAGTAAATGAGTTTCAGTGCCCGATGCACTCTACATGAGCCACTTTCTCCAAAAGGAAATTTCTTCTGGGCTTGGCTACATTAAGAGGGAAAACTTGAGGAAGGATTGAGATGGAGGGAGAGTGGGGCAGAGTGCAGAAGGTGGGGCCACGGAATCACAAGATGAAAAATAACTCAAGTCGACGTTTTGACAAAATAAATACATCTCAAACATCTGCTGGTCTTGGGGTGTTTTGAATACTCCATGAGCTTGTTGACACATGCTAGAAGTAAAGAAGAATCTAAAGCTGACTCCGATGCTTGCCTTTCAACAGGGGCCAAGTAAAAGTGCTTTCATTTCTTCAAAAAATAAACTTCTCTAATTTCCTTAGTTAGGATCGTCCATCCTTTGTTTTCTAGGACATTTCTTCAGTCTTGATTGTTTGCCTGAAAAAATAATTAATGAACAACAGAAAGTATTCTTTCCTGTGAATCCATGTCAGCCAATATCTACCTCCTTCTCTCTTTATTTTGCATCTTCTTACATTCTCTCTCTCTCTCTCTCTCTCTCTCTCTCTCTATATATATATATATATATATATATGTGTGTGTGTGTGTGTGTGTGTGTGTGTGTGTATGTATATACACATATACATAATATATATGTGTGTGTGTGTGTGTGTGTATGTATATACACATATACATAATATATATGTGTGTGTGTGTGTGTGTGTGTTTGTGGTGCTGGGATTGAACTGTGGGTTTTATGCATGCATGTAAGGCAAACACTCTACCAACTGAGCTATACCCCCAGCCCTCGTTCAGTATGATTTGCATATTAACTTCATTGGTTTTCCATCTCCCATGCTAGAACATAAGCTCTAGCAGGCTAGAATTTTTGCCTGTATTCTGGTATGTAGTAAATGCCTGATACACAGCAGATGCTACTGAACAGCAAGCTTCACTCTTACTGAATCTGTCATAATAATATAATAAGAGTACTTAACTCATTAGTTTACTATGAGTGGAAAATGATAACACTGGAATATCCCCAGTCAATCAGAACTTGAACTTTCCATGAGAATTCCAATGTCTGCTTCCTTCCAAACAGAGTTTATGGAGATGGAGTAATATGGGGCAGAAATAAAGCATTCATCAGCTTTACTCGTTTTCAGAATTCACTATTCTGTTGTCTATAATTACTTCATTCTCCAGCTATGACACTATCTTGGGTCCTAGGTTGTTGGTTAGTCTGTTCTAACCTAGCACAGCACTAATTAGGGATTTAGGAATAACATTCTGCTACCTGTCACTTAAGTCTGCCAGACAGCCAACAAATAGGATAACTGTTGCCTGGCATTATGCTGAAAGTGGTGAAGTATCAAAGACCAATGAGGCATTTTCAGTAACTAATAACAATATCAAGAAAGTGTTCTTCAGACTTAACCTGAATAGCTTAGATTATATTTGGCAGTCAGCCCATTCCTCTTATTCTTTCTTTAGTGGAAAGGAAGAAAAGACATGTATTCCTTCTGCAATAAAACATTGAATAGAGCTTGCAAATAAATGCATTTGAATATTCAGACCAAAGAACAAAGATTTTCAAAGCTTCATTCTCCAACACTTTGCAGTTGAGAATGAATGATCCCATGTTAAATAAAAGATACTCGTGTATAAACTCCACAGAGACACGCTCAGGAATGTTAACATGGGTTGTCTCTGGGTCACAGGGGTTGTTTGTTGTGCTTAATATCTCCATTTTTTTTCTGTTGTGAGGATGCATTATTCATATACCAATAATAAGAAGAAATAAAAGCATTGTTTTTTTCTTTGAAATGGCATTTTAGATCTTAAGGGTAATAGAAATTTTGCAACTGTCTGCAAAGTCTTATTACCATTAACTAAGTAGAATGGAAAAAAAGATAAAAAGCAACAGGAGTTTAAAACATAAAAATAGGTACACACAGGTCATAGAAGAAATACACAGTCAAAACATCAGTGAGTAAACTCTTCAGTTAACTCAAAGCATTTATAAGCAACTTCTCATGGCCCTTCTGATATTTTCTCATAAACACTAGGAAATCAACCCATTTGGGGACTACGGGCTATTGGCAGGGGACAAAACACAAAGCACATTTCTTACTAATAATGTTTTACTTTAAAACACCATTGATCCTAAGTTACCTCCACAATTGCAAATTGGGGGCTTTTCAAGTAATTTATAGGGAAAAACTGTGAAGTTTATCTTTGAAATGAAATGAAATAATACCTGCACTTCCTACTTTGGGGAAATTTTATGTTAAATCACCCTGACAGGCAGAGATGACAAAACATTGAGCAATATTTAAAGATTTCATTTCTCTTCCTGATAACGACAAGGTTCATTTTGCGCCCTCAGAGGGGAAATCAAATCTGATTTACTGTCAGCTGCCTCCATGCCACAATCCACATTTCACATTCCTTCAACAGACTCAGCATGGCAATGACATTAGGGTCCTTTCTCAATGGGGCTGATCACCTGCCACATGCCTGACAAATCGTCACAGGCGTCCATTTAAAGCTACCTGTTTCTTTATCATGATAAAGCAGGATGCACAGTGTGTGGTCAACTGTCAGAATCTCATTGGCAGAAGGAAGCTGGATTGACACCACCTTTCTTTGAAAAGGGCAAACAGAATCAACCAAAGGGACAGTCCACGGCCATTCTTCTCACCTTCCTTTCCTCCTCGCTTTGCTTCACCCAAACAGCAGAATGTCTCACTGCTTTCCTTGGCCCTGTCTAGAAAAGCTCAAGTAAGATTTTTTAAGAAAGCCCTGGGGAATGCCTGCAAAGCAACCCTGAGCAGCCTGACTCTCATAATCCACAAATTACTATTCTGATCCCGAGTCCCAAGTACACGGGCAGTAAGCTGAGGGGAAGCGTCGGTGAACGGGTTGTGAATTTCAACGTCCAACAGTGAAAGAATTAAAATGTTTAATCATCTACCAATCTCACAGGTGTAGCAAAGCAAATGCTAGCTGCCCAGATGGAATTATTGTGGGGAGCAAAGAGAAAGTGCATCCTTTTGAATGCATGCCTGGGTTATATTCCGTTGTTTTCAGTTTTGCCTCAAGCTGGATCCAAGTTAGTCAAAACTGTGGCCCGGGGTATAACTCCCAGGGACATGTCCCCAGGCCTGTGCCTGTCATCACTACAGACCATTCCTCCGAGGCAACTGCCATAAATTCCCATTGATAAGATTTGGAAGGGGAATGGGGAAGGCAAGACATAATCTGCTGTGTTGTTGAAGAGATACTGAGATAAAGGATATAACTCCATTCATCAACATTCTCCTCTTGGATAACAGAGGGCAGGAAGTCAGAAAAATGTTTATAGGGGGAGGGCCCAGGTGAGTGACGCAGGGAGATTGCATTCGACACTGAGAGGAAGCAAAGCAAAACAGCATGATAAATGCTCATTTTAATACAAGGTTTAATTAATTGTCTATATTTTCCTTCCCAAAGCCTGAAAATGTTTGCAAGAGTCATATTCAACTTGCTTTGTCTGGACTCAAAAGCATTTCTTCTGTTGAGAATCCCGTATTTCCTCTCATGGCATGGATTCTTGTGCCATCCTGTGCAGATCTACCAAAGTTATCCATTTGTATCTGAAGCAGTTAATTTTTGCTGTTGGACCACCTTTCAACTTAAAACTTTGGAGGGTCAACGACCTTCCATCTCAGAATTGCTAGGAAATGTGCAACTAGGATTCTCTGCTCATATTACCAATCCCTGTTCCGCAAAGAAAAAGTAACACTGATGTTTCTGCATTCAGGCAAAAGAAATTCGCAGCATGTGGCTGAGGGTTTTTCTTATGTTTATTAGTCATTCATATTCTATTTAGTGATTATTACTTTGCCTACTCATCTGTTGCATTGTTTGCCTTGTTCTTATTTATGATCTGTATTTACTATGTCAAAAATTAAAAAATTCTTTGCCAGTTTGAAGAAGAAGAAGAAGAAGAAGAAGAAGAAGAAGAAGAAGAAGAAGAAGAAGAAGAAGAAGAAGAAGAAAAGAAAGAAATTAATTCTTGGCAAAGCTTGGTGTACAAGTTAGGGACTGCCAATTTTCTCTTGGCTGAAAGTATAGATAGCAGACTTTTTTTTTAATGGGATCATTTACATTTTTTGAATATGCAAATAAGCTTCCAACAGATTTGAGAAGTTGACAATAGATTCCCTTAAGCCTCTGGACACTTGGTTTCTAGGTTCTGCAGCCTCTGGGTTTTCCTTCTGCCTCTCAAGTTACATGCTCACTTCCCTGTCCCCTGGGGCTCTCTATGCAATCCACAGCACCTTCCTCTCTCGTCCACTGCAGACATTAGCTCCTATAATGCTTCTTCCTCCAGCACTGAGTTTTTCTGCACTGAGGTTCCACTCTTATAGATGGAAACACCATGCACATGTGGCTAACATGTTCGTTTGCACAAAAGATATTTATTATTCATGAACCCCCTGTCCTTCTCACTCCCATCATCCTTTGGCAGGTAGCTTCCAAGATAGATCTTTATTTGGCTGAAATAACTGAATGGAGGCCCTAGGAGTGACCATGGGTAATTTGTTGTGGAAGATGGGGTGGGGACAAGGTCAGGTGGAGATAGGCTTGTGGAAGAAGAGGTGGGAACTGAGGCAGCTTCCACTGAGAAGAGTCTTGGTGAAAGGGTAAAACACTTAAAAAGCACAAGGTGAGACATTTGGGTATGTGACTTCCAACCTTGCTTGCCCTCACAAACCCTCGTGGAGTCACACAGTGTTTCTGAAGCCACATTTGTGTACGGGAAATTTTTATTTTTCTTGGTCTGTGTGTTTGGGGCATGCAAAGACATGCTCAGCCGATCCCCACTATGGAAACTAGAACAAAGGTGGCCAGCCTCACTTCCCTGTCCCCTGGGGCTCTCTGTGCAATCCACAGCACCTTCCTCTCACATCCACCGCAGGCAACTGGAACATCAACCTCACTTGCTTCTCTTCTGCCATTTCCCTTTCAGGAAATGACAGAGCCATCCCCCCACTTGTCCTTGACGGACAACTCTACTAGAAAACAGCCGCCATTTTTGACCTCCACGTCTGTCTCAAATCTGCCCTCTTTTCTCCATCATAGTTCTGGCTCAAGTACCATCATCCCTCTCTCTAGAAGAATTATTAATGCTTCCTAACTGGTCTCCTGTTTCCACTCTTCCTGCTTTCCAATCAGAGTAATCTTTGAAACATATCACATCATAAAAGCAGAGCCTCTCGCTATTCTTAAAATCCAAAGTCCTTATTTTTACTGACAAGAACTTTCATGATATGACCAACATTTCCACCCAATCTTACAATCCTTCTTTTCTTTCTTGCCATATTCAAGGCTCCTGATCCCCGTGTCATTTCTATGAAGAGCTAAGTGACTTCCTACTTATAAATATGTGGTTTTCTTTGCTTGAGAGCCCCATCCCCATTAGGAACCCACCTGTCCTTACCTCACTAACTCCTTTCTTCTGCTCACACTTCCCCAATCAGCTGGGATGTCACTTCCTCAGAGAACCTTTTGCTCCTCCCCCATTCCCTCACCCTCCCAGACTTATCAGCTCCCCCTGTTATGTACCCTCCTAGCGCAATACACGTCTGCTCCAGGGCATTTATTTCATCCATAATAAATAACCTCTTCTAAAATCATTAATGTCCACCTCCACTACCTGACCCATGATGCTGATGTTGTAGCCTTGTGTTGGTGACTGCTGATCATTTAATGTCACATAGGCACTCATATCCAGGCTCAGGATTTCTGCGATAGATTCTTTTAAGGCTAAAATATTAAAAATTGAAAGATCTCTGTATAAATCATAATTCTATTTGCTATTTCTATTTCTCTATTGATGCTAGAAGAAGATGCTAACAGAGACACTCAGTAACTATAGGAAAGTAAGATTGAGATGTGGGTGAGACTAAAATAAAAATGCTGGGATCTGCAGGGCAGGGCGTTCTTCTTCAAAGGATGCATCAGTCACTAACAAGGACACCATCTCCCACGACCCAGGCAGCTGTGCACTTCCTGAGGTAAAGCAGCAGGGTCCATTCCACTCGAGTCTCACCCTCATTGCTGAGGGAGCTCAGGAAGGAGTCCATTAGTGCCACCTGGGCGACAGATTTATGGTTTCATCATCATGCCCACTAATAAATGAACTGGTGATATGAATCAAATTCACTAGAATCTCTGTTCATCTTGAATACATTGTAAAAAATCAAAGTCAAAATGATGTGCTCCGTACTATTTCAGACGTAATAAAGCCTAAAGCCCTCTCTGCCAAATGAGAATTATGTGCACTGAGCTATTGTATCTAACCCAAAATATTTGGGGGCCTAATATCCCATGGCGCACAGCTCATCAAAAGGGACCAGGAGAAAAGACAAGCTTTACATCAGCAGCTGACTCCATTGCTACACACCCCACCTCCCTTTCCGCCTCTAAGAGAATCAGCATAGGCACTTGGACCTGCAGTGGTGTCTCCAGTGTCTTTCCCTAAGAAACCACTTCAGCCTCTCCTCCATTTACCAGCCAGTGTGTACGATTTTTGATTCCCTCATTTGAGAGGAATTTCATGTGTATTCAGTAGATGCCCACAGCATGTATTGCTTCAGGTTCTGTGGAAAATTGAAATATAAAAGGAAAGAAAACTGCAGCTCTAAAACTAGTTAATATTTCACATTCATAACTTTCATATATAGGCATGTAAACCAATCCAGGGGACTACTCGTTTTAAAAGTGGAGACTCTTTAGCTCATAGACCATAATGATGGGTTTTAAGTGAATTTCAGAATAAAAGGGAGGTCACTGTGGGATAAGTTAAGTCTAAGAAATATTCTTGGAAGAACACAGAAGGTGAAGGGTTGAGCTGTACTGGTACCTACAGCTTGTTTAAGGGGGACCATGAAGAAAGATTTTAAATCTGAATACATTAATAGGGATAAAGGAGGACTAAACCCTTAACGAGAAAGACATAATAAAAGTGGTGTTTTAAGGAAATGATAGGTTAAAAATTGGATGGGCCAACAGTGGCAAGAAAGTTGTGACTATAAGTACAAGATGCCGAAGGCCTACCTAGTTGACAGAGAATGAGAATAAATGGAACAATAATTGGGAATGTTGTTGAGAAATGAGAATCTATACATTTCAGTGGCAAGAGAGTTGTCAGAGATTTTAGGAAGGGTGGGAAGCTTGGACATTTTTATATTTAGAGTTGTTTAGTTAAAATTGGAGTGGGACATCCATCTGAGAACTGGGTAGGTTTTGTTTTCAGTGTTTGGCAATAAGGATGGTGATTCCAATGGACCTGCCAAAACTTGGGATTGAGAGGCCCTTGGTGTCCATGGGGTTCAAGTCCCCTGCAGAGTTCAGGATTCCTTCCTAGACACTTCCACCCAGGTATGAGTACTTTCTGTTTCAGGTCACTACGAGAAATCGTCCCTTATGCAGTATTAGTATTTACTCTCCTGTAACTTGTACCTACAGTTTCCATTTGACCTGCTGAAACAGCTCTGAATAAAAATATGTGCTCTTCACATATATGAGAGGCATTGCCTTTTGAGAACACATTACTCCCTTCAGGTACAGCTCATTCTCACAACACAGAAACTCCTCATTTATTAATAGACATTAGAAAGGCATCACGAGGATCTCCCAGCTACAAGATTTACTGATGCTATTTCCATCTTATGGTTGGTTCATGGTCTTCTCTTGCTAGAAAAGGACAGACAACTTCCTATTCCCTGAGAGAAAGAGAAAAAAAAAAAAAAAACCACATTCTAAAACAAAGCATCTTAAGTTCAGTGAAAACCCAACTCCAGCAAGTCTGAGGAATTTGTGGTGGAGCTTCTAACTTGAATGAAAAATAAATAAATAAATTTAAAGAATCAAATTCGATGTTTCAAAGGATTGTGATTTTCTACTTCCATTCATGCTATAAATTTAGCAGGCTCTAGTGATTTTTAAAAATTTGTTATTATTTTCTGATATTTATAACAATTCATCTGCTTCTAAACCTTGAAGTGTATTCATGAAAAAGAAAAATCCATTTAGGTATCTATTACCTCTGAATGGAGGCTGAGTTTGAAACCTCCACACACTAACAAATGTTTGCCTATGCAAATGATTTTTGCACTGGTATTCTGGCCGAGATAATAAATTGTTATTATTCATGGTCGTAATAACATATATCTACATTGTAAGTTTCTCAGAAGAATTGAAACTAATTCTTCCTTATTCTACAGCAACTCTCATTTATAAAAGTCACAAAATAGTACCTTTGTTGTTCCAAGTGAGAAAATGTTAGAAAGATACACACAGGCCCATCAAAGCCAAAGTTGGTGTCCAATGTGCCAGTAGTCAGAGGATACTCATGAGTTAACACTCCTCTGATGTTTTATCTTTCTAATTCAGTACCAGCTAATTTTATAAAACCAAAAGCAAGAAGAATAAAAAAATACTACATGCACCTACTGTGTGACCAATGTTATATGACATGGAAGACACAGTCTACCCCTAACTTGGAGACTCTTGTTAAGAGAGTATATCTTGACTTGTTTAGGGAAAGCAGTAGCTAAATTACAAGAAATAAAAAGAGCTCTGTTTTATTTCCTACTCTGCAACCAACCTGATGCTAGTTATTTATCCCACCTGTAAAATGCAATAAAACTGCACACGACAGGCCTATCCCAGAAGGAGAAGTGAGGATTCATCTCCTGTAGGTGTCTGGAGTTTCACAAGTGTTGTTGCGATATACAAATTGCAGCTCTTCATTTTGCTTTGAGAACACATTCATGGTCCTTGCACCCTGGAGGCTACCTTCAGCTGTCCTGATAGTAGATCAACCTCTACTCAACATTCCTTCTCCAGCATCTCCTGAGGATTAGCGAAGACCAAACTAAAAATATTGCTCAATGATTGCTCTTTAAATCATACATGGTTGAGACTTACAAGGTCTCAATTTACTTTAGTAATACAAAATTAACCTTGTAGGTGCAAAATTACAGTATTATTTTATAATTATAGCTATATTCTCTATATTTATGGGGTATTTCAAAATACCTGACCTTCCCAATGTAGGTTAACTAATTATTTTGTATCTGGCAAGGAGTAACTTCATTAAACCTGTATCTCAGTGGAAGTGTGGCTAACACTTCTTCATCTGACCAGGTTCTATTACCATTGTGCCTGACACATTAATTAAATTTCACGCCCAAGCATGAACTTAGAATTTTAAAAAAGCTTAGCCCACTGCACCCATGTGATTATTAGTTGTTTATAGTATCAGACTCTCAGTGTAAAAGGCCTATAAATAAATTTATATTTATTGTCTGTGTATATTTTTTTTCTCTCTACTAGACCACAAGCTCTTTGGGGGGCAGGAAATTTTGTTTTTTTAAAAATTCATGCTTGTAATCAGAGTTTCTAGAAAGATACTTTGCACATGGGAAGCAGATAATAAATATGTGTTGCATACTGTCTTGGCTGGGCACAGAATCACGAGCCACCACACACCTTGTAGATTCAAACAGCAATTCTTTATTCCCGAACTCACACCGGCCTCTACACACACGTTCTGGGGAAATCCCAGTTCTGCTGCGGCCCAATTCACCTATTCCACGAGGCTTCTTTTTCCAATACTTTCTGAATCTCACGAGAACTCAGGCAGCAGGAACGCCCTATTCCCAGCAGCAATAATCTTCAACCTGGAACTTCCCTAAAACCCATATTGTCTTAAACCGGGAACACCCTAAACCCAAGGAGCGGGATACTTCCTCAAACTGCAGGATACACCCTAATCCTGGATCCACCCTGGTCCTTGAGCAGGGTCACCTTACATGCAATGTCAACAGCAAAATTCCAAGGCAAGTCCATTTAACATGGGGTACGCTGGCAAGGAAATTTCGATGCATCATTCCTACTTGGCAATGGCCCTCAGCAATACTGGAAATGCATTTGGACTGAAATGAAAGATACAGATTTTTCAATGTATTGTGTTGAGTGAGTAGAACACTGTCTGAGTGTAGTCAGAGTTTAGTTGGTCATATTCTCATTTATTCAGGTTTTAAACAATTACTAGTCTAAAATGAAAGATGAATGAAGTTATGTTGTCTTTTGTTTTCCCTATGGTCATTTCTTAAAGAGGCAAACATAGTGCAGGCTACTAAACAATATTATATACAATGTCATACAACATGAATCAAGAAATTCACTTTCCTTAAATAGAATCAAGTTGAGAAGTCTTTTTTTTGGGGGGGGGTGCTAGGAGCCACAACCAAATAAAATGATGCATGGCATTTTTGGTTGTAAGGTGACGCCAGCTAGCCATTGAGATGATATGATTATGTTAAGATTTACATTCATATGGAAATTGGACTCCTGCAGTTCATCTTGGCCTGCTACGGGACTCATGTTACGGGACTCCTGGAGAGTTCCCATTGGTTGGGGAAGGATAGTAGGAGGGAATTCCGGGGGAGGTCTGGCCCCCGTTCCGGTAGACACGCGCGCGTGCGCGCGCGGGTGAACCAGCTTGCTTGCGGGACGTGTACGTGGTATTGGCGGCATTTTCAAAAATAAAGTTTTGTTCCTGCTTGAGTGGCTCGTGATTCTGTGTCCAGCTAGACTGCGGCAGGGGGGGAGGGGTAACTGGGGATTGAACTCAGGGGCACTCAACCACTGAGCCACAAAACCCAGCCTTATTTTGTATTTTATTTAGAAACAGGGACTCACTGAGTTGCTTAGTGCTTTTCTATTGCTGAGGTTGGCTTTGAACTAGGGATCCTCCTATCTCAGCCTCCTAAGCTTCTGGGATTACAGGTGTGTACCACCACACCCAGCGAAAGTAATTTTTAATTACAGCAAATTGAAAAAAAATAGAGATCTTTTCTTTTCTTTCCTTTTTTTTTTTTTTTTTTTTTTGTGGTACTGGAAACAGAACCCAGGACCTCACATATGTTAGGCAAGCACTCTACTGCTGATGAGAAAATCATCTCTTCTTGTTTTCTAATTTCAAACATTTATTTTGATTAGAAATACTTAAGAAATACTTCAATATTTAAATGTACATAAACCATTTAAGTAAATAAAAATTGAAACTTGAAATTTATTTTGTAAGCACAAAACCCAGGAAATTCTCACTGATTATCACACTATACATCCTTAAATTTTTTTCAACCTGAAGCTTTATGTTTTCTGTATCTTTTTTTCTCTGTAAAAAAAAAAAAATGAAAGAACAAATTACTTGCTACTTCCTTTGAGAAGAACTGATACAAAATTATCTATTTTAAACATAAAAATTGGAGTTTAAGAATTTTTGTATGAATCATAGAAATCCTTCTGACAGAACTCAGGAGTTACATGTTAAAACACAGCTATGAAATTAAGTGAGCTATTCTAAAAGAACTCTCTTTTTACCATATATGTTCCGTATGCCTTCATAACGTTGGCACACAATTGGATATGACTCAAGTAAGCTTCAAAGTTCATTTAAATTTTTTTTCGATTTCCAGTAAGAATATAAAAATATTAGGTAGTAGTAGAAATGCAAGTGAAATAAGGAAGCTTGCTGTTGAAAAGCCTAAAGTAAATTTGTAGACACTAAACCTAGACCCAAACCATGACTAAGATAATTATAAATGACAAGTAAAAATAATTATAAAGTACAAGTCAATGAGCACAAGCCATCCTCTGTTGAACTCTACTCATCAAAAATGCCTTTTAGAACAAAAGCACTAATAGTTAATGATGGAAGTGGTTTCACAGCTTAGAAATACCCATAGGTAGGTTTAAGAGGTTGCCACAGATCAGGATCTATTCATTTCACATTCACTTGAATAAGCAATGTCACTGGCTGCAACATCCATATTAAGACCATTGGTAAATAAGATCAGGAAAGTGACCAATGACCAAAATGTAAGATCTGTCCTATGACAACTAGAATACATATCCAACATAGAGTTATATATTAAATCCATGTGTCAGTTTTCCATTACTGTGACAAAATACCTGAGATAATCAATTTAGAAAGAGAAAAGGCTTCTTTTGGCTCACAGATTCAGAGGTTTCAGTCCATGGATGCTTGGTCCTTTTGCTTTAGGTCTGTGGTGGAACACATGGTAGAGGAGGACTCTCACCTATAAGTAAAAGGAAAGCAAAAGAAGCAGAAGAAGAGGTCAGGGTCCCAATTTCTCCTCAGAAGGCTCACTCTGATAACCTAACATGCTCCCACTAGTTCCTACCTCTTAAAAGTTCTACCACCTCCCAATAACCCCATAAGCTAGAGACCAAGCCTCCTAACACACAGGTCTTTGGGGAGGGTACTTATCCAAACCATGGCGACCCTCTCTTGATTTTTCCATATATATGAATTCACTTTATTTCTAAGTAGATATAAAGCAACACGATATTAAACATCAATAAGTAAATTAATAAATACCAACCCTACTTGAAAGTTCAGAAATTAATACAATTGATTTTCTACTTTTCCTGTCACTAGATAAAAACAGCTTTTTAGAATTATTCATTTCACAGTGAATATCAGAGTGGATTTGCATTGCTATTGTGATCAGGAAATTTAATCAAACTGTAGGAAAAAAAAAATAAGCAAAACCAAGCAACAGATTTGTTTTCTTTCGGATGCTAAATTGCATGTGGAGAAAGAACTGTGTTTTCTCTTTTTCTATTCCAAATCAGGTTCAGCATTAACTTTATTTATTGATTTTACTTTATGACATTTCAGTCTTTGATGAAGCACCCTTTGGGGGGTTAGATCCTGAAAAACAACAATATAAAAACTACAACTTGGAACCAAAGTTAAATATAAAAGCAAAGAAATTCAAGAGAGCAAGCATTAACTAAAGACACTAAATAGATAAGATTTAGCAATGACCATAACATCTAAAATACCATGCGCATTTCTTCTAGAAAGAACTTAAAGGAAGCTCTCTCTGTTTCACTTATAAAGTCATGCCATATTTTTTCTTAATGGTGTTTGTATGGTGTCTATTGAGTCAATGTGGCCAGAAATAAGAAAACGTTAAGCCATATTTGTCTGATTGGCTCCATCAGGAAGTAGAGACAGACTACGAGGGTGGTTCCCAAGCCTTAGCTGCAGCTGCCCTGAATCACCTGGAGGACTTAGATTAATAGGTAGACCCCCTCAGGGGTTTGTAATAGGTCTGTGGTATGGAGGGCTACCCAGATTTCATTTTCTAACAAGGTCCCAGGTAATTCTGGTGTTTCTGGTCCTAGTACCCACTTTATAAATTGAGAGGAAAGGAGACTGTTAAGAATTGAAATGCATTAATATATAGGCTCCTCAGAATCCAGTTGGACTGAGAATTCCAATCCAGGAGTTTAACGGCCAATGAAAATATCATCTACAGGGTGTCACTATTTTCAAGTCCTTCTAGAAACTACCTCAGAAATACCAACTATATGTAATGGTTCAGGTACGTGAGAACCAACTCTATACCTTGGTCCAAGGCCAAGAGGAATGTTGGAAAGTTGGTGTATATTACACGCCCTCCCGCTCCACTCTTGGACTTACTAAGTACCTCTTTCACCATGTGGGTAGACACACAGAGCACACCCAGCCAGTCCATCAGTAAAGCTACAGAGCAGGAATAACAGTACTCATATCACATACCATGGGTGTAAATATTTAAAAGTTACAAATACCATTTTTAAAAAACCACTAAATAAAATGTCTTGTCCACTTAGCTTGACAAATATATTTTCATAACAACTTGGCAGGTGCAATTCTAATTTAGAAAATGCAGACTTAGAGTTTTGTGCCTGAAAATTGAGAACTAACCCCTAACCTTCAAGATATTCTTCTTCCCTTTCCAACCCCAGCTGTAATTTACACTGTGAGGGGCCAGGAGATTTGACTACATACCATAGAGAACAGCCACCATCCCCTGGCCATCTCTTGAACCCACTGTTGGATACTATGGCATGGTCTTAGGAGAGTGGTGCCATGGGAGATCCTTCCCAGACCATGGGGAACAGGGTCAGGGCCTGGTGAACAAGGAGCTCTTAGACCACTGTTCCCCGAATAGAGTCTAGAAGAGGGGTACAAGTCTAGGTGGGAAAGTGCCCTTAGCCCCTGTACAATCCCTACCCCATGGGGTGAACAAGGCCAGAAGAACATCAAAGAGCAACCTCTAAAAAACAGGAGGGGAAACTGTGAAGACGGAACTACTCTTTTCCTCACCAGAGTCCTAGGATCCTCATATATTATATATTTTTTCACCAAAACCTCAAGTACTTTATTCATCTTAAATCACAAGCAACTGAAGACAGAATAAGGTATTTTGCTCTTAAACACATCTTTTTACTTGTATTAAAATTTCTATTATAAACAGTCTAATGGTATAATAGGAGGACAGGAAAAGTGTGTCAATAGGAAATAGTTGTTCTTCCCTGATGCTATGAAGCCTCTGCACACACATGCTGTAAGATAAAATTTAATTGGCATATTTAAAGAATATAGGTAAACTTGAAAATAGGTGGCACATTGAGTTAATTTATTTCCCACAAATGTATATTTTAATCATCCAGGAATAAATCTAGAGTATATACTGTTTCTTAAAGTTATTAGAACAAAGAATATTGTTTCAGAGAGCATCTAACTGAATTGGTGCTTCTCAGAACACGCGTTGGAAATGGTGGATTAGATGATGTGTTAGTTATCTATTGCTTTGTTACAAATTTCCCTGAATTGTGGCTTAAAAGATGATGCATATTTATCATCTCTTAGAGTTTCCACAGGTCAGGAATCTGGGAGAGGCTAAGCGTGGAGATTCAGGCTCAGAGTCTCTGATGCAATTGTGGTCTGACTGTCAGCCAGGATCAAGTCAAGTGAAGGCTTGACCAGGACTGGAGGATTACAGGCAGGGTAGCTTACCCCCACCACTGGCAATGGAGCCAGTTATTGATATAGGCCTTTCTCCTAAGAGGCTGGAAGGTCCCCATCCCATGGCATCTCGTGTTTCCTAAAGGGAGAGTCCAAGGCAAAAGCCACTGAGTTTTCCATAACCTTACCTCAGAAGAGACACATTCTCACTTCCACCATATTCTATGGATCACAAAGTCAACCCTCATCCAACACGGGAGGAGACTGTGCAGGGCCATGACTGCCCAGAAGAAAGGACCACTAAGGGAGTGCTGACTACCACAGATGACTCCTATGGACTCCTCAAGTTCTAAGAATGCATAATTGGTGAAAATTTAGACTTGTTACCAACGATACTGAAAAACATTCAGTTGAAAATGAACTGTTGCGGATGTATAAAGTTGATCACTATAGAAACAGAATATTGGCTCCTCAAAGATGCCTGTCTCCTAATCCCTGGAATCTATGAATACATCCCCTAGTGTGGGAAAAAAAGGATTTTGTAGATGTGATTAAGTTAAGGACCTTGAAATGGGAAGAGTATCCTGGACTGAGTTGGCCCAATATAATCCCAATATAATTGCAGGGTCCATCAAATTGAACACATTTTTTTTTGGCTGTGGTCAGAGAGGTGATGATGGGAGAGAAAAAAATAAAAAAGAGAAGGCAGTGGGAGAAAGACTTGGCCCCCAATTTTTCTGGTTTGGAAGATGGAGGAGGAAGGAGATCAAAGAATGTGGCGAGTGTCTAGAAGCTGCAAAAAAGAGAGAACCATCCGTCCTCCAGTGTCTCCTGGAGCTAGCCTTCAGACGCCTTGATTCTAGCACAGGTAAACTCATGTTGGGCTTCCGGTCTACACAACTATAAGCACACACAAATTTGCATTGTTCCAAGCCACTAAGTCTGAGGTAATTTGTTATAAACCAATCGGAAACTATACCATCACCACAGAAACTTACTTTTTTTTTTTTTTAACATTTTGTTTTAGTCGGGTTTTGAGTCACTGTAACCAAAAGATCTGACAACAGCCATGTTGAGAAGGAAAAGTTTATCTGGGACTCACAGTTCCAGAGGTCTCAGTTCATAGATGGCCATTTCCACAGTTCTGGGTCCAAGGTGAGGGAGAACATGATGGCAGAAACGTGTGGCAAAGGAAAACAGTTCAGGGCATGGCAACCAGGAAGACCAGAGAGAGCTCCGCTCAGCAGGGATTAAAAAAATAAGCCCCAAAGGCACATCTCAGCACCCACTTCCTCCATCCACACCTTACCTGGCCACAGTTAGCACCCAGTTAATCCATTTCAGAGGATTAATCCATTGATTAGGTTACGACTCTCATAATCTATTTCACCTCTGAAAATTCTTGCATTGTCTCATACTTGAGCTTTTGGGAGACATCACATATCTACTCCATAAAAACGTTATTATATTAAAATCTGGAATTAGTTATTCAGCACATAGAATATTATCTAACGGAATTTTCAGTTATCATTAGCATTGTATTTTGTTTCCTTACATTAACATTCAAAGTTTGCCTTGAGACCAAACTGACAAAAATCAACATCTCCTGAGTCAGAATATGTACTGTAGTGAAATTATTTTGAAGAACATATTTTTCCTCGCAGGAGACAACACAGAATTATATTTTAAACAATAATTCTTCTGGGAACTGCTAAAGATAGATGAGATTTAGGAATTGCAAGGATAGGTTTCAAGGGGAATAGAAGGTTGAAAATGCATACATTAAAAATTTTGTATAATGATTTGAGTGCATAAAATATTTTAAACTATTTTATATCACTATTGGTTTTAAATCATGATAGAAATGATATTACTTATCATTTGTAATGTGTTTGAATACATAACAGTAGTATACTACTAAGGCCTGAATTCCATCAATAAGTTTAAGATCTAGTCACTAACCTCAGGATGTGCACAACCTAAATGAAAATATAAAACAAAATATGAAACATTAAATTACTGTTAGATTTCAAAATAGAAGAGATAACAGACTAGCAAGTGACTAATTTCAAAATAAATTATTAAAAATTATATAGGACTTCAAAAGAAGGAGCAATAATCAGCAGGTGAGACAACAAAAAACATCATAATGAAGATGCTATTCTATGTAGACTTTGAAAATTGCATGACATTGTATGATATAAGGAGGAAAGTAATTCTAAACAGCTAACTTAGAGATAGGAAAATACTTTAATCATTATATGAATCATTCTGTATTATAGTTGTTTATTACCTTCTTAGGAACTCTTTAAGGACAAGACTATGTCCCACATTTGTACCTCAGAATTATGAACATACCCAGCACATAATAAAAAAAATCAACATCTTATTGTACATATACATAGGGAGTACAATGTGATATTTTAACACAGAAATACATAGTGAAATAATTAGGTAAGCAAATTAACATGCCCATAATTTCCCATAGTTACTTCTTTGTGTGTGTGTGTGTGTGTGTGTTAGAGTACCCAAATCTACTCTATTAGAATTTTTTCAATGTACCATACAGTATTATTGATCATTCTCCTGCAGCACATTAAACCTCTAAATTTATTCATCCTATATAACTGCAGGTTTGTACCCTTTGACCCACAGTTTCCCATTTCCTTCCCTCCCCACTACTGGTAACCACCATTCCAGTGTTTCTATGTATTTGACTCTTTTAGATTCAACATATAAGTGAGGCCACATAGTATTTTTCTTTCCGGATCTCACTTATTTCACTTAGCATAATGTTCTCCAGGTTCATCTATACTGTCACAAAGAATGGGATCTTTTTTGAGGTTGCAATTTTTCCTTATAAGTGTGGGTGGGGGAGTACCTTGATCCTTTTTTTGCCAATGGACATCTTGGCTACTATGATCAACACTGCAATAAATATGGTGGCACGGCTCTCCCAATTCAAGGTTGAGAACATTTCCTTTGGGTACATACCAAGCAGTGACATTGCTGGATCATTTAGTAATTCTATTCAACAAATATTTAGAAGGTGAAACAGATCACTTTTGGAACAGTGAATTATAGTGAAAAAAAAATTATTTCCATGAAATACATTTAAAGGAACTTTGTAAGCTGAATTTGGGTTTAAAGAGAGATTTAGGGGCCTATTAGAAGGTTGTGTTGACTTTCTATGAAGAAGATAGAAAAAACATGAACCAAGGACTAGCAATGAGAAAGGAAGGGACATATGATGTAGCAATAATAAAGAAATTACAAAACCTGGTGAATCATTAGATCTGAGGTAAAGAAAGAGCCAAGATGAAGTTTTGAGGCTTGAACCCGAGTGACTGTGGTATGATGCTGCAGTTAACAAGAATGAGGAAATGAGAACAGGATACCTTGTGAGGAAGGATGTCGGGTTGGTTTCCAGCATGCCAAGTGAAGCGCAAACACACAAAACCACAAAACACAAATGGATGGGGACTGTGCTTCCGTAACTCAGGAAGGGAGATTCATTCAAGGGAGAGCTATTGAGCATAAATCATGAGAGAGGATGAGGTTACCAGTTAAGCACTGGAAAAGAAGAGAATGAAAACACCACTTGAGAAGCTTCCACATTTAATGAAATAAAGGAAAGAAGAGACACTGGTAAAGGAGAGAGAATGAGCAGAGGTGCCCAAAGGAGGCATGGCAAGCTGGACATGTCTACACTGGGACCACAGGCTTCAAAGACAGAAGAGGGTCTTCTGATTTTGCACGTGTTTTTGGTTTGTGTTAGGTGTCTGTTGTGATCTTCTTTGACAGGAAGATGAAAAGAGCAATGAATATTGTGTATCTCCAGAATCTTTCTGACTTCTGAAATTTATTAAGTCAGAAGTTGATATCGTGAAACTGAAATAATGGAGCTTTCCACGAGAAATACTGAAGAGCCCACCAGACTCTTCAGGAATATGTGCTGGGTGTGTTTCCAGAGCAGCCCAAATCATTGCAGGTTCATGGAGCAGCTAATGGCCAAGCTGCCCACCTGCTGAAGCTCAAGTGTGTGTGTCCTAGACAGCAGGTTGCCCATGCCTTGAATCCAGCAAGACTAAGAATAGGTAGAACCCAGAAAAATCAATCTTATCTAGGTGTGCACAGAGATCTGCAATCCAGGTGGTTCCAAGGCTCCTTTAATAGGAAATTCAAATAAGCATGTACATTTTCCCCCATTCTTTGGGGGCATCTAATAACTGAACCACAAGGGAGGAGAGTAGCCACTCTACCACCCAAAAAATTGAGAGGGTGACATTTGCTCATGATATGCAGCATGATAGAACAGAAATGGGTTCTTCTACAATAAGCACTACCTCTACCAAATTTACAATAAGGATTTCTGAAAGGATGAAAACATGTTAAATTAGCAAAACTTTGGGTGCAAAAAGGCATCTCTTATATGCCAGTAGCTAAAGCACGCTGTCTCCACTCACGCTGACACTTTGGATAACATTTTTCATAATTGGCAAGGCCGTGCCCCCTGCGTGGACTTTCTCAGTGAATGTTGGAAATTGCTAAATACAATTTATGTAATTTATTTTTGTCAATGACCTTATTAGAGCTTCTACTGCCAAACAGTATTTGTGGGTGGATGTGCGTATGAAAATGCAGTCTTGACTTTTTCAAAAAAGAAGTTATATAACTTTACACTTCATAAATTTAACAACCAAAATGTTATCTGTAATAAGTGTTTCGAGGAAGCACTGTTTTACCACTGACTGGTTTGATGGGAGTTGATTAGATAATGGTGTTTCATCTCTGTGTTGTTACTGATATTGGCCCCATTCCAGTTGGCTGCTAAGGTGTCTAAACACTCACAAACAAAAATTACCCATAAAACTTGTGACAGGGTTCTCTGGGTTCATGGATACAGATCACTGCACATCTGGATGGGTTGTTTTGGCTCAGTTTATAATGTCATATCCCTTGTAAACATGATACACCTGTCTCTCCATTTAACAGACAGTTTTGGAAACTAAAGCATTTATTTTCTCCTGGAAATCTACAGTGTCATATTATTTACCAATATTGAACCCAAGAGTCACTTAATCATTCCAGAATTTCCATTAGTTTATCTTCATATACAATAGCCCTTTATTTAAGTAAATTAGAAGGAAAAAAAATCTGCTTTATTTTGGCATAATGGAGAAGTTAAAGGGACACAATGAAAACATCAAATAGCTAGTGATTTCCATTTTCTTTCAGAGAATAAAGATTGGGACTTGCAACTATTTTCATGTTGGAATTACTTTTCCTGTGGATGTTACAAAGGATCAATCACCAAACTTTTTGTGAGCATTAACCATGTACAAGGCACTGCAGCACAGACTTACAAGTTACAAAAAAGTGTATCACTGTTGTTACACTATTCCACAAGAGCTTACAACCCGCTTAGGAGGATAGGATGGATACGCATGAAAAGATACTGAAATGGACAATAAATAGGTGTCAATCATGCGCAGGGTGGGAATAAAGCAGGTGATGAATGGCAGGTGCCAGTGTCCATAGCAAACAAGGATGAGGCTGCCCTTTGATTTAAGACCCGATCTGCTGCCTGCAGAGTCAATCACGGTTGGTACTCTGCCTCTCATCTCAAAATCATTGACTTCAAATGAGCCACATTATTAGTGTAGGCCTCAGGATTTATTTCCAGGCAATGCCATGAAATATATATCAGATTTTCTGCTCCTCATCCCCTGCATTCTGCTGCTAAGCCTCAAATACAAACTCTCATCCCCAAGGTGTATACACATTGCACCCTCAGCTTTATGTTTACTGAATATGCCAGCCAAAATCATTACACTGGGAAGGAAACTTAGGGGCCAAAACTCAAATGCTCTTAGGACATTTGGAAGTGGGAATTGAATAGTCTTTAGAACAAAAGCCCTGGAGTTCTATCTTCATAATTGTGGTGCTAAAGGAGTAGTTTAAGATAGCAATGTGAAAGGCAGTTTCTGAAGAAGAAGACACACTTGTGAATTTTCTTGTGACCACAGTACTTAACTGTCCTAAGAAAATGTTGGTAGATTAAATAAATGACCTTAGATCTTCTCATAATTCATCGATTCCATTCTATCTACCTTTAAGTACCTACTATATGCCAGGTTCTGTGATAGATGATAGGAAAACAAAGATGAATCAGCTCAGCATTCCAGAAATTTTCCCTTTGGTGGGGAAGAGACAAGAAAATACACTACAAAAAAGTGTATATGTGCTCCTACAGGAGCATGGAATAGAAAGGAAGGAAGGAAGGAAACCAAGACAGGGGGGATCTCTAAGTTGAGTTTTTAGAAGGTAAAAAGATGGGTAAAGACAGACCTGGAGAAGAAGACAATACCTGTGTTGTAGGTTTATGGGGCCCAAATAGCACCCATTTTCTCCCCCAAAAAATCAATTGAAAGTAATTCACACATGACAGCAGAGGGGAGCTGGTATGGAGAGAACATTTGTGTACCCCCAGGTTCGTATGTTAAAATCCCACACCCAGCAATGGTGTTGCTGACAGAGCCATTGGGAAGTGATCAGAAGGTACAGGTGGAGCCATCCTGAATGGGATGTCCTTGTGAAAGAGACCTTTAGATTTCCATGGTCTCTTTTTACCATGTGATGATACAGGAAAAAAAGTGACATTCTGTAACCTGGAAGAAGCCCTCACAAACACCTGGTCATGCTGACCCCTTGACCTCAGATTTCCAGCTCTAGAACTGTGAGAAATCAACGTCTATTGGGTCTGAGCCACCTGGACTACCGTGTGTTGTTCCAGCAACCCTGATGAAAACCTCTGTCACCAGAGAAGGCTGCAGTGGAGGACACAGGTCACCCCTGTGGGTGAGAGTTGTCCAGACTCGGGCAGTCACAGACGATGCTGGACCAGCAGGACATGGAGCGGGTGGGGAGGCCAAGGGCAGGCTAGCTCCTAAAGAAAAGGAGGACTCGGGCTGTTTCTCCTTCCAAACCCTCCAGTTAGATAGGTCACACTCCACCTTCTCTGGGGTGAAGGCTGTGAGGACATGAACAGAGGAGTAAAGTCAGGCTTGTCATCCTGGTAGGATTCTCTTCACCTTCAGAAGACAACAGAAATGGGAAAGTCTCCATTTCACTGTGAGGATGCAGACACAGGAGAGAACGGCACGGCACAGGAACAGGAGAGAATGGCACGGCACAGGAAGGGCAAACAAATTGAATGAAAACAGACGACCTCGAACCACATCTGAGGGGGAGGCTGGTGGGGGCCACCTCACAAAGGGGTGTATGAAGGACCCAATGCACATGTCTCTCAACGTTCCTGTTGAAGCCCGAGGCGATGGTACTAGGTAGAACAGACTCACAAGGAAGGGTCTTGGGGAGGTAAATGGGATTACAAGAGCTCAGGAGGTATGGGCCCTTGTCAATGGGGTTAGTGCCCTTGCAAGAGTTCCAAGAGAGCTTTCCTGCTCTCTCCACCATGTGAAATCACGAGTCTGGAACCAAGAAGTGTGCCCTGACCACAGCCCAACTACGCTGGCACCCTGATCTCCAACTCCCAGCTCCCAGAACTGCGAGGCATCAGTGTCTTCGCTACCCAGGCCAAGGTGCTTAGTTATAGCAGCCCAGACCAAGGCCTGCTGAAAATAAGAAACCAGAAGCTCTAGATTTTAAGCGTTAGTGTCCACCCTGTTCCTGACCAGGAGAACCCACTCCTTACATCAAGTCTACTCACAGCTCAAGTATTTTGAGGCCAGTAACCAATGGTAATGGTGACAACCTGTGAGGGACATACAAGTAACAACAGGGGGATAAAGAGCTCAGTGATGGACACAGTCTGAGCACTACTGACCAGAGGCCGCAAACCGTCCCCTCTGCCTGTTTGCTCATTTTCACATCTTCTCAGCCACAGTGCTACTCTGAAGGTTCTGAAGCAACAAACAGCTAAAGAAAACGATCACCTGTCCATCTTCAAACAAGCACTCACAAGAACCTATATGGACACAATTTTAAAAGAAATTCATTTAAACTTCATTATTAACCTTGTAAAAGATAATTCTTCCAAGACGATTCCTTCCAATACCCTACGACACTATGATTTCATTCTGACCAGCAGAAGCAACTCTGAAAGAATTAAGTGGTACTAAAACATTTATTTCTGATGAACTCCACTATGAAGCTTAGGACTCTCAATTATTCTGTCTGAATCTCTCTATGAAAGACAATCTGGTCTGAACCAAA